>NC_091851.1:6532489-7157489 GCF_037783145.1 Equus przewalskii | reverse complement strand
CCCTCAGATCCACCCTCGCTGACCACAGAGCTCTGGGATGGGGGTGTAGATGGTCCCTCTGGACCAGGTGTGACCACAGGACAGGGCCTCTGGGACTCCTCCTCCTCCCTTTGGCCATCATGCTTCTCCCCGGTGTCTTTCAGTTCTTCGGCACTTATCTCACCCTCCTTTTCTGCAGGATGCTGGTTGGGTGGGCGTCCCTCTTCTCCCCCCTGGGAATCCCCCTGCCCATCCTCCAGAGGGGGCTTGGGCTGCTCAGGAGAGGGCTCCGCATGGCTGTCACGACGCACAGAGTCGTCCTCAGTGGAAACAACCACTTGCCCTCTGGCCGGGATGGAGAAGGAACAGAACTCAGGGTTCACGTAACTGGCATCGCCAGAGACCAGCACGTGCTGCTCTTCGGTGCAGAGGTCAGCGGGGGGCTCGGGTTCTTGGGGGCTTCTTACTCTCTCCTTGACCATCTTGCAGAGTTTCCCGAAGGCTTTACTTATCTGCCCTCCATCCGGCACGTCCTCTGGGGTCCCTTCTGGGGTTGGGGGACTTGCTTCTTCACTCCCTGATTCAAGCTTAGACTCACCTTCTTCTTTAAGCACCACCTGCACCAGCTTCGTGTCTTCTGGATCTTTCGGTGGAGCATCTTCCAGACTTTCCTCTGCTTTGTCTTTAGCTATAATCTTTTTCCTTGGAATATTCCTAGGGAGGCCTTTTTGTCTTGGTTTTGCTGTTGTTATGTCCTGCACAGCCCTGGTGAGATCTAAAAGAAAAAAAAGGGCAATAAATCACATATAACTGTCGATGAAAAAGGAAGAAAATGTATTCATTGAAAAATATACAATGGGAGACCAATGCCTAGAGCCTGGGTGGGGTTTTCTATATATAGGGCAACGGGGGAAAAGGCCTGTATCTGTAGCGTCCACAACCCATGCTGAGGTCCCAGCTCTGCCAACCAGCTGTGCAACTTTGGACAAGTTGCTTGACCCCTCTGAGCTTGCAGAGAGAAGGGAAGATGCTGCTTGTCTGCACACTCCCAGGTCCCATCACACTGGGTATAACTTTCTGAGACATGCAATTCTGCTGCAATAACACTCAGCAGAGAGGGGCACCTCGAAGGAAGCCAGCTGGGCAGGTATGGAAGAATGGGTGCTTGCAGGACCTGCTACGGAATTTCAGGGCCCGGTACAGAAGGAACAGGTAGGGCCCCCTGTTCAAAGCTGTTAAGAATTTCAGGACAGTGACAGCAGAGCATTGAGCCAAATGTGGGGACCCTTGTGCATGAGGGCCCTGTGCACGGCCGCACAACCCCCAGAGCCAGCCGGGGCTCTCTGGGGTCGGCCACCCCTCCAACAGTTTTCTGACTCTGGAACCTCATTTCCACAAACCCCTCTGAGCTTTCAGAGACACATGGATTTGAAGGCAACTGACATTACCATCTTCTCTTCTCCCAAAACACTGTGCTTGTTCAGGACCGGGGAGACGTAGCTGTGAGGTGACATCTCACAGGTGCATGGAACCATCCCCTAGGGACCAAATGTTGAAGGCTGAAGCCACGCTTGCCAGCCATGCTATTTCCGCTCAGTTTCAAATGAAAGAGAAAGGGAACAATAATCGAGCCTCTACTCTGCTCCAGACACTGGATTACTAAGCACCTTTGCATATAACAGTTGATTGAATTTTGGGGGAAGACACAATTCAATATTCACCTCTCTCTGCAGTCAACACTGAATTGTATTTCCGCTCCCCCACCCCCATCTAATGCTTCAGGTTCAAGGATGGCATCCCCAAGGGACCTCGCTTCTCCGTCTGATTTTTATCCAAAAGCTTTTTGGCTCAGTCCTTCAGCACCTGTGGGAGTACATCAGCAAGGGAGAGAAGGAAACTTCACATAAAAGCATTTAACTCCAGATGAACTGAAAGGGAGTATGAATGTTGAGTTCTGGAAGAAAGCCACTGGATTTTTTCCATTTTTCCCAGGACAGAAAATAGCAGAAGTCTCGGCTGGGGACATTACCTTTCCCGCCGGTTCGAGGGCTGACGGAGGCTCCGTGGCTCAGGGTGAACAGAGTGATGGGAGTTTCAATGAAGGCGGAGCTCAGCCTGGCAGAAAGAACCAGAAAGAGGGTAGCTGCCGTCTTTAATTCATGGAGCCAGACAGAAGGTGGGGGCAGGAGTGGCCCTCTAATGTTGAGCAAAAATGATAAAAGCTTCCTCTGGATCAAACTGCTTGTGAACCACACACACATTTCCACCGTGGATGAGGATGTAAAGGAAATACATTTCTCTGAGCTCAAGTCATAAACCGTGAAACACACTTACAGGAAAATTGTAAAGCGGGGATTGCTTATAATTGAAAAATGCCACTTCTCTGTTGAACAGGGTGTTTGTTTTTGTTTTAATAAAAGAGTGGCCAGCCCAAGCTGAAGTATTTAGGGCAACCTAACTTGTTTTTAAAAAATAATATGCATTATATGTAAATAGAGAAAAGATAAAGCAGCTGAGACACAATGTAAATGTAAACAAATGGAGAATGTGAGTACAGGGTATTCAGGAGTTCCCTGTGCTCCGCTGGCAACACTGCCATCAAGGACAGCACATCAAAATTAGAAGTTATGTATAAATCAACAAAAGGGATGTCCAGTTACCTTTTTGTCAAGTCATGCCTCCAAACCAAAAATATTCACAAGGACATTTAAACGCCAGTTCAAGACTTATTTTCATAAATGTGTGCATAAAGCATTCACTGGGACATAAACATAATTTGGAATTATGCATGATACATTGACCACAACTAGAGAAAGAAAGAGAAAATCTTGTTTCTCCTGCTAAACATCAGAGCACTCGCAGCCAAGACAGAGCGCCAGAGAGAAGGAGAGAACTGCTCCTTGTGGGGTCTTTCTGGGTGCTTTTCTTTTAATCCAGTCTAAACAACAAAAAATATGCAAGACTGAATTGAAGAATCTCAAGTTAATAGAGAATCAGAGTCCTTCTATGAGGTGGCTGAGCCCCATCTGCTATGTGAATATCGATAGATATGGATATGGATATGGACATCGACATAGCCAGAGACACAGATGTAGGTGTGGACATAAGTAACGTAGATACAGGTGTAGATGCACATCTACATGAAGATGATGTAGATATAGATGATGTCGGTGTAGATGAGGTACAGGTGTAGGTTTAGGTGATGAAGATGTAGATATGGATTAGATAATGTAGATGGAGATGGAGATGATGTAGGTGTAGGCGTAAACGATACAGATGGAGATGCAGATAGTGTAGATGATCCAGACACAGATGCAGAGATAAGCGTAGGGACAGGTGTAGATACAGATGATGTAGTTGTAGGGGTAGATGATGTAGACAGTGTCGATGTAGGTGTAGGTGTACACATACACATACACATAGATAATGTAAATGCGGACATAGACGCAAATGTAGGTGGAGACACAGATGATGCAGATGTGGATCCAGATGAGACAGACGTATTTCCCAGCTATCTTGAAGTGAGTGGAGTTCAAGTTACAGTTCCAGTACGTGGAGGAGACGAGACAGAGTATTGACAGCCATATTACTGACCCAACCAGCTGGTAAAAATCATGATGGCAACAGCAGTAACAACATCAACGTCTGTGAGCAGGTGTTGGGTACCAGGCACTGTGCTAGGCTCCCCACCCACAACATCTCATTAAACACTCCTGGTCACCCTGTCTGCTCAGACAGTTGCATCCCCAGAGGCCTGGGGAGCAAAAAGCAGCCTCCTCCATGAGGACTTTGCTGACCACTCTACTTAAAATTTCAAACATTCCCACCATCACCCCACCACCACGCCCCTCTTCCCTGCCATAATTTACTCCAGAGCACTTGTCATACTCATACCCGCTTGGTTACAAATTCATTTATCATCTGTCTCCCCTACTAGCATTCGAGCTCCATGAGGCCATGGATTTTTGTTTCATTCCCTGCCACATCCCCACTGCCTAGAACAGGCACACAAGAGACACTCAACAAAGATCAGTGGCACAGTAAGTGGTCAGGATGGAGAAAGAGGTGACTCTTGGCTGTGCCCAGCTGTGCCCCCACCTGCTGCCTTCATTCTCAATGATGCGATGATACCGGTCCAGCTCGTTCTTCAGGGTCTGCTGGGCGACCACCAGCTGCCGGCAATCATAGGACGATTTCTCTAGGCTCCTCTCCGTCTCTTCAATCTCCTTCCGCAGGCTTTCAATCTGTTCGTTATAGAGCTGAATCTCGCCATCATAGCAATCGTGGGCGTCTTTAATAGCTTGTTCCAGGGTCGCCGTCTGAGGGCAAAGACACAGCTGTGAGGAGACCCATCCCACGTCTCCCTGAAGACACACCCTCGGCAGGGACCACCCGGGCTCGGCCTGGCAGGCTTTCTAGGTTTTGTTTGTCTGTTTGTCTGCAGTGAACCACTGGAATCCTGGAGCAAAACGGGAGTGTGAAACGGAGCTCCCTCTCCTCACAGCCGCATCAGCACCGTCTGAAGTCAGCCCTCCATACGCCTCCCGAAAGGCAGTCTGAAGACGACGAACCCAGAAAATCAAAAGAAAACTGCTGTCCACGGAATAAAACATACAATTCAAATAAAGTATATTCTTCATACTTTAATGTGTTAGCATAAATCTGACAGCCACAAAATAAGTAAAAAGAAGAACACATACTAAATAGATCAGATGCTATTTTTATTGAAATAATTCAGGGGGGAAGTTTCCTTGTTCCTAGTTAATCACTATGGTGCTTTAATTTTCTCCTGATTTCTGATCAGCAGAGTTACCTGTATGTTTTGGTAGCTAAAATGTGTGTGTGTGTGCATGCGTGGATACATAAAATAAATTCAGGGAAACACTACACATCAAGACAGGACAAGTCAAAATTAAGGTAGAAAAATAGAAAGAGTGGCCTTATGTCCACCTTAAGAGCTTCTGACAACACACAAAGAGCCATAAGTACACGTATTCACAAGCTTAGTGTTTACAGTCATGACTCTTTCACACTCTCATTTTTTCAAGTAGAAAAGGATCTGACATGCATCATTGGTCCTCAAAAACAAAATAAAACAAACAAGCCAAAAAACCACTTCTACCTAGAACAGCCCTTCTCAAAGTTCAGTGTGCGTTCGCACCCCGAGGATGCCGGTAAGCTGCAGGTCTGACTCGGCAGGTCTGGGGGGGCCAGAGGCTCTGCATTTCTAACCAGCTCCCACAGAGCAGAGGCCCCGGCGCAGGTCTCCAGACCACACTCTGTGTCACAAGGGGCTAGACAGGTATCTGAAGCCAACTTCATGTATGCCTGTATGTCTGCAGCTAAATGTGCACATGGGAAGATCTAGAGATGACTATTCCTCTAGAATAATCTAGAATGGCAGCCCAATTCTTCACTTTACATAAAGATGTGGCCTTGGAATAGTGAAGCTGCCTAAGTGATGACATTTGAAAAAGGCTTACAGAGCTTTTAAGAATATATCTGTTGCATCATGAAGGAAGGGAGGGAGGAAGTGGGGGAAGGAGGAAGGAAGGAAGAGGTGCGTGCACTAGACGCTTTGGGAAGGTGTCTGCCAGCCCATGTCATCCCCTTGTCTGATGACCGTCCCATCTCACTCACAGGAAGGGTCCAGCAGCAGTGTGACCCACTGTCCCAACCAGAGTGACAGAAGCAGGGCTGGCCCGACGCAGGTGGCCTATCACGGGCTTCCTCTCCAGGGACCTTGGAAAGGGGTCTCAGAAATAGCAGCCAATTGGTGGCAGGTTCTAGACTCACTGGGACACATAAGCCTGTGGTCTGAGGCCACCACTTCCAAGCGGCAATATTTCTTAATGGGTATGGAGAAGCGAGAAAGGCAGTTCTTCAGAGGCAGAGAAATGAAGCAGAAGGGCAAAGACAGAGCTGAGAGAAGCGGCGGGAGAGAAGGGGAAAGAGGGGCAATGGGAGACTGAGCTGCTGCCGCACATCCTGGTTCCCGGCTCCGGCGGCACCCTCGGCTCTCAAATTTCATAAACTACATTTTGTATCCTGCTCCTTTGGGGGAAAAAACAGACCATGCACCACATAATGACGTTTCGGTCAATGACTGCATGTACGATGGCGGTCCCATGAGATTAGTGCCATGTAGCCTAGGTGTGTAGTAGGCTCTACCATCTTGGTTTGTGAAGTACACTCCGCGATGTTCTCACAACGACGATATCATCTAACAACGCCTCTCTCAGGACGTCTCCCCGACGTCCAGTGACGCACGCCTGTCACACGTTTACAGTGGAGAAATCTGGCAGACACCGCCACAAGCACGTGACCACAGTTACATCACCAGGACAAAGACACACCCCACGATGCTCCCTGATAAGATGCACGGAGCAGGACCCACCATCACTTCTGTGGGGTTCTCGCCACCAACGCACAGCCTCAACCTAATCCTGAGAAAACATCAGGGAAA
Organism: Equus przewalskii; assembly: GCF_037783145.1. Classification (NCBI taxonomy): domain Eukaryota; kingdom Metazoa; phylum Chordata; class Mammalia; order Perissodactyla; family Equidae; genus Equus; species Equus przewalskii. The sequence goes on along the minus strand of NC_091851.1, from coordinate 7,151,044 downwards.
CCCTAGGGGAGGGCCAGTCCGCGAAGTCACTGGCCATCAAGATCACGGAAGACAGACAGGCAGGAGCCATCCCAGACTGGAGGAGACAAAGGAGACACAACGCTGGATGCAAACAGGATCCAGGACCAGAAAACATGTTAGTAGGGTTAACTGGTGGAATTTCAGTCAAGTCTATTACTAGGATGGAGTCGTAGTTAATGTCCTGGTTTTAACCACTGCACTGTGTCATTAAGATGGTAACACTTGGGGAAGCTGGCTGAAGACCACATAGGAAACCTCTGTGCTATTTTTGCAACTTTATAGAAGTCTAAAATTATTTCAAAATAAAACCAAAAAATACCCGCTCTGTTCAAGTTAGTTAGGTGAGGTTTCTGTTCCTCATTAAAAAAATCTTGATTCAAACAGTCGCCTGTAATGTCAATTGCCGAGGCACCCTCTAATTCCTGGGGCAGCCACGTATTCCTACCCACACCGGCATTCACACACCCTGGGAAACTCTTCCAAGAAATAAGGAACTGAAAAAACCCCTTTGAGGCTCCCATCTCAGAGACAAGAAGCCATCCAGGAATGGATGAAACCCAAAGTCAGACTCTCCATTTCCATGAGCGGTCACGAGAACTAAGCCTGCAGTTGCTGGCTGCGGCGGCTGGGGCTCCGCACAGAGGCCAGCTCGACCCTGGGTCCACGGGGCAGCAGGGCAGGCGTGCAAGGTAAACGCAACTACCTTTTATCAAAGCTTAGCTTTCTCCCAGGTGCAGGAAAAAACTGGTGCCCACAGCACCCGGACTCAACGGCATGTATGTTCCGCAAACAAATTTCAAGGAAAAAAAAAGAGATGGAGGGAAACCCATAGGTTACAAGAGACTTAGGAGACACAGAAACCAGGGATGACGTATGGAGCTTATCTGGATCCCAATTCAAACAAACTTTAAAGAAAGAAATTGTGAAAAACACTACACACTGTCTCATTCCATTTATATGACAATCTGGAAAAGACGAAACCAGAGAGAGAGAAAGCAGATCCCAAGTGGCCAGGGGCTGGGGGAGGTGCAGGAGGGGCTGCCACAAAGGGGCAGCACAGGGGGAATTTGGGGAAAGGGGACAGTCCTACATCTCGATTGTGGGGGTGGTTTCGGGACTGCATGCATTTGTAAAATGGATGTGCTATGCCAAGACGTGGAAGCAACCTAAGTGCCCATCAACAGACGAATGGATAAAGAAGATGTGGTACATATATACAATGGAATACTACTCAGCTGCAAAACAGAACAAAATCATTCCATTTGCAATAACATGGATGGACCTTGAGAGAATTATGTTAAGTGAAATAAGCCAGCAAGAGAAAGATAATCTGTGTATGACTCCACTCATATGAGGAATTTAAAACTATGGACCAAGAACAGTTTAGTGGATACCAGGGGAAAGGTGGGGTGGGGGGTGGGCACAAAGGGTGAAGTGGTGCACCTACAACATGCCTGACAAACATTAATGTACAATTGAAATTTCACAAGATTGTAACCTATCAATAACTCAATAAAAAAAATAAAAATAAAAAAATAAAAAATATATAAATATATAAATAAAAATGGATGTGCTATGCACGGAAGAGAGTGAAATTTACCGTATGCAAGTATCACCTCAGTTAAAATAATTATGAGACAATTGGACATTTGACCCCTGCTGGAAATGTGGTGATAGTAAAGAACTATTGTTAATTTTTAAAGCTGGGTTAGTAGTCTCGCACTCTATAAAGATAACCCCCATCTCTTCGAGATACAAATTGAAAGACTGTCGGATAAGAAGATATGGTGTCCGGGCTTACTTCAGACTTACATGGGGGGAGTGTATGGGGGCGTAAGTGATGTAAGAGGGGCCACGTGGGGGAGGATGAGGACACGGGGCTCAGGAGACTATTCTCTTACTTTTATGTATGGTTGAAGTGATCCAGAATAAAGAGCAAAAGAAAAGATTATGTATGAAAAGAATCCATTGGGGCCGGCCCAGTGGTGTAGTGGTTAAGTTTGCATGCTCCACTTTGGCAGCCTGGAGTTCATGGGTTCCAATCCCGGGCATGGACCTACACACCACTCATCAAGCCATGCTGTGGCGGCATCTCATATACAAAATGGAGGAAGACTGGCACAGATGTTAGGGCAATCTTCCTCAAGCAAAAAGAGGAAGATTGGCAACAGACGTTAGCTCAGGGGCAATCTTTCTCCCCTCAAAAAAGAAAAGAATCTATTGCCCGTTTAGGTGTGGGTTCCCCAGTCAGAGTGGGAGTAATGGTTTGTGCTGGCGAGTTCTAAGGTGGATCAACCCATCAGCCTCACAACAACCTTATGGGGAAGGGGCTGTTATTATTCCCACTTTACCAATGAGGAAACTGAGGCACAGCGGCCAAGTGACTTGCTCATAAATACCACAGAAGGATTCAAACCCACCTGTACAGGGGCTGAAGCACTTCCTGCACCCACAGACCTCCTGCCTCAGCCTCCTCCCAGCTACAGGCAAGCAGTGCACCCACACGTATGCACACGCACATACACACACACCTGCACGTACTCCAGCACCCTGGGAAACTCCTCATCTCCACACATCAACAGGCAAGCACGACCAGCCTGTGCTCACGGAAGACCCAGGGGACTCAGTGTGGGCCCCACAAAGAGCCCTCCCTGAGCATTTTCATTTAGCAAACGTTTAAACCGTAAATAGGATAGCAAAGGGCTGTCACAAATTGGGAAATCAGAAACTAGAAAAAAGTCATCTATAATGTTTCGACCCTATGGGGCAAGCAGGATCTTCCTTCTACCTCCGGAGCCGGTGGCTGGTTGGTCGCGGGCTGTGATCTGACGGAGTCTGTGGGAGCATCGCCTGCCCGCGCAGGGAGCCTCCATGGACGACTGCAAGGCACCTTCCAACCTCTGACTGGCACTGGTGCACTGTGTGACTGCCTGAGTCCACCAAGACGCCACAGCATCCGGTGCAGTGCTGACCAGTGTATAAAACTGGACCGATGTCTACATCAGTGTGGGTTTTATAGCTCAGTACTTTAGTCATCAGACGGAGGGCTGTTAGGGAAAATAAGAAGAGCTCCATTTTCGCCAGTTCAAAGTGGGCTAACGAGATGTCTCTGACCCTCGTGAGCGACCTGGCACCAGCCTGGCAGCTAGAAAAGGAGACACAGACCCTCTAGGAGCCCACCGTCCAGGAGGGGAGGCAGCTCCGTCACAGAGACATGCCCAGGGCATCACAGAGCACACGGAGAGGCCCTGGGTGCTAGGGGATGGCAGACAAGGCTTCCAGGCGGAGGTGGGGCCGGCCCTGGGTACTGAAGAAGGAAAGGGACTTCCAGAAAAGGGAGAAGTGATCAGCAAAGGGGCAGGTGCTGGGAACTTCGGGAGGGGTCAGGAGAGGAAGAGGAGAAGAGAGAGCAGCCCAGACAGCCCCGGGCTGCTTGGAGGAGAGCAGCCGAGGGAGCGGATACTGGAGAGAGAGGCAGGGGGCAGGTGTGGGCCATGTGGCAACCTGAACTTCACCCTGAGCCAGGGTGACTGTTGTGCTTCTGCTTGGACAACCGTTTATATCCACTCCCCGCTAGGCTGTGAGCAGCTGAGGGCAGGAGCCACATGCTCTGCTCAGCATCCCCCAAACCTCACGTGGGGCTTGGCAGGAAAGGATGAAGGGAAGAGTGTTCTAAGCACAGCCACAGGGCTCGCCTCTGCATGCACGGCTCCACAGGGCCCCAGCACCTCACAGTGAGCCCATATGGAGGGGGACCTCCTGCCTCAGTCCCTTAGGTCCCCAGACTCCTTTGGGTCCAAGGTCTTTTTTAAAAAGGAAACAAGAAATCCACGGCCTTCACTGATTATGCACTGTCTTACCAAAACCTACCACGAGATGGTGCTAAGCGACTTTAATGAGAAATTACATCTGGAGGGTCACACTGCAATTAATAGGACTTTTTCACCTTCCTGTCACAGAAATTCTCAGCCAATGCAATTTAGGGAGCCAAAAGTGCCTGTCTTTTCTCTTCCACCTATAAGAAGGGCCATCCCCAGGGGCCTCATGGTCTATGGGATTCGTGGTCTATGTTCGGCTTCAAAGGAGGGGCCACCAGCTCCACTCCTGGGTGCTGATCCTTCTATCCTGTGCTCTTGTGTTCTCAAACTTGACCTGTGGACCCTCCTGGGGGGCTTGTTGAGAGAGACTGTTGGGCCCCACCCCAGAGTTCCTGATTCAGCGGGTCTGGGATGGGCCCACAAATCTGCATTTCTGACAAGTTCCCAGGTGATGCCGATGCTCCTGGTTCAGGGACCTCACCCCGAGGATCCTGCTATGGAGGGTTCTGGAAGCATCAAATGCCCTAACCATAGGCAGAACCAGCTGCCACAGCTCTGCCAGGCTGGAGCCCTCGGACTACAAAGAGCTCTCCCTCCCCCGCACCTCCACCACGTCCCCAGTCATAGCACCAGCCCTGCCGAGGGACCATGCTGCCAAATCTCCGTGGGAGCACTCAGCTTAGCTACTCCATTGGGAAGCCAGTGAAACCCTCTAAACTCAGCAAAAAGCCAGCCATGAATATGTCATGAATAAGGCTGGGGAGGACCCAAGGCAGCAACTTAGGTGGACCGGAACTAGAACCTTCTGACCAACCCAGGATCCACCAGAGTTCCCAAAGTGTGGCTCCTGAACCAGCAGCAGCAGCATTTGGAAATTTAGAAATGCAAATTCTTGGGCCACACTGCAGACCTACTGAGTCACAAATTTACAGGTGGGCCCAGCCATATCTGTGTTTTAATAAAAGATAATAAGGTAGAATTTTGGTCCCCGTGACCTTTGCCTCCTAACATTACACCAGTGAATACATGGCAAAGGAATTCTGCAGAAGTCATTAAGGTTCTGAATCAGCTGCCCTTAAAAAATAGGGAGATTATTCTAGATTATTCCTGATCACATGAGCCTTAGAAGCAGAAGAAGTCAGAGAGATCAGATACACAGAAGGATTTGATGCACTGCTGGCTTTGAAGATGGAGGGGGCCACACATCAAGGAACATGGGCGGCCTCGAGAACAGCACCGGGCCAACAGCCGGCAAAGAAATGGGGTCCTCAGTCCTACCTGCAGAGTTGAATTCTGCCAACAACTTGCGTGAGACTGGAAGCAGACTCTCCTGCAAGACGCTCCAGATAAGGGGCCCCCGCTGGCCGACACCTTTGCTTCAGCCTCGTGAGAGCACGAGCAGAGGCCAACCTCACCTGCCCAGACTGCCGGCCTGCAGCACCGTTCGGCTCAGTGACCTAACAGTGCTGCTTTCAGCCCTACATCTGTGGCAAGTCATCCTGGCAACAAGAGAAACCAACACAACTTGTGTGTCATTGGACCCACTGCTAGATGTTATTGCATATAAGCCCATATATCACCATATAGGAAATGATTTGGCAATAGTTTGAAAACTGTTTCAATACAATTGCTTTCCTTTTAATTATATGTACTTTATTTTAAGCCTTTAACAAGATTTTTCTGAGAGTGGGTCCAGGGGCTTCATCAGACTGCCAAGGTTTGGGGGACATGGCAGAGAAGAGAAGGCAAAGACCCTCGATCTAGAGAGACAGTGACATCAGGCTGAGACCAGTAAGTCTGCAGCAACTACGGGTAGGACAGGTGGCCAACTAAACAGGTTTAGTTTATAATATCAGAAACTAGGTTAATCCTTCACGGAACACCTTATTTTTATGTTCAACAAACACATATACATACAAAGAGAGAGAAACATCCTTTTTGTCCTGGAACTACAATTGACCACACCAGGCTGGGCTCTCTCATCTTTTCTCAGCATCTAGGGCAGTGTTTGTCAACTTTATCACCACAGCCACAGGAAGAACCACATTTTACATCGGAAAGGGCACACATCATACAAATATGTATGTGTGTGCACACATATTTGAATATATATTCAAACATACATATATATTTAAAACACAGGTTACACAAAACTAATCCTGCCTTTCTCTTGCCATGCACTCTGTTATTTCTTAGTCTATCTTAGTCTTGTGTTGTTAATTTCTTCTTTTTTAACACCAGCCAATTCTGCTGAATTAATTTTACAACCCAGTAATGAGTTGTAACTAGTGGTTTGGAAAACACTGGTCTCTAGGACCATGACTGAGCTTGCATCCACTTCCTCAATCACACACACATACGTACACATATACACAAACATATACACACACATACACAAGACACATATATGCAAATACACACACATATACAAAAGGCACATATACACATATACACAATACACACACGCGCACACACCCCCCTCTATCCTTTCAGGGCCTCAGAGGAACCACACACTACCAAGTCACCAAGATGGTGCATCTGGCCCCTGCAAGTTTGAAGGGCAGTGCTCGATTTCGCAAGCTGTGACCTTTCCCTCAGGGAACCATCCCCAGACCCCATCTGCTTTCCAGCGGCCCCTGAGAGTTGCTTTGCAGGGAGAGGTCTGTGCCATGTGTGCTTGGGTGGGAACTAGGATGTCTGAACTCTAAGATGCCAAATGAGATCCTGAGGTCTGGAGGGCACTGAAGACCTGTGAAAGGCACCACATCTTGTTGCGGCTTTAAAATGTTTTTGCTTTTGTAGGCATTGGTGGGATGGAGACAAAGTAACACATAACATACAAATTCGGTTTTCTAGAGAGTCAGGTATTTTTAATTTTTCTTCTCTTGTCTCTTATGTGTACTTGTCAAACCAAATGTCAATTTACTTTTAGATTAGGGAAATGCAGTTACACAGAGTATGAAGATAAAGTATTTACCCCAACGTCCCCACCAGCACGGCCAGGCACATGGTGATGAGAAGAGAAAACTGGAAGGAATCAACGGGCTGAACCACGGAGCTCAGTAACCAAGAAGGCAGGCCAGGGAAATGGGCCAGGGCTTTTCTGTTGAATTTTGTCTTCAAACAAAATTCACCCATAAAGGGGGCCAGGAGTGGAAATGTGAGCTTTGTGCTAACAAATTCTGAGCAGAGGCAAATACTGCCACAACCTCTCCTTTCCAGGTTTGCAATCCAGTTTCTAAGGAGAGATGTTAGATCATGAGAAGGGAAACAGGAAGCACAGATTTGAGCAAGTGTAGGATACAAACCCCACATGTGTCCATCTCTTCTTATTTTTAAAAACAAGTTTAAACTGGGCAAAACAGATCGATTATGCAGGAGTCGGGATAGCCTTACCCTTGAGGGCAGGGCAATGACTCGAAGAGGACACAAGGGCAACGTGAAAGGGGCCAGAAATTAACATGACCCATTGTCCCTGTTTTCCCAGGACTTTTCCAGTCTGGGCATGAAACCCTCAGTCAAAATGGGACAGCTGGTCACCCTACTCAGCGTGTCCTGTTTCTGGCTCCGAGTGCTGGGTACACAGGAGTGTTGAGTTTGTGAGAATTCACCGAGTTGGATACCTGTGCACTTCTCGGCATGCACGTGACACCTGAATGAAATGTGTTGTAAAACCGGACTCACACGTGTGGCGTGAGCGCCCAACATCAAGCGGTGGACGGGAGGTCGCGGGGCATACCTGGGCCTGCAGCTCGGCTCTCTGCGCCTGCAGGAAGGAGAGCATCTCCCGGCCCTCCTCCAGCTGACTCTGCAGGGCGGTGGCTTCTCGTTCCGTCAAGAGCTTCTCCTGCACAAAGAAGGCCAGACTCAGCACTCAGCACACTCGACATGGGAGGAAACCCAAAGAGAAGGGCCAAAGAAGGTGTGGGGGCCCTGTTACGTTCTGCATGTTTGTGTCCCCCAAACTCACATGCCGAAGCCCTAACCCCCAGGGGGATGGTATGAGGACCCACTTTGGAAGGTGGTTAAGTCTAGATGAGGTCATGCGGGTGGGGCCCACCGGTGGGATGGGTGTCCTCATAAGAAGAGGAAGAGACACTGAGCGCCCTCTTTCCAAGCTTGCACCACAGAGAGCCACATGAGCACACGGCGAGAGGGTGGCTATCCACAGGCAGGAAGCGGGCCCCCACCAGGACCCCTCATCTGGGACTCCCAGCTTCCGGAACAGTGAGAAACACATGTCTGCTCTTTGAGCTGCCCATCGGTGGTACTTGTTACAGCAGTCGGAGCTGACTAACACAGGCCCGCAGTGGCACTCTCAATGCTCCTGGCTGCGTCTTCAAAGTCTGAGCCCTAAATGCCGTGGGTGTGAAGCACTGAGACGCGAGTCAGGAGACTGCGCTTTAGATCTGGTTGAGCCACGAACTGGCTAAGAGACTTGGGACAAGGCACTTGCCCTTCTGTCCAAAGGAAAACTCAGAATGCAGACTCTCACTGGGTTCTCTTCTCTGTGTCCGTGCAGATGGCATGGTGAGGCTGAGCCCAAGCCATCAACTGTGCGAAGACGTTGCTGCTACTCAGAGAGCAGCCGTCAGGCTCCAAGAATGAAAGAGAGGCAGAGGGGCTCTGGTGAGGCAGCTGCGCCACCCTAGCCACACTCTGCGGAACACCCTGGAAAGAGATCCCCCCTCAGAGTCTCCACACTCTGCTAACTGGGCACCCTTCTCCAACCGGCCTCTTCACTGTCTGTTCAAAAATACCCATGTCACTGCATGGAAGCCTGACTGCTCAGAGTAATGCCTCTGGTGCAGAGCGCAGCTGCCCAGCCGGGCAAAATCAGCACACCAGCACGTGCCCAGGGGCCCCATGCTCAAGGCCACATGGTTAAGGTGGCCCCTGCTCTCTAACACCCTACAAAGTGGCTGGAGCAAGAACACAGACACAGAGACAGCTAGAGCAAGACAGATGTGTATAAAGGGAGGAAGCATGGGTGCGGGGCCTGTGGTCCGACTGTGGAGAAGGTGGGACTTGAGACAAACAGAACTGCAGAAGGACCTCCTCAACTGTGTGTGTTTATTCTTGTTTCCCGATGCATGGAGACATGCATTCTCTCAGTCTCTCTCTGCGTCTCTCAGTCTCTGTTTCTCTCTGCCTCTGTCCTCTATATGCTTCTCTGTGTCTCAGTCCCCATCTCCTTGCCTCAAAAACATAGACAAGGGAGCGGCTGGGAGCAGAAGGGGACTCATGTCCCTAGGTACCAGTATCTGGAGGATGTGCAAATATGCCACACCTTGCAAATTCTAGACCTGCAGCCTCAGGATGGAGGCAGACGCAGTGCAAACACATTACACCATTTCCCCACCAGGGCCCTGCCTGCTTGTCTGGTCCCCTCTCTCCTCACTGCCCAGTTGCTATTCACCTCATGTGCCTCCTCACACCTGCCCACAGGGGTCTCTGGAAAGGCCTTATGCACATACTTATTGAAGAGGAAGGAAGACAGCCCTGCAGCTGTCAGTTGGTAGCCGGCACTAACCACCAGGCCATGACGTCCTCTACTTATAAATGAGGCCACCCCCAACATGTGAAGATGTCACTCTGGGACCCTGGGGGAACAAGACAGAAACAAGACGGCTCTCTAATAGTGTCTGAGGTCAGACCAAAAGACCACTGTGCAATCACAAAAATGGCCAAAACAGCCACTCCCCCCACTAACACAAATGATGCTGCTTAACTACCAAGTACAGCGTTAGCTGCGCTCCATCTCTCCACCCCCAGATACAAATTATCAGGATGCTCAGTCAGAGGACCAGCCCCCTCCTTAGAGCACCCAACCCAGCAGAGGACCCCGCCTACCCGACTCCTGCCCCAAGGTACCTATCACAGGCTCCAATGCCATCACACTGCCATCACACGTCCCTCCTCCCTGAGGCGCCCGTGAGTCTCGGGGGTGCACACCTCCCCTGCTGCAGCGAACAACAAACCCAGCTTCATATGACCACAGGTGCATGCCTGAGGACTCCCGCTAGAGGGCGCTCACATTATACTTTACTGAGAGTTAGCCAGTTGACCTGTGCCCCTAGGGAGCTGTGCTAATTATATCCTCATTTGTGCAAAGGTGACTGACACATTTCTAGGACGGTAACAAGACTCCATGAAACAAACCTGAAAGCGACCACCTAACCCGTACATAGAAGTTTTAAGCTAAGATTAATGAAGAACATGATGCTTTCTAAGCTGTGCTTCTCCATCTTTAAGGTGCACACGAATCCCAGGGGGTCTTCCAGAAATGCAGATTCTGACTCAGGGGCTCTGCGGGAGGTCAGCGGGAGAGTCTGCGTTTCTAACCAGCTCCTAGCGATGCTGAGGACACTGATGGCCCGGATGCTATCAAACAATGCTCAAGAATTTTCTTATAAGGGAACAGATGATAGGATTTAAAAAATGTGCTCTGATGTAAAACACCTTTGCATTTGAGGAAAAAATGAGTTTTCAAAATAAAAATAAGGTATCTGGAAAGAAATCTCCGACAAAGAAAAGCGGGGCTTTAGGAAGAGCTATTTTAGGCCTTTGTAGCAGCCCGAGGGACAGCAATTAAGGCAAGCAGCCACCTGAAATGGTCGCTGGTGGGCAATTTGGACAAAAATATCTCCATGGAGGCCAAAAGAGGTAACTCTCCTCCCACTTAGGTGTTCCTTGGCAGAGTTCAAAAGTGTTTTCAAAAGCAAATTTGGGGATTTCTTTAGCTTTGATATAAAAAATTAAGTTAAAACAAGGGCTGGCCTGGTGGTGTAGTGGTTAGGTTCATGCACTCCACTTCGGCGGCCCAGGGTTCACGGGTTTGGATCCCGGGCGTGGACCTACGCACCACTTATCAAGCCATGCTGTGGCGGCATCCCACGTATATAAATTAGAGGAAGATGGGCACAGATGTTAGCTCAGGACCAGTCGCCTTCAGCAAAAAAAAAAAAAAGAAAAGAAAAAAATTAAGTTAAAACAAGACTTCACACAGCCAGCTATGCTAGCCCACTGGTTCTGCAGGTGGCTGATTAGCTGACTTGCGGCACAGCCTGGGCGGCCTTCTAAGGCAATTCCAAGTGTCTCCAGGGTTGAGAACCACTGTCCTAAGTCATCCTGCAGAAAAACCCAGAATCTTTTCAGTTGACCAGTCCACCAAACCCTGGTCCAGCCTCCCACAGCCTCTGGAGAAGGGACACAATGACACTCTGTTTCAATCTGAATCCTCTTCAGTTTATTTTTACAAGTCTCATATTATGCCTCACAAAATCCCATCTAACACACTAGGAAAAAACTATGCAATATCCTGTTGAGCAGCTAGAGGGCCAAGTGAAGAAGGAACATGGACCATTATATTAGGAATAATGTGTTACATCCAAATCCCCACGTTAAAAAAATCAACTTCAATAATTTCTATCTTTTACCAATAGTTTTCACGCCACAAACTTGCATAATCATTAGCAGAGCCCCACTCTGAAAATATAGTCACTAATTGTCTGCCACTCTCGGAATTCAAAATTGATGATCAAATTGATATGTGGAATAAGAAAACAAACAACCCAACAAAAAATGGGCAAAAGATTCGAGCAGATTCTTCAACAAAGAGGCTATGCGGATGGCAAACAACCACATGAAAAGATGATCAATGTCACTAGTCATTAGGGGATGGGAATTAAAACCACAGTGACACTCACAACATACCTACCAGAATAGCAAAAAACAAAAACAAAATAAAAACCCGACACGCCCCGTGCTGGCAAGGACGAAGCGACAGGCACCTCACACATTGCCGGTGGGGATGCAACAACACCACACAGCTCTGGGAAACAGTCTGGCAGTTTCTTATAAACCATGCAAGGAGGAAGAGCCGTAATTCTCAAGAGGAAATACCTAAGAAAATGGTCAGGGACACAGTTTATGTCCGCAGATGTCTAAATACCAGCATCCACAGTCTGAGTAAAAGAACAGAAGAATAGGCTTCACGTGCAAGTGCTAAGTGGGGGGCGTGGAGTGGGGGAGGTTACCGGCCCGCTCGCCGCACAGTCCGACCCACCTTCCCCGGTCTGTTAACTGGGCCCACGAGGTGGCAAGAAGACCTCCAGATACGGCTGCCCTGCAGGCCCGGGCTCCAATTCTTACCTCCCTCATCCCACTCGTGATGGCAGACACTTGGGGGGTGGTCTGGACAATCTGCTGCAGGATGCTGACATAGGTCTGAATTTCCAGAAGATTCTGTTGGAGGAAGGAAAGCATTCTCGTTAAAAGCTGAGCTGCCTGAGTTTCCCCTCCAGTACTAGGTGGCCCCAGGGATGAATGCTTTTCACATGTTCCACCGTCACAAACAGGACAGACCACAATCCCCGCAAGCGGCACAGTACGTCTCCTCTAATCTTCACAGGAACAACAGGGGAGATGGATAAATGGAAGCTTGGTTTATTTCACCATTTCCCGTCAGTTACATGGATGCTTTGCAGCTGTCTGCACAGAGCCCTGGATGGCAGAGGTACAAGAGAAAAGCAGAGATGGAGGACAAAGGCCGGGAGGGTACAAAGGACCCTTACTGACACCAGAACAGGGCAGTGCTTCCAAGACGGACCTGGACTAAATCACTTACTAGTTGCATGTAGCCTCAGGCAAGCTATTTAAACCTCCTAAAACTCAGGCTCTTCTATGACAGAGGGATAACGATCTGGAGGGGGAGCCTGACCCCCTTACCAGGAGAGCACCTGAGCCCTCCTCTGTGCATGAGGACTGATAACAGAGCACAGCTGCCCTCTCTCCAGAGAACTGCCCTCAGCCAGGCAATGGCCGCCTTGTCCAGAAAGCTACACGACACCCCCCAATCCCACCTCATGCCCAACCCAGGCCAATGACTCCCTGGCACAGGAGCACAAAGACCAACCCTCTTGCCTCAAGGTGGGGCCCTGGTTCATGCTCCAGAGCCCCGGTGAGATCAGGCTGAAGCTAGACTCCAGCTGAGCCCACACCCTTGCTCAGTTCCTAGCCCTGTGCATTCTGCTCCCCTCACTCCTCCCCTTCTCCTGAGAGCACTCCACTAATAGAGCAATAAAAATCACCACCCTGAGCTCTGCTGATGGGGAACCTGACCCAAGACACTCTCATGAGGCTGTAGTTAGCATCATGGAAGTTTCATAGTGTCAGCTCTCTGCTGTTGTTATTATTCTAAATGGCCTTGAAGAATGCTTTGAGCTGCTTAAAAACTGCCCCCAGGATTCCCGCAAAGTACAGCAGAGGCCAGAAGGCAGCCAGGGAGGAGGAATCAGGCCTACATGAGAGGAGGTTCCTGAATGCCATGCGTTGCCTCACCTAACAAGCTCAGAGGCAGTGCTGAAAAACTATATTTTTTCCATTTTCTGAGCTTAAACACCTGACAGGTTGTAGCTTAATCAAGACAGATGTATGTAAAATCACTTTGTGAACTGTAATGTACTATAGCGGAGGAAGAAATATTCCTCTACCCTCTACGTTCTTCTGGCTGGTCTGAGAATTAAATTGATACGACACAGAGTAACAAGAGAAAATCAAAGAAACTCAATAACATGTACACCCGGGAGAAACCCAAGAAAACTGAGTAACTCACCAAAACGGCTGAAGCCACCATCTTAAATACCATCTTTAGTCAAAGACAAAGGAGGATGTTGGGGGTAGTGGTTTGGGACTTCAAAGGGGAGGAAAGCAATTCACATGGAGATGGAAAAGCAAATGTTTGATAAAAAGATGTTTGCTGAGCCATCTATAGACAAGGAGAGAGGACTTTGGTAAAATGTGTCTTGCTAGGCTCCTCCCTGTCTACCTTCTTAGTTCATACCATACTGTGGTTATCTATGGTGAGAGCTCCTTCCTGGGACAGGCTTTTTACATTAAATTCTTTTAGGCAATTAGGGGGAAGGTCAAAGTTTCCTTCTGAGTCTTTTATTCTTAAAAGTAATCAAGCCAAAGACACACATTTTGGGGTGGCCAATTCTCATCCGCCACAGAACCACACAGATATTAGCTCCGAACACACACACTCGTGCCTCCTCCTCTACACACGTGTGGCCCACTAAACGCTGTCCAGCAACCAATCCATTGCTCACTCGGTTCAAGGGCAATGCACACAAAAGTAACCCGCTCTAGGGCTCTCATTTGGTCTGACTTGTCTGACCAAACCCAAACTGGGGTTTCCAAGAGAAGGGCTTCAGAAGGTCGTGGTTACCTTTTTGTACCTGTCCTTGGCAGCACTGATATCATCCTGCAGAAACTGGGCTTCGATCTGAAGGCGCAGGTTATGTAGCAAGGCTTCATCAGCTTCCTGCAACGAGAAAGAGTCACACATGCAACTGTGCAGGGCCCCACAGCGGAGGCATCACCCATGGGTGTGAAATTGGCCGGGTATCTGAACACAGGGACCACCTGGGGTCTTATTAAAATGCAGATTCTTGTTCAGTAGGTCTGGGAGGCAGTCTGAGATTGCTAGCAAGGCACTGAGTTAGCCCACTGGACCTGGTCTAGAACGGTAGCTCTCAACAGCGGGTGATTTTGCCCTCAAGGGGACATGTAGAATGTCTGGAGACATTTTTAATTGTCACTGATGAGGATAAAGGCTGCCCCGGGGAGAGAAGGCCAAGGCGTCCTGCCCTACATACTGGTTTATATCATCCTCCGGGAAACACAAGACGTCCTGACCTGATTCGACCTGATTCTTATCCAAAACTATAGGACCACCCAATAACCAGACCCCACCTGCACTGATACCATTTTAATGACTTTTTTACATAATCTTTCCTTTTTATTGTAAAGAAATAAATCACATACCTATGCCTTCTAAGTTTAGCCCTAACCCTCAACCCATTGCAGCTCTTCACTGCCCACGGGTCCTGGCCCCATGCTGTTCTCTGAATAAGGGAGCACTACTCCCAGACCTTGAGAGACCAAATCTTTCTTTCGCCTCCTTGGCTTGCCGAGGCCACATCAGTCACCCCTTGGGTGGTGGGTGCTACTACTGGCATCTGGTGGGTAGAGGCCAGGGATGCTGCTAAACAGAACACAGGACAGCCCCACACACCAAAGAATTCTCCAGTCCAAAATGTCAATAGTGCCAGGGTTGAGAAACCTTGACCTAGAAAGATCAGGGAGAAAGGGAGGGTATATTTACACACCAATAATCTAAAAATTTAAGTTACATCTATATTTGTTCTATATCTCCTCACCAGTGAATTGAGTTTCTAAGACTAAGAATAGTTTTCCCTTAACACTGAAAACTTCATTTGAATAGTTTTCTCCCAATGACTGTTGACACTTACCTTGAGACCGTGTATCTTTAACACAAAATGCATTTTTTAGAATGATTCTTGTGAAGAGCATTCGTTCCTTTAAGGTTGGAAACGACATTTATGACAGAAGGTTGAATGTTCTCACCAAATTTTTTGATAATTCACGACTTTTAGCTCATTGATCTTGTTTGTTTGGTTGGTTTTTTTGGGAAGATTAGCCCTGAGCTAACTACTACCAATCCTCCTCTTTTTGCTGAGGAAGACTGGCCCTGAGCTAACATCCGTGCCCATCTTCCTCTACTTTATATGTGGGACGCCTACCACAGCATGGTGTGCCAAGCAGTGCCGTGTGCGCATCCGGGATCTGAACCGGCGAACCCTGGGCGGCCAAAGCGGAACGTGCGCACTTAACAGCTGCGCCACCAGGCCGGCCCCAGTTGCTGACTTTTGATGAGCGCTGCCTTCAGGAGTTTACCATTCTGGGGGCTTAATGATGGGCCCTCAGATCCTGTGCCACAGGGACAGTTATGCAGAGTTCAATGAAAACTCAAGAGCATTGTTTCTCCTTTCAGAAGACACACGCTGCCCTTTCCTGGGAGATGCAAACCTTACTGAAGCACCTGTGCAAAGAGGCATTAATTCCCCAGGGAAAATGGGCAGATCCCTTGCAGGTCCTGGTGTCTGGCTTTCTGAATTACCCCGAATTATCACATAAGCCTAGTGAAGCCTCTTAGCGAGAGAAAAGGTGGTGAAAAGAAAGCCTAGGTGTCTTTCCTGCAATGGGAAAGGGCTGGGAAGCAGAAAGATATTGGGTAATTTATAGACCCCAAAGGAAAAACAGCCAGGCCTTGGGACAGACAGAAACCAGGACGGTCCCAGGAATCTGAGCAGCAGGAGTTAATGGCCCTGCCCTCAGGATGACCTAGCTCCAAAGGAATTCATCCCCGGGCCTCAGGAGTCACATTTCTGGGAGAGAGCTGTGACTGGCCAACATGGGTCAGATGACTATTGTCTTGACTGACAGTCCTACCAGGACCACACTGATGGGAACGAAAAGCAAAGTGTTTGGGGATGCAGCCCCACTCCGTTCAGGAGCAGTGGTTCCTTGTGGAAGTGATTCTCAACTCTGGGGATGGGACATCCCTTAGAAGGCCATGGCTAAACCTGAGGTAGAAGGGGGGAACACTGGCTGAGGACTTGAGCCAGTCCTTCTGGATATTTTCTGCCCTCCCTGCCCCCTCGCACCCCTCTTAAGACTGCTGAGAATGAGGTGGGGCAGAGAATTCTCAAACATCTTAATTTTTACCAATAATTCATCCACAATTGACACAAAACCACTGGAGGTGAAGACCTGGAAACAGGGTATCAAGGATCTTTTGTGTTATAACTTATAAAGGGACAAAACACTTAGAATTCTAGAAATTTAGAAATAGAAGGGACCCTAAAAGTCACTGGTCCTCAAACTTTTTTAAGCCGCATGTGTTATCCTTCAGATGAAATAGCCCAGGGAAGCCACGTAGAGAGGCGAAGCAGAGATGCTCTTCTTGAAGGACACGATCAGGGAACAGGGACCCCCCTCCACCCAGCAACCCTCCTCCCTCAGAGCCCCTTAAGCAGCTCCAAGGAACCTGAGCTTCTGCCAATGCAGCTCAGAGACTAGAGCCTCCTTACAGGCGGGGAGGCTGAGGTCAGACTGATCCAGTGGGTCATTCAGCTAGTTGGTGGAAGCGAATGGAAGATAATGGGCCTGGTGCCTGTCTTGGGCTTCTCTCTACTACTAGTCAAGAACTGAGTGCTGACTCTTGATCTTGTCCAGCAAGGTGGCTGCCATTCTTCCCCAACCTCCCTCTCAGGATCATGCCAAAATAACCACGCTTAGGTCCCATCAGCCAAGCCTTTAAAAACACTCATGGTGATAATAAAAGGCCAGTCAATATTTGTCCTTAAAAGAGAGATTAACCAGATGCTTCCACAAGCACATTCTCTTGCTTTGAAGACAATTAGCTGATAAACCGCCCGGGAAAACTCCCAAAGGTGAGTAGGTACCACTGGAATGTGCAGTTGCTGATATGTTGAGAAGAATTCATTTGGAAGTGTTTTCTTTTGTTTGCACCAGAACTCAGAAATGTGTAGACGCTTGTGTTTTTATTATGCTTCGAATGCTGTCAGCTGCATTTTCAAAAGCTCACCAGCAGAAGCGTCTAGATTTTTCCAAATCGAGACTCTGGGTCAACAGTCTAACTTTAGAAAACATTCCAACCCTGATATTGTGTATGTTTTAGATCTAGGCCAGTGGTTCACAAAGTGTGGTCCCTGGACCACACCACCTGGGAAATATTTAGAAATGTAAAATATCTGGCAGATCCCAGACCCACCAGATCAGAATTTCCGGGGTCAGGGTCCAGGAATCTGTGCTTTAGCATGCCCTCCAGGAGACGCTGATGCACTGAGGTTCAGCACCACTCGTCCAGACCATTTCTGAGAAAGGGACTGCAGAAATAACTAGAGTCCAAAGTACCCTTAAAAAATCAGCCTTACCAACCCAGAGAGATGCTAGAAATCCGTTAAATACCCAACTGTCCATATTTCCATCCAGCCCCAAATCCAACCTCCAAGCAGCCCAACTCAAAAAAAACCCAAACAAACGAAAAACCAACTGATAAAGAGTGGGTATTCAAGTTTATTAACATTTCTAGTTAATTATGGTTTAATTAAAAAACACTTCAAACTCGGATGTCAAAAATCTTTCTAAAACTTTTAGAGTCGCTTTCCTTCCAGATGCTAAAGCTGGCCTGGAGGAAAATGCTGGGGTGTTTTACCACTCCGCAGACCCCCTCTTCCCACAGCCTCATTTTCCTGACTCTGCTCTCACTCCCTCTGTACTCTTCCTCGCTCTTCCTCTGCCTTTCTGTTCATCGGGCCTCCCCAACCCCAGCCTCGTCCTACACTCCTCTCTCCCAGTTCCCTCATCTTCTCCAGACGTTCATTTCCAGCCTCAGAGGGATTCTGGGCATAAGAAGGCTTGCAGCCCGAAGGCAAGGCTTCATGCCCACCGTTTCATCCTCAATTCCCCTGCCTCTCGCTCTTTTCCAGACATGTTTAAGATAGACGAATCACAAGGAAAAGCACCTAGGGCAGCTTTAAATATTTCTTAAAATTGCTTTTAAGTGAAAGCGTTTGACTAGAACCTACATCATTTTAAAATTCTGGGGATTTTAAAGGGAAAAAAAGAGAGAAACTTTGAAGTCTGTTCCTTATGGTTTTCTTTTTTAATTTTTTTTTTAAAGACTGGCACCTGAGCTAACAACTTTTGCCAACCTTTTTTTTCTGCTTTTTTTTCCCCAAATGCCCCCAGTACATAGTTGTATATTCTAGTCGTGGGTCCTTCTAGTTGTAGTACATTGGACGCCGCCTCAGCGTGGCCTGACAAACGGTGCCATGTCCATGCCCAGGATCCAAACCAGCGAAACCCTGGGCCGCCGCAGCAGAGCGCACAAACTTAACCACTCAGGCACAGGGCCGGCCCCTACTTCTGGTTTTCTTAAGATAAGCAACATCAGGCATTACTGGAACCAATAACCATCTGTATCTATCTATCTGTCTATTTATCTCAAATGTCTTAAAATCTGAACTTCAGCCATAGTATGTAACCACAGTTGTCCCTGGTATCCACAGGGGGTTGCTTCCAGGACCCCTCAGAAAACAAAATCCAAGGATGCTCAAGTCCCTTATATAAAATGGTGTCGTTTTTGCATATTCCCTGCACACATCCCCCCGTGTACTTTGTCATCTCTAGATAACTTAAAATACCTAATACAATGTAAATAGTTGTTCTACTGTGTTGTTTAGGAAATAATGACAAGAAAAAAAGTCTGTACATGTTCAGTACAGATGCAATCATCATAGGCCTTTCAATCCGAGGGTGGTTGAATCCTCAGATGTGGAATCCACAGATACGGAGGGCCGACTATAGTATGCTGAGGAATTTATTTCATTCAAAGTGCACAGCAAAGAGTGGCTTGCTTTAGCTTATTTGGTTGTTAAAATTACAGGAGTTCTGTTCCAGAGATTTAATTACATGGGCAGTATTAACAGTAATCAGTCCTGTCACATACACTGCGATATTTTCCAAACAAGACTCAAAGACTGGGTCAGTGATTTCCACTGTATCCCATTCCTACGGCCACACCCAGGAGGGAATCCCTTCCACGAGACTAAAGGAAATGGACACTGAGTCTGAGCGGACAGTCAAAACCTTGTTGAGCTGACGTATGGAGACAGTCAAAGATTGGTCGACGAAAATCATGACCAGCCAACAAGACGGGAATTCTACTCTTACTTTTTCACCTCCTTCTTCTCACGCGATCATCTCAATGACAAAGAACCAGAAAGCCCAGCCCCCACCTGGCTGACCCTTTGAGCGGCTATCTCAGTTTGCGTTCCCCTGAGGCAAAGACTGGGTACAAGTCCTTTACTTAGAGCTGATTCCAGGAAGCACTGGAAGGGGAGGGGGAAGTGATAGAGGGAAGGGAACAAAGCCAATAATGGTGTGTAATGAGCAGGTTCCCACTGTGGACAACAGGGCGCGGTCCTGCTGGGGACCCTCTGAGAGACCGTGGAACTTCCCTCTGAAATGTCACTACGAGCAGTGGGCCAGCTGGAGGACTCATCCCCTCATCCTCATCCTCCCATCCCTCAGTGGCCGAGGTTTGCCCTTGACGTGCTAACGTCCACACTGCTGGACCGTGCCTCCTGTCGATTACGCACGTTCCCACAGCCAGAGATGCAGGAAGCCACCAGTGTGCTCAGCATGTCTGATGACCTCAGGGGTGGCCCAGGGGATACGGACCCGGCACCAACATCAAGTGCTCAGGGGCCATCTTTACCCAGACCCTGGCTTTGCGTCTGTCTCCCGAGAGACAGAGATTCCCTGACTAGCCCTGGGAGGGGCAGAATGAGCCATGGACACAAAAGACCCCAACTTCTGCCTAGACCTGCCACGGATGGGCTGGGGCTCCAATTCATTTAACCTCCCCAAGAGTGAGTCTCCTCACTGGCAAGGAGAGGGGGTTGGACTGGATCGTTTCTAGGGGAATATAAACAACCACAAAGCCGTTCCGAGGCTCCCACAGCTAGTGCATGGACTTCCCCAACTCCCTGCCTTTGT
Organism: Equus przewalskii; assembly: GCF_037783145.1. Classification (NCBI taxonomy): domain Eukaryota; kingdom Metazoa; phylum Chordata; class Mammalia; order Perissodactyla; family Equidae; genus Equus; species Equus przewalskii. The sequence continues at coordinate 7,130,750 of NC_091851.1, read as the reverse complement.
GAGCTGTGTTCAGGATTTCTGCTATATCCTGAGTATCACTTGTACTATTATTCACCCCGTAGTTTTCTTCAAATTGATTCCTTTTTACTTACATGTATTTTAAAAAGAACTTTTCAGGTCACCTGCTATAGAGAAAAGGCAATCATAAAAATAAATTCATGGGCCAGCCCTGGTGGCTTAGTGGTTAAGTTCAGGGCACTCTGCTTCGGTGGCCTGGGTTCGGTTCCTGGGCACAGCTCTACACTACATGTCTGTCAGTGGCCATGCTGTCACGGTGACTCACATACAAAAAGAGAAAGACTGGCAACAGATGTCAGCTCAGGGTGAATCTTCCTCAGCAGAAAGAGGAAGATTGGCAAGAAATCTTAGCTCAGGGCAAATCTTCCTCAGCAAACAATAAAAATAAAAATAAATTGCACCAGCTGAATCATCTCCCACTCCACCAGGGCTACGCATCCCATAGTCTGGAGAAAACAAAGCTGGTGTTGGTCACATCAAGTGCTCTGTAATAATAACCATGACAGGCAAGTCACATACATCATTATGTCATTTAATTCTCACGATGCATTTAATTCTCTTATCTGCGCCTATGGTGGTGGGAACTGTCACTGTTCCCATTTCACTGTTCCCATTTCACAGGCTCAGAGAGATAAGGCAATTCACCCAAAGTCTCACAGATACACAGCAGTAGCATGAAGGGTCCCATTAACGGGATACACTCCTTTTCTGGACTGCACAGCTCATTGTGGGCAAAAGTGTCCTTCTCTGGACCCAGGGAACAGCCACGCTGATGCCTGTGCTGCCCTCGCCCACGTTCTCGGCAGCATCTTTCCCCAGAACCTTCATAACATTCTCACAGGGCTGATGCTTCAATTGTCCACACTCTATGTCACCATACACGTGATGGTGTTACAGCTATGTTCTTCAGGGGGGTGAAATGGTGGCACGCCTTTCCTGACTTTTCCTTATCTCTACTTTCTTATTTTTTTACTGAGAATATGTATTGCTTTATAAGAGAAAAACAAGAGAAGGTTTGAGCTTGTTTTTAAATGCAATGTCACTTTCCACCAAGGGTAAAAAGAGGGACTACATTCTTTCTCCCTGTTCTATGAGGAGTGCCCAAGACGGCACTGCATGAGTGACAACCTCAGAGGTAAGTCCAGGGAGAGCCCTGTTGGCAGTGAAGAAAAATACTCACAAAGCAAAACATGGTGGTGTTGCGGAGGGGCTAAACTGGCATCTAAGTGAAGGGTGTCAGGTACCTACGTCCCTGAGGGCAGTGCTCTGTGGACAAGATGGCGGTCCCATCTGGCAGCCTGGGATCATCACCAAAAACAAGAATGGGGATGAGCTACGAGTGTCAGGAGAACAAATGGGTGATGTTGGAAGCTAATAAAGCCCAAATTCCAGCTCAGACTTCCAACAGGCTTGGGGTCATCGCAACCCAACCCAATACAAGGCCAGTCACTGAGCCTGTCACTGAGCTTGGGGCTCTCCTGAAGCACACACTCACTGGGGTGCTCACATGCTCCAGCCGGCCCGAGAGAGCCCCAGTTTCTATCACTCGACCTGCATATTACTGACAGCACCTCCTTTCACACAGTGTCCTGATTTGGGCAATGCATTATATGCTCACACAGAGAAGGGGACAGAAGTATCATGCAGCAGGTAACACAGAAAAAGCAAAATTCGGGTTCCCTAGGTTGTACTTCTGACTTTCCCACCAACCAGCAGAATAATTTTAGACAACTGATGTTGGATAAAGCCAGGGAATGGCAACATCCTGAGCCAACTCTGACTGTCTGAAGTGCCTCCCTGAAGTTCCAGATGGAGAAGAACCCTGAGGCCACATCTGGGCACAGCTGGGAAGGGGACTGTGTTTCATCAGCAACTCTGATGTGGTTATGGCGGTGGAAGGGAGCAAGAGGGGAGAAGGTGGCCATGAGCCTAAATAAGCAACCCTTCAATTAAACAGTCTCCATGGGTCCTTCTGCTTAGACATTTGAGCTCTGGAATGATCAGAAGAGGATAATGCTTACAGCTATTTGTTGTCCCCGGTTTTGTCCAACCTCTGTGGTCCAGGATTATTCTGCTGTTGGGTAGTCGAGTCCTCCTGGCTAAAGCAGAAAATCCAATCCATTAGGATGATGATGGAGGAAGGAAAGGAAGGACAATGATGGAGGTTGGAAGAAGGAAACTCCCCCTGCAGAGAACAACTCCATACGACTTCTGGATGAAGATCTCTAGCAAGAAGCTAAGAAGCCATGGCGCCCCCCACATGGCTACTTTTTATGCTTGGAGAGTGAGGAGTTTGATGGGAAATGGAGATTTCTTCTGTTCTCTTGAGAGTTTTCCTGTGGAGGAGTAATCTCAATATTCTTAGCCAACAGCATAGAGGTATCATTGCATCCAAATAACCACTGCTCAAAGTTTGATGTTTGGACCCATATGTCTGAATGACAAAGCAAGAGCCAGTAAGCGCAACCAATAAGTAGTCTATGCTTCTCTCATGAGACCCTGCATCTTGTGGTAGAGGAGTGTGTGTCTGGGGTGTGAGTTCACTCACAAAGATTTAGTTGAAAGTACAAAGTCAAGAAAGAGATTGACAGCCAAAGAAATAGGTGAATCCTAAAATAACACAAGGAGGCGTGAGAAACAATCATTTCCGCTATTCAGGTCAATCCTGTCATTACTCAGACCCGAGGATGCGCTCAGCTCACCTTGTTAAGCCGTTCGAGCATTTCTTTCAGCAGCAGCTGACATTCACATTCATTTTCATACCTGCAAATTGACACGCAAGTGAGAGTCAGGCAGCTTCTGTGATTCCGTATGTGTCGATCACACAATCAGCGTCAAATTTAATCCACGATGAGAACTACGTCCTCTCTTTAAGGAGAGATTCGTCATTTTAAAGCAGGAGCTAATACTGCATTTCTGAGCCCACTGCTTTCCAACCTTCTTCACATCACGGTGCACGCAGAAAGTGCTGACATGGGCATGGTACACGGGGTAAGTGGGAAGCAGTAAGTAGAACAGGGGTCTCCTCCCAGCGTATCTGAAACCCAACGCAGCAGTGGCACAGAGCCTGGGAGGAGCCCGACCCGGTCTAGAACAAACACCTTATTAACTTGACCTTGTTTGGGGTTCCTCTACTATTGTATTAATCCACATGTGTCAGCTTTTCCGGATTATACCATTTAATCCTCACAGAACCCTGGAAGAGAGCAGTTAGTGCTACCCCCATGTGAAAGATGAGGAAACTGAGGCTGAGAAACTGACCCAAGACCTCAGGCAGATGTTCCAGTCACTTCATCCTCACCTCTGGGGCATCGCCCCTGCACACCAAAGGTCTCCTCTGGGCCAGTGGGCAGGGCAGGCTGGACGGGCCACAGTCAGGGCCCCTGGGGGCAGCCTACAACCACTGACAGAGGTGAGTGGGTGTATTTATGCAGCCCCCTCACCTCAGCCAGGACAACTGAGGTCTGTTCTCCACCCCCAAGGTTAGCTCCTGTTGACCACGAAAGTAACTTGCAGAATAATACACTCGGCGTTGGCTGCCTTCCGTTCCTGCCTCACCCCCTCACTCCCCAACTGATGCTCCCTGAGGTCACCTCCCAAATAAGTGACTGGCTCTCAAACCCCCATCTCAGGCTTGGCTTCTGGAGGACACCAAACTAAGAGAAGGGTGGAGTGAGGACTCAGATTTGAGTCTGACAACAAAACTGCATTCTGATAGCCACATCACACTGCCTGGGTAGAGCAGAGAAACTCCCCAAATTTAAACATACACAAGATTAATAAAGCAATGGATATGAGGAACAAGTGTATTTTTTTCTCCTGGTCAACCTCTTTTTTTTATGCTTTTTTTCGGGGTGAGGAAGATTGGCCCTGAGCTAACATCTGTTGCCAATCTTCCTCTTCTTTTTTTCTCCCCATAAGCCCCAGTACTTAGTCGTATATCCTAGTTGTAGGTCATTCTAGTCCTTCTGTGTGGGACGCCGCTATAGCATGGCTTGATGAGGGGTGCTGGGTCCACGCCCAGGATCAAAACTGACGAACCCCAGGCCGCCAAAGCAGAGCACGTGAACTTAACCACTCGGCGACAGGGCTGGCCCCCTAGTCAACTTCTTCTCCGGACTTCTAGAAAATGATGGAGATCAAGGAAGCAGAGAGCCCAGAAATCATTCTGGTTAGAGCGAGATTTTCCCCTAGGGGGAATTTCACCTCCTTAAGAGAGAAGGCTCCTTCCCAAATGACCCCCTTCCTTCCCTGTAAGCTGCCCACAATATCCATTCTGGTCTTCCTCCAGGAGTTAGAGCCCTTGATGTTTGGCTGGCATAGGGTTGCCTGGAGGAGAAACTACATTTCCCAGCCTTCCTTGCAGGTAGGTGTAGCCATGTTACTACATCCTGACCAATGGGATGTAAGCATAAGTCTGTGGTGGCTTCCAGATAGCTTAAGTAAAACATGGTGTAGGTGTGCCCTCCTGCATCCCTTCCTGTATCCTGCACCTAAAACATGGATGCTGTCTTCTTAAAAGCCACTGGGCCTTGAATACTGTAGAGTGCGGTATTCAACTGCTGGCTCAAACTTTCTTCAAGAAAGAAAGAAATTCCCATCCTGGATAAGCCAATGGCACTCTTGAGTTTATGCCATTTGTGGCTGAAACTAATCCTTATTAGTACTCAACCCAACCCACAAAGCAGAGGCTTCTGTGCCCTTTGTGTACACCACACCACGGGCCCAAGTTAAGTACTTGACACTGTGAGCGGGGCCAGAAAACCATGCTGCTGTGTCCTCAGAATCAAAGAGTCCTGACCTCAAGGAGGAACAATTAGGAATACGTGGACTGTGCACACGTTCCCAGTTCTAAAGCCACCCAAAGCTCAGCTATAACCAGAAGCAAAACATATTTGCCCAAGCTTTATATTTCACACCAGGATGTCACATTTAGCAGTTTCCTTTGTGTGTGGCTCTAATGGAGCCAGAAATTATTTTTTTAATGGTTAATTAGCTTTGAGCATAAAACCGTTAACAAAATCTCATTTTCTCATTGCTCGTTCCTGCTAGAAACGTTTTAAGAATTTCTGTAGCTTAAAAACATGTTCCAAAAAACACATTAATGTGATATCATGGGTAATTTTCATGCTGTAAAGACAAATCTAGATATTATATTAAAGATAAGTAATTTCATTATAAAAAATTCATGATCTATTCATATAGAGTCATAAGTGAGTATATAAGTGAATTTATAAAGTAAAGAAACCCTTTGGCTTCAATTATCTGATTGTTTTACATAATAATTTTTGGTTTTCAGCAATTTGAATAATTGACTGTATTCATCAATGTATTTTGGTAGTTTTATTTGTGTTTATTCCATTCTTGTTTTATTTAGTCTTCGTTTGATGTGCCAAAGACCTGATTTTGAAATTATTCAACTATCCAAGTAGAGAATATGCCTAACAAGGCTGCATACACCTTCGCATTTCTGCATTTTCACCTAGCTTTAGCTAGTCATCAACTCACCTCTGGAATGTAAAAACAAACTTGGTGTGTCTGTACTCAAGGACGTGGATGGGTATGATTCTTATAATAATTTTCAAATCCCACAATCCAGTCAAAATATCAAAACTTCTCCAAGGGGACAATAGGAGGGAATAAATTAATGGGAGTTGTTACATAAATCACAGAGCCTGAAGGGCCTGCTCCATGATCGACACACAACTCAGAACCAAATGAAATTAGGAAAAGACCAGGAAAAGTCAACTTGGTCATTCCTTCAATGAGGGCTCATGGGAGTCATGCTCCCCCAGACAAATCACAGTGGACTGTGGCCTAATGACCAGGCAGAGACCATTCGGGGCTCTAGGGCAGCCTGCTGGCCCACGGAGCTGCCCAAGGTGTCTGACCCAGTGTACACTTCCCTTTGCTTTAGAGAACATGATCTTCATTTGAATGAGGTCCCATCTCTGGGCCTCACTCCACAGGAGTCCAAGAACGGCTTCTCTTGAAGACACGGTGTTCTGCAAAGAGTATGGGCCCAGAGCAAGAAACCCAAGTTCAAGTGCTGCCACCCACAGGCCCAATCCAGGCCTTGGTTTTCCCATGAAGGGCCATAACAGGTGGATTTTCAGGTCCCTTCTTCCCGGTCCAAACCTGCTTTCTGTGGATCAAAACCAGAAACAGAAGGACTGATGGGAATGGAACCAATGATTATGATCTGATGAACGTGCTCAGTACACAGAGCTGAACACCTGGCCAAGACTGGGCTGGACAGTGTGGAACTCAAACACAGAGCACATTTGGAGAAAAACCTCTGGCTACCCTAGACCAGGGTTCCCAAATCTGCCTGTTCACTGGAATTACCAGCGGAGTTCATAAAAATTTAAATTCTTGGGCTCCACTTGAAGTCCAGGGTGGGGCCTGGACATCTGTATTTTTTAATTAATCTATATAATTTTTAAATGGATAAATCTCTTACATGGTTAGACATTTTTTTTTCAATTACATAAAAAGATGTTTGCTTAAAAGTCTCCCTTCTGCCTGTCTTCCATTGCCCAGTTCCCACTCCCTTCTCTCCCCACATGTAACCAGTGTCATTGGTTTTTTTGGTGTCGTGCTTATGTCCCCTTTTTCCTTATGCAAGCAAAAATTTCTACTCTTGCCCCCTTTCTTTTTTAAATAAATGATAATAACACGCTATCCTTTTTTTTAACAATTGTATAGTATTCCAACGCCTGAAGGAAGCACAATTTTATAACCTGTCTCCTCCTAAGAGACATTTAGGTTGACTGCAGGCTTTTGCCAGGACAGATCACGCTGCAGTGAATATCGTTGTAGGCATGCCATTTGACACCTGCTGGAGGATCAGAAATTACTCAAAGTGGACCTGCTGAGTCAAAGAGCACATCATTTATAACTTGGAAAGATGCTGACAAATTGCTGCTCATCTTTTTTCTTTTCATGAGCTTTTCAGGTGATTTTAACACTTTATTCAGTCTCTTGAAAGGAGGGATTGTGCCCTGGACCATGGCTTCTGAAACATCAATGTTTAACTTCTTAAACTACAAATCACCTGGGAGGTAGGAGAGGGGGTCTTGTTAAAATGCAGGTTCTGACTCAAGAGCTCTAGGGTGGGCCTGAGAGTCTCCATTTCTAACAAGCTCCTGGGGATGCCAAAGCTGCTGGTCCATGGACCACACTTTGAACAGCAAGACCCTGGAGGACCTGCACTGAAACAATTTCCAGGTGTCGGCTGTGATGTGGTGAAGGCCATTAGACCCAGCATGCCCAGCGCCTGAGTGCCCACCCCAGTGCAGCAATTCACTAGCTGAGTGACCTTGCCCCAAATGCCTGTATTTTCTGAGCCTCAGTCTCCTCATCTGTCAAATAGGTGTAGGTGGTACCATCGATAACAGAATGAGGCTGTGAGGATTAAACACATTAATACATCTCAAAAATATTGTGCTGAGGAAAAGGAGGCAGATACATAAGAGTACATCTGTAAGATTCCATTTTTATGATATTCTAGAATAGGCAAGTAAACCTATGGCGATAGAAATCAGACCACTAGGTGCCTCTGGGGTTGTCTGGTGTGGGCACCGGGGTCACGGAGGAGACAGGGCGGGGATGCGGGATTGACAGGGAAAGGGCAGGAAAGAACTCTCCGGGGTACTGGAAACATCTTGCTTGTTTGGGGAGTTACATGGGTATATACATTGTGAAAACTCATTAAACTATGCGCTTAAATCTGTGCATTTTATTGTATGTACGTTATACCTAAATTTTAAAATACATTAAAACTGAATGGCACCATTTCATGTAAACTGTGAAGGGCTATCAAAATAGAAAAGTCTTATCTTAGGGAAATACGCCACGTGCGTGCCCTCTGCAGGGATGAAGTCATCGGTCGCCAGGGGATCAGAAATGGCCCTCCAGCCCTAGGTGGAAGAGTGCTCCCGGACCTGCCCACGCCCTGCCTCAGTTTGCCCCCACGGCCGACGCTTACTTGCTCCGGAACTCGTCGAGCGCGCGCTGCGCCTCTGCGCCCTGGCGCTCCAGCCGGACGCGCTCGGCCGCCAGGTCCCGGACGCGCTGGCGATTGCTCTCGACGTGGCGGGCGAGGGCGTCCTCGGGGCCGGCCAGCTCGTCCAGCCGCTGGAAGGCATCGAGCTGCCGCCGGAGGACGGCGTGGCGCTGCTCGAGCACGCGGGCCCGCTGGACGTGGGCGGCCACGCGCTCGCCGAGCCCCTGCAGCGCCACCAGGCCAGGCGCGGCCCCCCGGCCGTCGGCCAGGCTGTCCGGCTCGGCGGCGCGCGACGCCTCCTCGGCGCGCTCGTACTGCTCCTTGCGGGTCTGGAAGACGTAGCTGCGCCGGTACATGGCTCCTCGGCGGGCGAGCGCGCGCACAGCCGCTCCGGGAGGCCCCCGCCGAGCCAGCAGCCCGCTAAATAAACGTCGGAGGCCCCCGGCGCGCTGCTGGGACGTTCCAGAACTGATCAGCAGTTGGGCTCAACACTGTGCCCAGCCTCGGGAAGAATAAAAGAGCAGCAGGCCTGCTTTTGTGAGCCGGATTAGAGGGGACCATCCAGCTCCGGGGGTTGGAATGTTAAATTGGGCAATGAGGTTTTTGTTCCGTGATTGTTGCAGCCTGTTGCTTTGTGATTGAATGGAGGGTCAGGAGGACAAGAGAGGCGTGACTTTCTTTTCATTGGGTTCACTGGGAATTGTGAAGGAAGCTTGTTAAACTTGGACTAGCTCAAGAGTCCAAGGACCCCTCGCTTTGTCTCTTCCCTCTCTTTCAGTTAGCTCTCAATTATGGAACTTTTTAACAATACCGTTTTTTTCCTGATTACTTAAGCAACTTTTTTTCATAATTACAACATGAGATTTAGGAATCCTCCTTATGTTAGGGGTTCTTAACCATGGATGCAAAATTACATGGCACATCTCCATAAATTGTAAGGTATGTTGCAAGTAAGTTCTCACTGATACATGTGCATACTCGTGAAGAATCTACTGTTTGTACGATAACTTAGGAAGCACACGCATGGTTATCATTAGTATAATGTCATGCTCTCAACGATTCTAACATCCCTTTCGGAGTAGGAGAAACAAGCAGAGCTCCGTCAGAATATTGGCATAATCGATTCTTTGAACTAAAGAGAAATCCTTACAGCCTAAAGATTTAATAAATTGTCCAAATTTCAGAGAGTATAAAAGAATTTTTTTGCTACTATGTTTCATTTTGGAAATAACAAAGCTCGGCTTTGATAAATTTAAGAGTGAATTGTGGGTGTTGAAGGAAATTAATAGCGTTTTATGAAAATCTTCCTAAATATAAATATTTTGTCGTATCTCCAACTGTAAAAATCATTATCAAAAAGCTGTTTTCATATAAATAAGGATTAGCAGTACTACATAATTAACTACTATATGGATTGTACATAATTATACTACAAATTAAAGTCATAGTTATCAAAGATCAAGAAAATTACACAGATCTTTGTTGGGTTTATTAGTGTTTATTATTATTTCAAGAAGACTAAGATAATGGAATGAAGCTACGTAAGTTTTGAAGTTGTGCTGGTGGTATAGTTATTGATCTATTTTCTTTCCTTAAGCCATTTAAAAATAGATGTTATGATGAAATCAAGGAGAGCCACGTGAGTGTTTTCTGTAGGTACACACATACCATGCAGATGGCATGGTAAAGTGGTTTCAGACTTCCTAGAGAGCCAAACCAACAGTAGAACAAGAGTGACAGAATCACTCATTCCCTTTGACATCATATATCAGTCAGATATTGCTACAGAACAAACTGACCCCAAAGCTAAGTGCCACATGATGAGAAGTATTTATCACTATACTCCCAGGTCTGCAGGTCAGCTGGATAGCTCTCCTTCAAGCTTCAGGTCTTCTGACCACCTGGGGCAGCTCTGCATAAAAGGTCTCGCATCCTCCTAGAACTAACAATGACAGAAGGACAAGAGCAAGCCCAGCCACACGAGCTCATTCCAAGCCTTTGTTTGCATCGTGTCCACTAACATCCCACTGGTCCCAGCAAAGCACACAGCCACAGCCAAAGTCAAGAAGCAGAGAAGAGGCGCAGCCCACCATCGCAAGGGTGTGGGTGTGTAATGGCCCCACTGGAGGGAAGAACTGGGACCAGCAGGTCAGTCTACCATACATAGTAATCCTATTTGAGAAAAATATATCCCAGAAACATAACAAAGGAAAAAATTATTTCAACTTAATCCAGTGGAACAAACACTTAGAAAATATCTACTCACAAAGCATAGTCTCAGCGAGTTAAATATTGAACAAGGTCAAGTCCCTACCTCAAAGGGCAGGAGACAGATTCCTACTCAACTAATTAAGACGCAAGGAAATCTGGGGTAAATTCTAAAATAGAGATCTTAACAAAATGCTGTGGTCATATCAAAGCAGCAGTAGTGGTGTGTGAGTAGGTGGAGAGGTCAGAATCCAGACAGACCAGCACAAACGAGCGTGAGAGCACCTGGTATGAGGAGCAGCGGAGTGAGCCGCGTGCTGAGTTCAGGTGGGCCTGGCAAGAAGGGTCCCAAAAAGGAGACGGGCTGGGCTTCCCAGTAGTTGTAGTCAATTGAACATGGACATTATCTCTACCCGCCCCACCAAAAATGGCAGCAAATAATTTTTTTTTAGATTACACCACCACAAAAATAAGGAAGAACAGATCGCAGTGGATAAGATATGTCAACAAATTTTCCAAAGACTGAACAGAGATAGATTAATGGCCACTGACTTAGCAGAGTGGAGAAAGCTAACACGAGTGCCTGCAGAGGGGCATGGGAAAGGAAAACAAGCTGGTTCACACCAGACGATCTCAGAAAATCGTAGGAACTGGATGTATCCAAGATGGCAGAAGGTAGGGAGAAGGGTAGAGCTGAAAAACCAGAAGGTTGGCTGAGAGTCTGTGTAAGGAGCAATTAGGACTTCAGATATCCTACCCCATTCCTGCACATCCAGGAAACTACCCCACCCACATCTTGACAGAAGACCTGGACCCGTTATTCTCTGGTGAAACTGAACAAGAGAAGTCTTGAGTTCAAGGTCACCAGGCACAGTCAAGGGCAGGATGACGTCACACTGCAAAGAACAGGGCTAAGAGAACAGATACATAGTGAAGGATGAGCTGTACTCTCCTCTATTTCCCGTTCGCCACTCACTCCCAGGATTCTGGTCACCCGGCATATATTTCCCCAGCAGATTTGTGATCATTCTCTGGAGAAACTGAATGACTTCAGAGGAAAAGGTGTCCAGATACCAAATTTGGAATGCTGACTGATTGACTTTGGGTTCAAACATGGACATGACTGTGTAGTCCAAGGTAATTCAAATCCAACCCATTGATCATGTGACTAAGACTCATTTTATTATAGTTTTACTTTTTACAGGATAGGATTTTTAAATCTCTCTTTTTCACTTAGATTTTTGTTTTTGAAACAGTGTTTTTCCCAAAAAACATAAACACTCCAAGATTTGTATAACTTACATTGTCCTGTATCAGGACAGTGGTACTATCATGGTATCCTGCCCCATCTGTTGATGCTATGAAAAGTGTAAATATTTCTGGGAGCCACCCCGTGGCGTAGTGGTTAAGTTCTACACACTCCGCTTCAGTGGCCTGGGTTCATGAGTTCAGATCCTGGGCGCAGATCTACATCACTCCTCAGCCACACTGTGGTGGCAACCCACATGTAAAAAATAGAGGAAGATTGGCACAGATGTTAGCTCAGGGCTAATCTTCCTCAAGCAGAAAAAGAGGAAGATTGGCAACAGGGCTACTCTTTCTCAGCAAAAAGAAAAAAAAAGTGTAAACATTTCTTATTAGAATTTTACTATGATTAGTAGGGTTTTCATCTCATGAGAAAAGAGACTAAGTTGGTGTAGTTAGCTCTTCTCTGTGGGACAGTTGGCTCATTTCTGATTTTGGAACCTGCTATTGAATTCTATTTTTTAACTGCCTATAAAATATGACAACCAGTGCTAATTGACAGGTGGATTACCCTTCTGCTTGGTTATCTGAGTTTAGGTTCCCATAAAGCAGACCCTGAGACAAGAGTTAAAGTGCAGCTAGTTTTTTGGGGAGGTGATTCCAGGAAGCCCCTGCAGGGAGGTGGGAGGGAGACAGGGAAGGCAAAGCAGGGTTTGTGATAACAACCAAGTCACTGTGGCGGAGAAACACAGTTTAATCCTGCTGGAGACTCTGGGCACAGCTTAGAACAGGCACCTCAGAGCCACCCTGCCCAAGGGTAAGGGAGCTGGAGATTCACCCACCAACTCCCGCCGGTTGAGGGCTGATCACGGGGGCACTTCCCGCCTGCCACAAGAGCACTGAGTCGGCTCCACATGGACTCGGATGGCTAGATCAAGCCCTGTGGGGAAGAGACACAGCTGCTGGCGGCAGGAAGAGGGCCAGCGAGCAGAGAAATGGTCGGTGCTCAGGGGTGTGGTCAGGGCGTGCACAGCAGCTTCCACGACAGTCAAAGGAGAATAGCAGTGCTCATTGCTCCTCCCAGTCCCTATACGGAGCTGCATTTCCTGGACTCACTTTTTTCTGTTTAAACAGATAGAAACACCTTTGGATCTATATAGCATACACTTCTATATGCTTCACAGAATAAACAAAATATCCATGTATGCAGCGTTTTCCTACTTGTTAAGATCAACAAAAATTAATTATCTACTATATTCATTCTATATTTGTTTTACAAAAATTTTTAGAATATTTTATATTAACTTGCCTTTTGATCAATATCATAAGTACAATCTTTTATAGGCTTAACATGTTTTAATTAAGTATTATCTTTACTCCAGTTCATGTGCACGTTATTCCAATGTGGTCAGTTGGAGTCCCACTGACCGGCTCCTTTGTCCTTCTAACAATGTCCCTAATGCTCTTGAAAGCATCCTTGCTTTCCTCTTTTTTTTTTTAAAGATTGGCACCTGAGCTAACATCTATTGCCAATCTTCTTTTCTTCTTCTTCTTCTTCCCAAAGCCCCCCAGTACATAGTTGTATATTCTAGTTGTGAGTGCCTCTGGTTGTGCTATGTGGGACGCCGCCTCAGCATGGCCGGATGAGCAGTGCCATGTCCATGCCCAGGATCCAAACCTGCAAAACCCCGGGCCGCTGAAGTGGGGCGCACAAACTCAACCACTGAGTCATGGGGACAGCCTGTATCTTTGCTTTCTAAAAACAAGATATCCTAGGGGCCGGCCCTGTGGCCGAGTGGTTAAGTTCGCACGCTCCAATTTGGCTGCCCCAAGTTTCGCCAGTTCCGATCCTGGCCACAGACATGGCACTGCTCACCAGGCCATGCTCAGGCGGCGTCCCACATGCCACAGCTAGAAGGATCCACAACTAAAAAAATGCAACTATGTACCAGGGGGCTTTGGGGAAAAAAAGGAAAAATAAAATCTTAAAAACAAAAACAAGATATCCTAAACACATCTGCTTTTTTCATTCCCCAACACATGGAATCAACTTCTATCAAAGGAGTTCTGTGTTCTTCAGGTCCAGAACTGATTTCTGGGCGCTATGGATGCCTACACAAGTTGGTGGTAGGTGGGAGCCGTGGTGTGATTCTGCAGCCTTAGCCATCTGTCAAAGGGATGGAGCTGGGATAGATATGAGCGCACACAACTTGCTGAAATTTGTTAACTTACTATATTCTACTTTTCTTATAGTATATGCATTCATGGGCCATTAATGCTTTCTTCTAATCTAAGTTTCTAAGAAAAAAAAATGAAAATGACAAATTAACTGATGCATTTTAACATGTAGAAACGAGTATTAAGGTAGGTTATATATTTCTCTTAGAAAGTTTGAGGAGATTAATAATAAGTGTCCAGACAAATAAGCAAACAAGAAACAAGGCAATTAGGGCCAGCCCCAGTGGCCTAGTGGTTAAGTTCAGTGTGCTCTGCTATGGCGGCCTGAGTTCAGTTCCCAGGTGTGGATCTACACCACTCCTCAGTGGCCATGCTGTGGTGGCAGCTCACATACAAACAGAGGAAGATTGGCCACAGATGTTAGCTCAGAGAGAATCTTTCTCAGTAAAAAAGAAAAGGCAATGAGTAACTCCAGGAAAAACAAAAAATTGGGGAGGAAACGCAATATAAGCAAAGTATCCTTCTTAACTCAGCGGGAAAAGTATATCTACATGGTCCTATTGATGAAACACTAATTATTGATTTATCCAAAAATTCTGATATAAATAATTAGGAGACTGGGGTGGTGACGAGAAGTTACGTGTAAAAGGATTCATTCTTCAGCTTTCATAGTAGAAAGATAATACATAATGCCTACAAAAGATAAACCAAGAAGTAACAATATTTGCTTATTATGGAATATAGAGTTATAGAGTATTTATTATTTAATATAGAGTTAAAAACCAGAGGTTAAAAGTGATTAGCTCTAAGAAGTGCAGAGGGATAGAGAAGAGCAGAGAGGGCAGGAAAAGGACAGAAGGCAGCTCTTTTCCATTCTAAAATTAAACTTTGCAGTATTATTTGACATTAAAAATATTTTTATAGGGGCCAGCCAGATGATGTAGTGGTTAAGTTCGCATGCTCCACTTCAGCAGCCCAGGGTTTGCAGGTTCCGATCCAGGCATGGAGGCGGCACCGCTCATCAAGCCATGCTATGGTGGCATCCCACATAAAATAGAGGAAGATTGGCACAGATGTTAGCTCAGCAACAATATTCATCAAGCAAAAGGAGGATGACTGACAACAGATGTTAGCTCAGGGCCAGTCTTCCTCACACACACACAAACACAAAATATATATATATATATTTACATGTTACTTTGATAAAAAATTGAAAACAAAACAAAGCAGGCTGATGAACTAGCCCAGATAGGCTAGTTTATACAGCAGTAACAAACAATCTCCCAATCTCAGGGGCTTAAAACAATAAAGGTTTATTTATTACTTGTGTGTCATCCCGCCCAAGGTCCACTGGGGCCTCTTCTCCATGTCATCCTCACTCCAGCATACAGGATATTGGGGCAGCCACTATTTTGAACATTGTGGGTCATCATAGAGAAAAAGTGAGAGCACGCTCTGGCCTATGAAATTTCCACCCAATCACATCAAATTGCCCAAAGCAAGTCACACAAACCCACCTATCTTCAAGTACAATGGGAAATGCAATCTTGCCACGTGCCTGGAAAGAGCAAGACCAGGCATATTTGTCAACAACTTTCATGACTACACCACTAATAGGAGATTATTCAGTAGGAATAGAGCTCATATGCATGAAGAAGAAAGTGTTACTGAATGACCACCTTATACATTAAGCCCTTTGCAGAGTAGGCATTTTATAAATACCACTTGCTTTACTTTACGTGTAAAGTAGATATGTGTACAATGTAAAGCTGTATATGTGTATGGCAATGAGAGAGAAGGACAAAGAGGAGAATGGTTTAGCCGACTGTGTAGTAACAATAGGAGAAAATGGTCTATAGCCACTGAATAATTTTAATCATGTAGAATATGTGATGATATAAATAAAATGTTTATAACAAACATGAAGGGGACCAGAAAAACAAAATGCCAGGTGCATGGTAATTACATCCATATAAAAACATATATATAGGGGCCGGCCCGGTGGCCCAGTGGTTAGGTTTGCATGTTCTGCTTCGGCGGCCCAGGGTTCGCTGGTTTGGATCCCGGGTGCAGACATGGCACCGCTTGTCAAGCCATGCTGTGGCAGCATCCCACATATAAAGTGGAGGAAGATGGGCACAGATGTTAGCTCAGGGCCAGTCTTCCTCAGCAAAAAGAGGAGGATTGGTAGCAGATGTTGGCTCAGGGCTAGTCCTCCCCTCCCCCCCAAAAAATATGTATATAAAATCAGAAATTAGTATAATACATCAGGTTTTATGTTCATCACATTTTTTTCCATTTAAAGTTGTTTAAATATATGACTCCTTTTAGAAAGTTTATTTTTATCCGCTGAACAAATATTTTTAAAAGCCTGAGTAAAAGAGACATAGATGATGTACCTTTTAGTCAATTTCATACTCTGTAGAGTTCTGAGCCTCCCTTTCAGTTAAGATATATTCTAAGTGTGCTTTGGGCTTTTTACAGACACAAAGGTAGTGGCAAGAATTCTCTAAACATTGGGTCTCTGCTGTCTAGTAGCTGTGAGGCCTTGAACAATTCACTTAACCTGTTTTCTAAAATGATAGACTTGAGCTAAAGAATCTCTCAGGCCTCCTTCCTGCTTGTTAGGGGCTGAATTGTGTACTCCAGACTTCAGACTGTGACTGTGTTTGGAGACAGGCCTTTAAAGAGGTATCTAAGGGAAAATGAGGTCATCTGGGTGGGCCCCAATCCAATATAACTGGTGTCCATATAAGAAGAGGTGATCAGGACATAGGCAGGGACAGAGAGAAGACCACGTGAAGACACAGGGCGAACACAGCCATCTGCACGCCAAGGAGAGAGGGCTCAGAAAAAGCCAACCCTGCCGATACCTTGATCTCAGACTTCTAGCCTCCAGAATTATGAGAAAATAACTTTCTGTTGTTTAAGTCACCCAGTCTGTGGTGCTTTGTTATGGCAGCCCTAGCAGACTAACACACTGCTCTAACATTCTGATTCTGCATGATCTCCTCTTATAGTCCATCCTTTTCCCAGGACATACAAAAGTCTGCCACAAGAGGGCCACGCTGCCCTAAGAGTGAGCGGCTGCCTCCTGGCCCCCAGGTGACTGCGGGTAGCAGAGGGGGCAGACAGATGCGCAGATGCCCAGATTGAAGCCCTTCCCTAAACGGGACCGACTCAAAAGGCAAGTTAGCCTGGAAAGGCTCATTTCGAGTAAGGTGGCCAGCACCCCTAGAGTGAAAGGGCAGATCCCTGACTCCCTGATGCCTGCTCCCTTACACTGGCCTCTCCAGCAGGCCCCAGTCTCTAAAGACACGCTGTAAAGTAGGCTTCGCTGCCCTGTAAGTGGTGAGTCAGCATGAAGGGGGACAACAGGTGGAGAAACACTCAGAAGCAAGGCGCTCTCTCCAGCTGCACAGACAGAGTTGACTCTAAAGACTTTCTGGAAAGTGAAGCCATAGATTCAAACACCACCAAAGGCAGGAGGGCACTAAGCATGCAAACTGCTTTTCTCAGGATCTAGGACAGAAACTGAAGCAAGTCTCAACAGGCCTACATTTGTTTGACAACAGAGGTGTCCGTCTTTGACTGACAGGCACCAACAGAAGGCGTGACAACTAAACGCAATGCGTGATCCTCTATTGGATTCTAGACCAGAAAAGACCAAAAAAAAAGCTATAAAGGGACCTTACTGTGATAAAAGATGAAATCTGAATATGGAATATGGATTAAATAATAATATCGTAAGTGTTAAAATGCCTGCTTTTGATAATTGTACTATGGCATGTAAGAAAAAGACCTTATTCTTAGGAAATACACACTGGTTTAAGGAATAATGAGGCACAATGTCCAATGTACTCTCAATGGTTCAGAAAATAAATATTTGCATATAACACACACATGTATATAATATGTGTATGTAGAATAATAAAGCAAATGGAACAAAATATAAATAATTGGTGGATTTGGGTAAAGGATAGATGGGAGTACCCTGTACTCTTCCTGCAACTTTTCTGTAAGTTTGAAATTATAACGAAAGAAAAAGTTACCCCTCAAAATCTCAAACACTGGTGGGAAAATATGCTGAGAATAGATGTTTCTTAATGATAGCAGGAAAATGCAAAAATGCTCCTTTGAGTCACCAGATGGTATTTAGTCTCAGCAACTGATATTGAACCTGAAGTGAGTTCACTCACCTGTTGTGCAGCAAACCAACTCTGCCACTAGGTGTAGTGGAAGAAAGTAGGAGTTTTATTATTGCACAGAGCTGAGCAAGGAGAAAGGGCAGCTAACGCTGAAATCCCAAACTCCCCAAAAAGCTAAAAGGAGGGGTTTTTATTTGGGGTTTTAGATAGGGGAGGGGGAGCATATTGCCCACTGGAGCTTTCCTACCATCCTGTGTTTGGCCTTCAGACTACTTGCAGAGAGGAGGGAGCCAGTGACCTTGCTGGTCAGCAGCTTTCCCGACAGCCTGTAGCTCCTTGGCGAGGAGGAGGAGGAAAAGGAGGAGATAACAAATCCAGGTGGCTGTCCTTGGCCATTTGTCTCCAAGGAGGATAGTGGATTCTGGAGCCAGGAAGCCAGGGAATAAGCAGGGAATGAGTGCTTTGGTTTTAACCCCATATATGCTAGGTTTAATCTAGGGAAACTGATATCAGGGCTGGTATCACAACCAGGATTTCATTGATGACTATGGTAAGAGTTCAACACCACTAATGATGAACGGATTTTGAGATGCATCTGGACTTGCCCTGCCTGAGTATCAAACAGTGGGGCACAGCCTTGGAATGTCATGGAGATATTGTCACACCTACTCATTCATCATCACTCTAGTCATGCATGAAAAGTGGGCATACCAGTGACCTCAGTGATGAAGAAATGAGTCATTGTCCCAGCAGGCATCATCCTCAGGGCCAATTTTGGAGGAGTCTATTTCACAGTTATAATTTCTTGTGGATTTAAATCTAGTCATGCTATTCATATTTCTACTCCATACTTCTCTTTAAGATATCATTAAACAGACCTACCATCACTCTCGAGTTGGGTACGTCTGAACCACAGCCCCTTTTCTTCTGGGCATAGGTTGTCAAGTGATTTGATGCACCATCATGCCACAGCTGGCCAATTGGCATGCCCACTTTGCCCTAAAAGGAGGATGTTCCAGAACCTGCTTGTACCACTTAAGAAATGGACCCCGAGGAGTTAGACACACATATCCATAAAAGCATTTCTAATAGAAATATACATTCATAGATTTAAACATAAATCTAGAATATCCATTGTTTTTATAGGTCGATGTCTACTTTCCTGTCGATAGAAGAGGAACTGATTAAACATCAAAAGAGAAGTTCTATCTTCTAAAGTTTACCAACTTCTCAGCTTTGACCTGAAATTGGGAGGGATAATATCCCAAGCTACTTTATCAGCTATTTTCAGATTTTGCACACAGTTTAAACGTATAGTGAGAGATACTAAACTGTACATTTTAAGCCCTAACCTTCAACTCTCAGACCTAAACTCCACGTAAAGTTATCTAATGAGATTTCTAATGACAGCTAGTTTGCAGAAGATTGCCATTGTTTGGCAGATACTTGGGGCTGGCCAAAATTCAAAGAACTACCTATTTCAGGCATCTGACTTGTTAGTTCATTTGGAAACGGGCTATAAGTGATGTGAATATTATCCTGCTATTCCACGCTCTACTACCTGCGCATGGCTGACACCTACTGACTCCCATCCCTTCATTTATTTAAAATTTTTGTCAACTGGCTTTTCTTCTCACTCAGAAAGTACCATCCTTTTCTTCATTTGCCTGTGTCGCATGGTTTGGACGCCAACTTCTCCCTTACTCCTTTGTACCTCCCACTCATCAGCTCATGCAAATTAATGTGTGAAACGGATGTCTAGAGAGGTCTTCAGTTCACACACCTAAGCCCCCCATAGACTGAGCCAAGATACCCTTATGGCTAAGGCTCCACCTCTCCACTATCCTGGTAAACCTGCCCACATGATTATTCTAACTAGACTGCAGCTCTCTGAACACAGGGCCGAGGCTGCTATCAGCGCTGTTTATTCCCCAATGACCATCCTCCACCAGAAGAACATCCCAGACATCCATCTTTCATCCTTCCCTAGGCCACTCAAAACTCTAAAAGGTTGGCCCTCCCAGAGCGCATCACCTGCCTCCCGTGTCCTCCGGCTTCCTGTAGGGTTTGGCAGATGGGAGTCACTGGCAGGAGATCAGAGACCCCCTTCCTGCCTTCCTCTTCCTCTAAGCATAGTCACCCCTCCGTGGCTCCCTTCTCTTGTTCCTGTCAGAGTCGGGGTAGTAAGAGCTTCCTGCTGTTGTTAGATCCCGGTGCTTCACCATGCTTTGCTGATTCCCTTACCCTTGCTCACAACTCTGGAAATTGTCCCTTCATTAAATTCTCTTTAGTTAAATCCTTTGTTTATGCCATTTATTTCCTATGAGATACAAAAGAACCCTGACAGATACAATATCTCATTTATCGACTAGTAACGCTTCTGACACAAATTTGGTACCTGATAAAATGAATTAGAGAATGAATGAATCTTAGGTAGAAACTTGAAATGAAAGACAAAGTTTTTGAACTTTGAGAGGTTCATCTTGAAACTTTTAAATGTGGAAGTTGGATATTGCCTGAAGCTCTTATCAACAGCTCTACCAAAGGCCTGGCCTGGCCTCTCACCCATCATTTGCTGACTGGGCTGTTTCAAAGGGCATGGTCAAATTTAGTAACCGCCTAAGTTGAAATTTACTTTGCTCCCCACTGTGATGGCTCGGTTTATGTCCTCATCATTAGAGGAAATATACAGGGGCAGAACAAAATATGTTTATTAACAAAGAAAACAGTGTACCAGTGAGTAGAACGACTGTTCTATGTAGAATGTTACAAGACACACTAAAAGGACAAATTAATTCCTTGGAAAAGAGCTTTCTATTTTAAGAAGACAAAAAAAAGAGAGAGATGTCCTCAAGTGATAGATAATGAAGATGTTTCCCTGGCACCCTCAAAGGCTGTGGCTTTTCAGATGCAAACCTAAAACAAAACCCATTACAAAGGGTGGCCTTCTAGTCAGATTCTGGCTGCCTGTTTTGTTCTGTGGTCAGCCTTTGCAGAACCCAGCAGTTTAAGCTCAAACCGCAAAGCTGTGAGTGGTCCCTGTCTCTAAAATGCTGTGGACTGTCCTCAATGACCCTATGACTTAGAATCTGCAAGGACAACAATTAAACAGGATACTTGGGACCCAATTCTCCCAGGGTACATTATTTTTTCAAGGTAACCTGAGTTTTTGGGTAACACACATTGGATCTGAAAGTGCCACTTTGCCAGAATTTGCCACATGATGTCCTAGTGACCTCTGAGATCAATTCCAGGGCATCGCAGAGCCAACGAAGCAGCGTTCCCAAGCCTGCATCTGGGGCACTATTTGGTTGAGTCACTTGCAGCATTGTTCTGGAGCTGCCTGTTAGGAGTTCATAAGACTGAACAGTTAAATTTTCGGGAATTTTGGGTGCTGGTTGCTATCTCATTGATAGCTTGAAATCAGCCACACTGGGAGTATTTACACCACAGGAATTGACAAATGGTATGAAGACACTTCAGGACATTTTCCCCCTTGAAAATCTGTTGTTCAACATTTACTGGCATCGCATTGCCTATGAAATAATAATTTAGATCCATCTCTCCAGTGATTGAAATTAATGGAGAGAAACTTTTTTTTTTTTTAAAGATTTTATTTATTTTTTTTCCTTTTTCTTCCCAAAGCCCCCCAGTACATAGTTGTATATTCTTCGTTGTGGGTCCACCTAGTTGTGGCATGTGGGACGCTGCCTCAGCGTGGTTTGATGAGCAGTGCCATGTCCGCGCCCAGGATTCGAACCAACAAAACACTGGGCCGCCTGCAGCGGAGCGCGCGAACTTAACCACTCATCCACGGGGCCAGCCCCGGGGCCAGCCCCCAATGGAGAGAAACTTTTGATGTCTTTTCTCCAGTGTCTGCAAGCTCAAAGAAGAGAATCCGTCTTCCTGAGTATATTATTTAAAATTGTACCCTAGGGGCCGGCCCAGTGGCTGAGTGGTTAGGTTCACGCGCCCCGCTTTGGAGGCCCAGGGTTTCATGGGTCGAATCCTGGCCGCAGACCTAGTATTTCTCGTCAGGCCATGCTGAGTCGGTGTCCCACATAGCAGAACCAGAAGGACTACAACTAGAATATACAACTACGCACCAAGGGGCTTTGGGGAGAAAAAGAAGAAAAAAATATAAATAAATAAAATTGTACACTAAATTTAAGGGCTCAGTTAAAAAAAATTTAGACTAGAATTAGGGTACACAGCCTGAGAAAATGGTTTGTTTTGGCTTCAACTTGGCTCAAGAAGTTTCTGAAAATTCATTTATGATAAATTGCCTTATAAAGTTAAAATGCCTTCCAAAATTTTATGGGGCCATTTCAAAAACTGGGGAAGTCAGCCAGTAGATTAAAGTGTTATCTCTATAAAGAGAGAAAGAGATTTATTTCAAAAATGGTTCAGGCCCCACTGGAGGAATTGGTCTCTATATCAGAGGAAGAGATAGCAATTCCTGGCTAATCTCGAGATTTTTTTTCCCCTGAAATAATGGCTGACCATTAATTCTGCTGTTTTTGGCCAAGTTTTCTACCAAAACAAGAATTTTGCAACTGCAATGACCTAACTTGGGAAACAATTTTATAACATTTTATAGGAACCACAAAACATTTGTTTTACTCTTTCTGAGGACCAGCAGTGGGACTAGGAGGAGAGCATAATATTTTGCCTTATAACAAAGAAAAAATTTGATAAGGTCAGTGGCTGGAAGAGTATTTCAGTTCAAATAAGGGTCATCCAGAGCTGTGAAATGTTTTTCAAACCAGTAATGAACACACCTCACACATCACAACCAGCTCCAATCCTCGATCCGTTCAGCTGGTTATTAGGGCATAAATGGTGACCTTTATCATACAATAAATTGTAATCTGAGCAGCTAGTTTTGACCAAAATAGCAAGAACGGTGGTTAGCTGCAAAAACAGACTTACATTTTAGAAGAGCCAGGAGAAAACTTCTTGACGTGATTGGAAAAAAATAAAAGCTTCCTGCAGTGCCTCCGATTTCCACTGGATGAATGCAGATAATCCAAGTTAGTCAACACGACTATTGCTGATAGATTGCAAAAAAATCTGTCAGCTCAACTCTCAGCAAAATACTCTGCCAAAGCCTATTAAATATGAACCAGTGAAGTTATTTCAAACGACCAAACAACAAACCATCCCTATGGATTAAACCCATGGACACTTGAGTCAAATAGTCGAGGTTCAAACCCTTCATGACCCATTAGCTGTATGACCTCAGAAAAGAGATTTAATCTCACTAAACCTCACATGCCTCATCTGTAAACTGGAGGTGATACCAGTTCCCAAAAGATGCTGTGAGGGTCAGATGATGTGCTTAGAATGGTGTGTGGCAAATATTAAGTGCTTAATAAATATTAGGCATTATTTTTTGCGTGTAGCCTGACTTACTTTAAACATTTGTCTCAGTTTGGAGCTGCCAGATGCAGACTTTGAGGCAAGAACTCAAGTATAGGTAGCGTATTTGGGAGATGATCTGGGACATCAGTAGAGGAATGGGGAGGTGAGGCAGGAAAGGGAAGGCAGCTGATCATGGGGGTGTCACCACAATTACCACTGTGGGCGGCTGGAACTCACTGCATCTGGGGACCTTAGGAGAAAGAGCAGGACATCCCATAAAGAGGTCCCGCTGAAGGTGGGAGGAAGCTGAGTACTTATCCACAAGCTCCCTGTCCATCTTTGGTTTAGGGCTGCTCCCAAGGGCGTTAACACTCTAGGACACGGGACAGAAAATGGCAGGTGGTTCAGAGAAAGCAGCCTTCAGTGTCAGAGGCATGTGCTAAGGGGACACAGGCGGGAAGCTGGCAGCAGCTGCTGGAGCCCTGCACCATTCTTTTCAGATCATCAAATGAGCTGAAATTCCTCTATATGTTTGTTTTAATGGGTCAAGTCTCAAGTAACAATAATGCAACAAAACAAAGCAAAAACCTGTGTTCATTCTATGCTGGTTTTAATGGAAGTACTGAGACAAGAAATAAATTATGCAACTTTAAAAAATTTGTATGTAAGTTCCCATCAAATCAACACAGCATTTGGAATAATACATGGAGTTTAAACTCGAATTCTGCTTTGAATCATTTATCTCTTCTTTAATACCATCAGCTGAAGCTGGGGATGTAACTAATATTTTTCACAGTGCTGTGGAATAGCCCAGCCTTCATGAAAAAGAAAAACATTTTTCTTTTTCCAAAAATCACCAAGCTTTTAGCAGCTGCAATAACAGGCTTCCCCAGTAACTGAAACCATTCACGTTTTTAGGAAAAATGACATTAAGACTTTCCCATGCATCCAGACAGAGGTTCAAATGCTAAAACGATAATTAACAGCGATCAACTCCATGCCTAAATTGAGAAACATATCTGTTACATCATCTGATCATTTGTGTCTTTTTCATTGTGTCTTGAAAAGAGGAAAGTCCATATGTGTGGCCAACATTTCTAAAATGAATAACTGCCTCAGAGGAAAAGATTCGTGGATTTGCCTACATAAAATACAAACTTTTTTCTGCTCCAAAAGAACCCCTCTAAACAATGTTAAAGGCTAATCAAAAATGGGGGTGGGGAGTTTGCATGTTAGATCAGAGACAAAGTACTACATAAAGATTACAAATCAATAAGAAAAAGACAACCAACCAGTAGAAAAGTGGACAAAGGACAAAAGCAGTTGAGAATTTTATCCCTTACAGAGTCCGACCATTTGTGGTCTTTTCAAATGAAAAGAAAAGAGCTATACGTAAGTGGCCCACATTTCTAGAGCAAACAATTACTTTAGAGTTTGATATGAAATGTTAAAGTTTAAGAAGGTACATGGTCAAAAAACATGAAAAGGTGTTCAACCTCAGTATTCATCAAAATACTGCAAATATAAAACGAGAAAGTGGTACCTCCCAACAAACTGTTGAAGACGAAAAATATCATAAATATCTACCTAATGTGGAGATGGGTCTAGGGACCTAGCCATCCATACACTAGTCCTGGGAACATACACTGATGTAACATTTCTAGAAAGCAAACTGACAATGTGTTTCACATTTCTTTAAATAGTTCATGAACTTTGACGTAGCAATTGTACTTACAGGAATTTAGCCTAAGGAAATAGTTGGACAAATGTGTGGTCCTTCCTTATTCTCAATGGATGCTGTATCAGTCGAAGTTTTCCAGAGAAACAGAACCAATATTATGTATAAAGAGAGAGAGAAGGAAAGAGAGATTTTTTTTTAATTTAATTTTTTTTTTTTTTGAGGAAGATCAGCTCTGAGCTGATATCTGCTGCCAATCCTCCTCTTTTTGCTGAGGAAGACTGGCCCTGAGCTAACACCCGTGCCCATCTTCCTCTACTTTATATGTGGGACGCCTGCCACAGCATGGTGTGCCAAGCAGTGCATAGGTCAGCACTGGGATCCGAACCGGTGAACCCTGTGCCGCCAAAGCAGAGCGTGCAAACTTAACCACTGCACCACCGGGCCAGCCCCGAGGGAGTTCAAGGAATTGTAGGGGCTGGCAAGTCTGAAATCTGTAGGGCAGGCTAGCAGGTTGGCAATTCAGGCAAGAGTTGATGTTGCAGTCTAGTTTGACATCCAGAGGGCAGATAGCAAGCTGGCAATTTAGGCAGGATTTCTAATGTTACAGTCTTGAGGTAAATTTCTTCTTCTCCAGGAAATCTCAGTTTTTGCTGTTAAGGCCTTCAGTTGATTGGATGAGGTCCATCAACATTATGGAGGGTAATCTACTTTACTTAAAGTCAACCGATTATAAATGTTAACCTCATCTACAAAATACCTTCACTTCACTATCTCAACCAGTGTTTGACCAAGCAACTGGACGCCATAACCTGGCCAAGTTGACATATAAAATTAACCACAACAGGGCTGGCCCAGTGGTGCAGCGGTTAAGTGCGCACGTTCTGCGTCAGCGGCCCAGGATTCACCGATTCGGATCCCGGGTGTGGACATGGCACCACTTGGCAAGCCATGCTGTGGTAGGTGTCCCACATATAAAGTAGAGGAAGATGGGCACAGATGTTAGCTCAGGGCCAGTCTTCCTCAGCAAAAAGAGGAGGATTGGCAGCAGATGTTAGCTCAGGGCTGATCTTCTTCAAAAGAAAAAAAAATTAACCACCACAAATGGTCATGCCTGATACTTCAAAGAGAAAACAGGAGTCATCAAAAAGACACTCTCTCGGGCTGGCCCCATGGCCGAGTGGTTGGGTTCACGCACTCCACTTTGGCAGCCCAGGGTTTTGCTGGTTCAGATCCTGGGAGCAGACATGGCACGGCTCATCAGGTCATGCTGAGGCGGTGTCCCACATGCCACAACTAGAAGGACTGACAACTAAAATATGCATTTATGTACTGGGGGGATTTAGGGAGAAAAAGCAGGAAAAAAAAAGAAGATTGGCAATAGTTGTTAGCTCAGGTGCCAATCTTTAAAAAAAAAAAAAAGACACTCTCCATTTCCGCCTCATGAGTTCTCAGTCCAACATCCTGTCTCCTTCCCCAGGACTTATTAACACTCCAGTCTGTTGGCCACATCCCCCTTCTTGAATGAAGCTCTCTTTCTTAGCTCCGTGATTCCGCTTGGTTCTGGGTTTTCCATTTCTTACTCCTTCTCAGCTTCTTGAAGGGATCCTCTTCAACTTCACGTCTTGGAATTACTGGAGTTCCTGTGGGTTCTGCCCCAAGCCCTCTTCTCTTTTCACCCTCAGAAGAATTCTCTAGCTTTTTGGGCCACTGACTGGTATCACCTAGGATTGCATTCAGATGCACATTTCAGGCACCCAACAATAGCTTAACCAAACAAGATTTATTTTTTTGTCTTGTAACATGGAGTCTAGAGGTAGGCAGTTCAGGGCTGGTACGGTGGACGCATGGGCCCGATTCCGTCCCATTCTTCATTCTGCTGTCCTTATTTATGTTGTTTTGTTGCCCATGCTCACAAGATGGCTGCTGACCTTTAAGCACTCTATCAACACCTGCAGTGTCTTCCCACAAAGTCTTTAGAATCTGATTCATTTATTTATTCAACAAATATTTATTCACAACTATTACATGTCAACATTCTTCTAGGCACTGGGCATACAGAAGTGAAAAAATACATAAAAATTCCTGATCTTGTGGAGCTTATATTCAAATGGGGGAAATAGAAAGTAAGTAACATAAACAAGGGAAAAATATACTGTTAGATGCTGATGAGTGCTATGGAGAAAAATAGAGACAGGAACTGGAAGGATAGGGATGTGTATGGTCACTTTAGATAGAGTGGTCAGGGAAGGCGTCATTCGAGCAGAGAACTGAGAGAAGGGACAGGGTAAGCCATTTGGGGGCCTTCCAAACACAGGGAAGCAAGTTGATGATGGAATATGATATTATTAATGTTTAAAAAAAGTCACAGGTATGCAAAACTATCTATCAATCGATCAGTTGTGGTATGGTGTGTAAATGTACAGAATGAACTCTGGAAGGAGACATTCCAAACCAATGATAAGGTTTAATTTTGGTGAGGGGCAAAGAATTGTAGAGAAGCGATGGCTTTTTTTTTTTTTAATAAGGAGACGGTATTCCCAGATAATTTGTGTAATTAAAATTTTTTTAAATTGCCTTTGGTATTGGAATAAAAAGTTGATGAGACAATGAACTGGGAAAACTTTGTTTTTTTCTTATATGTTTTCAGGGTTTTTTTTTTTTCAATAAACCTACATTTTTTAATAGCCAGAAAAAAAATGCAACAAAGCTATTTCCATTCTGTAATTATTTTTACTGCTCTTTGGCTCTACCAGCAGAATGATGCCGGGCCCATCTGTGTTATGGCTCAGGGCCCAGGGGGCTCCCTCTCCCTTGGCAGCCAGAGAGGTGTTTTTGCCAGAGCCATCCCCACAACAGGCTGCTTGTGGTTGCCAGCATCACCCTGGCTACCTCCAGAGACACTCCTGTCACGGCCTCTCAGGTGGGGAGAGCTCCCTCCCCATCAGGTTGCAACACATTAATATAAGATGAGCGGAGAAGCAAAGGGAGGAGAAATACGGAGGGCCAGGCCTTCCAAAGGAGAAGTCCTGTCTCCTCAGAGTCGACTCCAGGCCCCACGGCACATCTCTCTGATTAATCTGGCTCTCGCAGTTTCTCTCTCTGGAGAAACTTGAGCTAAGTTCCCCAGCAGCTGGGTCAAAGGGCAGTCAGATGCAGTGTCTTATTGCATATGCCTTCCCACCCGAACTTGTGTTCCAGACCCTGCCGGGCACCTCGTTTCCCTCCTAACTCAAAGTGGATTCTCTACCAGAGCTTATGGAATGGCCTTAGTGTTTCTCTGCCCTCCAAGCTCCCCACGATGTGGTCCAGAGTCCCAGACCTGGGTGTCTACGTCTGTCCCAACACGGCCTCCTGTCTCTCAAGGGAAGTCTGAGTGCCTGTGACTGTAGGAGGGTCACGGACATGACCTGGCACATTTGCCAAAACATCTTTTCAGATTTGGTGCCTCCTCCTGGGTCCCCACCTTGGGAGCCTCACAGGCTTAACAGTCCCTTTAGCCATTTTATTTGAAGTATGGAATTGTAGTCTGAGTCTTTTCTCACTTTATTTCCTTATGAATCCTCCTCACTACGTATTCAGACTGTAAAGTGTGTGTGTGTGTGCGTGTGTGTGTGTGTGTGTACTGGGATAGCCGATTCTAAAGAACGCCACCTGTAAGTAATGCAGCTTTGTTAATAAACCTACAACAGTCACACAGGATAAACCAGCCGAAAGGCAGATTCGAGCTGTCGTTGCTAGGTTTTGGTAAGTTGTTACACTAGCCTTTTCACTGGGTATGAATATTAGTCAAGTACATTTCCTTTAGGAAATAAAATCAGCCGAGGGGAAGTTAGGGTAACACTGACTTTGTTTCATGAGACATAAAAACTCTACTCAGGCGGAGCCCGACCATTATTTATGGCTCATACTTTCTAAATTTTTCTGTGAAACAGTTCATATTCTGGATTCCAAACATCTCTCCAGAATGCCTTGTTTCTTCCACACAGAGAGATGGAGGGATTTTTACTCAGGAAAGAAAATATTTACTTTCCATTTTTTTTTCTTCCTGAGGCGAAAATATTTCCAACGTCACCCTCATTGGTTTTTATGATTGGTAAAGCATTTTCATTATATTAGCCAAAAAGAGTCTGGACTACATAAAGTATAAACCCAAAGACATTTGAAATGGCTTCCTGGCCAGTAAGATCCTGCAATCATCTCAGGAAAGTCTCTGGCCTCAGGAAAAACAAATAACTCGGGACAGCCAGGAAGGCCACCTCACAGAATACAGGCAATGCTTTCTGCTCTTTTTTCTCTGAAAGCTTGCAAGGGAAGTGGAGTCACAGTTTATTTGTTGAATACACTCTTCTTGTTTCTTGTAACCATAGAGTCAGGTTTAGTTGAGTGTTTCTTATGTCAGGCTACTGTTGAGCCAATATTTATCATTTTAGAAGTTTCCATGAGTCATAAAATAAACCCGCAACCCGTTGTACCTTCTATGGGTGTTTCTTTCCTAGAGTTGTTTAAAATAAAAGGACAAATGCTGAACCTGAAATCCAACACCCAGCATCTATCAGTCTTCATGCATCCTTTCTCCTGAGTGGAGGATCCTTCTCTGACATTTCAAAGCCATTCAAGGTATGTTACCTGTTGCCTGAAGCACTCTTTTTACCCAAAAGCCTGAACCCTCTCCAGAGGGCCAGGCAGGATGGGGAAAGAGAGGAAGCTGTCAAGGTCTTTTCACATCACAGCCATTGTCCCCTAGCTGTCTCTGGTGCAACTGTCCTTGAACTTCCTCCGAGTTCCCTCATGGGGCAGAGCTGGGTTTCTTTGGCTGAACCATCAGTTGACATCCCTCTTCCCACTCCCAGAAGAAGGGAAAACTAGGAAGCAAGCCACAGCAGCCCCCCAAATCAAAAAAAAAAAAAAAAAAAAGAAAGAAAAGAAAATCACATCTGTATCTATCTAGGCATCTTGGTCCATGGACTCTAATTTTTTGGGAGGAACATTGGTGTTCTTTCCTCCAAACACCAACCTAAGTGAGCCCTCTAGCCATCTCTTCCATACCCATATTCACCAACCTAAGTGAGAAACCATGTTGTAACAAACACTTCCTTCTTCTCTGGATACCTCACTCATTAGATCGGTAACATCTCCCTGGTATGATCTGTACCACCAATTAGGATGCTGAGAATTCCCAAGGGAACCTGGGCCATGTTTATCTTGGCGCTGATCTGTTTTCACTCATGATCTCCTTGTGGCAGGGCCCATGATTTATTCATCTTTGTATTCCTGGTAGCTGGCATGGCCACAGCTGGCACACAGTAGGATCCTTGTAAACATCCGTCAAATATTTGAAAATATTTCAAAGTGGCATCCCCTTGTGAATGTAAGCAAGATACCTGTTTTGCCTCCAAACACAAACTTTTATTTTTTAACACTTACCTCTTCTTTTTCATGAGAAATTCAGGTGGTAATAGCAGATGATGAGATGATCAAACATCATTTAAAAAGGCCAAGCTGCTGGGAGTGCTACCTATGTAGTGTGTATTAGATTGAAGCATAAGAAATTTCTGTTTTTGTAAGCCAAAGATAATAGAATATTGTCCATTTCCTATATTCAGCCAAATATATATTTCAATTTTATTGAAAATAGTTTAACTATAAATACAATGCTTTACACGGAGGCTGTCAGTTTTTGCATTAATTCACTCCCATCTCTTTACCATGGTCTACCTGGTTCTACATGATGTGATTACTGGTTACCCTTTCAGCTTCATCTGGGTCTACCCACCCTGGATCCAGCCCCACTCTCTTCCTTCTGTCCTTTGAACACACCAAACTCCTTCCCTCTGCCTGGGATGCTCCCGCTCCTAATTTCACACAGCTGGGTCCTTCTTGGCACTTAAGCCTCAGCCTAAATTCCAACTCCTTGGAGACGACTGCTCAGAGCACTGATTTAAATGTGTCCTCCCTGCCCCCAGATACCCTCTGTCACATCAGCCCGTCTTATTGTCAGCAAAGCACTCACCACTAGGCAATACTTTTTTGTTTCGTTGTTTATTGTCGGCCTGCAGCCGACTAGAATTTGAGCTCCAGCACAGCAGGAATCTTGTCTTATTCATGCTCTGAACAGAGCTGGTGCCTCGTAGGCACAACAATGGGAATGGGGTGAGGAAAAGTTCCAGCTTGGGCAGCCCACTTGCACGTGTTCATATCAGCTCCCCACACCCCACTAGGGCTCCAGCATTGACTTTATGCCTTGACATTACCTGCCAGCCTCTGGGGTGGGCACTTTGCTGGCTCTGAGGTTTTCCTGCCCTACAGCAACTGTGGGAAAGGCAGAGGTCTGCCGAGAACATGGAATGAGGGTGGGGAAAAATGGGTCCCAACCAGAGAGCTCACCATTACCAGCTGGTTACTGTCTGTGACATGCCTTCCTTCTCCTTCATCTGCCGTCTTCCTCCTGTCCTGACCCATGATGTAAAATAGTCCTTCTATTTTCCCCCAAATTACATCTTTTGAGCTTTAAGCCCCATTTTTATTTTAGAATTTGCTGCAAAATTTCTGTTCACTTCTTTCCTACCCTTCATGATTTTATAACTTACGATTACACTCAACCCTCAGGCTTCTTTATATTCTGAAGAGTTTAACGTCATTTAGTCTATCCTTAAATACTTGATTCCTTTATTTGTCCCTTTCTGAATCTTTTGTGGCTCCTTTTTCTTTCTCCAGAAGCACAGCAACCCAACCAGAACCATAGCGGGAATGTACCACGCTTCTGAAAAATGGGGAGATGATATGGATAGCTCCCTAAGATATACTGTGGAGTGAGTGAACAAAAACAAGCTGCATTGTTTTTATTCCTATGTGCATTGTTGAGGCCACTTAAAAAAATGCTCTATGTTCTAAGTGCCTGGAAGATTTCATGCTAAACTGATAACCAGTGTGATACCAACTCTGATCTTGGCTTGTGGATTGTTGGAGAGGAATGTAGGACTGGTCATTTATCCCTACCTTGAATTTCTTTTTTAGAGCATTTCCCAAAACTTTTCCTGAAATTTCTAGATTAATGGATGGGCTTCAGGGCAGTCCATGAGCTCCCTGAAATTGGAGGCCAAGCTTTGTGAGTAGGAACAAATGTCTACTTTTCTAGAGAGAGGGTCTATACTTTTCATCAGAATCTCAAAAGGAGCACAGGGCCCAAGAGGGGCTAATAACCATTGGTCAAGATCGTTGTGCCACTTTCTACTCCATTTCATTATAGTTTAACTCAAGATGTACATTACCTGAAAAACACGTATCCTAGTCGTTCACTTTTTAATATTATAAAATAATGGTATATGACTTGTACTCCACACAAGGACTCACAGAGAAATCAATAGCGTTACCATGTGGTACTGCATCATCCCCATGAATATACTTAAATATATTTAGCTCTTTCCTAAAATAGATGGCTGGCCTTTGGGGCTGCCTGAATGTTTGGAATGTCTTTTCTACAGCTTCCATTTGCTTCGTTTTGTATAAACCCCCTCTGTGGTGTTAAGGAAGCAACAAGAGGTATCTCAGTTCTCTTGTTCAGCATCATCCATGAGTGATGTGTCACGCGGCTGATGTTAAAGGTCATGGGCTTGAGAGCAGATTGATTATTCCTCTGGGCTACTAAGGAATGTCTCTGCATCTTACCTCATCTTTAGAATGGGACTAATATCTACCTATGGCAGTCACCACTAGTTATCTCCCAATATCCATTCCTCCCTTCTTCCTTAGTAAAGGAACCCCAATTTCTTTGCTGAGCACACTGCTGCTCAGAGAACAGACCACATTTCCCAGCCTCTCTTGCAGCCATATGACTAAGTTCTGGTCAATGAGACAAAAGTGGAAGGCCTGTCTGCTACTTCTGGGAAGTTTCTTTGAAAGGGAAAGCATGGACTTCCAGTTTCCAATTCCTCACATGAGGAGCTTAGAGTTGCCACTCAGCCCTAATAACAAGTAGGACTTTTGCCTTGCGCTGAATAGGCAACTCTTCTTGGATCCATAAGAGAGGGGAGGACACAGGGCAAACCAATGCCCCCCAACTGAAGAGAGACAGGCAAATACAGGGCAGGTGCTGCGGCTTACCAGAGCCGAGACGCATGAGGAGCCAGCACGATGGGAACCAGTGCCAGGGTGGGAAACCCTGACCTACCACTGACAAACTGCTGAAGGCTCAGTCAATGTGGACATGCCTGAGAGTTAAAAACTTTAGGGAGACTCAGTCATAGAGGCTACCCAACCCTTTTGTGAGTTTTACCTCCAGAAGCTCTACCAGGTTCCCACAGTAAATATCAGAGAAAAATTCCCTCCAGCTCCTGGCAGTGGGAGGGGAAAAGGAACCATTTTGAAATACACCAGAGCACTCTAACAAGGCCTGCTTTCAGGGGAAATGAGTTGCCAGAGCCTAACCTGCTGGGGTATTAACAGAGCCTAAGTGACCTGGGAAAGGAAAATACCCAACTCCAGCCCACTCTAGCCATCTTGCCCCACCTACAGGGGGCGGGGCGGGTACTGATAAACGCTTATGTGAGTTCGCAGTCCAGAGGCACAGGCTCACTAAAAGACTGAGACCTAATCATAGGACTACAGGCCCATCTCAGAGATGCTGTGGGTTCAGTTCCAGACCACTGCAATGAAGTGAATATTGCGGTAAAGCAAGTCACATGAATTTTTTGGTTTCCCAGTGCATAGAAAAGTTATGTTTACACTATACTGTAGTCCATTAAGTGTGCAATAGCATTACGTCTAAGAAAACAATGTACATACCTTAATTTAAAAATACTTTATTGCTAAAAAATGCTAACTATCATCTGAGCCTTCAGCAAGTTGTAATCTTTTTTGGTGGTGGAAGGTCTTGTAAAGAATGCAATTATCTGTGAAGCACAATAAAGTGAAGCACCATAAAACGAAGTACACCTGTATAGAACCCTTCCCTCTCCCCACACCTCACCACCACATTACTAAAGGCCTGTTTACCACAGTTCCTTATACCGAGTCCATCACGGCCAGCTATCAAGAAAAACTTACAAGGCATACTAAAAGGCAAAAATCACAGAAATGAAGAATTCCTTTGATGGGCTTATTAATAAATTGGACACAGCTGAGGAAAGAATCTTTACCTTAAAGGATATATCAATAGAATCCTTGAAGCCAAAAAGCAAAGAGAATGAAGGCTGAAAAAAACAGAACAGAATATTCAGGGACTACAAAAAGTGTAATACATGCATAATGGGAAGACCAGAAGGGAAAAAAAAGAGAAAGGAACAGAAAAAATATTTGAAACAATAGTGACTGAGAATTTCCCCAAATTAATGTGAGGTACCAAACCACAGATCCAGGAAGATCAGAGAACACGAAGCAGGATGAATGCCAAAAAAATCAACCAAACAAACAAAATCCCA
The DNA here is from genome assembly GCF_037783145.1 of Equus przewalskii. Classification (NCBI taxonomy): domain Eukaryota; kingdom Metazoa; phylum Chordata; class Mammalia; order Perissodactyla; family Equidae; genus Equus; species Equus przewalskii. Next base: position 7,096,484 of record NC_091851.1, on the reverse strand, counting down.
AAAAACTACACTTAGGCATATCATTTTCGAATTACAGAAAAGCAAAGAAAAAATTCCTGAAAGCAGCAAGAGGAAAAAAACACCTTACCTGTAGAAGAACATAGATAAGAATTATATCTGACTTTTCCTCAGAACCATGCAAGCAAGAAAGCGGAGTGAAATATTTAAAGTGTTGAGAGAAAAAATATCCACCAACCCATTATGCAAATTATGCAAAATTATCCTTCAAAAGTGAAGGAGAAATAAGGACTTTCTCAAACAACAGTTGAGAGAACTGGTTGCCAGTAGACCTGTCTTGCAAGAAATGTTACAAGAACTTCTTTAGAGAGAAGGAAAATAATATACGTCAGAAGTCGGATCTATGGATCTACGTAATGAAAGGAAGAACACTGAAGAAAAGTAAGTAAAGGTAAAATAAAATCTTTTATTTATCTTATTCGTAGTTGATCTAATGGATAGTTTATTCAAAATAATAATAGCAACAAGGTACTTAATTTTATATGCTTATCTTTATATATCTTGTGTGTGTGTATATATATGCTTATGTATGCTTATACATAAGTGAAATGAATGATAGCAATAACACAAGGGACAGGAGGAGGGAACTAGGACTATTTTGTTATTATAAAATATTCACACTACTTGTGAAGTGGGATAGTGTTATCTGAAAGTGGCCTTGGATTAGTTGTTAAGATATACTGCAAACTGTAGGGCAACCACTAAAAAAAGTAAGAAGCATAACATATGTTAAGAAAGGTGAAAAAATGGAATCATATAAAATGCTCAATTAAAGCCAAAAAAAGGCAGAAAGAGAGTGGAAGACTAAAATAGGAATAAAGAAAATGGCAACAAATTAAAAAACAGTAACTAACATTGTAGTTAATAATCCAATTATACCAATAATAATTTTGAATGTCATGGCTTAAATACACCAATTAAAAGACAGATTTTCAGAGTGAATCAAAAAACATGATCCAACTATATGTTGTCTATAAGAAACCCATTTTAAATATAAAGACACATATAGATTAAAAGTAAAGGGATGGAGAAAGATATACCATGTTAACACCAAGCAAAAGAAAGTGTGAGTAGCTATATTAACTTCAGATGGAGTAGACTTCAGAGCAAGGAAAGTTATCAGAGATGAAGAAGGGTATTATACAATGATAAAGGGATCAATTCTCCAAGACATAACAATTCTTGACTTGTATGCACCTAATAACACAGTGTCTAACTACGTGAGGTAAAAGCTGATAGAGGTGAAAGGAGAAAGAGAGAAATCCACTGTCCTGGTGGGAGACTTTAACACCCCTCTCTCAGCAATGGATAGATTCGGCAGGCAGAAAATCAAGAACATCTTAAAGCAAGCTATAGGACACCACACACCCAGCATACAACCATTACACAACACACGCGCACAAGGTTTATTCCTCTGTAAAGTAGACTGCAGTGATAGCAGTGGTCACCTCTGAGCAGGGGACTGAAACTATAGGAATGGAGAGTAGGGGTGCACAAAGGCTTTCCTTTACTGTATTGTTCGAATCTTTTATAATGAAAATATATTCATGTCTTGCTCGTATGATTAAAATTATTTTTTAAAAAGACTACAGACACAAACAAGGGTAGGAGATAGGGAACGGATGATTTTGTGGGGAGGCAGGTGAGAAACTAAAAATAGTTTATTCTACACTATATACTGACAGGGTTATATTGTCTTGCAAAAAAGCTTTTTCCAGGCTATCGATTAACAGACATGTCTTTTCAAGCTTCTCCTTAATGTATAATTTATTCTTCCCTGCCACTCACATTAATGGTTTTAAATGAAAGTTCCTATATGTTCACAGATTGTTAAGTATGCAACAACATATTGTTAAATATGTTTTCTAAATGAGAAATGGAATACACCCATCTCATACTGAAGGAGAGACCTTATGTTAAAGCCTTATCCTTCTGTGGGATGAGGAAGAATGAAAATATCTAGGAAACTTATGTGTAAATGGAAAGGTTAAAGTTCAATGGGACCTCAAGAAAAATGGGGGCTCATATTAGCTTACAATGAACTGATACAGAAGTTTGCCTGATGAATTGCAAAACCTCTTCAGATACTGGTTTACTGACTGAACATGTATTAAACACCTACTGTATATCAGGGACTATGCTAGTCCATATATAAGATGCATCCTAAACACAACTTGTCCTCAAGGAACGCAGTCTAATCTGGCAGTAGTGGTAATATTTGTGTATATAAGACAAGCAATTACAAGGCAAAAACCTGTAAGATCTCACGACTCAAAGTTGAGGACGGGCAGCATCCAAATTTACGGGGGCATCCGAGACCCCACCCCTAAAACCCAGAATCTGCGTTTTAACAAGATCCTCAGGTGATCTGGATGATTATCAAGATTTGAGAAATGATGAACCGTGGAATTATAGAAAGAACACTATTGATCCCCTTGGAAGTGGCCAGAGGCCTTCAGACTGGAAGGGTGCAGGCCAGAAAGAAGCAGGCCCATGATTATGGCAGTTAGAAAGAGCAAGAAGAGTTCTTGGACGAGAAGTTTAGTCTGGAAGCAAATCGACCACTTTGGGAGATAAGGCAGGAAAAGTAGGCTGAGGACAGAGGTGAAAAGCCAGACTGAGCAGCTGAGCATTCTGGAGGAAGCAGTAGAAAATTCTAAGTAGGAAAGTGACAGGATCAGATTCTTAGGTTTGGACATAACTCTGGTGGCGGAGTGGAGGATGAAATGCAGAAGAGAGGCTGGAGCAGGCGGACATCTGTCCTTAAGAGAGCACGATTCAATTTTGGACTGGAAAGGAAGTCTTGAGGATTAAGGGGGTGGGCGGGGGAGCCGGCATTCAGTCCCAGGCAGACAGAGAAATAAAGGGTGGGAGCTGCAGCTGGGCACAGGTGGGTTCTTTGTTCTCAAACTGTGGTACCTAACCAACTGCATTAGCATCACCCAGGAATTGTTAGAAATGCAAATTATCAGGTCTCATCCCAGATATACTGGTGTCCAAAACTCTCGGGGTGGGGCACACAAATATGACTTTGAACAAGTTCTCTTTAAAGCAGAGAACCACTGCTCTAGCCTCTCAAAAATCTTCTAGCAGGTGGTAAGGGCTTAGTAGCACTGCCATAACTTGCTTCCTTTCTTAAAAAGAAAACAAAACAAAAAAACAGGACGAGAGTAACGAGAAAGGAGTTTCTATGTTGGGTGGGCAGAAAAAAGCCATGTACAACCTAGATTTTATATAGTGCCCAGAAAAAACAAAAACGTACTGACCATCTTGTCCAAAGACCTCCCATTTGGAGAATTAAAATAGTTTTGGTAGAGGCCGCGATGTTCTCAGTAACCTAAATTAAGTAAAACTTAAAGTAATCATCCCAGTTGGAAATTCTTTGTTCCCTTTATTCACCACAAAAACACCCTCAGGAAAAACGTTGGGATTCCTTCTGGCTCTCTGAAAACTGTGTTTCTGATGCAACCGCCCATTAAAAAAAAAACACAATCCCAAATCAAAAACCCCAAAATCGGGGCAGGGGGTCTGGCGCCATCATCCCAAGACAACTCTGCTGTTTCCCAGCCACACCCCTGCGGACTGCCGGGCCTCCTTCCCTGGGCTGTTCCCAAAGATACATAAATCACTCCTTGTTTTTTCCAGACCTGAAATTAGCGGTGACTCACAGAGCACTCTGAACGGCCACAGTCGCCTCGGGAAGGAGGAAAAATGTGCAGATTTTTCCCCTCACGCGAGGGCCCGACGTGCTGGGCTGGGCCAATCAGGGGAGGATGGCGGGAATCGGACCAAAGTAGGTAAAAAATGCGGGATACGTCCCCTCTGCTGGGGCCCGCGCCGGGGCTCCCGTGGGTCCTCCCCCAAGTCTCTTCCTCCGAGGCCCCGCCCACCCTCTCCCGCCCCCTCTCAGGCCCCGCCCCCAGCGGCGGCGCACACCTGGCCAGGTGGCTACTTCCCTGCAGCGGCCACAGCGGCGCCTGGGCGGGGAGCCACGTGGCCCCGCCCCATGGGGGGCTCGCCCTCCCCGCATCGTCCTTTGCTCGCCCTTAGCCGGCAGGTGCCCGCGCAAGCTCCCCTCCTCGTCCCTAGCAGATGACAGAGGGACCACTCCAATCTCCATAAACCCGAACTGGTGACGGGGGACTGGGTCCCCCAGTCTCTAGAAGGTGACGAACACTCCCACCCTCCGGGAGTCCGCGCGGCCGCCTGGGCGGGGCGTTGCCAGGCCGGCCGGTTGCGTAGCAACGGCGGGCAGCGCGTGACGTGCGCAGCCGCGGTTGGGCCCGAGGCGCGCACCCAGGCGCCCGCCCCCTGATAGGCTCGCGCGCCGCGTCGCCGTCTCGCTCGGTCGCTCGCTCCTGCTCCCGTGAGGTGGACGGTCTGTAGACTCGGCGCCGGCCGGCTCCCTCCCCCGGGTCCCTGCTACCGCCGCGGCGAAGATGGTGAGTGGGAGGGAGCCCGAGGCGGCGGGGCTCCAGGGGTCGGGGCTGAGGGGCGAGCGCCGCACCGCCGCCCGGGGAGTGACTGGGCCTGCTGCAGTCTCCGGAGGGAAGGTCTCCGGCGGGAGGGTCTCCGCTCCCGCCGCCCTCGCCCCCGCCGGACCCCCGCGCCCCGGGGCGGCTCCGCGGCGTCGCCCGCCGTTGCCGTGAGGCCACCGCCCGGGAGCGTCGCCTCGCGGTTGCTCCCGCCGCGCATGGTGCGACAGCGGCGGCCGGGCACCCCACCCCCCGGTGAGGCCGCCCGGGGTCCGCCGGCTGGGTGGGGCGTCGGGCTGGCGCGGGCTCCCCGAGCCGGGCTCGGAGGCGGGCAGGGCTCGTGCGAGTTGGGCCCGTGAGGGCGGTCCGCGTCGGTAAGGGAACGTGAGGCCTCTACGGAACAGCCCTGGAGGGCGAAACGCGCCCCGGGAGCCTGACCCAGGCCTGAGCCGAGCGCGGCGGCCCGGCAGCCGCTTTGTTTGTCGTCTCTGGCAGTCAGCTTCCAGCGCCGCTCGCCCGCTCGGCAGCCTCGGCTGCGTCTCTCTTAACCCTCGCCTGCCCGCTCCCTCCATGTGCCGTTAGGAATTTTCCTTTACCTGTAAACATCGTGGCTCTGCCAGGACTTAGCGTGCAAGGTGTGGGCATGATGCTGGGTGCTAATAAAAGAAATGAAAAAGCTTTTCTAAAAGTCCGTTAAATTATCCGAGTCACTACAGAGTAAACGTGCTCGGTGTATTCTAGATGATGGACACTTTGCTTAATTTGCTTGTTTTTTTCTCTGCAGTGTAGTTGTAGTTTGCTGTAAAACGGTGTTCTTGACCGGGCGATCAAGGAGAACATTTTGTCATTTTCTTTAGTCTGCATGCGCTGTTACCATTTTTGGTCAATGACTTGCAGGCAAAGGCTTACCAGACTTTGCTAGAAATATTGCACTGTTGTTGCATCTGTCTGCCTGGAAGCAGTTGGTACCAGCTCATCTGCGTACAGAATGTTTTCATTGAATAACAATTTTGTTTTTTTTAAGGTATTGCAACTTGTATGACTATGCAGGCGGGCTCATGAGTGGGGAAAAAAGAGATTAACCAGTAGTTTCTTGATGATTGAACGTATGTAGTAGGGATTTGATATTGTTCAGTTTTTGGTTCTTTGGTTTAATTCTGTAGGTTACAAAGAGGATCAGCATCTTGAGTTTTTTAACCGTTTTAAGATTATAAATGTATGTACTACTTGATACTAGAAGACTTTTAATCCCAGGGTTTTGGGTTTTCACGAATTTAAGACCATCCACTCTGATGAAGTTGCTTTGAAGTAGGCTGGAGTCTGCTTTAGGGTATTCTGATTTGATGTTTTATTTTTTTGAGTTGCTATAATACAAGCTTTATTTTCCTTTTGAAAATAGGATTAAGCATTTTTTTTTTTTTCTTTTTGAGCTGACTGCTGCCAATGCTCCTCTTTTTGCTGAGGCAGACTGGCCCTGAGCTAACATCCATGCCCATATTCCTGTACTTTATATATGGGACGCCCACCACAGCATGGTGTTTGCCAAGCGGTGCCGTGTCCACACCCAGGATCCGAACTGGAAAACCCTGGGCTGCCGCAGGAGAACGTGGGCACTTAACCGCTGCACCACCGGGCCAGCCCCAGGATTAAGCATTTTAACTTTAGTTAAATGCTTAGTTTAAACTTTAAAGTTTAATTTCCATATTTGTATGCATTCAAATAAAATGAAAAAAGAGTCTTTTATTTATTGGTTCTTGGGGGAGGAGGAGAAAAAAATCAAAATGGGTGGATTCCAAATACATTTCAAACTTTTTGGTCTTAGGGAAGTCAGGTAGACCTTACAAGCTACTCTTATTTGGACGCTTGTAAAGAAAGAGTTCAGAATATAGACTGACCATTTTTAAAGGTCACTCTTGTATTTAGCCTTTTGAGCACAGAGCATCTTCCTTCAGTCCAGCTATTAGAAAATATTGTGAAGATGAAAAATTCCTTTGTTATCCCAGATTTTAGCACTTTACCTCTGTATTTGAAACTGTTTAGATCTGTTGGTTAGATGCTTGGTTCCAGGTTTCCAAGTGTGTTGTATTTTTCTTTTTTTTTTTTAAGATAGAACTTTAACTGCTGATGGGTTTGTTCTACATTAACAAAATCACTTGCTGGTACTCACCAAGCCATCTAGAAGCCTTGGGAATAAAGAAATTTGAAACCAACTCAAAAGATCACCCTGCGCACTTTAAGATGAGATTTCATGTTTTCAAAGTCTCACTTTACAGTGCCAAAAAAAAAGCCTACCCTCGACAGCAACCACATCTACACACTCCAAACATAACTGTGGTGTATGTGTGTACTGGGTGTGCCAGCTTCCTCCTACAAAGATTATTTACCAGCCCACCATCAAGTTCCTACGGTTATCTGCTCCGTAGTTCTCTCTGTTGGCTATAGATTGAGACATCACACGTAGACTTGCTGGGCTCCTCTTGTAATTAGTCAGTGGTATATGCATTTGCAGCATAGCTGTGTGGCTCTCTGAGAAGTAAGAGTGTAGTCTTGCTCCTGAAACAAAGTACAAAAAGTCTGTGTGATAATCTACCCCTTAACCTTACCCTGATCAGAACTCTGTTCTGACAGGCTGAGGTAATTGGCTCAGGCTGAATTACAGGTGAGTTCTACCACTTGATGATTAGCAAAAACACTTTAATGTATAACAGCCTAGTGGAATGGGTTGGGCATGTGTTCATGTGCCTATTTAACAGGAGAAAACAGATCGTAAAGGATCGACTTGTGACTTTTGCTGACTGCACACCAAGTTTTAAATAATTTAAAAATTAATTTTGAAACACTCTAAGCAGAAAAGTACACAGAATAACAGGTCCCTTTGTACGAAAAAAGAAAAGTTTAACTTTTTGTCACATTTCAGGTTTTTATGTTACAGCTGAATATGCGTCATCGTCCTCATCCCATTCCCTCCCTCCCCAGAGATAACCACTGCTGTGTCAAAGTAATGTACTGGCCAATTAAGGAGGTGATTTTTTCAGGCTGTTGCAGTTGGGAGAGTAGTATTAATGAGGAATGTCTGAAAAAAAAGGTTGGGGACCTGGAGCAGGTAAACCAGGGAGTCTCTTTTTTTTTTTTTTTTTTTTTTAGAGATTTTATTTTTTTCCTTTTTCTCCCCAAAGCCCCCCGGTACATAGTTGTATATTCTTCATTGTGGGTCCTTCCAGTTGTGGCATGTGGGACGCTGCCTCAGCGTGGTTTGATGAGCAGTGCCATGTCCGTGCCCAGGATTCAAACCAACGAAACACTGGGCCGTCTGCGGTTGAGCACAGGAACTTAACCACTCGGCCTCGGGGCCAGCCCCAACCAGGGAGTCTTGAGGCAGCATGGGGATGGTCTTAGCTTGTAATAAGCAAGGGCAGGATCCTTTTGTTACCCGTTTCCCAGAACACGAAATGATGAGGGCAGATTTCTGAACCATCACTGCTTTCCAGGAGCACACAGCTTGGGTAAAGGTCAGCATAGTCACCTGAAATTAACATATTTCATTCTCATTGATGTTTCCATACTTTTGGCTATAATGTATGCATCTATAATAACATATTGCCTTGATATGTTTTTAAATTTTATATAAATGTTATCATGCTTCCTTTTATCCTTTTGCAACTTTAAGAAAGTTAAACTTGGTGAGTTTTTTTGTGTGTTTGTGGAGGTGGGGTGGATGATTTTTGGTTTTGGCTGTCGCTCTGTTGTGTGTGTTTTTTTTTTAACTGGGGAAGATTCACCCTAAGCTAACATCTGTTGCTAATCTTCCCCCGTTCTTTTTCCATTTCCCAAAGCCCCAGTGCATAGTTGTATATTCTAGTTGTAAGTCCTTCCAGTTCTTCTATGTGAGCCACCACCACAGTATGGCTATGGCCAGACAAGTGGTGGGGTTCCGTGACTGGGAACAAAACCCCGGGCTGCTCAAGCAGTGAGAGTGCTGAACTTTAACCACTAAGGCCATCAGGGCTGGCTCTCTGGTTTTTTTTTTTTTTAACTGTATAGTTTCTGTTTTATGGCTGTTTCAGTTTATCCATACTCCTGTTGATAGAAATTTGGACATTTCCCCAATTTTTTGTCCTTTTATCTTTTTTTGTTTACTTAAACTGTTTATTTGCAGTAGATGGTTTCCATGTTTTATGTTACTTCTCTAGCCCTAACGAAGGTCGTCTTGGTATATATCTAGAAGTGGAAGCTGTGGATTGGAGGGCATACATATATATTTTTTTACTCTACTAGCGATAGTTCTAGTTGACATCCCATCAGCTACATTTATGGACCTTTTTCTGGATTTCTTTTCACCACTTGGTATTATGAGGCTGAAAACCTTTGCCAATCTGATGGGTGTGAAATGATTTCTTACTCTTTTAATTTGCATGTCTCTGATTAGTAGTAGTTGAGTATCTTTTCATATGTTTATTACGGCTTATGTTTTTATATGTATGTACATCCAGTGAACCTGACATTGTGTAAATACTCATCATGTTTTCATCTAAGCTTATTTGTGGAGCCATAAAGTAAACCCAATGTTATAAGAAAAGTAACAAGAACCTGACTGTCAATGCCAGAATCACATACTGAGGACTAATATCCCTCTCCTCTGGGGCCTGTGTTTCTTTGCATGCCTCTCAAGCTGCTAGGTAACAAAAGTTCAATATTCACTCTTAATTCTAGCCTCCTGCCCTTGTCAGGCCCTGGTAGTGTTAGAAGGCAGAGTCATCTAGGATAGAGTTCCATCTTTGCCAAGGGCTGTGGAGTTTAACATCTTTTCCTTTATACTTGTTCCTTTCTTTTGCTTGGGCAATTCATCTAGCCAAGCGGTTAAAAACAAGCGTGATATATGGGGAAACTCTGTAGTTTCTGTTCAGTTCTTCTGTGAACCTAACATGTCTCTAAAAAATAGTTTATTAGAAAAAAGAAATGAGCAAAACCAATAACCATGACTATTTCTCACAAAGAATATTGGTTTAAATCAAAATGGTGTTTAAATTCGTATACAGGAAGACTCCAAACATTTATATTTTCATGTTTAATGTAAATTTATATTTTCTTTCAGTAATAAAGATATTTTGAGATGAGCACTATTTTTGAAATTTGAAAAAAGTCTTGAAATTTGAAAAGCTGTGGATTAAATATATGTGTTGTTTTTATCTACAACTCACCGCTCTAGTCTGAATAACTAGGCCTAGTCTCTTTTTTGCACTGTTTGCTGTTTGCATACCTAAACCACAGAGCATAATAAAGAAATAAGTAGAAGGTTGTTATTTAGGTATCTTGAGCTTCCCTTTTTTGTGGCATAATATTCCTCTCTAGATTGTCCATGAAAGACATACCCAAAGATTTGTACCTAACACTTCAGAAATATTTTAATATTTTAATCACAGTTTTTCTTCTCTCTGCCTCCTTGCCTTTATGTTAGAAGTGTGTTTTCATTTGCAGTTGTTGTACTTCTAAAAGCTATATCCCGTTCATTTTTCTTGAAATTTTACATTGGGAGAAGAGAGAAAAATAAACATCAGATTGGTTCATTTCAGTAGTACTTTGACAGACTTGTTACTTACGTTCATCATGGACTCTTCTGTGCAAGGACCCCTATGGAGTTGAGTAGTTTTCAGTCTAGAGTGATTCTTAGCTCTTCAGGGTAAGTCTTCCAGTAGCTGACGTTGTAATGCTTATGTGCTTATGTACTCTATTCCATGATTTGCTTTGGTATGTTAAAGTTGAAGAATCAATTTTTATGTAGAGCTTTAAAAAGCAATTAATTTAAAAGTGCAATTAAAATTGTAAAATTTTAATATGTAATTGAAGGTGAGAAAAAGCTGAGGTTTGATTTTTTTTTTTTTTAAACGAGAAGGGAGCATCAAACAACTCTTATTCTGTTGCAGCAGGGCATAGGATAAACACTTGAAAGACAGGAACTTCAGTGCATACTATAGCAGGAAACCTACATTTAAGACTAATTTATCATTTTGTTTTTGGATCACATCAAAGGAAGGCTTATTCCTTTTTCTTTTTTATTTTTGAGGAAGATTAGCCCTGAGCTAACATCTGCTGCCAATCCTCCTCTTTTTGCTGAGGAAGACTGGCCCGGAGCTAACATCTGTGCCCATCTTCCTCTATTTTATGTGGGATGCCTGCCACAGCATGGCTTGACAAGCGTGCATAGGTCCACACCTGGGATTGGGACCGGAGAACCCTGCATCGCCAAAGCGGAACTGCGAACTTAACTGCTGCACCACCGGGTGGCCCCAGGCTTAACTCCTTTCAACATTTTTCTATTACCTTATAGGTTGTTTACTCCTTTTGCCTTATTACAAAAAAGAAAGATGAATTTCCTACCCATATTCCTCTCTCGGCTTGCTCTCAGAAAATCACTGACTTGTAAATGTAATTAGTGTTTATTTTAAAATGGTTTCACGTGGCATATTTTTGTTGGTGGTGGTATTTTCATGTAGTAATAGAGCCAAAACTAAAGCACAGGCCAGTACAGGTAAGACCAAACTTGCTAGAGAGCAATCCTTTAAGTCAGTTGTTGGAACTCTGAGGAATTCTCAAATCATTGAAACCTTGTTTTAAGAATGTTGTAAGTAATCTTTGGATCTGTGTTGTCGAATAGAAATAAAATACGAGTTACTTTTACATTTTCTAGTAGCCTCATTAAAAAAATAAGGTGAAATTTGTTTATCCCAATATATCTGAAATATTATATCACCATTTTAATCAGTATGAAAATTGAAACATTTTACATTCTTTTTTCATACAAATTCTCTGAAATTCAGTATAAATTTTATACTCACAGCACATCTCAAATGCTCAGTTTTCATTGGAAATGTTTGATAATGTATTTAGATAAAAAATTTACAGTTGGAAAAGTAGATTCACATACCTAAGTTGCTCCAAGTCTACTTAAAAGTCTTCTGGTACAGTCACTTGCTCCATAACAATGTTTCAGTCAACAACTGACTGCATGTATGACGGTGGTCCCATGAGATTAGTGCCATGTAGCCTAGGTGTGTAGTAAGCTCTACCATCTAGGTTTGTGTAAGTGCACTCTGTGATGTTCACACAACCACAGAATTGCCTAATGATGCATTTCTCGGAATGTATCTCCGTCATTAAGTGATACGTGCTTAGAATGGAATTGATCATTAGTTTTAAAATTTAAGTTAATTAAAATGGAATAGAATTAGAATGCAATTCCTCAGTCACACTAGCCACATTCAGTGGACTCACTAAACCACATGTGGTTAGCGGCCACCTTAATGGACCAGGCTCAGACTTTGTGGATTGGCCCATTTAATTTGTAAGGGAAGTTACAACAGGTACCAACACTGTGTTAATTCTCTGCATTTCTGCACATGTCTAAGAAACCATTCTAAGCATATGAATCCCTTTTATGGGACTTACTAAGATGTTTTTTGGAACTAGACTGTTGAGCTCTTTAAGATAGGGTTTGTATATTTCAGTAGCAAGATGCCTCTTTCATAGTAGGCCCACAACAGATGTTATTGAATGAACGTGAATGAGTGAATGAGAGTGCGTTCTTAATTATGACAGGGATAAGTTCCCATGGAGATGAATTACTTTAATTTTTTTGCTTTCTATTCCCACATACCTTTTTTTTAATACAATGGAAATTGAGTTTTAAGTACTAAACTAGTTGAATAGTACCTCCCCTCTGTATACTGTGATACAATTTAATTTGTCTTAAACAGTGAAAATCCTGTGAGATAGGTAAGGCAGGTTTTATTAGAATAGTACCTTGAAAATAATTCTGGCGTACAGAACCCCTCAATAAATGCCAGTTCCCTTTCTTTCCTTAAAAATGAAACTGAATGGTATTTGATGCCCATTGAGACATCCTGAACCATTGAGATACCCTGAACTGTAGAAAAGCCTAACAAATGAAAGCAGAAGAAGTAATGCCTTAGACAACTTAGGCATCTTAGATAACTTATAAGTATTTACTATGTGTCACGCATTGTATTACCTTATCTCATTCAATTCTTATAGCAACCCAATGAGGTGGATACTGTTATCATTCCTGTTAAATATACTGAGAAGTGGTTAAGAGCATGGGCTTAAGAGTCAGGCTGCTTAAGTTTTTGAATCTTGGCTCTGCCACTTACTAACTATATGACCTTAGGTAAATTACTACTGTTCTGAGCCTCAATTTCATCTTTCCTTCAAATGGGAATGATAATAGTACCTACTGACCTGACAGTCTGGTGATGCATATAAGTAATTTAAAGCAATGGCTAGTTCATAGTAAGTACTTATCAGTGTTGGCTAAAATAATATTAAAAATCTTAGATCCTAGTTAGATTAACATTCTTTTTTTCTTTATATTCTGATACACCAGTGCATGCTTCAGTAATTGTAGATAAAATGAAAAGGGGGAGAGGAATGTGTTAGAATATATTTCCAATTGTTTTATTATTTCTTTAAACTAATGTTATTTTACTTGGAATCATTATATATGATTAACTTTTTTTTATGATCAACTTTTCAATTTGACTTTTCAGGTGACTTGATTCCTGATATAAAATATTTTGTCTTCTACAGTTAGTTATATTTTCCTGAAGTAAGTAATGGAGAATCAAACAGTTTTTCATTGCCCTAAAGGTTTAGAATAGCAATCATTTATAATACGCTAAGAACTGATCCAGATACTAGGGATACAGTACTGAAAATCAAAGTCCTTTCCTTGTGGAAGTTACATTGTAATATGGCAGGAGAGAGGGAGAGAGAGAGAAACCAAAAAAAAAATGACAAGATCATGTCAGGTGATCGTAAGTGGTAAGAAGGAAATACGGTAATCAATAGGGAGTACTAGAAGATTGGTTACTTTTAGCTAGATTGTTAGGGAAGTCCCCTTAGGAGGTGACATTTGAGCTAAGACTTGCATGGCAAGAATAAGCTAGCCATGCAAAGGGCATTTCAGGCAGAAGGAACTCTCAAAGTGGAAAGGCCTTGAGAAGAGAATGAGCTTGATATGCCAGGGTGAAAAAAGGTTTGTGTAGGTGAAATTCAGTGAGGGAGAAAAGTAGGAAATGGATTGTAGGCAGGAGCTAGAACAGGAAGTGCCTTTAGGCCAAGGTGAGAAATTTGAATGTTTTTCTGATTGCACCAGAAAGCCATTGGGTGTGTGGTGGTGAGGAAATGTTAAGGTGTTAAGTAGTGGAGTGAGAGATGATTTATTCCTGTGGCTCATGTGTGGGAATGTACAAAAGGGGACAAACACCAATTAAGAGACTGTTGTTGTTATTCAGACAATCAGTGGTGAGAGCTTGGATTAGGATTGTTAGTAGTGGGATAGTGAGAAGTAATTAGATAGATTGGGTATAGATTTGGGGGGTAGAGTTTATGGGACTTACTAATAATTTGGATGTATGGCATATGGGAAAGAAAGACATCAAGGATAGCTCCTAAGGTTTAGACTTGAGTTACTAGGTAGTTGGTGTTATCATTGTGCTGGAGACCTATAAAAGAAGCTAAAATGAAATAGTTTGGCAAAAGTTGAGGTTCTTAGAACTTTGTGGAATAACAAATTGATCCAGAGATATTATCAATCTTTAAAATACCTAATTTCATATCTTATTATAGTAACGTGTGCTCATTGTAGAACATTAAGAAAAATTTAGTTGTAATGGCAATCCCAACCAAAGTATTAACATTTGGTGCCTTTTCTTCCAGGCCGTCTTAAATATATGCTCATTCTTTGAATAAATAGTTGTTAGATGCCTTCTGGGAACCAGGTACTGTTGTAGGCTCTGGAGATTCAACAGACAGGACAAAGTCCCTGTGCCTATGAAGTATACATTCTAACGGGGGAGACAGGTAAGAAACAACTGAATAAGATAATTGCAGACTATAGTAAGTATTATAATGGAAGTAAGGGAGAAAGTAGATATCTGGAGACTACCAATATAGATTTTTCTCACACAGTTGAGTTCGTCTGTAACAGTTTTATATCCTTCATTTCCCATATTCCGTTGTGACAAAGGTGCTAAGCTAGTTCAGTCGGGAAAAGAATAGTATCTTCAACAATGGTGCTGGGACAACTGGGTATCCACATGCAAAAGGATGAATTTGGATCTCTGCTTCACACTATATACAAAATTTAACTCAAAATGGGTCATAGACCTAAATGTAAGAGCTAACGCTATAAAACTCCTGGAAGAAAACATTGGCATAAATCTGTGAAGTTGGGTTAGGCAGTGTTTTATTGGCAGTTTTCTTGGCATTTCCAGGCGATGACAGCAAAGGCACAAGTGTTGAAAGAAAAATAGATAAATTGGACTTTATTAGAATTAAAAACTTTTTTGCATCAAACACCGTCAAGAAAGTAAAAAGACAACCCTCAGAATAGGAGAAAATATTTGCACATCATATATCTCACAAGGAATTTGTTTCCAGAATATATAAAGAACTTTTATAACTCAACAGTATAAAGACAACCCAATCATATGGGCAAAGGCTTTAAATAGACATTTCTCTAAAGAAGATATACAGATGGTCAATAAGCATATGGTAAGATGCTCAAAATCGTTAGCCATTAGGGAAATGCAAATCAAAACCACAATGAAATACTACTTCATACCCACTAGGATGGCTATAGTGAAAAAGACAACAGTAACAATGTTGGCAAGGCTGTGGAGAAGTTGGAACCCTCATATATTGCTGGTGGAAATATAAATGGTGCAGCCACTTTGGGAAGTGGTTTGGCACTTCCTTAAGTTATACTTGGGAGTTACTATATAACCCAGCAGTTTCACTCCTAGTTATATACCCAAGCGAAATGAAGACATGTGTCTGCATAAAAACTTGTACACAAATGTTCATAGCAGCATTCTTCATAATATCCCAAAAGTGGAAACAACCCAAATGTCCATCAACTAATGATTGGATAGATAAAAGAGAAATTTGCCAAAAAAAACACTGCCTAACCCAAGTTCACAATATTCCATACAAAGGAATATCATTTGTCAATAAAAAGAAGTGAAGTATTGATTCATGCTACAACATGAATGTACCTTGAAAACATGCCAAGTGAAAGAAGCTGGTCCAAAAAAAGGACTCCATATTGTATGATTCCATTTATATAAAATATACAGGATAGGCAGATACATATAGACAGGAAGTAAATTAGTGATGAGCTAGGTCTGGTGTGGGTGAGAGTGGGAAAGAGTGATTGCTCATGATGAGTACAGGGTTTCTTTTTGCGTTGTTCAAAATATTCTAAAATTAGATGGTGGTGGTAGATGTACAACTTTGTGAATTACTAAAACCCACAGAACTTACACTTTTAAGTGGGTGAATTTTATGGCATATTAAGTATATCTGTAAAAACTAAATCATTTAATGGTATCATGCATGTACAGTGATACTACATCATCCCCTTGTTAAACTTAATCCATTATTATAAGTAATTCTCTGTCGTCTTTGCATATTAATCTTTGCCTGCATTTGCGTTATTCCTCAAGATAGAGTCCTAGATTTACAATCACTGGGTCAAAAAGTTTGTGTGTGTATGTATCTCTAATTTTAAAAATATGTTCATCATAGGGGCTGGCCCTGTGGCCAAGTGGTTAAGTTGGCGAGCTCCGCTGCAGGCGGCCCAGTGTTTCGTTGATTCGAATCCTGGGCGCGGACATGGCACTGCTCATCAAACCACGCTGAGGCAGCGTCCCACATGCCACAACTAGAATGACCCACAACAAAGAATATACAACTATGTACCGGGGGGCTTTGGGGAGAAAAAGGAAAAAAATAAAATCTTTAAAAAAAAAAAAAAAAGTTCATCATAGAAAACTTGGAAAATACAGAAAACTAGAGAGAAGGTAAAAAATCACTTATATTTCTACTTTTAGGAAATGTCTTTTCTCTGTACTATTTTACATAGTTGAGAGTGCACTGTGCATAACGTATCCAGCTTCTTTTTTCACTTAAAGCAAATCATAAATATTTCCCCCATGTCATTTAAAACTTTCTGTAAACCTGATTTTAACAGCTGCATCAGAAACTGTCCTATGGATATACTATTATTTCCCTTTCAGTTCCCCTGTTTTTATTTATTTGGGTTGCATAAAAACTTGTACACAAATGTTCATAGCAGCATTCTTCATAATAGCCCAAAAGTGGAAACAACCCAAATGTCCATCAACTGATGATTGGATAGATAAAAGAGAAATATGCCCCAAAAAAACACTGCCTAACCCAAGTTCACACTAGTTTTTAGTGTTATGCGGATTATTTCCCCAGAATAAATTCCTTGAAGTGGGATTACTGGGGTAAAGGGTTAAATGGTTTGACTTATTTTAAGCCTCTTGTTATAAATAACCAAATAAAATGGCTTTCTGAAAGATGTGAGTGAGTAATATGATTGCCTGTGGTGGAACATGAATCTGGGAAGGTAGGTTGGTTTGGATAATAAAGGACCTTGTATGTCCTGTTAATGAATATGGACTTTATTTTGTAGATGCTTGGGAGTTAGTGAAGATGTTTAATCTTAGGAGCAATGTGAGATTTTAAGAGTAGATGAGAAGAAATAGATTTAAAATACACATTTAAGGAGGAATTGGTGGGGCTTAAAAATTGAGTGTGAGCAGGGAACAGAGGTAGGTCAGTTGACCTGACATGCCAGCTAATCGTGACATTAATCAGAGAGAAGCCAAATTGTTAAACCAATGAGAAATCTTTTACCTTTAGCTTATTGTGTGTTCAGAATGGGAGTAGAATGTTTTTTATATTGTTGCTCTCCTGAAGTAAAGACCAGAAATAATATATTTTTTTCATTCAGGATAATTTCTGTAAAGTAAAACTCACCATTTTTAGTGTAAGTTCTTCAAGTTTTGGCAAATGTCTACAGTTGTGTAACTATCACCACAATAAAAAATGTAGAATAGTTCCTTCATTCCAAAAAATTTCTGCATGTTAATCTTTCTTCCCATATCCAACAACCACTCATCTGTTTTGTGTCCCTATAGTTTCACCTTTGCAAGAATGTCGTAAGTGGAATTGTCTAATCATACACTTTGAGCCTGGCTTCTTTTCATTTAGCATAAGGCATTAGTGCATCAGCAGTTCCTTTTTATTTCTAGTAGTATTCCATTCCCCAGTTGAGGAGTATAGTGTTTTTTAATTGTTTCTTAGTGAAGGATGAGGCAGAATATCGTAACAATCTTTTTTCTTTTTCTAATGATAAATGCTTGAAATAGTCAGTCTCTCCATTTTGGATAAAATTACTAATAGGTACATCTTTTTCTTAAATAGTGCCCTTTTTATTTTTTCAACTGCAGAATCAAATGGTTATTTAACAAAGGTATAGATTACAGAAATTATGAAATGTATCAATATGTTTTATGGGATGTTGATTTCTTAAAGGTCATGCTCTTTGCTTATTAATTACTGTAAATATTAATGTCTCTTATCTAGCATTTACTTAAAATTAAGTGATGCTTACATAGCAGATACTTCTAAAAATAAAAAGTATATTCATGGCTTTTAAAACAATACTAAGTAGAGAATTTATATTGATTAAGTCAACATTTATTAAGAAGCTTCACAATTCTGGGTAGATGGAGAATTGTGTTGTGTGTTGGACACAGGGCATTGATAAAGATACTAAGTGTTAAGGTGATATCTCATTAAGGTTTTGATTTGCATTTCCCTGATGATTACTGATGTTGAGCACCTTTTCATGTCCCTGTTAGCCCTCTTTATATCTTTGGAAAAATGTGTATTCAGATCCTCTGCCTGTTTTGTAATTGGATTTTTTTTTTGCTATTGAGTTGTATGAGTTCTTTATATATTTTAGATATTAGCCCCTTATCAGATGTGATTTGCAAATAATTTCTCCCTTTCAGTAGGTTGCCTTTTAGTTTTGTTGATGGTTTCCTTTGCTGTGCAGAAGTGTTTTAATTTGATGTACTCCCCCTTGTTTGTTTTTGCTTTTTTGTTGCCTTTGCTTTTGGTGTCAGACTCAAAAAATCGTCACCAAGATCTATGTCAAGGAGTGTACCTGTGTTCTAGGAGTTTTATGGTTTCAGATCTTACGTTCAAGTCTTTAATCCATTTTCAGTTAATTTCTGTGTATGGTGTGAGATAGTGGTCCAGTGGTCCAATGGGTAGTGGTGCATTCTTTTGCATGTGGCTGTCCAGTTTTCCCAACACCATTTGTTGAGCAGACTGTCCTTTCCCCATTGTATACTTGTGGCTTCTTTATTGTAAATTAATTGACCATATATGCGTTAGAATGGCTATTATGAAAAAGACGAGAAATGAGTGTTGGTGAGAATGTGGAGAAAAGGGAACTCTTGTGTGCTGTTGCTGGGAAATTGGTGCAGCCACTATGGAAAATAGTATGGAGATCCCTCAAAAAATTAAAAATAGAACTACCATATGATCCAGCAACTCCACTTCTGGGTATTAATCTGAAGGAAGTGAAAACACTCAAGAAGATATAGGCACCCCATGTTCATCGCAACATTATTCACAATAGCCAAGACATGGAAGCACCCTCAGTGTCCATGGATGGATGAATGGATAAAGAAAATGTGGCATATATATACAATGGAATATTATTCATTCATAAAAAAAGGAAAATTTACCATTTGCGACAACATGGATCTTGAGCGCATTATGCTAAGTGAAATAAGTCAGACAGAGAAAGACAAATACTGTATGATCTCACTCATACGTGGAATCTAAAAAACGAAACAAAACAAAACCAAAAAATCTCCCCGAACTTGTAGATACAGAGAACAGATTGGTGGTTGCCAGAGGTGGGGGGTGGAGGATGGATGAAATGGGTGAAGGAGGTCAAAAGGTACAAACTTCCAGTTATAAAATAAATAAGTCGTGGGAGATGTACAGCATGGTGACTATAGTTAATATTACTGTTTTGTATATTTGAAAGTTGCCAAGAGTAAATCTTAAAAGTTCTCATCTTTTAGTGGTGATCATTTTACAATATATACAAATATTGAATCATTATGTTGTACACCTGAAACTAATATAATGTTATATATCAATTATAGCATAAGAAAAAAGTCTTTCAATTTTATCATCATCATGAGGACGTTCATGCTTCCATGATGTGATATGCAGTGAGTTTTCCCTTATAAAATCAAATAGTGTAAAATTTTCCATCTTTATAGGTTTTTTCTTGTCAATCAGTTATAAGGAATCTAAAAAACAAAGTAGAATCATTATAAATTTACGCACAGTATTTCAGAGGACCGAAGTTCTCTATCTTTAGTAAGAGACAATTATAGCAGATCTCATCAGGACCAAAACATTCCAAGGGAAATCAATAAAAATTGCTTGGAAGTTTTTTTTGCTTTGTTTTTTTCTGAAAACCCTAAAGTGTTGAGATAGAAGATTTCCTTGGTGTAAACTGAAGAATTGTACCATAAAGAATAGAAAAAAAACATGTCGAAAGCAACAGTACATTTCATAAAAATTTTAAGGGGTAATCCTTTTTCAAAACCTGGTTAAGTAGATCATAGTTCTTAGGTAGACTAGGGTTGAAAAAAAGGGTTCTTGCACTTAAGCATCACAGTCTAATGAGAGAATCAGACGAATAGACAGTTAATCACGGTAATAGATAGAAATAATTGTATTCTGTGTTATTACATAGAAGGATCACGTAACTTATATTAGAGGTGGTGATAGAGAGGCCAAGTAAGAGTTGCCTTCCCAAGGGAGGTGATGTCTGAGCTGAGCCCTGAAGGACTTAACCAGGTGTAGAGGAGGAAGGTGAAGCATCACAAGAGAACGTGGTGTATGCAGGGAATCACGAAGAGTTGTACATGACTGGACTAAGGGGTACGTGATAGGGAGAAGTGGGAAAGGAGGTTGGGGGAGAGGGCTTGACAGGGCATGGATTTTATCTTGAAGGAACTTGGAAACTTGAAAGCAAGGAGTATTTGCCAGTGTGTTTACTATCCCTCAGTTGCTGGGGTTTTTTCCTTCCCATTTTTCTATCTAGTTTTTTTTTTTGGCGGGGAGGAAAAGTAAGGGAATGGTGAGAGGTAGTGTCATTGAATCTTAACTGTTAAAGAGGACTGTTAGCATTCTGTCATCCTTTTCGCTTTTGCATGTCTCTTCTGTTCAACCGTTTAATAGTCACAGGAAGAAAGAAGAGATAGATTAACGTCAAATGTCAATATGGTTTTTTAATTCATAGTTCTGGTTGTCAGAGAACAGATAGCTATTACTGTTTCAAATATAAGTTTTAAGCTGGAGGAGAGAGAGCCAAGATGGCGCCGTGAGTAGTCCTCTTTGTCTCTCGCCCTTCGAGTCTACAATTATTTGGACACTTATCGCTTGACAAAGGATATCCAGACAGCATCTCAGGACGTCTGAGACACCCACGCGACTATACATCGGAAGGCGGATGGACTTTCCTCCGGGAGGATGTGGAAATAGGTGAAACCTCTCCGACCCCGACGGGCAGCCTAGTACCCGCAAGCGGCTTTCTTCCAACGGGCGACCCCAGAGGATCCACGCACATCTAGGGCAGGAGCGAGAACACAACAGAGGAGCGACGGTGGAAACAGGTGACCAGAACCCTACCTAAACCCCCCGCAATTACTCCTAAACGCAGAGGGAAACTTTGGAGTTGCACACCTGAGCCCGCGGGGAGAGTCTCTCCCCGCCATTGGCGGGGAGACCCAGCCTGGTGCTCGGGGCGCCCGGAGGGTCCCAGAGAGAAACACGGAGGGCACGGAGGTCTCCCAGCTGCCATTGCCTGCCCCGTGGGACTAGGGATTGCCGGAGATCTCGGAGAGGACCGGGGCTGGGGGAACTTTCAAAGGCCGGTTCGGCGACCCGGAGGGGAAGCGCTGGAGCTCCGCCCGGGCAGCAGACAAAACTCTCTGTCTGCCGTTAGCAGAGGGGCCACGCTGAGCAGTCACGGCTCCGGGAGAGGCCCAGAGAGAATCCCAAAGGGCAGGGCGACCCCCAGCTGCCATTGCCCACCCCGTGAGGCTAGGGATTGCCGGAGATCTCGGAGAGGGCTGGGGCTGGAGAGAGTTCCAGAGACCCAGCTTAGTAGCCTAGGGGGAAACCCTACAGGCTCACAGCAGCCTTAGAGAAAGCCTCTGCAGAGCACCAGTAGAAGGCACCCAGCCGCCAGCCACAAGGCTGGAAGACCCCAGGGCAAAAGCAGCATAGCTAGGTGTACTAACCACAGACTGTAGAAGATGCCAATAGCTCTCCTGCGACCCATAGAGGACAAGTGAGATTTGGTGGGTGCCGACAGCAACGGAGCGACAAATATAAGTGATCCCACCCCTGGCCGCTGGAAAAGCCCATAACACCGTTGCAGACCCCAAGGAGAGAGCACATCTAGGTGGGCAACAACAGTAGGCACCTGCAGCCTGAAGCCCCCCTGTGACGGC
Organism: Equus przewalskii; assembly: GCF_037783145.1. NCBI lineage: Eukaryota > Metazoa > Chordata > Mammalia > Perissodactyla > Equidae > Equus > Equus przewalskii. The sequence continues at coordinate 7,074,547 of NC_091851.1, read as the reverse complement.
CCCCACGGCAGAGGAGGGAATCCAAAGGGCCACTGTGGCTACGAAGAGGGGCCCAGGCCCAGTTAGCAACTACGGACAGGGTTCCTGGTTGGTGAAGTATAACCAGCTGCTCCCCCCACCGCAGCAGCTGAAATAAGTGAAAGGAGCAACTAAACTCTATCTCCATGCGGAGGCACAAATCAACATCATCAAGCAATATGAAAAAATACATTAAATCTCCAGAACAGAAAGAAAGTAACAAATACACAGAAAACAATCCCAAAGAAAATGAGATATATAACCTAAATGATGATGACTTCAAAACAGCCATCATTAGGATTCTCAATGAGTTAAGAGAGAATTCTGACCGACAACTCAACGAGTTCAGGAGCTATGTCACAAAAGAGTTTGATACGATAAAGAAGAACCAAACAGAAATATTGGAAATGAAGAACACAATAGAGGAGATTAAGAAAAATCTAGATGCTCTGAACAGTAGGGCCGATAATATGGAGGAAAGAATTAGCAATTTGGAAGATGGCAATATAGAATTGTTGCAGGCAGAGGAGGAGAGAGAAGCAAGACTTAAAAGAAATGAAGAAACTCTCCGAGAATTATCAGACACAATTAGGAGATGCAACGTAAGGATTATAGGTATACCAGAGGGAGAAGAGAAGGAGAAAGGGGCAGAAAACCTATTCAAAGAAATAATGGCTGAGAACTTCCCAAATCTGGTGAGGGAGATGGATCTTCAGGTGACAGAAGCCAATAGATCTCCAAACTTTATCAATGCAAGAAGACCAACTCCACGGCATATAGTAGTGAAGCTAGCAAAAGTCAACGACAAGGAGAAAATATTAAGGACAGCCAGGCTAAAGAAACTAACCTACAAAGGAACCCCCATCAGGCTATCAGCAGATTTCTCAGCAGAAACTTTACAGGCTAGAAGAGAGTGGAATGATATATTCAAAAATCTGAAGGACAAAAATCTACAGCCGAGAATTCTCTACCCAGCGAAAATATCCTTCAAATACGATGGAGAAATAAAAACTTTCCCAGATAAACAAAAATTAAGGGAGTTCATTGCCACAAAACCTCCTCTTCAGGAAATCCTCAGGAAAACCCTCATTCCTGAAAAATCCAAAAAAGGAAAGGGGCTACAAAACCAAGAGCAGAGGAGATAAGTAGAAGGACAACAACAGAGAGTAGCAGCTCTACATCAGAACAGATTAAACCATGGGACGAGAAACAAAGGAAACTGAAGAAAACCGGAAAACAAGACACAAAATGGTAGTGGTAGGCCCCCACGTCTCAATAATCACTCTAAATGTAAATGGATTGAACTCCCCAATCAAAAGACACAGAGTGGCAGGATGGATCAAAGAACAAGATCCAACAATATGCTGCCTCCAGGAAACACACCTCAGCCCCAAAGACAAACACAGACTCAGAGTGAAGGGATGGAGAACAATACTCCAAGCTAATAATGAACAAAAGAAAGCAGGTGTCGCTATACTAATATCAGACAAGGTAGATTTCAAAACAAAACAGATAAAGAAAGATAAAGAGGGACAGTATATAATGATAAAAGGGACTCTCCACCAAGAAGACATAACACTTATAAATATATACGCACCCAACACAGGAGCACCAAAATTTGTAAAGCAACTCTTAATAGAACTAAAAGAAGACATCAACAACAATACAATAATAGTAGGGGACCTCAACACACCATTAACACCAATGGACAGAACATCCAGACAGAAAATCAACAAGGAAATAATAGAATTAAATGAAAAATTAGACCAGATGGACTTAATAGATATATATAGAACACTTCATCCAAAAACAGCAGGTTACACATTCTTCTCAAGTGCACATGGAACATTCTCAAGGATTGACCATATTTTGGGAACCAAAGCAAACATCAATAAATACAAGAGAGTTGAAATAATATCAAGCATCTTTTCTGATCATAACGCTATTAAACTAGAAATCAACTACAAGAAAAAAGCAGAGAAAGGTGCAAAAATGTGGAGACTAAACAACACGCTTCTCAACAAACAATGGATCATTGAGGAAATTAAAGAAGAAATCAAATATTATCTGGAGACAAATGAAAATGAGAACACGACATACCAAATCATTTGGGATGCAGCAAAAGCAGTCCTAAGAGGGAAATTCATCGCAATACAGGCTCACCTCACTAAACAAGAAAAAGCTCACGTAAGCAACCTCAAACGACACCTAACAGAACTAGAAAAAGAAGAACAAACAAAGCCCAGAGTCAGTAGAAGGAGGGAAATAATAAAAATAAGAGCAGAAATAAACGATATTGAAACAAAAAAGACAATAGAAAGGATCAATGAAACAAAGAGTTGGTTCTTCGAAAGAATTAACAAAATTGACAAACCCCTAGCCAGACTCACCAAGAAAAGAAGAGAGAAATCGCAAATTAATAAAATCAGGAATGACAGAGGAGAAATCACAACAGATACCAATGAAATACAAGAGATCATAAGAGAATACTATGAAAAACTATATGCCATCAAATTGAACAACCTGGAAGAAATGGACAAATTCCTAGACTCCTACAATCTCCCCAAACTGAATCAGGAAGAAATGGAGAATCTGAATAGACCAATCACAAGTAAGGAAATAGAAACGGTAATCAAAAACCTCCCCAAAAACAAGAGTCCAGGACCAGACGGCTTCTCTGGAGAATTCTACCAAACATTCAAAGAAGACTTAATACCTATTCTCCTCAAACTGTTCCAGAAAATTGAGAAAGATGGAGAACTCCCTAACACATTCTATGAAGCCAACATCACTCTGATCCCCAAACCTGACAAGGACAACACAAAGAAGGAGAACTACAGGCCGATATCACTGATGAACATAGATGCAAAAATCCTCAACAAAATTTTGGCAAACCGATTACAGCAATACATCAAAAAGATTATACACCATGATCAAGTGGGATTTATACCAGGGACACAGGGATGGTTCAACATCCGCAAGTCAATCAACGTGATACACTACATCAACAAAATGAAAAACAAAAACCACATGATCATCTCAATAGATGCAGAGAAAGCATTCGACAAGATCCAACACCCATTTATGATAAAAACCCTCAGTAAAATGGGCATAGAAGGAAAGTACCTCAACATAATAAAGGCCATATATGATAGACCCACAGCCAACATCATACTCAATGGACAAAAGCTGAAAGCCATCCCTCTGAGGACAGGAACAAGACAAGGGTGCCCACTTTCACCACTCCTATTCAACATAGTACTGGAGGTGCTGGCCAGAGCAATTCGGCAGGAAAAAGAAATAAAAGGAATCCAAATAGGTAACGAAGAAGTAAAACTCTCGTTGTTTGCAGACGACATGATCTTATACATAGAAAACCCCAAAGAATCCACAGAAAAACTATTAGAAATAATCAACAACTACAGCAAAGTAGCAGGGTATAAAATTAACGTGCATAAATCAGTAGCATTTCTATACACTAACAATAAACTAACAGAAAAAGAACTCAAGAACTCTATCCCATTCACAATCGCAACGAAAAGAATAAAATACCTTGGGATAAACTTAACCAAGGAAGTGAAGGATCTATACAATGAAAACTACAAGACTTTCTTGAAAGAAATAGGCGATGACATAAAGAGATGGAAAAACATTCCTTGTACATGGATTGGAAGAATAAACATAGTTAAAATGTCCATACTACCTAAAGCAATATACAGATTCAATGCTATCCCAATCAGAATCCCAAGAACATTCTTCACAGAAATTGAACAAACAATCCTAAAATTCATATGGGGGAACAAAAGACCGCGAATTGCTAAAGCAATCCTGAGCAAGAAAAACAAAGCCGGCGGAATCACAATCCCCGATTTCAAAACATACTACAAAGCTACAGTGATCAAAACAGCATGGTACTGGTACAAAAACAGGTCCACAGATCAATGGAACAGAATTGAAAGCCCAGAGATAAAACCACACATCTATGGACAGCTAATCTTCGACAAAGGAGCAGAGGGCCTACAATGGAGAAAAGAAAGTCTCTTCAACAAATGGTGCTGGGAAAACTGGACAGCCACATGCAAAAGATTGAAAATTGACCATTCTTTTTCACCACACACCAAAGTAAACTCAAAATGGATCAAAGACCTAAAGATTAGACCTGAGACAATAAGTCTTTTGGAAGAGAATATAGGCAGTACACTCTTTGACATCAGTTTCAAAAGAATCTTTTCGGACACTGTAACTCCTCAGTTGAGGGAAACAATAGAAAGAATAAACAAATGGGACTTCATCAGACTAAAGAGCTTCTTCAAGGCAAGGGAAAACAGAATTGAAACAAAAAAACAGCTCACTAATTGGGAAAAAATATTTACAAGCCACATATCCGACAAAGGGTTAATCTCCATAATATACAAAGAACTCACACTGCTTAGCAACAAAAAAACAAACAACCCGATCAAAAAATGGGCAGAGGACATGAACAGACATTTCTCAAAAGAAGATATGAATATGGCCAATAGACACATGAAAAGATGTTCATCATCGCTAATCATCAGGGAAATGCAAATCAAAACTACACTAAGATATCACCTTACCCCCGTTAGATTGGCAAAAACATCCAAAACCAAGAACGACAAATGTTGGAGAGGTTGTGGAGAAAGAGGAACCCTCATACACTGTTGGTGGGAATGCAAACTGGTACAGCCACTATGGAAAACAGTATGGAGATTTCTCAAAAAGTTAAAAATAGAAATACCCTATGACCCAGCCATCCCATTACTGGGTATCTATCCTAAGAACCTGATAACAGATATCTCAAGAGTCCGTTGCACCCCTATGTTCATCGCAGCATTATTTACAATAGCCAAGACGTGGAACCAGCCTACAGGCCCAGAAACTGATGACTGGATAAAGAAGATGTGGTATATATACACAATGGAATACTACTCAGCCATAAAAAAAGACGAAATTGGCCCATTCACAACAACGTGGATGGACCTCGAGGGCATTATGTTAAGCGAAATAAGTCAGTCAGAGAAAGACGATCTCTATATGACTCCACTCATAGGTGGAAATTAGTATATTGAGAAGGAGATCTGATCGGTGGTTACCAGGGAAAAGGGGGGGTGGGGGGAGGGTACGAAGGGGGAAGAGGTGTACCCACAACATGACTAACAAAAATGTACAACTGAAGTCTCACAAGCTTGTAATCTATCATAACATTAATAAAAAAAAAATAAAATAAAAAAAATAAAAAATAAAAAAAAATAAAAAAAAAAGTTTTAAGCTGTCTGGATTTCTTTTATCCACAGCCTTCCATTACCCAAAAGCTTCATTTAAAATTGACCACATTGTGGGCCGGCCCCTTGGCACAGTGGCTAAGTTTGCACATTCCGCTTTGGTGGCCTTTTGTTTGCTGGTTCGGATCCCGGGTGTGGACATGGCACGGCTTGTCAAGTCATGCTGTGGTAGGCATCCCACATATAAAGTGGAGGAAGACGGGCATGGATATTAGCTCAGGGCCAGTCTTGCTCAGCAAAAAGAGGAGGATTGGCAGCAGATGTTAGCTCAGGGCTATCTTCCTCAAAAAAAGAAAAAAAGTGACTACATTGGGGGCCGGCCTGGTGGCACAGCGGTTCAGTTTGCATGTTCTGCTTCAGCGGCCCGGAGTTTGCTGGTTCAGATCCCAGGTGCGGACATGGCACTGCTAGTCAAGCCATGCTTTGGCGGGTGTCCCACGTATAAAGTAGAGAAAGATTGGCATGGATGTTCACTCAGGGCCAGTCTTCCTCAGCAAAAAGAGGAGGATTGGCAGCAGATGTTAGCTCAGGGCTAGTCTTCCCCAAAAATAAATAAATAAATAAAATTGACCATATTGGTAACTAAAAGGAGTTTAAGAAGCTCTAACCAGGTTTTCTGGTTAGTAATAAGTCTTCATTAACTGAATAGTACCATTCCCAGGCACTTTAGTTAGGTTAAATGTTCCAAATTCTGTTTATGAGAGGGGGAACACAGCAAATTAAAAAAAATCAGTATCTGACTTTATCAATTTATTTTAAAAACATATTCCCAGTTAATTATAAAGTTCTGGAACAGCCCTGTGTAATATTAGGTAAAATAAAGTTATCTTTATTGCTATTATATAAACCTTGTATTTTATTTTATTTATTTTATTTTTTTGAAAGATAGCCCAATGGATTTTAATGTAATAAGAGTACAAAAAATTCATCCATGTAGTTTCAGATTTCATATTTCAACTAACCTTTAATAAACCTACTGCTTGTTGAGTTTTCGTGTAGTATCAGAGAGGAATGTCCACAGTTGTCTGAAAGGTCATTAAAGTATTCTTGCCTTTTCCATCTGCATATCTATGTTTTGATCTTCAATCGAAATAACACATTGAATGCAGAAACAGATATAAGACCACAGCTGTCTTCTATTAAGCCAGACATTAAAGAGATTTCAAAAATGTAAAACAGGGGCTGGCCCATGGCTGAGTGGTTAACTTCATGCACTCCGCTGCAGTGGCTCAGGGTTTCACCGGTTCGGATCCTCGGTGTGGACATGGCACCGCTCATCAGGCCACGTTGAGGCAGCGTCCCACATGCCACAACTAGAAGGACCTGCAACTAAGATATACAACTGTGTACCGGGGCGGGGCGGGGGGGGGGGGGTGGGATTTGGGGAGAGAAAGCAGGGAAAAAAAAATTGGCAACAGTTTTTAGCTCAGGTGCCAATCTTTAGGGGAAAAAAAATGTAAAACAATCCCACCCTTCTCATGAATTTTTTTCAGAAAACAATTATTTTTCATAAAACATGTTATTTATATTAACACATAGATTTGTTTTAAAATGAATTAATTGCTAAATATTGGGATTTGTCTTTTAATTTCTAATATGTAACTATCAGATTTTTTTTGAAATTGTCTTCTTATTTATTTTTTATTGAGTTAATGGATAGGTTACAATCTTGTGAAATTTCACTTGTACCTTATTGTCTGTCAGTCATGTTGTAGGTGCACCCTTCACCCTTTGTGCCCACCCCCCACCCCACCTTTCCCCTGGTAGCCACTAATCTGTTCTTTGTCCACATGTTTAAATTCCTCATATGAGTGGAGTCACACAGAGATTGTCCTTCTCTATCTGGCTTATTTCACTTAACATAATTCCCTCAAGGTCCATCCATGTTGTTGCAAACGGGACGATTTTGTTCTTTTTTATGGCTGAGTAGTATTCCATTGTATATATGTACCACATCTTCTTTATCCAATCATCTGTTGATGGGCACTTAGGTTGCTTCCACGTCTTGGCTATTGTGAATAATGCTGCAGTGAACATTGGGGTGCATGGGACTTTTGGAATTGCTGACTTCAAGCTCTTTGGATAGATACCCAGTAGTGGGATAGCTGGATCGTATGGTAGTTCTATTTTTAATTTTTTGAGGAATCTCCGTACTGTTTTCCATAGTGGCTGCACCAGTTTGCATTCCCACCAGCACTGTATGAGGGTTCCTTTTTCTCCACAACCTCTCCAATATTTGTTAGTATTTGTTTTAGTTATTTTTGTCATTCTAATGGGTGTAAGGTGATATCTTAGTGTAGTTCTGATTTGCATTTCCCTGATGCACAGTGATGATAAACATCTTTACATGTGCCTATTGGCCAGCCATGTATCTTCTTTGGAGAAATGTCTGTTCATGTCTCCTGCCCATTTTTTGCTCGGGTTGTTTGATTTTTTGTTGTTGAGTTGTGTGAATTCTTTATATATAATGGATATTAAGCCTTTGTCAGATGTATGACTTGCAAATATTTTTTCCCAGTTAGTGCGTTGTTTTTTTGTTTCAATCCTGTTTTCCCTTGCCTTGAAGAAGCTCTTTAGTCTGATGAAGTCCCGTTTGTTTATTCTTTCTATTGTTTCCCTTGTCTGAGAAGACATGGTGTCCGAAAAGGTCTTTTTAATCTGATGTCAAAGAGTGTACTGCCTACATTTTCTTCTAGAAGCCTTATGGTTTCAGGTCTCAGCTTTAGGTCTTTGATCCATTTTGAGTTTATTTTGGCGAATGGTGAAAAAGAATGGTCGATTTTCATTCTTTTATATGTGACTGTCCAGTTTTCCCAGCACCATTTGTTGAAGACTTTCTTTTCTCCATTGTATGCCCTCAGCTCCTTTGTCGAAGATTAGCTGTCCGTAGATGTGTGGTTTTATTTCTGGGCTTTCAATATTGTTCCATTGATCTGTGCACCTGTGTTTGTACCAGTACCATGTTTTGATTAAACCTTGTATTTTAAATTCGTAATTTCACATCTTTCCCGCTATCCAAGGTTTTTTTCCTGAAGGAGTGAAGACATTTTTTGTTATGCCATCTGTAAGAATTCAAATCTGTGCTTAAAGTTAAGCCTTCTTGTCTGAAGCTTTATGACTATTCTTCATTTTGGTGGTTTTGGCTCTTCAAATTAACACTCAGGATATTTCCAAACAGACAAAAAGTCTATCTGAATTTCCCCCCAAGATTGCATCTTTGCCCCCAGAAATGCTTGACCATAATTAGTAAACTGGAAGTGAAATCCTTGCCCTTGGAGGAATTGTTCTGCCACTGCAAAGTATAGTAATGCATGTTCCTGATGACACAAGTCATCCATAAAGCTAAATAATATACTGTTTTTCCAAGACAGAAAACTATGCAGTATATTTTATAAATTTGTTAACCCTAAACATACTATTTTAGTATTGAGTTAATTTTATTGTTTTATGTTAAATTATTTAAAATAAGATAAAAATTTAGTTCCTCAATTGCATTAGCCACATGTCATGTGCTCATTACCCATGTGTGGCAGTAGCTACCATATTGGACAGTCTAGACATAGAATGTTGGCATCAACACAGAACGTTCTGTTGGATAGCATGGCTCTCAGAACAGTGGGACTAAGGATTTAGTAATTCACGGTCAGACTTCAAGGTGGTGGTAGAGCAGAGTGTGTGCTAGTATTTGCTTAACATATGGTCACCTATTTTCCTGTTTTCAGTATGATGACTAAGCCAGAAAGACCTATTGTTTACCCTTTCCAGAGAATGAACTCCAGAATTCCAGGGATATGGGAGTGGTGGCACGGGGCAGTTCAGAAGGGCAATCTAGGGACCTAAGTGCATTTCAAACTAATTTCACTCCTTCTTCCTTGGTCGAATATCGGTATTTCTTCCGTTCTTGTCCTTGTGGGTTTATGTTCTTTTTTTTTTCAATCCCCTTTTTGTGCTTTCATTGGTGTTTTGGTATGGAGATAAATTAGATGTACATCTTCAGCCTCCCATCTTAACACAGGACCTGTGGGGCACGTAACATTTCTGTGTAGAAATGTGCCTGGAGCACTTGTCGCTCTCATTTGTTGTCTCAACATTATTGCTTGGAGGCATCAGTTGTAGCCGAAAGACCAAATACTTTGTAGGCAAGTCATTTTTCTGTTTCATTTAGCTCTTGTGAGGCTTGGTGTAAATAAACGAGAATGGAGAAGCCATTTTTAAACTCCCCAACTCCTTTGATTAGCAGTTACATTGTGTGTTAGTAGGTTGATAAAGGAACTAACTAATGCCTGTTTCCTGCTAGGGTTTATAAATTTGAAATTGTATTTTTCTGCCATGCAGTATGCTTCTCTGAATGTTTCTGACTCTCTTAACTTAGAAAAATAATTTTAAAAAATTAACAATTTTCTGAGGTAGGAAAATAGCTTTCATTCCTGTTTTCTGCAGTGAGTATTAGGTAAAGTGTAGTTGGCATTAATTATGAAGCCAGAGTTAGGTACCCTCCTTGAGCTAATAGTATAGAAACAGACCATTGTTTCTGGTATTCTGGTTTACGGATGAGCTGCTGTAAGCCATTACCTTTAGTTTTTGGACTGGTTCCATTGTTTACAAAGCTGAATCAGAAACTTGATGCTCCTTTCAAAGATGACCACCCTTACACCAGAATTGAGAAAATTGATGTTTTAATTGTGTTCCGTCATTTGCCACTTTAAAATACCCAGTGTTACATATTCTCTGTAGCGTTTACTCCCAAACCCTCTGTTTCTGAGTAGTGACTTTATTTAAAGAAGCATACACTGAGTAAATCTTGAGAATAAAGGCGGTGCCTCAGATGTATTCATTTAATCTCTGCGTCAGTGTTTCACAAAAGCTCTGCCGGAGGAGGCTCAGACAGGTTTGAGATCCATTATGCTTCATGAGCAAGTTAAAAATGGGGAGTCAGGTGAGATAAAATACAGTGCAGGGATTATTTAAAAGCAACTACTTTGACGTGGGGGTGGAGTTCCAAGAGCAACTGTTATTCTCCAGTGGTCACTGGGACAGAACACAGAGAAACTCAAGTTGTGGATAACATATCTTTTTAAGGTAATCACAAAGCTCTTGTAATAGCAGTCTATTTTTGCTCTCAAAGATTTCCCTTCCCAACTGTGCAGCAAATTTTGGTGCTATGTTCAGAGTATCCTTTAATGGTCTGTGTTAAAACTTTGTAATTGAATATAAATAACTTTTTAAAAATAAATTTAAAAGCAAAACTGAATATGATTTTGTTTTTAAAAATAAACCTTAGATTTCTTGACAGCTGACCAGTTAATAGTAATCCTACATTTTAGAGAAATACTGGAAAATGAGGCTGATGGGAGAAGATCTTTTCTATTAGGTAAAGCATAGTGTAAAGAACAAATGATTCTGTATATCAATGTTACAGCCGTTTTTGTTTTGAAATTCACCTTAATGTCTCTTTGTGATAACAAATCCACTGAAATTAATAACTCTCACAAGAATTCCTAACCATCATTGTAGATGAACTATATTTCAATATAATTGGCTTCTTTTGTGATGCTCTATGTTTTATTTGAAACATCATTTTGAGAAAGGACCCATAGGCTTCACGAGGGTTCCATGGCACAAAAAATGCTTTCACTTTGGGCCTGTTTTTGTAACGTACTCTTTTCACTACTGCTTCATTATAAAAATTAAACCTGTAGGCAAGGAAATAAAATAGCAGTGAGCTAAGATTTTATTACGTTTCTTGAAATTCTAGAACTACATTTCAGTGATATTCGCCTGGAGCTTATTGGAAATGCAGAATCTCAGTCCCTACCCAGATAGTCTGAATCAGAATCTGCAAAATCCGCATTTTAGCAAGATCTGCAAGTGATTCCTGTGTACTTTAAAGTTTGGTAATCACTGATTTAGTGCACTCCCCTAAATAAATTAGTTGAAGGAACTCATTTACTTCAGAGATGTTAACTGACATGACCAAAGTGACACAAATAGTTAGTGGAGAAGTTTGGATGGAACTGTTTCTGTCATAATTCTGGTGCTTTAACTTCAAGTTGTTTTCTTTCAGCCTCTGAAACATGAATAAACTGTAGTTACTCAAGGATTATTTTGTCTTCTTTCTATCCCTAGCTTTCCAGTTTATCCCCCAGAAATATGTAAGGTAAAAGAGCTACCAGTGTCGGACCAGGCTGTAGGAGCTGTATTCCCTGTTTTCTCAGTCTGCCCTCATGGGTTTAGTTTTAGTTTATAAAAATCATTATCAAGAATCTTGGGACCAGTTGTGTAATCTTCCATACGGTGCTATTTCAAGGACATACTAACTAAATCAAGGTATAACAAATTTTAAGCATATTTATTCATTACATTTGAATCTGATATACACTTTACCTGGTAGATATTTTGATTATTTTCGCAGGCAAAATTATAATGTTACCAGTCATAAAGAACCATACTTCTTTAACATCAAAGCCTCTAAAGCCACCACAGTGGAAAGATGAGAGAGTATGAGCACTTGGCAACGTTAACCAACCTCCGAACACTTTCTTCTGTGTTTAGAAACACTTTCCTTTCCGCCGTCCTTCTCCCAGCCAATGGTTTTCAAGTACAGTTGTTTGTACAGTGCAGCGTCGGCCCACAGCCCTCCTCTTTGTACTGTCCCCACTCCCTAGTGAAGCCTTGATCATCTCTTGCATTGCTTACTGAATTAGCCTTTAGCTCGTCACCTTACTTTTTTTTTTCTTTTTAAGATTTTATTTTTTCCCTTTTTCTCCTCAAAGCCCCCTGGTACATAGTTGTGTATTTTTAGCTGTGGGTCCTTCTAGTTGTGGCATGTGGGATGCCATCTCAGCATGGCTTGATGAGTGGTGCTGTGCCCGCACCCAGGATTCGAACTGGCGAAACCTTGGGCCACCGAAGCGGAGCGTGCAAACTTAACCACTTGGCCACGGGGCTGGCCCCCACCTTACTTTAAAAATATCCAGTGTAGGTGCCGGCCCAGTGGCACAGCGGTTAAGTTTGCACGTTCTGCTTCTGCAGCCTGGGGTTCACCGGTTCAGTTCCCAGGTGTGGACCTACACACTGCTCATCAAGCCATGCTGTGTCAGGCGTCCTGTATATAAAGTAGAGGAAGATGGGCACGAATGTTAGCTCAGGGCCAGTCATCCTCAGCAAAAAGAGGAGGATTGGCAGCAGATGTTAGCTCAGGGCTAATCTTCCTCAAAAAGAAAAAAAAAAAAGAAGATCCAGTGTCTCCAAACTCCTGAACCTGCTGTTTGTGGCCTCTTCCATTTGAACCCGGTCCACGTCTCAATTTCCTCCTCTCATATTGTATGTGCCGAGTTCTTTTTGTCAGGAACTATCATCCTTCTTTCAGTCCCCTTATTTTGGAGTGCTTACATGTGAAACCTTCCCTACCTACCTGCATCCCCCGTTTAAACCCTGCCTTCTTTAAACTCCCTGCCGTTGGAGTTTATCAAGGAATAATGACAGTTTTACCAAGTATTGAAGCTTTATGTCTCCTGTCTCTGTCTTCTCCATTATTCAAATAAACTTCCTTCGGGGGTCTGATTCATCTTTGATTTCCTCAGAGGAACACAATAGTGAACAAGATAGACAGTCTCTCAAGGAACTGACAGTCTTAAGGAAGCTACATCCTATTTGGGGAGATGGTCATTAATTAAATAATCTTAGAGAACATTAAAATTGTGATAAGTGCTATAGGGTAGATACATGATCTCATGCAAGCATGTGATAGTGGTTTTGACCCAGACAACTTTTTTGCAAGGTGGGAATTGATCTGAGGTCTGAAGAGTGAAAATGCAGAGTGTGTGTAGCATAAGATAAGGCTAGAGAGGTGGCTAGGGCCAGATCAGACATTAAAACATTATTATTGTTTTTACCCTCAGATCAATGGAAAGCCAATGAAGTGTTTTACGCATGGAGATCGGATTTGTCTTTCAGATCTCTGGCTGCAATGTGGAGAATAACTTGGAGAGTACAGGGGATTCGCAGTGGGTGTGGGTGTTCTGTTGTATTTGAACAACTGCAGTAACAAACCCCAAATCTCAGTGGCTTAACACAGTAAAGATTTATCTCTATCATGCGGAGGCCAGCGGAGTGGAGCGGCCCTCTTCTATCTTGAAGTGTGTCTGCCAAGGTCATCTTGGCAGGAGAAGACAGAGTTTGAAGATCACTTTTAAAGACCTGGACCTGGAAGTGGTTTATATCACTGTGCCGAGCTCTTGCTGAGCAGAACTCAGTCATATGTCCCCAACTGAACTTGCAAAGAAGCCTGGGGAATGTAGTCTTCCTGTGCGCCCAGACAGAGGAAACAGTGTAGTGCACATATCTCCTGACCTCTCTCCCCTGAACCACTTGGGAGGTCGTAACAGTTCACCATAAGAAGCAGTGGTAACTTGGGCTGGGGAGTGGCAGCAGAGATTGAGAGAAATGATTATCTTGGGAAAAAATGTGAAAGTCCAAAGAGTGAAGTGAGGTGAGGGAGAAGGAATTGTTGAGGGTGTCTCTTAGGTTTGGGGCTTATGGAACTAGGATGGCATGTGTCCTGATAAAGGAAGACTGACTAGAAGGAGACTTTGACATGCTGAGCGTCAGAGCCCTTTGACACATCCAGCTAGAGATGTTAGATGGGAAATTGGGTGTAAAGGCTGGGACCTCAGAAAAGCCAAAGACTGAACACTGTGTGAGTCATTTGGATGAGATGATTGAAACCTGGAGCTTGGATAAAATCTCCTAGGGAGAATGCAGAGTCCTTCCTTTCCACCTTCACTGCCCTCAGCATCTGCTTTCTGCCAGATTGCTCTGCCATCGCCCTCTTTGACCTCAGCTGAATCTTTAGATGGCCTCAGAGCTTATCTTTCGGTGATTTCCTTTGGAACTCTCCATCACAACTATTCTAAATCTTTATCTCATGTGCCCTCAAACCTCTGCCCTACTCCTTCTGGCTTATACTTCACAGAGAAAATGGAGCCTTTCAAGCACAATTTTTAGCAGGTTTCTTACTTCCACCCTCTTCCTATTTTAGAGGAAAAAATGTGTATCCTTTTCTAAGACTAACTCCCCCATCGTGCCCCGTCTCTTTAGAGTTCTGACTCTTTATTATGAGTGGTTAAGACTACCCTCTGGAGCCAGATTGCCTGAGTTCAAATCTCAGTTCTACTGTCAGTTTCTCAGTGACCCTGGCCAAGTTATTTAATCTTTCTATGCCTCAATTTCCCCATCTGTAAAATGCAAATAATAATAGTAGCTATCTCATAGAATTTTTGTGATTTAGAAGTGTCTGACAATAGTAAGTACTCAGTATTACTTTTTTTTTTATGTTTTTGGTTTTCCTTCAAGCTTCTAAACATTTAGTATGGTCAAATTTCCCCAGTTGTAAGACAACTTCTGTAAAGTTAGCACTCAATCTTCTGTTTTCTCTTTGCCATTAACCATCCTGTATTTTCTGTCTTTACCTCCTCAATTCCCTGTGGCTCTGCAGCCCATGCCCTGGACTTCTGCCTGCCTCCTCCAGGCTCCTGAAGTGCTCAGAGGCCCAGTTGCCAAGCCCAGTGATGTGGTTGCAGTCGTTCTCAAACTTTGAAGTTTTTAATATTGATGACCTCCCTCCTCAAAATATTCTCCCTTGGCTTCTAGGATGCTTTTTTCCCTCCGTTCTTGCTTTTTCTTCTTAGCTTTCTGATCATTTCTTCTTAGTCTTCTTGACTTCTTTTTTGCTGCTTAGTGTTGATACCACCATGGTATTGATTATAGTCCAAAATATCTTTTAGGCTCAGCCTTCTTATTAGATCCGTGCTCATATTTCCAGTTCCTGACTGGTCATCTCCGCCTGGGTGTCATGTCACAGTCTTCAAAATTAACATGTCACACTGTACCCGTCGTCTCCCTTCTGTTTATACCTCACAGTCTTTCTGGTCACAGTCTAGAGAATCCTAGGTCGTCTTTGATGCTGCTGCTTCATCTTTCATTCAGCTCTATTGGTTCTACTTTGGAATGTCCTTGGGTTTGTTTTTTGTTTTCAGCCCCACTGTTGTAGTTCAGAGCTTTCTCCTCTGAATGTTTGTAATTGCCTCAAAAGTGGTCTTCCTGCTTCCAGTGTGTTTGCCGGCTTCTCCTTCGTAGTGTTCAGTGTTTATTTCCTCAAGCAGAAGTGTCTTTAGTTTTCCCCTCATCAGAAACCTTCATAAACCTCTTTTTTGATAGTAGCCCAAACTCCTCCTTACTGAAGCTTTTAAGGTGCCTGTAAGTTCCGGCTAGATTTGGCTAAGATTAGTTGCATTATAATTGCAGAATACACATTGACTTTCTATTTTCAATTACTGCTACATGATTAATTTGATTAATTTCCAAGTCAGAATTTAAAGTGTTGTTTGAGATACTTCTCTTAGATCTTATCTTGATAGATACATTCAAATATCAATTGGTTGGCTATAAGGCTTCAAATGTGACCTTCGTGCTTTTAAAGATGGGTTGGTCAAATGTGACTTACAAATCAACATTACGGACTAGGGAGTTAGAGGAATTGGAGTCTGTTTCTAGTTCTTCATTAATTTTTGTTACTTTGAAAATTTTATTCATCTCTGTTCAAAAAAGCAAAATAAAGATTAACTTGCTTAACAGAGATGAACTGTGAAGAGCAGAACAATACTACTTCTAAAGCAGTAAAAGAAGGTTTAAGAAGAGTGCTTGTGGTTTTTTTTTGGTTTTGTTTGTTTTTTTTGCTGCTGAGGAAGACTGGCCCCTGTTGCCAATCTTCCTCTTTTTGCTTTAGAAATATTGTTTCTGAGCTAATGTCGGTGCCAGTCTTCCTCTATTTTGTATGTGGGATGCCTCCTCAGCATGGCTTGATGAGTGATGTGTAGGTCCACGCCTGGGGTCTGAAACTGCGAACCCTGGGCCATTGAAGTGGTGTGTGAACGTAACCACCATGCCACCGGGCTGGCACCAAGAAGAGTGCTTTTTAAAAGTAGAAAGGTGATAAGGTTGTATAGCTTTTAAGGTAGTTTTCTAGTCTTAATTTTCTGTATTTACAACTTTGTTAATTTAGAGTGAAATGTTCATTTATAAACAAAATATGAGTTAGGTTAGATAGGATTGAAGTGGATTGTGATTAAATGCGGATTAAATTAGATGGGATTGGAGTGTATATTAGAGCTCTTTTATTGAATGAGATGATTGTGGCCCAGTTACCTTAATATTAAGTAAATGCTACAATCTTAGTGTATTTTAACCCCCCAAATCCTTACATGCATTTTTAAGTAACAGCTTTATTGAGATGTAATTCACATACCATAAAGTACAATTCATTGGTTTCCACTACATTCACAGAGTTGTGAATCCATCACCACTGTCAAATTCCAGAACATTTCATCACTTCACAAAGAAACCAACCTCAGGCTTATTAGTAGTCACTTCCCCATTCCCCTCTCTCCTTAGCACCTGGCAACCACTAAATCTACTTCTTGTCTGTGAATCCTGTTTAGATTTACCTATTTGAACATTTCATAGGAAGAGACTCGTGCAGTATATGGCCTTTCATGTCTGGCTGCTTTCATTTAGCACTGTGTTATAGCAGGTATCAGTACCTCATTTTTTTTTTATGGCTGAATAATACTCCATTGTATGGATATACCACATTTTGTTTAATATACAAGTTTTTGTATGAACATACATTTTTGTTTCTCTTGTGTATATACCTAGGAGTGGTGTTGCTAGACATTAACTCCATGTTTAACCTTTTGAGGAACTGGCAGGCTGTTGAAGTAGCTGCTCTGTTTTACAATTATATCAGCAATGTATAAGGGTTATATTCTCTTAACCCGCTCACCAACATATGTTCCTGTTGTCTTTTTTGTTAGAGCCATCCTAGTGGGTGTGAAGTAGTATCTCATTGTGGTTTTGATCTGTACTTCCCTAATGAATGACTAATGATACTGAGCATTTTCCAAGTGCTTATTGGCCAGTTATAAATCTTCTTTGGAGAAAAGTCTATTCAAATCCTTTGCACATTTTTAAATTGGGTTATTTGTCTTTTCTATTGTTGAGTTATAAGGGTTCTTTATATATTCTGGATACAAGTTCCTCATTGGATATATGATTTGCAAGTATTTTCTTCCAGTGTGTGGGTTATCTTTTCATCTTACATGCATTTTTATTTCTTAACCAAATTACTTGACATTAATTTTGGGTATCATTGATATTTTTGCATTGTTTCATATTTAAATTCTATTAGGTTTATAATTCTTGCTTTAGAAAAGCTAACATGCAAACGAGAGTAGTTAAAGAAGCATAGAAAAATTTGCATATGAGTAAAGTTAATATAAACAGCACATTCCTTAAAGAAGTTGAAAAGAATAAAAACTGGTTTTAGATCTTTTGCTATCAAGACCTGTGTAACTGCTTCCTTGTCTCAGAATAGCAAATATGATGTGGTAAAATGTTTACTTTTCTGGTCAGTGCAGTCTCAGATTAAGCTATCCTCTTTGTTATTGTAGTAAACATTTTCTTATTTATTCTTTTTTAAAATTGAGATATAATTGACATATGACGTTGTGTGAATTGAAGGTGTACAAGGCATTGGTTTGATACGTTTATATATTGCAGTATGATCACCACTGTGGCATTAGCTAACACCTCCGTCATGTCACATAATGATCATTTCTTTTTTGTGATGGGAACAATTAAGATCTATTCTGTTAGCAATCTTATTTATTCTATTCTTAATTTAAAACTAGGAGGTTTTATAAGTGACATACTAAAGGCATGTGACTAATATGTTGCTGAAAATTACATAATTTTGAAATGTGAGTAAAACAAAGACCTTTTAATTATTCTTCTATTAGAGAAAGAAATGCTGTAGGGATGGAATTTTCCCAACCCTGCCACTCTGACCGTCTGTAATGCATTATGAAAGAATATTGGGTATTTTTAATACCCAGTTAACTGGGGAGATGACTACCCCCAGTTAGGGCTCTGAACAGCCTTTCTGTAAGAAGATGATAATCCAGCACCTCGGGAAGCACTTCTTTCCAGATTTTAGGGTACGAGGGGCTGTGTAGCTTTCCTTACTCCCACGTAACAGTGATGAATGGCTTATGTATGTAATCTTTTAAAAAATTCAGTGACTGAAGTTAGTGATTGCAGCTCAGATTTTCTAGTTTTCCTATTGGATGATAAGTATACCTTAAAAATTTTAAGTCTTTGCTAGTCTATAGCCAAAAGTTAACACATATTATTTTATATTTGGCATGATAAAAGTTGTAGGCCTCTTTCTGATTTTTTTTCTCTTGTAGGCCTCAGGAGTGCAAGTTGCTGATGAAGTATGTCGCATTTTTTATGACATGAAAGTTCGGAAGTGCTCCACACCCGAAGAAATCAAGAAAAGAAAGAAGGCTGTTATTTTTTGTCTCAGTGCAGACAAAAAGTGCATCATTGTAGAAGAAGGCAAAGAGATCTTGGTTGGAGATGTTGGTGTAACCATAACCGATCCTTTCAAGCATTTTGTGGGAATGCTTCCTGAAAAAGATTGTCGCTATGCTTTGTATGATGCAAGCTTTGAAACCAAGGAATCCAGAAAAGAGGAGTTGATGTTTTTTTTGTGGTAAGCATCACTAGAAATGTTGAGCCTCAGTGAAACTGAAGAGTTAATTTCCTATTGTTAGCTTAGCACTTGGAGAACCAGTTCCTGGGACAAAAGTAATTTTAAGTCAGGCTATCTCCAGTCATTGTTATTTAATTTTTATTTACAAGGTTTCATAAGATCTTATCGGGACTGATGTTTGTGGGACCAAAACTAAATTTTAGCCACTCTTTGAGTACTTCAAAGAACATAACTTTCAATAGTTGATTTTTTTGGTGGGAGAAGAGGCAGGAGGTAGACTTCTGTGCATCCTCTGAACTCACTCCTTAGAAGTCAGAATTTCTCTAAAAATTCTTCCTATAATACTGAGAAGAAAGTTTACTTTAGCAAAGTCCTCCGCCCATGCCACGCTGGGAGCCAACCTCCTTTTTAAACACCCGTCCTTCTCTGTGGTTCGTTACTTTTGAAGTCAGTACTATCATTGCCTCAACTGTAATCTGTTCTGCGTTCACACTGTCCAGTAGGGTAGGCACTAGCCGTTTGTGGCTATTAAAATAATTAAAATTAAATAAAATTTAAAATTTAGTTTCTTAGTTTAATTACCGCATTTCGCATGCTCAGTAGCCAAATGCGATTAGTAGCTACCTTATTGCGTAACACAGATGTAGAACATTTCTTTCCATCATTGCAAGAAAGCTCTATTGGACAGCATTGCTCTAAGTAGTAAAAGTGCTATAAAGTGAGTTACATGGCCTTTTCTTGAAAGAAAGGCTGTTTAAATTAGTTATTCTCATCTTTTCAAATAAGTTAATATTTGAGATTAAGCTTGAGTTAAAAGTCATACCTGATTCCCTCATTTAATTGTATTATACTATATTCCTTCACATGGAAATCTTACATAGTGAGAATATTCTCTAGCTTCTAAGAGGAAGGGCAGTTGGTAACAGCCTCTGATTTGGGGGAGGTGAGGGTCCTCTTGATACTTTGGCCTGAGCTAGAGCAAGGCAAGGAGGGGCTTAGCTCTTAGCTGTGTGCCACCAACAGCTTTTGGATGTGGGGCTAGGAAGTCAAAAGAATTCTGGTTTAAAGGAATGTAACTCTAGACCACACCTCAGTTCCATTTCCGCAAGCCCTTGTTACACTTGATTAAACCAAGATGCTGTAAGGAATGCAAATATGGAGGTCAGGGAGCATGTATTGGGGCAGCTTACTGTGCAAATCCTTATTAAAGAACATTTGGAAAGTAAAAGTAAAAGGAAATTCAGTGTTAGTGCAATGTTTTGTTTTGTGCTTTTTTTTTTTTTGAGGAAGATCACCCCTGAGCTAACTGCTGCCAATCCTCCGCTTTTTGCTGAGGAAGACTGGCCCTGAGCTAACATCCATGCCCATCTTCCTCTACTTTATATGTGGGACGCCTGCCACAGCATGGCGTGCCAAGTGGTGCCATGTCCGCACCCGGGATCCAAACTGGCGAACCCCGGGCTGCCAAAGCGGAATGTGCACACTTAACTGCTGCGCCACCGGGCCGGTCCCGCACTATTACTTTTTTTAAGAAAAGGTAAACCTTATTATATAGGAGTTGTCCTTAACGGGCTCTGTTTAGGGCCCAGGGAAGGGCTCTTACTTAGTGTTTTAAAAATCTGGTTAATGTAAAATCAGAACAGCTAATGCTTTTCCTGTCCCTGCCTATTTTGCAAAAGAAAAGTTAACTTTGCAGCTCAAGCATCTGCCAGACCTCACGTTATTGTCATGGCTTTGTCTCCCTCCTTAGACCTTCGAATTGGGAGGAATAAACATCTGAGAGACAGAGACTGCCTTTTTCTTGGTTCCCAAGAATAGATTCTCTGCCTACTGTGGGAGAGTAGGCTAGGTGAGGTCATGCCAGCCCACGGTGTTAATGACTGTTGGACGTCCTGGAAGTATTGCAGCTAAGTGGAATCATTAAGTGCCACACTCCATTTACCCTTTGGTTCCTGGGTAGCATGGAGTAGAGGCAGGCCTGAGGTTTGGTAGTATAATGGGAAATAAATAATGCATTTGTAGATGAGCAGTTGGAGAAGGATGAGTTTTTTGTTCATTGTTAATATTTCTGTTGTTTTTTAATATTGCTGATGAATAAAGTGACGCATATGTTATGCTTTTTCTAGTATTCATTCAAGAGGAGGGAGGCACTAAAAATTTTGTAAATACAGGATAATAGTAATACTGTAAATTGAGACATAATTATTGCTGAATTGCCAGTAAGCTTAAAAAAAAGAAAACCTTGTGACATTTTTTGTTATATTAGACTAAGATGGAAGCCACGTACTCATGCTCCGAATTTGCTATTGGATAGATGGAAATACAGGGACTGAGGAGGGGTAAGAAGGGGACTTTTACTTTGTCATATATTCTTTTTTTTTTCCGATTGCTTTTTCTCCCCAAATCCCCGCAGTACGTAGTTGTATGTTTTTAGTTGTGGGTCCTTCTAGTTGTGGCATGTGGGATGCCACCTCAACGTGGCCTGATGAGTGGTGCCATGTCTGCACCCAGGATCAAAACTGGTGAAGCCCTGGGCCCCTGAAGCGGAGCGTGTGAACTTAACCACTCAGCCACAGGGCCGGCCCCTGCAATATATTCTTTTATAGAAAACAGTCTGAAGCAAAAGTGCTAAAATGGCTAGCATTTCTTAATTCTGGGTGGTAGATACTTGATTTACAGATAATTCTCTGTGCTTTTCTGTCCTTTGAAACTTTTTTCCAACCAGAAAGTGTTAAAAAAGCCGTGCATAAAAATGATTATTAGCCTGAACTCAAGCCTTTATTGATAAAAATTGAAAAAGAAAATTATTTTAAAGAAAATGAATTGGGTAGTACAGTGAATTATTCAGTGTTAGATGATCTAATTTTATGTTTTTTGGTCTGTATGGATGATTAGCCCTGAGCTAACATCTGTTGCCAATCTTCCTCTTTTGCTTGAGGATGATTGGCACAAGCTGACATCTGTGCCAGTCTTCCTCTACTTAATGTGGGACGCTGCTGCAGCATGGCTTGACGAGCAGTGCTAGGTCTGCTCCCAGGATCCGAACCTGCAAACCCCAGGCTGCTTAAGTGGAGGTTGTGAACTTAACCACTATACCACTGGGCTGGTCCAATAATCTGATTTTTAATCAGTGGTTCTCTATTTTTTCACCTTGTTTAGCCTGAGTAATTCGATGTATACCCTTCTGTAACAGTTTCTCTCCAAGGAGGTGGGAAAATAAAAAAATCGTTAGAAAAACTCATTCAGGAGATTCTGAGGACCCTCCCCCATCACTGGGGATGTTTAACACAGTGTAAATTGTGCTTTCTCTGAATCATTTTTTTTGTTTGTTTTTGCCATTTCCCTCTCCAGGGCACCAGAACTAGCACCTCTGAAAAGTAAAATGATCTATGCGAGCTCCAAGGATGCAATCAAAAAGAAATTTCAAGGTATGGTCTAGATTTGGTTCCAAACATTTAGAGAGATGATGAGCCCCTGGAATGGGGGCTACATCTTTTCTGAGAAGCACCTTATTTTCTTTAGAGAGCTTTGGAGAAAAAACCTCGAAGGCTGAAGCCTGCTTTTAGCATGTCTTCTGCCTTGTGCTGCTCACTCTGGGTGTGAGTGACCCATGTTTAATAACCCTGTGCTCTCCACATTGAATGCATATCACTCGTTCAGGCTAGTTTTCAACTAGTTTGAGATGCTGCCTAGTTTCTTATGTAGCAGGTGCAGACTAATTGGTTTACATTGGTCATATTAAAGAATAAATTTGCTGTTGCCTTTGAATGTAGTTGATATAACAAAGTTACAAAAAGGAATTGTTCATGAATGCGAAAGGATTCTCTTATCTCTAGCTTCACTCTGGAATGCTGTGATTTTAGGTGACTGACTCATCTGTGTCCAAAGGAAGGTATCCTCACTCCTTGAGCTGGCCAGTTATATTTGACTTGCCACTAGGTGATTGGGATCCTGATGAGATGGCCTGACCATCCTTACTGTCTCCAGCAAGGAGGGGATCTTGGTAGGACGGAAAGAGCATGGGGCAAGTGCCCAAAGGCCTGCACTGAAGGCTAAGCTTGTCATCTAACTGCTGTGTGACTTCAGCCAAAACTGCTTAACCTCCTTGGGCCTTGATTCTCTCAGCTGTAGAATGGGACGCTTGGTCTGGATTGTGGGAACTGAGTCGAAGAGGTTGCCCCGCCACCTTCCTGCCCTGGCTACCTCCAAACAGCTGGGCGAGCCAGGGTCGCAAGGGCTTGGCCCAGTGTGTCTTTCATTTTTTTGTTTGTTTTAATCTGACTGGTTTTTATATTCTTGTAGTAGAACAGGTTTGCCCTAGCTTGTTTTACTTAGGAAAACAAAATTCTTGCTTCCTTTCCTGAAACCTGCTGCTGCATAGTTCAGGCCTTGTCGGGTTCTTCATGTGTTCATCTGATGTTGGGCCATCCCCCAGAAGTGTGCACCAGACAGTTAACTGATGTTTTAACGTGGTTCCTTAGCTTCAACACTTCCACAGTGTAATCGAAAAGATTCAGAGTGGATTTCTCATCATCCCTAGTCTGCACTGGCTTTCAGTACAGGGAATTGCTACATAGACTTGATCTGGTGAGATTAAAGACCGTCACCTTGTTGCCTTTTTTCCTAGTGAAACCTTCACTGGCTTCTAATCACTCTTAAGTGGTCTAAAAGCTGACGTGCAATGCTTTCAGCACCTCAAGAAATGGTCTTTTAAAATTATGAAAAATCAGAAACAATGCAGCTGTTTAAAGGGTAGCAGCTGTTTACAGAGAAGCTACTGTATATAATTTCATGATTGAGCTCATTCTGCAGTGTGGTGATGTCATTCTTCTGAGAAAGCAGTCAAACCGTTTTACATAGTTTTCATTGTGATAGATTTCTTGAGTGTATAGTATTATTGTTACTAAATTGTGACATTGTGACTAAATAACTGCCATCAAAGCATTGAATTCATATTTTTGCTTATGTTTTAAAAACCAAGAAAAATGATTACTAGACCTGCTTTGTAACTTTTTCTTGAAGTACAGTGTATCTGTAGAAAAGCATAGATCATAAGTTATTGTAGAACTCAATGAAATTTCACAAACCGAACATAATGGCTGTTTCTGGAGTTCATGACCAGCACCCCAGAAGCCTCACACATTCCCCCTTCACCCACACCCCTTGCTCTTAATCCTCCCCCCACAGGGTAGCCAGTACCCTGGCTTCTAATATCATAAAGTAGCTTTGGCTGATTTTGTGTTATACAAATGGAATCATCCAGAATGTATGCTTTTATGTCTGGCTTCTTTTAGTCAGCATTGTGTTTGTGAGAGCCATTCATTTTGATGCATGTAGTTACAGATTATTTATTCTCATTACTATGTAGTATTCCGTTGTTTGTGTATACTACAGCTTATCTATCCATCTTAGAGCTAATCTTTCAAAAAAGTTTGGTATCTTGGAGAAGTAGGTAAGCTACTGCCATAATTCTAAATAAAGTTGTTATTTTTCCTCCCTAGGCATAAAACACGAATGTCAAGCAAATGGGCCAGAAGACCTCAATCGGGCTTGTATTGCTGAAAAGCTAGGTGGATCCTTAATTGTAGCCTTTGAAGGATGCCCTGTGTAGATCGTCATTCAGTGCCACAAATTGAAAGCTTCCATGTTCAATGTTACCCTCTTGCTATATAAGTAAAGCAAATATGTTTAGGCCAGGGTCTCACTGAGGGGGAGCTGTCTTGTCCCTGTTAGAGTAAACATTCTATAAACATGTGCAAAAGGCCCTAAATAAATCTAAAATCTCAAGTTCTATTGGTGTGAAATTAAATTTTTATTGGCCAACTGCCTGTTTTGATGAGTTGGCTTGTAAAGATTTTTGTTAAGCTAACGATTTTTAATAATGCAGTTCACAAAACAGTACAAGGCCGTATGAAGACAATTATTGCGTCTTTGTTACCCTCAGCAGTTACTTTGTTTCTTTTGCTTGGAGAATTGGTCATAATCTGGTTATAATTTTTGGCCCAAATTCTTTATACTCTTGAGCTAAACTGAATGATGGAAAATAATTTTCCTCATGACACAGAATAGCACTAATATGCTAACTACAGTAAGATGAAGTCAGACAGTCTTCCCACCCTCCCAGATGTCTGGTGGAGTTTGCCTCACCGTGGTGTACGCTTCTCATCAGCGCTGATCTCGCAAAGCACTATTTCCAGCACGTAGTTGGAGACCGCCTCCTCGCTCGTGAGGAGACTATTCTGAGACAGTGACATTGCATCTTGGAAATCGTGGTGTGTCCTCAGGAGAATGTGCAATATCTTATAACAACTAATTATAATTCAAATCAGGGCTCCATTGTAAGACACTTGAATGAACATGATAAAGCAGTATATTGACAAGCTGGGACACCTGTGGTATCTTTGTGTCTCCTTCAGAACTTGGTTGCTTCTGGTACAATATAAAGTGTGGAAGAACATGAAGTGTGTGTTTACTCTGGGGCTTAGGAGAACTTTTAATTTCCTAGAGCGGTTTGTCGACTATATGTGAAATGGGGAGCAGGCTGATGGATGACAGCCACAGGAAGCCACTACCTGATGACACTTGGAAGTGATCGTCTTTAATATCACAAGCATAGTAACACTTTGAACAATATAGAGATGCACAAACCGTTGAACCTAGAAGTAGCAGAATTGGCTTTATGTAATAAAGGAAGCATTTTTAACTTCTCTCTCGTGTAATTATTCACGTGTGAATTAGGGATAAAGGATTTTGCCTTCCATAAGGGGGTAAGTCATGGAAGTTTGGGTATTTTGGACAATTAAAGTTAGGGTCACAGCTCCTTCCTCTTGATTGAATGTAAAAGTTGGGAATCTTATTCTAAGTGTTTATCTAAATGCCAGGCTTTTATCTCCTCTCTGATTTATTTGGGAGGCAAAAAGGTTATGCTTTAATCAAAATACTCATCTCAAAATTGTCTAGAAAATAGTGCTGGCTACTGGTTTACTGATAAGCTGCTTGTCATTCTTTCATCTTGAATTTCTTGTTTCCTCTACTGTCAAGCGATGCTTTTCATAGCCATGGTGCATTAACAGGCCTCCTGAGAGTGGCCCAAGAGTGCCCTCTCAAGAATCAGCCCTCTCAACAGAGCCAGGTATTTGGTCAAGGAGTTTTAGGAGAAAGTCATTTCCGTGATTTCAGCTTGTGACCTGTGGCATTACTTAGATAACCACCACTCCATGAAGGTGTGTGTGCATGCACGTGTGTGTGGGTGGAGATGCCTGCAGGGGAAGGATTTCACCGTGTGCAGGGATGTGATAGAGTGTAAACACCTCATCACACTCCACTCTTACTCCAGAAGTCAGGGAGATGCTCATAGTTACTTCTGTCTCTACCCAGGGGAGCTTTTGAGAGAGAGTCTTATTGGATTCCTGAGGTTGGGGCCCAAGAATCTGCTTATAAGCACTCTGGGAAATTCTGATGCAGAATTAGAATTTGAGAGCTCAGCTGACATCGGTGAGGAGGAAAACTGCAGGGCTACTGTGCTTCCAGCACACTGACACATCTCCAGGTGTTAACACAGCGCAGAAAGCGTGTGGAAAGCTGATGGAGGGTTCCTCTAGTGAGTACTCCTGCCTTGAGAAAGAAGCAAATAAAGCCACTGCTAACAGGCATTCAGAGCTTGACTGTGAAGTTTATTTCAAAGAATGTTAATCTCTGAGAAAACAGTGAACACTGTGACGTGAATAATAGAATTAGGCTTAGTCGAGTGGTTTTCTTTTTGCAGAACTGCCCAGAGTGCTGGCTGGTCCACACAGAGGAAGTGCAGCTTCTGCTTCGTGACGGGTTCATTGCCCTTCGGACTGTCGGAGACTGGATATACCCACGGACGCATCACTTCCTTATGATTAGGGGCATTTCTGAAATATTGTAATAGTCTCCAGGGTCATTAATTGCATTATGGCAGGGAGAAGGCGAAGCTCCAGGAGTCAGGGTTTTTGGTGGAAGGAGCTGTGTACTTGGAGCAGTGCTTGGAGGGCCATGGCTCTCCTTGGGCTCTGCCTGGTTCCAGAAGGGCAGTGGGGAGGAGACTTACAGAGCCTGTAGCCAGCACCCTCAGTAGCCAGCCCAGAGAGGTCAAGTAACTTGCCTCAGGTAACATAGCTCATAGGCAGCAGAACTGGGACCACAACTTGGGTCTCTTGTTTTCTGGTTGGTTGTGAGCTATTCCCATTGCACCACTGGAGACTTCATTTCTTTTTTTTTTTTTTTAATGATGGACACCTGAGCTAACATCTGTTGCCAATCCTTTTGTTTTTTCCTCCTCCTCCCCAAAGCCCCCCAGTACATAGTTGTATGTTCTAGTTGTGAGTGCCTCTGGTTGTGGCATGTGGGACGCCACATCAGCATGGCCTGATGAGTGTTGCCATGTCCGCACCCAGCATCGGAACCTGCGAAACCCCGGGCCACCGAAGTAGACCATGCGAACTTAACCACTGAGCCCCGGGCCGGCCCCCGAGTTCATTTCTAACGTCTGGAATTCTAAGGGTTGGATCTTGTTCAGTGCCAGGGATGAGACTCGAGCTGGGGCAGGAGGGGAGGAAAACAATACAGTTCTTTTGGTCTTTGAGTCCTGTGAGACCCAAACGTGAAGGAAGCTCAGAGAGAAGGCATTCTAGAAGTGTCTAAAAATCATGTTTTTTTGCTGCCTACAGGCCAGGCATCCTGGTGCTTGTGCATTTTATTAAATATTACACAGCAGAGAGACCCAGAGGAAGGCCTGGAGGTACATACAGTCTAGGGGCCATGTGACCCTGGAGCGTCAGGTCAATTCCAGGAGTCTCTAAAGGGGAGGGGTTTACACTAGGTGTTCTCAGAACTCTCCCTCGCTGCTCTTGGTGGCCAAGCCCAGGCTGTGGCCTCTGAAGCCAGGCCTAGGGGAGCAGTGCTTCCTGTTGGCAGGCCAGCCAGTGCCTTCTAGTAAGTGCTCTCGCCCAGCTTGGGTGATTCCTGCCTCCACAGTGAACCTCCTTCCAAGTGACCACAAAAGCCAGTCCTCTAGTGCTGCAGGGGTGCTGCGACATCTGCAGCATGGGGGTGGGAACGGCCAGGCCAGTGAGCCTGGGGCCCGGGGGGTGTCTGTACCACGTGGAGGAACATGGAATACCAGGGATCCTGTCAGCCTCTTGTGCTACAATCTGTCGAGGGCTGCTGCCTCCGGTGTCTTGCTGAAGGGCTCTTCCCAAGCCTGGTGATGGAACCCTGCCCAGGAGCAGGCATGGTGACAAGGCCAGGCGGACGTAAGGCCCAGCAGCCTGCCTGGCAAACTTGGGCTCCCTCTGCTGGCCCGGGAGGTCTGACTGGGCCTCAGCTGCTCAGGCCTTGCTGGGACCCTGGGGAGGAGGACTGATTATGGGCCCTTAGGACTTGAGCTGCGGGGCTCACATCTCCAAGGTGGCATTTTCTGGAGCCCCAGGTCATCCCCATGGGGCCCTAGACCCTGCACTGTACCTGCCTTTGTCTTACCTCCTCCCCACAGGGAAACAGTGGGCCCCACCAGGTGGTCTGGGGAGGGAGCAGGGTCATGGTTAGAACCCAGGGAGCAGTCATGGCCCTGTAGGGCCCCAAGGCAGCGGCTTGGCACCCCCAGGGCCTTCTGCTTCCCATCTGGGTGCCACTCCTGGGCCTTCTGAGGGCCGTCTGCCCAGCACAGGGGTTCACAGTTCTGCAGTGTGGCAGAGCGAGGGGCGCTTATTGGAAGCGCAGGCTCCCAGGCCAACATGGGGATTCAGATGCAGGAGGCCTAGTACAGGGCAGGTCTGGCCTCCGTTTCCCACCAGGAAACTCACCAGGGCCCCAAACCACTGACCGCGTATAAAGCCACTGTGTGTGGGAGGATGAGTTGTGACCCCCCAGCACAGCACCAGTCCTCCAGCATTGAACCCCTGCTCCCACTGCACAGGGTACGCAGGAGGTGCACGGTGATGGGCCGCAGGTTTGCGGGGTTCAGGGCCCACTGTTTATGGGGTCCATACACTCCAAAACGAAACTCCCTCCAGCTGACCCCCCCAGGCTGCCTGCAGCACTGGCAAGTGTTAGAGGCAGGATTGAAACCTGCCCTCTTACCAGCTGTGCTACCTTCACTTCCCTGGGGATTCTTTGCAAACTGTAGGGGTGGTTGGCCTCCCACAGGGACAGAAAGACTTCCCGTGAGAACCAAGCAGACTGGGCACATGGTAGGCGTCAGCTGTTGCTGGTTACTTCCTCCTCAGTCTCGCGGCCAGAAACCATGGCGTCCATCTCCCAGATCCCATGGCTCCCTCTCCAGTTTAGCTCCTCCAAAGTTCCAGAACAGGTACAGTACTCTCCCCTTACTTAAAACCTCAGTGGCTCCTGTCTCACCCGTCCAGACCCCTTGTCCTTTGTAACCTGGCTCCACAATGTCTTCTCGCCCTCCCTTCCAGTCCCCTCCACACCTCTGCACCTGCCGTCCCCTCAGCCTTGACCCTTCCTCCCCTCCCCTGCTTGAACTCCAGCTTAAGCTCACATCTAGGGGGAGCATTCTCAGAATTCCCAGCACCCTGATCCCAATAGAGTGGCAACACCCAAGTGCCACATGGCATGGTTAGGTGGCCCAAAGACCAGGCACTCCCTGAACGTCGGGACCAGTTCTGGGTCGTGCACACTGAGGGCAGCACTGTGTGGCCCGTGGCAGGTGCAAGTGTGTGGGGAGTGAAGGAGGCTAGAGGACACACGTGCCCCATGAAACTTCCCAAGGTCTTTCCCATGACAACTACCCCAAAGAGGAGTCAGACCCACCATGTGAAAGGGTGCATGAGATGCAGGGCTTCCAGGCTGCCTTTCCCCGGGAGCATCAGCTGGCTGGACCTGCTGTCAGTGACTCAGCCTCTAAATCCATTTTTTGCTTAAGCTCCAAGTTCCTATGGCTTACAATGCCTCTGATACACCTCTTGGCCCAAGATTCTCCTGGACTGTGGCCTTGGGTCACCAACGACACGGTAGGTCTCAGGATCAGGGGAAGACTGAGCTGGCTCCCACCAGTGAAACCCTGCTTCCATGGTGCAGGCAATGAGCTGCCGGGGCCCTGGCCCACCACTCCTGAGCGGTGGATGTTTGTCTAAGCCCCAGCCAGAAGAACAGACACCCCCTTGTTTGTTCACGGAGCTCACTTCACACAACAGCTCACTACCCACAGCTCTGCTCAGGTAACGTCAGATCCTCGAGGGTGGGGACTGTGGCCAGTGCATCTGGCCACCAGGGGTCACGGGCCCTGCTCCCTCACCCTGTCCAGTGGGCACTGGGGCCCAGCTGGCACCATGGGAAAAGCATGGGGGGAAGCAGGACGGAGCTGCTGATCCCCTGACTTCAAAGAAACCAAGAACCACACTTGTTCTCTCCCAGGGAGCCAGCCCCTCTTCGTTCCTCATCCTGGGCCCAGCAGCCAGGTGGGGCACCCCAGCAGAAGACCAGATGAGACCGCAGTGCCGGGCGACAATGTTGGTTTTAATGGCATTAACATCCAGGAGGCCACACAACAGTTCTCACTGGCAACTTCTTCCAGGGCTGAGGGGCTGCTGTCTGGCTGGGCCGTGACCCGCCGGTCTGCTCCACAGCCTGAGACTCAGCCCCGGGTCTGCCCACCTCCTGACCCCGCCCCCTGGAAGATGCCACAATTGCACTGATTGACATATGGATGGATACCCAGAGGTCCCGGCCTCCCCGGCACACAGCCCGGGGTCTGTCACGGAGCTGATAAGGGCTTTGGCGTCTGCTCGGCCGTGGTCCAGGGCTGGTCCTGGGGAATAGTGTTTATCAAATGTGACAAAGGTTCTTTTACAAACTGGGGGTCTGAAGATCTATTTCTGTGGCTCTAAGAGACTCATCTCTAATGGCTTCTCAGAGCTACCAGAAGATGGGCCTGGATGATGCTGTGTTGGTTTATTTATTTGTAAGGAATGTGTAAGGCATTTTGGTAAGTTGAACAGTAACTTCTTTTCCGCAGAGGAGACTCAGACAGAGGTGCCCTCCTTTGAGCTGCTACTGTCCTCCTGTGAACAAAGGAGTGCGGGGGGAGGAAAGGACTGGGGCCAAGGAGCCAAGGGGGGCACTTACCCCCAAACTCCCAGGGCCCTCCAGCACCCCTGGATTAACACCGCCACACCACTCCAATCCCTTCAGAGAACACCCAGCCCAGCACGTCCGGGGACCCAGAGCTGACTCCTGGGGCTGGAGGAGACCCCTCAGGCAGGATGCAGAGGAGGGCAAGGGCCCTGGACCCGCAGGATGCAGAGGGAGGACCTGGCTGGCAGTGGGGGTCGGGGGATACTTCCACCAAGGGCAGCCGCAGGAGGGAGGGTGCTGGGCCTGGCAGGCCGCACATCCTGGTGCCTGCTTTCAGAAGTCTCTGTCCCCACCACCTCCCACCCCCAGGAGCCCTGGCTCCCAGCGCCCCCTGCTTGGGGCAGCACCCACCTCCAGTGGGGCCGAGCAAAGGCCAATGGCCCTGCCATAGCCAGACACTCACTGTTTTGTCCAGCTGTTCCTGCAATTTCTTCACTGTGTCTTTCTCCTTCGCTAGTTGCTCCTGGGTCGTCTTTAAAAGCTCCTGTAGTTTGGTGGCAGCACGTCCCAGGTCACTTGTCAACTTCTTCTCTTTTTCTAGTCTCTCCTGTGGGTCAGAGGATTGAAGGGATCAGCGTTCACAGGACAGGCAGCAGGAAGGCCACCTGACTATGCCCATGGGGCCCGATGCCCTGGACACTGGGAGCCCCTGAGGGAATCTCCCAGTTACCCAGAAAAGGGCAGTGACGGTGGGAGCTGAAGCCTGCATTACCGTTCGGGCTGTGTCCTGTCTACCAGCACTGCCCGCAGAGCTTCCTGTGACAGTGGGAACGTTCTCACGCACCCTGTTCAACACAGCAGCCACTGGACACACGTGGTGGCTGCTGAGCACACACAGTGGCTGGGGTGACCAGGGAACTGAACTTCAAAGTTTATTTAAATTTAAAGAGCCACACTGACTAGTGGCTGCCATATGTGACACTGGAGGTCTAGGGACCTCCCCCAATCAAATCAGGCTGGCCCTGCTCGACGGGCCTCTGGATGACTTGTCTGCTGCTCCCACCACAGTGCTGCCGACCAGTGGGGTGGGCTCTCCCTTCCTAGCCCTGGAGCAGGCCCCCCCTACCTTCAGCTCTGTGGCCTCCTCTGCTGCTGAAGCCCCGAGGGGGCCGGTGCTGCGGAGCTTCTCCAACTCCTCCTGCAGCCGGCACGCCGAGCTCTGAGCCTTGGCAGAGAGAGGCAGCGGGATCAGGGGGCACGAACCTGGCAAGCCCACTTGGGGACGGGAGGGTACCCAGGACGACAGTTCAAGCCCGTGCACAGGAGGCAGGGGACCCCTGAGCAGCCGCACGCCCTTGGGAGGTATGAGGCTGGGCGGCCCATGGGTCCTGAGGCGGCCTGTAGACCAGCGCCCACCGGCCTGGCCACACCCCCCACCACCCCTGAGGCACGGAAGCCTCCACGGGCAGGGCCTGACCTCCTGGAACTCGGCTGTAAGCTTCTGCCTCCGTGTCTGTTCGTCCTCCAGGCTGGCTTCTGTCCACTCCAACTGCGTTTTCAGCTGTGGGGTGACACCGCAAACACACTTTGGGAACCTGGTGGAGGACCCTCCTGGGAGCCCGGGCTCCCGGGCATGCTGAGACCTGGGGGCTCCACCTTCTAGCTGCTTCTGGTGCTCCCCTGGCCCTTCCCTGCCTCTGGCTAGCTGGGGTGGCTTCTGTCACTGGCCAGCTGACTGAGTGGTTTCCAGAGGCCCCCTGGGAGACAGTGTCTCAGCCTCCAGCACAGAAGCTGGTGGCTGAAAAGAGATGCTGACGCGATCTCTGCTAACCTCTGGCACCATCAGTGAGACCCACAGGACAAGGGGGCCTCAGAGCCACCGTGCAAGCCCCCCCCGCCCCATAGCAGCATCCCCACCCAGCAGCCCCACCACTGCTCCTCTGGTGACACACTCCTGCCTCCTGGCAAGGGCTCTCAGTGGCAGTTACTGGGTCACACACCTAGAGAGCAGAGCAGGCGCGGCCTGCTAGTGGTATCCCAGCAAGGGCCACAGTGGAAGGTCGGACCCCTAACTGCAGGCCCGGCTGCCCCGCATCCCTCTCCCAGCCCCTCTCACACACGCTGTTAGGATCAAGCCCCTGATACCTCCCTGCCTGGCTGCCTTGCCTTCCCTGTCCTTTCCTATGCCCTGCAGCTTCCTCAGAACCTGGGTGACTGCCGCCTGGGGAGAGCCAGGGGGGAAGGAGGGCAGTGGAGGCCACAAGGAGCTGGTCTTCATCCAGAACAGTCCCGCCATCCTGGCGCTCCGATGGGATGGAGGGGACCCACAGGGAGGTTAGTGACAGACATCTGGGGCCCGGCTCACCGCCCTAACCTCGACGGGGTCCTGCTCTGCTGGGGGGGCCTCTGAGGGGGCAGCCCGGGACCCAGCCACGTCACCATCCTCTACGTGGCTCTTCATCTCACTCAACTGCTGCCTGACCTGAAACAGGGAGGGGGGTTCGTGCAAGTACCCCGCCAGGCGCACACTCGCCGCGCCTGCGTGCATACACAGATCCTCGGGGGGGGCCACAGAGGCTCTCGGCAGCCACAGTCCCCAAGGGGCACCTGGTTTGGTAGCCATGACTTGTGTCAGAGTCCCCATGCAGGTTCACTAGGACAAGGGGGCCGGTGCCACCACCCCTCCCCTGAGCCAAACCAAGGCCTCAGGGCCAACGAGGGGCCCAGGCTGGCCCCACACGGAGACCCACGTGCTGCCCCAAGGCCAGCCGGCAGAGCCCTCCCGGGAGCCGGGAACCCGACGGATGAAGCGCACAGAGTTGCGGGATCCCAAAGGAAGTGCCAGGCACCAACGGGCTCCCCGCAGACATTGTGCCCTGCCCCGATTCCTCCTCCATGACACACTCACTGTTCAGAGCCCTTGTCGGGGTCTAAAATAGATTATGTGATGCCACTCCGGCCTAATAAGGTATGCCCACCCGTGAGCTCCATTGCTGGGGGCGAATGACACAACCGGTCTCCCCCAGTTCCCCAGCCCACTGAGCCTCAGATCTGGGGGCAGCAGTGTCCCACGAAGCTGGGGGAAAGCTTCCAGTCAGGGAGTCTGAGGGCACCCTTGGCCTGAGCTCCCCAGGGAACACGGGTGGTCTTGGCCCCCACCAAAGAGGTGCTGCTCTGAGGGACCCCCATGCTTCCCTCCCTCCCAAGAGCCCCCCAAGGTGGAGGCCAAACTGTGCAGTCCAGCAAGGACGAGAAACTTGGGGGCGCTCAGGCCTCCAGCCTGCGCCACGCTCCCGCGGCCGGTCCCCCAGCCCAGCTTAGGCAACGGCCTCCGTGAGTGGCCCTCGGGCTCAGGCAACGACTCGGCCAGGCAGTCCCCACCCTCCACTGCGCGATCCTGGATAAGGCCCGAATGACCAGCGGCAGTGCCCAGAGTCCGGAGTGCGGCTGTGTGTGAATGTGAGCCCCACAGACCAGACCTCGGGTCTCCTCACAGAAAACCAGATGTGTACATCTGTACTCAAAGTCTCCCAATTTCTACAAGCTGACAATGAATTCAAGATTTAAAAAAAGACTGTGCAGATCAAACAGAGCACGTCTGTGACCTTTCAGGCTGCTGCTTGCAGCCTCGGCCCCGAAGCTGGTACTGGGACTGATGGTGTCACCTCTGTAAGGCTGGGCTGACCCTGCCAAGGAGCAAGGACTCAGATAGCACACTAAGGCAGAAAACCAGGCAGGCCCGGAGGCCACCCGCACGGCAGGGAGCTTCGCACACGGTGAACGGGGCCCCAGGTATGGTCGGGCAGGGCGCAGGCCTGTGGGTCTGACTGGACTGGTCCAAGCCCCCGCTGAGGGGAGAAAAGATCGAGTCCCACAAACGGTGAGGCGTGTGCTGAGAGCCACATGGCGGCCAGCTGCCCAGGCCCGGAGGGGCCTCAGGGGACACTAGAGGGAGTCAAACACCCCAGAGGTCCCAGCACCTTGACGAGGGGCCACACTGCGCCAGGGCAGGCGGGAAGCAGAGCGAGAGGGCAGTGGTCCCGGCAGCCACAGGCCCAGCTCGGGTTTTGGGCAAACGTGCAAGGAGGCTGAGCAAGGCCTGGCCCGAACACCGGCTCGGAGCACACCCCCCACCAGGCTGCTCACGTTTGATGGGACTGGACGTCGATCTCACTCGCACGCAACCCGTGGCGCTCGCCCCCGCCCCACACCAAGCTCACTCACCAGCGCGAGCTCATCGCTCTGTTTCTGGGCTTCACTCTTGGCTGCATCCAGCTGAGACTGAGATTCTAGTAAAAGCTGCCTCAACTTGGAGAGAGACAGGCCCAGGGGGTGGGAGAAGGAGAGAGAAGAGAAAACCAGCTCCTGTGAGTCACACAGCCCTCTACGCCCCCACGGAGCCCACATGGAGGGTGTCACAGGACGGGCGGGCACGCGGGCGCCCACAGCTGCCATTGCTTCGTGCAGCTTCGGAGGAAGGACCCTATCACCACACCCCCGGTCTTGGGCCTTCGCAAATGTTTACAGCTTGTCTCTTGAAAACTGAGGCTGAGAGTTGGCGATCAAACCAAAGTGGGGGATGCCAGGTTTGTGCTTTCTGCTCCCGAACACTCAGAAAACAGTATCAGATTAAATCCATCCCCCAGCAACGGTGTTGCCAAGCCAGAGAATTCTCTCGCTGCAAGGCTGACCTGGCTCCCCCTGCCCTGTTGGCGGGGCTGTCTTTGGGAAACCTGCCCCGGGACACACCGCTCAGGCGGGCGGCCCAGGGCCTGGGGCGGAAGCCTGAGAGCTCCGGCTGCGGAGGGGCAGCAACTCCGGCAGGCTGGCGGCCCGCGGTACACACTCACCCCTGCCACCTCCTTGGCGTAGCTCTGGCACTCAGCGCTGGCGGCTGCCATGTGCTTCTCCAGCTCCGCCTCCAGGTGCGAGGTGTGTTCCCTCACCTGCACACACACGTCAGAGGCCTCAAGTCGGCCAGAGGAGGGCACTAACCTCAGGGAATAGGGCGATGGGGCAACAAGTCTGGCTGGCCCTGGGACGAGGGTGGGAGGACACCTCCACGGCCCGTCCGCTACCGGACAAACCAAGGCCAGCAGAAGCAAGTCCAGGGCAAGAGAACATCTTACTGCAAACAGTACCCAAACCCCAGCACTCCCGGGTCCCGAGGTGTCCTCAGACCTCAGCAGGCAGGGAGAGGAGAGCTTTTAGATCTACTTGCTAGGTGGATAGCAGGGGTACCTTCTCGAAGGCTAGGCTGACTGTGTGTCTGAAGAGAGGAGTGGGGTCACCTCGCACACCTCCCATGATCCAGGCCACTGCAGATGCCACCGTTTACCAGGGCCAGGCATTCTGCACAGGCCCACAGCATCCCAGGCCCCTCTGAGGCTGTAAACAGCACCCATTAAGGAAAGGCAGGCCTGACGAGATCCCTCAGCCTCTCTTAAGGCATGTGGCCCATGAGAGAAAAATAACTCCAGTGGCCTCTCTGGTAAGCCTTCTCTGTAATAAGGAAAGCAGCTCACTGAGCAGAGCCCCACACATACCTGATCTGAACTTTCAAGTTCTCCTTTTAGCTTCTCTACAATCTCTTCGAGATGTTTCACTGTGACCCGTGACTACAAAGCAAGGGGAAGGCCCGTCAAACATGAGCCCCTGGGGCGATGTGTCTGGGGACACAGCACCATGTCCCCTTACAGACGGTCCTGGGCCCTGAGCAGCGCAGGCTCCTCCTCTCAGGAAGCCCAGTGGTGCCCTGACTGAGCATGATGCAGCCTCTGCCGGGGGTGGGCTGGGTAGGGGGGTCTCCTGAGACTGAGGCGTCAGCTGTCATTCTGCAATCACAGGTCATATGCTGTCACCAGCACCCAGCCAACATGACTCCTGTCTCCCAAGTGACCGCATGATGCTGTCAGCTTTCCCCCTGGACCTCATGGAGTTCTGGCTCCACTGTCTGTCTCGAGTAAGTTCTGCCTGAATTCCTAGCGATGCTTGTGTGGCTGGACCCTGGGGGCTCTTGGAGGGCCCACCCGTACCTTCTGGAGCTCCTCCTCCGTGGCGCTCACTTTGGCCTTCCACACCTGCTCCTCCTCCTCCACACTCTTCTGCAGGTCCTTGAGCATGCCCTCCTGTGGGGACGAGGCACTGAGGCGGGCCCTCTCTGCAGAGGCCCCACCCCACATAAACGCGCAACTGCCTCCTCCTGTCCCCCAGCTTCTCCGTGATGGCTGCCTGGCCACCAGCGTGGCCCTGCTCTGCTTTCGCCCTAGTCAGTGTCATACAGGGAGAGGGTGGGCCAGAGCCCGGGGCGGGCTCTCTGGCCAGTGTGTGAAAGCTGGCTGCGGACCACGCAGGAAAACAAGGTCTGTGACCCGAATGAGGCCGTAGGACTCTCTGTGTTGGGTTTGCCAGCAACACGGACCTCAGCAACCCAGGACGAGAAACACAGGACAGTGTCGGTCCAAGTGGGAGGGCAGGACGCAGCACTGGTTCTGGAGCCGCAGAGACAGCGGCTTCAAGCCGGCCGTCAGCTGCACGCCCCCTCTGCCTTTCCCAGACTGTGCCTTGTTATGTCCAAGTGTCTCCATCCCAAGAGCCAGCCCCAAACCTTCAACTCAGCCCTCTCCTCAGCCTGGAAGCAAGGAAGACCTGAGAGCCTCATCCATCCCTTTACCACCCAGCCAAAGAAACGGGGCCTGGAGAGGGGCAGTGATCTGCCAAGGTCACAGAGCCAGTGTTCGAACCCAGGCCTCTTTTCCGAGGGGCCAGGGGCTTTTCCCCACTACCACCTGCAGGCCCCGAAAAACTCCCTCTCCTGGCAGCCCCCTGCTGGACGCCTGCCAAGAGCCTGGCCAGAGGCCCCGCCTCGCGCCTTACCGTCTCCCCCAGGATGGTGCGGTACTGCTCACACTCAGCCTGCAGCGTGCTCTGGGTCTCCTCGGCCTCCCTCAGCTTAGCGGCCAGGTCCTGAGGGCAGATGGCAGAACGGGGCCCAGTTAGTCAAACACAGAGGTTCCTTCCAGCTGCCTGATGAAACTCTGGGCACCCTCCCCTCCCGGGGACAGTGGCAGCCCCGGCAAGAGGGCATGCTGGCACCACGCTCACCGAGGAGGGCTCCGTGTGAGCTGACGGCTGCTTCAGCAGCTCAGGGCCTTTCTCTTTGACTTCTTGCAACCACTCGGCGTAATTCTGCAAGAAAAATGTGCAAGTTGGGCCCAGCGACATTCCCTGTGAGCAAAGGGTCCTGCGGGAGCTGCCTCCCCGCCTACCTGGTGTGTCAAGTCGGAAAGCGCGGGCAGCAGGGCCAGCAGGGCCTCCTTGGTCTGTGCCTCGGCCAGGCTGAGCTGCTTCTCTGACTCCTCCTGCAGGGGGAGGGCGGCCTTCAGCCTGGAGGTTTTGGGCAGCCCCCTGGGAGCGTTCATAGAGATGCCTGGGTCTCTACCCCAGGAGGCTTGCCCTCAGCTCTCCAGGGACAAGGATCAAAGACGACAAGCAGCTCCGTGGGGCTGACTGGGCAGGGGCCGGGCTGTTGAACCTCAGCAGCCAGGGTCTGGCCATCCCAGCTGGAGCCGGGTCAACTTTAAACAGACTCAGCTTGAACGACGGGGGCTGGGGGCTCCACATAGCAGGGGCAGGTTCCTCCCACACCTCCCAGCAGGGATTCTCGCTCAGTCAGTCCTCAACTTCCAAGCTCTCCACATGCGTGTGTGCGTGTGCATATGTGGGCGTTCAAGTTGCTGTGGGAGCCAGAGAAGAGGCGTCTCCCAGCAGCCACCAGCGTTAGGAGCTCCTGCCCGCCGGGAGTGGCGGCCCAGCCACCACACACGGAGGGAGGAGCAGCACACCCGCGTGGCAGATGCAGAAACCAGCTCAGTGGGCATGAGGGCTGGCATGGGTCACGTCTCTCCCAAAGCCTGACACAGGCTGCGGCCACGCCAGGCCAGAGCTGCCAACATCCTCCTTCAGGCTCCCACTCAAAAGCATGACAAGGGACTGGAAGGACTGAAGGAGCTACACAGCAAAGCCTGGTCAGCAGGACCCCCGAGGCACAGGTAACGCCCCTCCCCACACCCTGGGCTGTGGCCGCAGATTTCTGGCTAAAAGGGAATCTTATCTAATAACTGGTCCCCAGCAGGTTGAATCTGCTGCCAGCCCTGCCACGACCTTGGCACAGCCTGAGCCCGGCAATGGCATTAGGAACTCTGACTGGATTAGAGCTGTTGAGTGGTATTCTGGAACGTGCACACGGAGGATGGCTGACAATCGGATGCCCAGCCTGACCACAGCACCACACGGTCTGGACTCAAGTTTCAGAAGCGATCCTTCCTGGCTCGCCCAGTGGTCCACAGACAATGCCCATGGCCTGCTGTGGAGCACTGACTTGTAACCACTATTCAGGCTCCCTGGTCGTGGGACCTGATGCGGGAGCCAGAGGACCCGGAAGCCAGCTTCTACCTTTATCTGGCTGCATGACTGCGAGCAAGTCAAGTGACATCTCTGGTCACAGCTTCTACATTTGCCAAAGAAGGCCAGACATGCTCCTGGGTCACCTCTGGGGAGTCTAACATAGCTGCCACAGCAGGACTCGAGGCCAGCCCTCCACCTCCGGCATCATCTCGGGGCCTCATCTGATACAACCCCCAGGTTTCCTGACACACTCATGAAAATCAAGGCAAAGCTCCCGATAACAGGACAGACGTCCCTTCTGCATGAACAATGCTGGGTGGGGAGGGCTGGGGCCGTGGCCTGGCATCAGGGATGAAAACGAGGGGGGAAACAGGGTGGGCAAGGCTGCCACTTGCTGCTATTGCAGCCATGTCCCGGGCCAGAGCCTCAGGTGGGCTCCAGGCGTGATGTGGGGGCCCAGACACTAGGGCGCCCACACTGCCACACCTGGGTGGCATGGGGCACAGGACCAACACAGACTTCAAGGCCCCAGTGCTCGGGGCTAAAGACGTCCTTCCTCTCTGACTCAATGTAGAGATTAGTCACAGAACCCATCAGGCCGCAATTTCAGAGGGCCTGAGAAAGCAGCAGGATCATTCAGACAAAACCTCAGGGGAGGAAAAGGACAGGAAGAAAGTCCACAGAAACAGCCCCTCTAGGGTTCACTCAAAGGCAGGGGACCAGGTGGGCTCGCTGCCCCATGGCCTCTCAGTCTCTGTCCCCTGATGGCAAAGGACCCAGCTGAGAAAAAGCAATCAAGGGTACACTTTCCCCCTTCATCTTAAGGACACATGAAAGGGAGGGAGGGAGAGAGAGGGCAAGCAGGGGGATGCAGGGGCCCCACAGGTCCCTGGTGTGGGCTCCCAGACACCCCCAGGCCAAGGATCTCCGCACACAGTGCGCACTCTGCCAACCTACACAGATGCCGCTAACCGACTCTGACCTTGGCCCGGGTCAGGGAGCGCAGCTTCTCCTCGCAGCCTCTCTCAGCCGAGGCCAGTGCCTCCATCGCCTTCCAGTTCTTCTCTCGGAGGTCCTGGGAGGGGAGACATGGAAAATCTCAGCATCCAGGCGGGGTCAGCCACTGACACGTCCCTAGCGAGCTGCCTGTTGGTCTCAGCAGAGACCACAAAGGGGGCTTGCAGAGGGACACAATGCCCTGTCTCTTGGCCTGTGTCCACCGGGTCTCCCTTGGGCAGCACTGACCCAGGCCAGGTGCCGCAGCCCGCTATGGGGTGGCGCGGCGTGGGGGCGTGAGGAGGCTGAAGGAGGAGAGAAGAGAGTCAGCCCGGTTCCTCAGA
This sequence comes from Equus przewalskii, assembly GCF_037783145.1. Taxonomy (NCBI): domain Eukaryota; kingdom Metazoa; phylum Chordata; class Mammalia; order Perissodactyla; family Equidae; genus Equus; species Equus przewalskii. The sequence goes on along the minus strand of NC_091851.1, from coordinate 7,033,808 downwards.
GAGGAGAGGCTCCCACCACTGAACAGCAGGCACTGACCCTTGGCCGGCTCTGGCCAAGCCAGGCACAGGCGAGGGCTCCCTGGAGACGAGCAGATGGGGTGGCCAGCAAGCCTGGGCTCTGCGAGGGTTGGTGGGCAAGCAGCTGGCGGAGGCGAGGGTGTGTGTAGGTGTGATTGTGACGTAGCCAAGGCTCTTCCACACCCCTCACAGAGGAGAAGGGCTTCTCTACCCCCTTCTCCTGATGCCAGCACCCCCACTCTGAGGGAACCACGTGACCCAGGCCAGGTGGCACATCCTGTCCCCATGTGGGGGGGGACTCAATGCTCCAGCACGTGACCCAAGCTGACCCAATGGGAGTCAGCCCTGAGGCTTTAGATGGACCTTGAGGGAGGGAGCCCCCAGTCCCCCAAAGGAAGGTGGGCTTTTAGCCGTGAGTAGCACGATGGGACATACAGAGGTAGTTAAGCCCTCCTGACTAGTTCGGGGCAGGTTTGACACAGCAGGCCCACCACCTCACACGCACGCCCCTCGACACTCACGTTGTTCTTCGTTTTCTGTTGCTCGACTGCCTCCTTGAGCTCAGTGGCCTCCTTCTCCAGACACCACACCTGGGACTCCAGCTCCTTGAGGCTGCAGGGAGACAGCAGGCTCACTGGCGGGCTCCAAGGACCTGCAGCCCCCACAGGTCCTGTCTTGGGGTGGGTGGGGCACCTTCCTCTGCCAGGCGCCCTCCCAGCCAGGACACCTGTGAGGCTGGGGTCAGTCCCTTCCCATTCCTTTCAACCACCTTGCAGGGCACCAGCTTCCAGGGAAGCTGAAGCAGGCACCCCAGCCCCTCCTCCCACTCATCCCGAGGGCCCAGGGGCTGGGGTGCAGACTTCAGAGGCCACTATAGTCCCACTTGATGACACTGGCCGCTGGGGCTGCAGAGGTCAGGGCAGCCACTGTGGCCAGGGCAGGGATGGGCCCCAGACAGTCGGGTTTTGGGGAGGCTTTTTCTTCCAGTGAACTGAGCCCTACTGCCTGGTCTGTGGCACCTGCTCAACCTGGTGCTGCCGTCCGCAAAGAACACATCGGCTGGCCCTTCCCTGTGGCCACATGGGGCCGTGAAAGACATGGGCTGGGCCTGCTCAAGAAGCCGCCTGAGCTACAGACCCATGTGGCACCCTCAAAACTCGGTGCCACTGCCTTCAGCAGTTCACAAAAGGCCACTGGCTCCCCACTCGGTACAGGGGGACCGTCCTCTATCCAAAACCTAACTCTGCTGAGACCCAAAGGCTCCCCTCTCAGTTCTGCACCCAGGTCTGAGGAACCAGCCCCGAGGTGACCCCAGACACCATGAGGTTGGTGAAATGTGGGTCCCATCTTGTCCCACTTGTCTCCAGATTCAAGGACCCAGCAGCCTTCATCCACCCTCATCATCTAGAAAATGAGAGGTTGATGCTGCTAGATGGACCTGGCGGGGAGCGAGGGCCCCAGTCCCCCAAAGGCAGTGGGCTTTCAGCCGCGAGGAGCACGATGGGATGGAAGGAGGTCGCTAAGCGCCCTCCTGACTGGTTCAGGGCAGGTTCTGAGAAACAGGCTTCAAAAGGACACTTGAATATGTCATCTTCTGCATTAAGATTTAGGACAGGGAAGGCCCCAGGGACATGAGAAATCTAAAATCCAGAAGTGACCAGCCCAACTAAAGCCGATCTGAAAGCAGAAAAGAAGCCCCACTCGAGGATGCTCCCGCCAGCGGGGCTGCCACCAGCCTTGGGGAAGGGGGCTCTGGCCACTGCCAATTAGACAGGGACATATATATTTACATTTTTTATCGTGGGCCATGTTCAGAAACTTTTTGAAAAACGCCATTGTAACGCATGTTAGGACTGAACGTAACAATTTCAGCATGGGCCGAGCATGCTGGCTGTCCCCGATCCTATCTGGGAACAGACTCTGCCACGGCGCCACCTCACATTTTTATTCTAAATACAACTTGCATCTGGCCCTGAAGACAGTTGTTGACTTCTTGGATGTTGGTTTCAGGCCCACAAAACCTTAACCCCACCCTCAAAGCTCCGCTGAGACCCCTCCTATTTCTTCCCTCAAGCCCTCTGCCTTACGCAACAGCCTGCCTCCAGCAAACCATCCCAAGAGCATCCCCAAAAGAACAGGCCCTGAGGACAAAGAGTCAGCAGGCCTGTGGCAAGAACACACAGACAATCCGCTGCTTGGTGGAGACTGCCCGAGTTCCAGAACATCTGGGGCTGGATCACCCATCTTTACCCCAGAACAAGATGGCCCGGCCTAGACACAACTTTCAGATAAATTGTCTGAGAAGGAAATAAAAAAAACAATTTCTGGCAAACACATCTGCATGATGCAAAAAAACTAGATTCAACACTATTTGCAATGTGACTTAAGCACCCTAGTAATTTCTTCCTGTGTGGTCCAAGAATCTGATCTTAAAATACAAGAGCAGAAACCCAGACACAACCTCTCTACCCCAACAAATACCATGAGAAACAAACTTTGCCCATGTTTTCTGGCAAAAAGCATAAGGGGAAAGGCAGACACACAGGGTGTGGTTCTGAGTCTTCTACAAGGCATTTTGGGCCCTCTGGGCAGCTGGCTTCTGTCCCCAGCCCCCAAACCACAAAGCCTGAGGGCCAGGGGACATGAGCCATGGCCTAGGGAGGCACAGGGTGGGTGACGCAGCAACAGCAGCAGCCAGAACAAGGCAACCTTGTCAGCTGATGACCCACACATCTGACCATCTGCCTAGGGATGGAGGATACCCTCCGTGCCTCGCCCACATGTGGTTGCCCTGTGAACCCCTAGACACGGCAGCCAGGACCCACCTCCCAAGCCCATGGGCATCTACTTAGGGATGCACATGCCAGAGGTGACAATCCCAAAGACTCCAGCACCCTGACTTGAGCCGCCCCACCCAGGGGGCGGCTCTGGCCTTAGCAACAGCAAACAGTCCCTGAGCACGGCCTGGTGCTGGGGCCAGCGTCACCAAGGGAAAACAAGGTCTGCCAGCAGTGAAGTTACCTTGAGGACAACCCTGCAACTTGGTCAGCTCTGAACTGCACTGATATCCCAAATGTGTGCGAAAGGCCTGCTGACCTCCCAGGTTCTCCATTCTGGGTGTGTAACCATTTCTCCTATTCCATTTATGACCTCAGTCCCTACAATCCCTCACCTTGTAGACATGGACAGAACCTCTGATCAGCTAGTCCTTCCCCATCGACCCCCGTCACAGGCACCCGCCCCTCTCCACAAAGACCAGTCTTCCTCCCTGAGAGCAGGCAGGAGCTATTTGCAAGGCTGCCTTGCTTCCTGCCCAGGCCTCTCCCCTGTCCTCAGAGTCACTGGAGGGATGGAGGAAAGGCAGGGACCTCTGAAAGGGGCTCTTCCCCAGGGGAACCGTGTGCCTGTTCTCAGCCTAGGGGTCCTGGGCTGCCCCGTGCTGAGGCTGCAGCCCTCGGCCTCTGCTTACCGGGCCAGCTGCTGGTCGGCCTCCGCTTGACTGGCCTGGAACGAGAGACAGAAAGCTCTTTGGTCACCATGAGATTTGGCTGGTATGGCAACTAGTCAGGGTGGGGCTCACTTGCTCTCTGCCCTCTCTACCTGGCAGGTCAGGACTCGATGGCGTTCTCCCTCCCCTCCCATCAACCCCCGGGGAGAAGGTGCCAGCTGACCTGGGTGTCCTGGCCATCCCGGGCCTGGCCTGCCTCCAGCAGGGCCTCGATGGACCGGATTTTCTCTGTGAGCTCTGAGTTCTCTGCCCTGGCCTCCTTGAGCTGCCCGTGGAGACCGCTCAGCTCCTCGCACTTGCTCTTCACCTCCGCCTCTGATGACTGCAATTTGCTGTGCAGCTCTGAGGAAAAGGGGAGCAAGAGCGGCTGAGGGGCAGGACAATGATAGAAACCTACAATGGATTTCAGTTGCAGTTTCTAAAAATTCGTTCTCTAGGAGACTGGCTCATATCGGCTGAGACCAATGCATGGGGTCTTCTTGGGGTATCCTTTTCCCTGAGTGACCCCAGACAAGTCCCATGGCTCTAAATGTCACCCACGTGTCTAGGAGTCTGCCAAGTCTCCCAGCCCTGGTCTCATCCCCAAACTCAGGCTCCGCTGCCTGCCCTTACAAACGGAGCTCTGCTCAGGGAACTCGAACACACCCCTCCCGACCTCCCCGGTCTCCGGGTCACGCTGCCCTGCTTTCCTGCTGCCCCACCCCCCACCCCTCTACACAGCCTGTGGACTCCACATCCACTGTCTGCCAAACCCTTCTCTCAGCAGCACCTCTGGGGCCGCCTGGGCCCAGCCCTGCTGCCTTTGGACTGAGTAACTGCAGAGCCTCATCCCTGGTCCCCTGAGCCACTCCTGCTCTTCCGGTCCATCCTCCACCCAGCGCCGGAGCACCCAGAGTGCAAACAGGATCATGCCATTCTCTGTCCCAAGTGCTCCGAGGGCTCCCATCACACGACACACCACCCAAACTCTTCACAGGGAGGGTCACTGGGCCCTGCCCACCTTGCTCCAGTCATGCTCGCTGACCTTTTGGATCTGTATCTTGTACAGGCCAAGTTCAAGTCCATGCCCATTCTCAGGGGCCCTGTGATGGCCATTTCTGCCCCTTCCTGGTCTTTGTGAGGCTGGTCCCTTCTTGTCATCCAGTCCTTGGCCTAAACATCCCCTCTGCCTCAGAGCAGCCTCCCTGACCACCCAATCTACAGCCACACCTGGCCCATTTAGAGCAGGGCTCCACAAACTAAGCCCATGGGCCACCCCTGGCCCACCATTGTGAAGAAAGCTTTACTGGAACACAGCCAGTCTGTCTGTTTAGATATGAGCTAGGGCTGCTTTTGTGCCTGGCAGCAGAGTGGGGCAGCTGTGCCAGATACTGTCTGGCCACGGAGCCAAAAACATTTACTATCTGGCCCTTCACAGAAACAACTGGCCGACGCTGCTCTAGGTCACGTAAGCTATTTGAAACCTGTAGAGAGCAGGGCTGAGACCCGCTCGATGTGTGTCTCTCTACCTATGTCTGTCTTCCCTGCTAGAAGACAGCCCTGCCATGGCTGCTTCACTCTTGGCCAAGCCCTAGGTGCCCATGACAGTGCACAGCCCATGGCAGTCATTCAGGAAATACTCTGGTGAGCAAGTGACTGTCGAGCTGTCACTGGCACCATCTGCCCTATTTCTCTAGGAGCCCTCAGTACCCCTGACTTTGCCACTCTCTCCTGATTGGGAAGGTGACTTGTGAGCCCAGGGGGACTATAGGCCCACCTTCCAAACCTGCCCGCTTGGGCTAAAGGAGCTAGGTGGGCCACAAAGGTCTAGGAGTCAGCCAAGAAGGTCAGCAAGGGCCTCAGGAGTGCCTCAGCTCACCCACAGCCAGGGCTCCAGGTGTCCGACCCCCCCAGGCTCCGCCCCCACATCCATCCTTCGTGGGCTCCGCCCCTTTATCCAGCCCCTCCCCTGATAGGATGCAATCCCTGCCTCCAGACTTCCTCAGGGGCAGGTGCAGGGTTCCCGGGCACAGACCCCACGGGAGCCTCGGAGCTGAGCCGCCACCCTCACCAGCCATCTGCTGCTGCTGCTCCTGGGCCTTCTCGGCATCCGCCCGCAGGCTGGCGTGGCTGGTCTGCGAGCGGCAGAGCTCCCGGCTCACCTCGTCCAGGCGCTTCTGCAGGGCCTCCTCACTCTCCTTGTGAGACACCTAGGGACCGCAGAGGGAAGCAGGCCATGAGGATGCAGGACAGAGGCCGGACCCTCACCTGGCTCGGAGGTCAAGGAGGGCAGAGCGCTCTTTACACCATGCCATCATACCTGGACAAGCTTTATAAAACCCTTCTGGATTTCTAAAGTCAGTTCGTCCACTGCAGAAGGCCAGCGGGCCACACCCAGCCCGGCCCTGAAGAGTGGGCTGATGGTGAAGGGCAGTCACAACAAAGAAAAAGCCCCACTTTCACGGCAGTGTGACACAGACAGATGCTTCCTGAGATGAAACCTCCAGTCTAACCCGGAGAGCTCCTGACTGGGACCTTATAAAGCTCACATTTATTGAGCTCTTTTGCTGTGAAAGGCACTGTTCTAGACATTCTGTGTGTGTCACTGTGGTTAATCCCCAGCCATCCCGTGAAACAGATATTACAGTCAAGCCCACGTTACAGATGGGGAAATTGAGGCTCTAAAATCTGGCAGCAGACACCAGGGGCCTCACTGTCAATGCCATGAGGGCCAACAAGGCAACCGCCCACCCTGGCCTCGCTCAGTACTGGTGGTCAGTCACTCTAGAACTTTGGCGTCAGAGGGGAAAGAATCTACTCTCATGTGGCCCCAGGCTGAGGACAAGGACCCTAAGTCCTGAGAGGGTAAGAGATGCTTAGAGTTTGGGGCTTACTGGTGAGAGACAGGCCCAGGCCTTGGCTCCACGCTGGGTCCCTAGAAATGGCACACATGATGGTGACAACCTGGGCCAGAGTGGAGGTACCAGCCCCAGAAGCAGCAGAACTATCCACGTGCCTTTAAACACATAGTCACGGCCAGGCCCCCCGCAGTGGTTCTGATCTCAGTGGTCTGGGTGGGCCTGCTTTACATGAAAATCAGTGAACACCAAATTATCCATCTCAATTCCACCCAAACAATCCAAGCCACGTCTATTTGTCCCTGTTCTCTTTTAGTCCTTTGTACACACTCAATCAGTCTTACGATTTCGTGTTTGTCATTCTAGTCCCTTCTAAAAGACAGCTCCACTGCCCCATGTGCTACAACGTAGCTTCAATGACTGAGCTGAACAAGGGGCCAAAGCCCTTCAGGTCACCAGGATTCCCTCATTATCCAGAAAAGTTACACGCATGGCAGATGTGACATCAAGGCTCACCACACCCGTGATAACTTCCCCAGTCATCCTGCCCCAAAAGGGGCCAGCTGGGGGGATCCAGAAGCCATCAGGCCAATGGGCAGCAAAGCCCGTCAGCTAAGGCCACCCTGGATGTTGCCCAGTGCACTGTGGAGACAGTGGGATAATCTTCCTCCCTCTGGAGAATGGGCATCCTCTTGGGAAAACAAGAGCTCCCAGGCCACATCCAGAGGCTAAAACGAAGAACACCTACCCGGCCTTGAAGCCAGAAGCTGCATCAGCTTGGCTGGCGATGGCCCAAGCTGTGGTACCACAGGTGGTGGCAAGTGTGGGAGGACCAACCGCTCTGGGGCTAGCCCCAGGGTTCAAATCCTGCCTCTGAGTGAACATGGGGTAGCTGCTTAACTTTTCTGTGCCTCAAATTTCCTTATGAGTAAATTATAGATAATAAGTGTTCTTACCTCATAGGTTCCAATGAGAATTGGCTGAGTTAATGCTTGTAAAGAGCTTAGAACAATGCTTAGCGCACAGCAGGCACCCACTCAATGCTAACTAGCTATCACTATCATTAACGAGGTCAGGGGTGAGGGTTCCAGACCCAGCCCTGTGTGAGCTGCCAGCTGTCACAGTCATGGCTGGGAAGGGATGACCCGGTGTGGCCGGGCAAGCCCTGGCCCATCCCTGCTTCACAGACAGGCCTGGTGGGAGGGATGAATGGGGCTCTGAAGTGGCTGCCACCCGACTCACCTGCAGCTGCAGGACCTGCTTCTCGAAGGCGGCTGCCTTGGCCTCCAGAGCCTTCCGCTGCTGCTCCTCCTGCCGCGCGGCCTCCGACTTCTCCACCAGCTCCTTGCTGACCTTGCTGAGCTCCTGCCGGAGTTTGGCTAGCTCCGCATTCTGCCTGCAAGAGAGGCACCAGCCCCTGACTGACGGACACAAGAGGGCTCGAGTCAGCCCTCGCCAGCCTTGAGAGCTGCCCCCAGGTCACGGGACTGGTGGTCTGAGCCTTCCCTCCACGGCACCCGCCCCTTCCTAAGTAGCTCCCAAGTCTTGGAGCCATTACCAAAGCCCCTTTTGCATTATCAGCGATGTGTGGTTGGATGTGTTTTGTTAAAGATGTCATTTTCCCAGCATACTGTCAGGACTAGTAAGAGCAAAGAGCAAAGTGTGCACCAAAGCATGCTATGGAGCCCCTCCTGGAAATGACTGGAAATTCAGACAGAAAAAAGGCAAGACAAGACGCTCTTCTCCTCATTGCCAATCTGGGTCCAAACAAGCCGTGGGATGCAGGCTGACTCTCCTCAACACCCCTCACAGGGCTGGGGGCAGCAGCCCGTTGGAGTTCATGTGCCCTGCTTCGCTGGCGGGCTGGATGGAACACAGCCAGGCTGAGAGGCCACCCAGAGTGGGAGGCTGAGGTACTGTACAAAACAGACCCTCCAACACTGCACAAAAGCAGGGTCTCAGGACAGGGGAGAAAGCTCACGAGTTGTGGGAGGAGACAACTGACAGGAAAAGAGGGGCACTTCACAACCCGCCTTTTGCAGTGTCAGGAGCATAATCAGGATGCTGGCCTCCTTCACTAGCACAAAAGACACCTCTTTAAGGCAGGAACGACTGTCCAGCTGAGGGACAGTGCCAGACGGGATGAAGGAGACAGACAAGATTGTCCACAACCATGGGAGGCAGGAAACCTGGCCAAGACCAGCTCTGTTGTGCAGGCTGAGGGAGTGGGTGGGTCCCACCTCTCTGGACTTGGGTGTCCTCATCTGCACGAGGGGAGGCCACCCCAAAGCCCTCTCTGTGGAGCCATCAGCTCATGTTTTACGGTGCCAAGAATCAAAATCAGAGAGCTTACAGAAGAGGCTGGACTGCAGTGCCCTGGCATGGAGGTGGGAGGCTGGGTGGGCCCCTTGGGACAGATTTGGAGCTTTGGGGGAGGCCTGGGGACACCCCTCCCACACAGGCAGAGCTTCCACAAACTGACAGTCAGCTACCACTTCAGGGTGACAGGTTTCCAGGATGGAGCCTGCAGCGGATACTACATGAGAGGGAACCAGAGTGTTCCTCCGTCCCCACGTTCAGCTTCTGCTTGTGGCTGCTGAGGAAACTGCAGCCCCGAACCTCCAACCTATCAATGGGCCAGGATGGAGATGAAGACGTGCACACATGCACACCCAGAGGGGACCTCCTAACAGAAGGGGCTGGCCTGAGGAAGGTGGCCTTCAGATCTTACTCTGTGCCAGTGGGGCCACCAGCCAAAACAGACACGTGGGCCCAGCCCTGGGCCGAGGTTCTCTCCACCAGACCTCCAGCTAAAGGAGTGATGGTGCCAGAACTCTCTGCTTTAGTCAGTTCTCCTCCTGGCCAGAGGAGATGCTCCAAGGATAATGCAGAACTCAGAAAGTCCCTCAGGATGCTTCAGGCCAAGAGAAGGCAAAGAGATGGGAATCAAAAGAAAATGCAGTGGAGCTTCCTCCAGGCCAGCGTGTGGAGACAGCGATGGCCAACCCAGGGAGTGGGAAGAGAGCCACGGTGTCCTTCACATGGCGAGGTCAAGTGCTGCCTCTGGGCTCTGCCCACTCTCTGTGGACATGCCAGCACTCAGCTTCCGAGAGGCAGCTAAGAACAAGAACTCCGTAAGCAGCCGGCCCATGTGCTGTAAGACACCACTCACCACCAGGGCAGCAGAAGCCAATGTCCCCTGCAGCACAGAAGACCCCATCCCCGCAGAGAATCGAGGCACTCAGCCCACAGCAGGACCACTCTGCATGGAACTCTGATCTTCAACAATCTGCTTGGCCTTGATACTCTGGGCCAAATCAGGAGCTTTTAAAGCCTCACACATCAGGATGTTGTGAAGACAGACATGGGAAAACTATCTGCTCTTCCAGGAAAGCAAGATGCTGGCACCAGCCAGGACTGAGGGGCACTGAACACATGGACACTGGCCACGGCAGGCTGGAGCTCACCCACTCTCCCTGGGGCCTGACCATGTGAGAGGACACTGGCCACGCGTCAGAAAGCTCAGCCGCTCAGAACCAGACAGGAGATGGAGGATCAGGATGGAGCCCTGAGTGGGGAGGTGCAGATCCAGTAAGAAACTGGAGGGCACCGGCTGCAGCCTCCCCACCCCACGATGCACGGTCACAGTGTCCAACTGGGAGCGCTGAGCTTACTTGCTCTCCACCTGGCTTGTGGCCTGGTTCAAGGCATCCCTCAGGATGGAGTTCTCCTGCTGCAGACGGGCTAGCTGCGTGTTGGGGCCATTCTCCAGCTGCTCCTGAAGAGTCCGGATCTGAAAAGTCACCAATCGGGCATCAGAGTGCTGCTCGGCCATACAAAGCTGATTTCTGGGGCAAGCTCAGCAAGGACACAGCCCACAGACAAAACCCTGAGGGCTCTGCCTTCTCCACAGCATGTTGGAGGACCCGAGAACAAGGGGCTGGAAACTTCACAGCTCCAGTGTCAGGGGCCTGGGGCCAAGAGTGACTGCCAGGCACAACACCTCTTCTCTCTCCTCTGCCTCATGGCCTCTGGCCTCTGGGTGGGTTTTGGGGCTCAGCCCAAAGCCCCAGATGTGCTCCATGCACTGTGCCTCCGAGGTCACCCTGGTTGACTGTTCTGAGACAAAGCACACGGCCACAAGCACAGCCTATAATTACCGCAAGGAAGCCTTGTTCCTACCCTCTGACCTCCCGTGGCACATCCCAAGATGCACCGTGGGGAGGAGGCTGTGGCCCACATGAGCAGAGCGCAGGTTTCAGGGGACAGAGTCAGGGCTCGGACAACACAGGCCAGGCTGGGTGGACACTCCACTGGCCTCGAGCCCCATGCCAGGGCTGCATAGTTTTCAGCTGTACATGAAATTCTCTTGTTTTATGGGTCCTCTCAACCTTGAGTGGAGAAGGTGGAGCCAGCATTACTCCAAGGTCATGTGGCAGCTGAGAACTTGAGGGGAGATGGGACATGGGGCTGGCCACATGGGATCAGGCTGTTTTCAAAAAGTGTTCTTCAAAATGCACTTTGGGGCCAGCCCTGTGGCCAAGTGGTTAAGTTCACACACACTGCTTCGGTAGCCCAGGGTTTCATAGGTTGGGATCCTGGGTGCGGACCTAGTACTCCTCATCAGGCCATGCTGAGGCGGCGTCCCACACAGCACAACTAGAAGGACCTACAACTAGAATATACAACTAGGTACCAGGGGGATTTGGGGAGAAGAAAAAATAAATAAAAAATAGTTTAAAAAATGTATTTTACGTCTTCCTGGTTATTAATGTTACACACACACAGTAGGCTGGCCATCACCATCTAGCCAGATGAAACAAACAAAAAAAAACCTTCCAAAAACAAACCAGATTCTAAAGACCCCCACTGTGCGCATCCCCGACCACCCTCTGGGAACCGCTCCAGCCCTCCCTGCGCCTCCCTGCCCACCCCGTGCCCCTGCAGCTGCTGCCCACCTTGCCCTGCAGCTGCTGCACCTCCTTCACGTGCTCCCGGTAGCTGGCCTGCATGCGCGCCTGCACGGCCGTGATCTCCTGCTCCCGGGCCACGAGCTGCTTTTTCACCTTGGCCTCCCCAGCAGCTGCCTTGGCCTTTTCTGCTGCCAGCTCCTGGGAGGAAGCAGAGGGCAGAGGGGGCGGTTAGGCAGCCAGGGCAGGAGCTCATCAGATGGGACCAAGATCATCACAACCCAGAGCATCGCCTGCAGAGCCCCAGGATCCCTCCTCCTTAGCTGTCAGACAGACCCAAACCAGACACAGCCGAGATCATGCAGAAGACAAGGAGGTGTCCCCGGAAAACCCTGCTGGCCTGACTGGTGGAGGGCTGGAGGTCAGGCCTTGGCCACAGAGGACACGGTGAACACAGGCAGGAGCTGGGTAAACAAGGCATGCTGTCCCTGGGCTCTCAAGAGACACTGGCTGAGTCCTGCAGGGATTACAACACCCCAGCCTGGCTTGGTCCCCAACATCCAGACCCTGGAACACCCACTTCTACTTGAGTGCCTTTGTCAGGACCGACAGGGCAGAGAGCCTTGATGGCTGGGGTAGGGACATGGAGAGCAGCCCATCCCACCCTGGCTGGGGGGTGAGCTCCACTCCTGGAGGCCCTGGGCCTCCATGGGCAGCCACTTGGTCCTCCACCCCAGCCCAGGGAACATCTGCTCCGGTCAGTGTCAGAAGCCCATGATGGAAACGAGATGCTGGGGCTGCGACATGGAGCCTCAGGCAGGGTACAACACAAGGTGGGAAGGGCTGGTCAAAGGAGAGGGGCTGGCTGAGGTCTGTGTCATCCCAGAAGGAAAGGCAGTGGACGGAAGCCACGCGGAAGCAGCGGGTGACAGTGTGAGGAAGGGTTGGTGTAAGGGGCTCCTGGGGTAGGGATGCTCCCTGTCCAGTCGGCCTCCAGCCAGATGGGTAGCTACTTGGTGTGGGCCCACTGGCCTGGGTGACTGGGGTACAAGTGTCCCATGAGATTCAAGGCCCTGTCCCTTCCCCACTGTGGGCAGTGGACCAGAGAAGTGGAAAATTCTCTTCCTCTCCAGGCCAGGGCTACCAGTGAGGTCCATCCCAAAGGGCAAGTGTCCCTCCTGCCTGAGATGGGAGGGAATTAGAGGCGGGGGAGGGGCTGGGTGAATTGGGGTGGCTACTGGGTGCCAGGGCTGCTCCATGAGCCTGGCATTCCATGGGACCAGCTGGGACCCAGTGGCTCCACTTTTCAAAGACAATCATCCTCCTGGCTCCACCCAGGGAGAGAGCCCACAGGAGCATGAGGTCCACGCTAAGGATGCTTCATTGATTATCTACAGAAATGGGAGGGGTGGCTAACATTGTGTACCCACTCTGGGACAAGCCAGCGTCTTGATCGATTCTCTCAGTAACGTGAAGATCATGACCCCCAATTTAAAGCTGAGCACCCTGAGCCTTCCGGAGGATGTGCTGTCCAAGGTTGGGGAGCAGCTGGAAGTGGCAGAAGTGGGGCTAGGACCTGGGACTGTGGGAGCCCATGAGGGTCCTGCTCGCTTGGCTGCCCTGGGAACCTCTAAGGAAGCAGGAGTGGGCAACTGAGCGGGGACTCAGGGCTCCCCACGATTCCTCGAACGTGCACACCCCACCAGCAGAACGAGCGTGGTGGGCATGGCCTGAAGCCTCCACACACAGCATGCAGGGAGGCCCCTCTATTTGCTGGGGTTCCTGGACAACAGCCCCCTGAAGTACATGGTCCAGCCTCAGAAGAAAAAATCAAAGCTCAGAGAGGTCCTGGCGCACCCACAGCCACACCAGCAGTGGGTGGTGCAGCCACACGTGGGCTGTCCCCTGTGCTCTGCTTGCCTCTGCTGCCAAGCCCAAGACGCAGAGGCCGGTGCTGAGTGTCTGAATGGAGACAGCCTTCCCCACCCTGGGCAGGCCTCCTATAGTTCTGGGCATCCCCCCGGGGCTCAGGGCGCAAAAGTCCTGATCTCCTGGGGACATGGTCAAGACCATCAGAATTCAATGAGATTTCCTTCCTTTTGCCTCTGAGCTTCTTTCAAGGGCAGAGAAAGGCCAGCTTTTCTCGGGGCATTTGTAAAGCCCTCCATAGCCTCTTTTTCTTCCATGAGCTCAGAATCTTCCTGCCAAGCCAAGCAAGGTGGCCAGAGTAACAGGGGACAGATACAACAAGGCATAAGTGCAATGATGACCTCTGAGCTGGGATAGGAAAATGGGGCTCCAGAAGGCTTCTCGATAGAGAGAGACAAAATTGAGTCTCCAAGGTTAAGGAGAAAATTTCCAGCCAGTAAGCAGTGAAGAGCATTTGAAGGTAACGGAAGAGCAGGGGGAGAGGCCCAGAGGAGGCAACAAAGGGCGCGGCATGTCAGGAAGCAGCCGGGTAGGGGCCAGAGGTGGTGCTCAGGGGTGCAGACTGGGGTCTGAAGATCAGGAGCCGAGCAGAGCTTAAAGACGGCCCTCCCAGGACCATATGAGCACTTGAGAGCCCACAGGGACCTCCTCAGGCTGCAGGGAGGAGGACGTGGTCGGGGAGGGAGGGACGCAGGGAGGGCCCTGGCTGGACGCAGCACCAGACTTCTCCTCCACTCGGAGCCAAGGCCAAGAGCCCTGGAGGGCGAGCTGGGTAATAAAAACCAAGGGTGCAGCTCAAGGCCAGGGAGACAGTCCACCAGGGGAGGCTGGAAATGCACCTGGACCGGGGAGGGTGTCTGTGGGTCAGCTGCCATCGTGGTTTTGGAAATCTCATCAAGCTGTCACCACTGAGGGAGGGCAGTAAGCGTCTGGCACGAAGGGTGGTATCTAAGGGGCGTCCCTCCTCACACCTGCTGTGCTGCCCATGGCAGCCAGAGACCCCAGCAGTGGGGAAGGGACAGGCCACCATCATTGTCAGAGGGTACACCTCCTCAGTCTCACACCGCCAGCAAATCCTAAATTCAAGGGGGCAGGCACAAGGAGCTAGCCAGGCACCCACCCAGCCAACCAGCTGTGGGAACACTCGTTCCCGTTTCCTCTCACTTGAGCTTTATTTTAGGGGTCAACAAATTTTCACAGGGATTTTTCAGTTTGTCCAGAAAGAAGGTACAGAAGAACGGCTCCCCGAAACCACAGACTTAACCAGCGGCGAGCCGGTCAGCTGGCTCTCCGGGGTGGAAGGGCTCTGCGGTGAAGGGCTGGCCCATTTCCGTGGTGTAAAGCTCACGGCTGATGGGACACTCCCAGGCGGGGCAGGAGAGACGTGCACAGTAGGCTCTTGTGGGCAGGGCCAGGGGCTCCAGCCGCCCTGCATTTAAGCAACAACCTAAGACGGGCTCATGTGAAAGCCGAGTGTGGACAGCCCATTGACATGTCGAGGCCCACTGGGCAGAAGGCTAGCGAGCTCTAGGGAAGGCCACAGAGACCTGCCTTTCCTTTTCTCTCCTGGGCAGAGCATTAACCAAGAGTAACCACCCAAAGGCTGGTCATCTGCTCCCGCTGTCCCCCACCAAATGAACTTTCCTGTCTGCCTCAGAGCCATGTCCCTCGAATTTAGGACAGAAACTCAGGCTGCCTCATTTCCAATCTCCCAGAAGGAACAAATGGAGGTGCCCAGAGGAAGGCCTGCAGCCCAGAGGCTGTGGGACATTCCGAGGCCCAAGCCACCTCCCTGCCCCTGCTGCCTGGTGGAGGAGGCAGGTGAGCAGGGAGAGGGCGAGAGCAACCTGCAGCATTTTGCTGTGAAAAGACAGCTTTCCCATGGGTGCACACAGCCCCAAGGGGCTGGGGACCTGGACTTACTCCTCAGAAGGGAGAAATGCCAGTGAGTTCTGACAGAGGGGAGAGCGGCCCCTCCTGCCACATGTCCTGACTCATCCTGAACGAGGCCCCAGCTCCTCGTGCAGCCCGGACCCATGGCCGATTGTTACTCCTGAGTACACATGATACCTGTCACTAGAGGCGTTTCCCTGCAGAGTTGCTCCGCTGACATCAGAAAAGGGAGAAGAGCAGCCCCTTGGCACCCTCCCCATGAGTTTTTGCTCCAATTCTCAACAACGCAACCCTGGATCAATTGTGCCCATCCTCCTTTCAGAGCACGCAGCCTCAAAGGACGGCCCACCGCTGTGGGAGCGGCCAGCAAAGTTCTGGTCCATCCCCGTCACATGCTGAGGGCCCTGACCCCTACTGAACGTCCACGCATTCTGCTGGTCTGAGGGGAGCCAGTGCTCCTCGGAGCCACAGGATGCTCCGGGTGAGCCGCAGGCCGTCAGAGAGCAACAGTCCTCACGCCGTCGCACACTCACTGAGAGGTAGTTCCACACTGGCAGACCCGAGCGAGGAGCCGTGGGGGGAAAGTGACCCCACGATGCACGCGCAGCACTGGCCACACTGGGGTTCTCGGGACAGGGCGAGCGCTCCACGCACCTTATTGAGCTCCCTCAGTTTGCTCTTGGCGACAGCTGCGTCTTCCTGCTCTGTGGCCAGCAGCTTTTCCTTCTCTTCAAGCTGGCGTTTCAGAATTGCCACAGGGTCACCCTTCTGAGTGGCCTAGAAATGTGCACAGAGCCATGTCAACAGAGGGCACGGACAGACACCTGGTTTGTCCCCACCCCAGCTATCAGACTCTGACCCAGGACAAGAGCAGCAGCCTGTTGATGTGGCGGCAGGGGCTTCAGGACAAGCGGGTCCATCCTGACTCAAGACCCTTCCAGGGGAAGGCGCCCCGGCTCCAGCCGCCCGGTTTGCAGGGCCTCCAGTGCAGCGTGCGAGGAGCTGTGTAGGCCAAAAGCTCTGTCTCTGAGGTAATTTTCAGAAGCGTGGTGCTTCCCACTAACTTGAGTCAACGGTGCCCAGGGCCTCTTCCTGCCCCACTGAGGGGCAGCTGGCCACTGTTTCTGGCCTGGTGCCCACCCCTTAGCTGCTGTGGGCAGCTGCAGGCTGAAGTGTGGAGGCTGTGGGAGGGGAGGGGCACTCTGGGGACAGTGGCCTGAGCTGAGCCTGGGATTCTCTCCTTGGAGGAGGAGGGGTCTTCCTGACCTCCGTCAGCCACTCACGCCCAGGTCGCCCCCGTGCTCAGTGGGCGAGGAGCTCCCTGCCACTGCATGACACACGTCACACCTCAGTGAGGGCCAAGGGCAGTAACCTCCACTGGCCTCAGAGCAGGGGCCACTGGCCTGGCTCTCAGGACACCCCAATATCTCTAACCACTAAGGCGCCACAAAATTCTCCAGCAAAATTACCGACAATTCCAGCTGTGATCAAGGAACAAGCATGTCCACGTAACACCTCCTGGTGGCAGCTCATTAGCCACAAGCACCAGAGGGTGGGTGCCAGCCTCTGAACTGGCCCCCAACAGCAGGAGGGAACTTGGAGAAGACCTCCAAGGTTTCTGGGCCCATCACAGGGGCCCTCACAAACACAAAAAGTTGTGTTCCCTCACAAACGAGGTATCCCTACAGCCCTGTTCTTGTACCCTGAGCCCTGGCCACAAACCAGCTGGGCCCCAGCACCTGTGTGGCACCCCCAGCCCCCCGAACCACACAGCCCTGCCTTGGCTCTTAACGGCCTCTTATTTCAGCGGCCAGGCCACGGCTGGGCTGTGGCAGAAGCTAAAGCATCTGCAGGGTGACTCATGTAGCCTGTGCCTGGGAAGGGGCGCAGGGTCCTGCCAAGAGGGGTAAGTGGAGGTTGTGCCAGGAACACTGTGCAGCTTGGTAAGCCGGGTGTGGTCAGCCCGATGGGCATCGCCCAGGGGAGGCTAGGGCCCCAGGACCAGGTAACCACTGCAACTTGCCAGCCCCTGAGTGGGAGACGGGGAGGGGCAAAACCACCCTGGCCAGTTGCAGTGGCCACTAAATGTGGCCGGGGGAGGGTGAGCCCACCTTATGCCAGGTGTCCTGAATGACGCCTGCCTTCTCGGACAGGATCTCGATGAGCCGCTGGGCCTCGCCCTCGTTGAACACCATGCTTCCGACGGTGGAGACCAGGCTCTTGTAGGGCAGGTAGAGAGGGCTGTCGGAGTCCGGGGGCCCTGTGCAGCGAGAGGAAGGAGCAGGCCCTCAGCCTCAGATGCCAGCAACCAAGCCTGTCACACCTGGGGCAGAGGGGCCCGTCAGAGCTGAGCGCCCTGTCCAGCTGCCCAGGGGCTTGAGAGCTCTTTCGGAGCACTGAGAAATGGCGTAAAGTACAGGTCCCCACATGACCCTAACTGCCCAGAGACAGCAGAGGGGGAAGGTCCCCGAGTGAAAACAGGCTGAGCTGTCTTGGGTCGGGGGAGATGTCCCTCCTTTTTTATCATCAAAATGAGCAGAATTAAGCAAGGCATACTTTCCCCAAAGGTGCTTTTGTTCTTCCTTCTTTTTCCAGAAAACCACTTGGCCCAGTTCTTGCCCTGCACGGCCCAGCAAGGTTCACCTCCTGCCATGACCAAACCCTTCAGCCCTGCAGGTCCTGGCTGACCAGCGAGCCCATCACTGCCCACACACACAGATGCCCCCAGCCACACTGTCGCAGTCAGGGGAGAAGGATGGAAGCAGAAGGCCCATGTCTCCACGGCTGCTTCTCTGTGGTCCCCAGGAAAAGGAGGCTGGTTCCCACACACCAGGTTCAAATACCCTATTTCTAGCTCCCCCTGGATGCAGCCGAAGGCAGGTTTTAGGAGAGGGAAGGCTGGGCTGGGTTCTTCCAGAATGGGCCTCCCCACTTGTCAGTACATCAGTGACCTCCTGAAGGACACAGAGCCACTTGACAATGACTAACTGCCAGTTCTGAAACACCCCTGGTGCCCCCTCCAAAGCTTCACTTGCATCGCTGGTTCTCCTTCAGCCTTGTAGGCCGGAAAGGGGGAATGGAGGTGCCCGTCTGTGTGGCAGCAGCCCTGCCTGAAATGTCCACCGCATGCGGAGGCCCAAATCTGCCTCAGCTGAATGACAGGGCCAAAAACGAGCCGGAACAAAGCAGCAGGCCGGCCTGCAGCAGCACCTCCAGCTAGGCCCGCCTCACCGGGGACAATGGATGGAAGGTTTCCATAGCAACCCTAAATTCTCTGGCTTGTCACAATATTTTCACTTCCTAGTCACAATATTTTCATCACAAGTCAAAGCATTTAGCACGATACCTTAACGGCGGAATGCCAGCCGTGGGTGAGCTGTTGCTGTGAGCACCTTCACTCTAGGACTTCCTACCTCAGTGAAGCTCGGCAGAGCACAAACAACCACGCTGACACCACAGGCCTAAGAGCTCAAGGGCGTCAGGAAAATGGGTATGGTGGGGGGTGCCCGCTCAGCCTTCTTTCTCTTCATTGAAATATGTATATAATACAAAATAATTTTAATGGTAAACTTACGCACACTAAGAAAAATTCTGAGTACAGTTAAGCCAAAAGAAAATAAAAACCACTCTCATGTTTGCTATTGGGAGAAAACCCCACTGTTAGCATTTTGGTTTATGGGCTTCCTGCTTTTCCCCGTCAGCCTGCAGACAGACATTTACTGCCAGTGTCTTCTGGAAGAAGGATGTCCACTAGTTTCAGAGACATGGCTGGAGTTAGATGGGGCAGGACAGCCTCTCTGAGCTGGTCACTGAACAGACATTTTCCTTTCCTGACTGAGAAAGGTCTACTCCCCGTGCTGTCCAACATGCTGGCCACTGGCCATGTGTGGCCATTGGGCACCTGAAACGTGGCTAGTGCGAACTGTGGTGTGCCACATGTGGAAGTACACACCAGATTTTGAAGACTTGGTAGGAACAAAAAAGAATGTAAAATATCCATAAATTTTTTATTGATTACATGTTGAAATGACAGTATTTTGGGTAAATTCGGTTAAATGAAATATATCATTAAAATTAATTCCATTTGCTTTTTGTTTGCCTTTTTTGATGCGGCTACTAGGAAAGCTTCAATTACAGCTGTGGCTCACATGGCTCACATTGTACTTCCACTGGACAGGCTGGTCTACTCCTTTCCAGCCCCGGGGACCCCAAAGCACTCCGGGCTGAAGTCCCCTGTGGCCTCTTGAACACTCTCCTTGAAGACCGTCCTCCTAGGCCCTGGGGCCCCCACACTGGGATGACGGGCCACAGCTGAGACGGACCGCTGTCTCCTTCAGAGGCATCACCTAGTGGTCTCGACAAATGTGCACTCCCTCCTGGAGGGCCAGGGGAGACGAACCCCGAGACGCCCTGTCCACAAAACGTTTCTGAGAGTATTCTGGGAGAGCGCCATTCTAACACACCTTCATTGAAACTTTCCAAAGTAATTATGTTAAAGTCATTAGATATTTTAGCGAACAAACTAATAAAAACTTGTAACAAGTGAAACAACCCAAAGCTGTATACAGCAAAACTGAACTCTCACTGTCCTTCCCCCATGCCCTCACAGAAACTTCCATGGCCTTCTCCATCCTCATACAAACACTATCTTTTAAATTGTCTGTAGAGAGCCACAACTGTTCATCTTTTCATTAAATGTCTTGGGTAAGAACGGTGCCATCTTTATTCCCCTCGAGTTCCTGTACAGGATCTTTCCACCAGCATCCTAGCCAGTGAGGACCCAAAGGAAAGGGGAGTAAGACCTGGATTAGGAGATTTCATTCTCCGCAGGGTTCTGGGGGTAAAGCTCCCGCCACAGCCAGTGGAGCCCGGAACACAGCCACAGCCTATCTTGCAGCCCTGCTCCTTGGTTTGTGCCCTACATTATCACTCCTCGCCATGTTCAAGAAAGCTTCAGGGAAAGTAAAACTGAAGGAAAAAGAAAAGTACTTGGAAGCAGGAAGCAGACCTCTGGACCTCCGCATGAGCCACATGTATATCCGGGCTTCAGGATCCCCTCACTGGCGCCCAGGAGCCAGCCCTCCAGGGACAGAGCCCACACCCTCGGACCCCCTGGCTCCTGCCTCACCATTGTCCGCACTCACGAGGCCGAGGGGGCAGCGCGTTTAGGGAAGCCAGGACCCTGCCTCCTAGTCCCTGGGCTGAGAAGCAGGCAGCGCTCAGACACTTACGCAAGGCCTAAGTTCCAAAACGACGCCCCCATGCGACGTGCCGGGAGGCTCACCACCTATGTTCAACTTGTCTCACAGAAAGGCCTTTGGGAGTCTCTCTCGCACGGTCAACTGTGGGTCCTTCAGGGAGAACTTTCTCTGTCTGCATCATCACCAGGATCCCAATGGCCAGGTCTCAGCCAAAGGTCTCAGGGGCTCGGCAACCCAGCTGTTTCGGCGGCAGCTCTCCCGCGTCCAGCTGCTGCAGGCTCCTGCACGGCCCACGCCCGGCTCACTCAACCGACAGGCAGGGCGTCAGAGCCACTCCAGGGAGCGCCTCCCAGGGGTGCCGCGGCCAGTCACCAAGGGGAGGGGTTATGGCCACAGCCCTGGACCGGCCATTAAGAGGTTCGGCTCAACTCCAGCTGTTGCTACAGGTGCACAGCAGCCCCGCCCAGGGCAGGCTGGTCCAGGTGGTCTCCAGACACAAAGTATGCACCTACTGTGTACCTGGCAGTCTGCAAAATGCTGGGCCTGGGAAGGTAAGTTAGAGGTGGAACTGCCAGCTCCAAGAGGCAGTGGAGACACAGGACACAGCACACGTGGCAATCACGCAGCTGAGCGATACAAAGGGAACCTGGGGAGTGTGAGCTGCTGAGGAAGCAGCCAAGGCAACGACACCAGGAAAGGCTTTTAGAGCAGGGGAAGCTTGAGGCAAACACCCCTGAGCAAGGAGAAGCGAGGGCTGGGGTGTCGGGGAGGGGAGTGACAAGGACAGGCTGGTCGGCCCTCCTGATCAGGTGCAGGCCTCAGAGGAGCCACTGGACTCGACCTCTGATGGCCACGGACACTACCATCTGGTGTTTTAGATGCACCAGAGCAAAGTACAAACACAGTCCTGTGCCACAGAAGACATTTCGGTCAACAATGGACCGCATACAGGACAGTGGTCCCCTGAGATGAGCACCCAGCCCAGGTGTGCAGCAGGCTATGCCACCTGGGTGTGTGTAAGTGCACTCTGCAATTCGCACAATGACAAGGCCGGCTAACGCACTTTTCTCACCAGGTATCCCAGTCGTTAAGAAACGCATGACTACAACGTCAAGAGCAACCCTATTCGAATCAGGCTTTTTCCTTTGGTTGGAGAAAAAAGCAATCTGTTAACTAAGTGGGTGGTTGTGCATTTAATGATGTCTAATGGAATTTAAAAATCCTATAGATTGAATGATTTTATTTTTCTCATTATACTTGTTTTTTGCCCCAAATTTCAACAAAATCAATTTTATATCTGAAAAATAAATAACACATCACAATATTTCCTAAAGAAAGACAACCCCTGGAGGACCTCTGGACAGGACCCTTCCGTGGGCTTCCTCGGGCATACAGACAGGTCCAGCGAGAACACGTCTCAATGGGCAATCGCGTTTCTACCGGATGCCTGCAGAAAGGACAGCAGACGTGCCACGGGTGCTCCCGGCCACCACCACTACACTTCCAGACGGCTGAATGGAGAGTTGGGGAGAACGGCATCCAGCAGCTTCTCTAAGACATGGCAGTGCCACACTGACACTTGGCTCGCTTTCCTAGGTGATGCTTTTGTTTTTTTTGAAAAAGAAGAGAAGAAAAAGTTGGGGTTTGAAGAACTTATGCAGAAAGTGAGCAAAGGCTCGAAAGCCCTGGAGAGTTTTCTTGAGTGCATCGGACCCTGAGAAACTGAGTTCAGCTCGAACGGAAGTGCGTCAGACAATCTCAACAAGCTCCTGTCCATGCTCAGCCCTGAGGAGGCAGAGCAGCTGCGGACAGGGCTGATGGAGACACTGAGGCTCGGGGCTCTGATCCCTGCCCTGCCACCTGCTGGCAGTGTGACTTCTGGGAAGACACAAAACAGAGCTGAGCTTTGGTTTCTGCTTTTGTAAAACAGGGAAAAGTACAAGTCCATCTCACAGACCGCTAGGGGGATAAATGCACGGAAAGGAACTTCATGCACCTCGCACCGAACCAAACACCTGCTTGAGGAGTACAACGGTGTCATCTTCCTGGTGGTGGCCCAGCCCTGGGCTTCAGACACAGCAAGCCCACAGCGCACAAAGACAGGTGGGTGGGGAGATGGGCTAGGAGGGAGGAAGGGGTGTGGGTTAGGAGGGAGGAAGGGGTGTTGTTATCATCAAGCCACAGTTTAAGATGAGCGCCCCTGCTAAGCCACCTTGAGTAAAGTTTTCCTGGTAGGTCTGAAAATCCTTCCCTGTATCCAAGCCTCTGGTGACCCCTGCCCCAGGAGCTTCTAGAACATGATCCTACTTGTGCATTTCCACCTGCTCTGGCAGAGGGAGAAACGGCCTGGCGAGGCCTCACACAACAAGGAGCCGACAGGCCCCCAGGATGCTGCCAGATTCACAGATGCGGGACCTTCCTCTAACTTTCCCTCTGACCCCACTTATGGCCACTTACTCGGTGCCCAGGGGCTGGGACAGGCCTGACAAGAACTGGACACTTTCTTTCCTCAGCCTGGTACCCTCCTGCCAAAGGAGCAAGGCCGTGTCTCTGCTGCTCAGAGGATGCCCGGCACTGTGGGCGGGGCTGGGCTGCCTCACAGCACCAGCAAGGGTAGGAGTTGTGCTTTGGTCCAGTGAGGGCCTGTTTATTCAACTCAGAGACAAATAATGGAGTTTTTGTTTCTTTTCCATTAAAAAAATAATACTGTTATAGAAAAACTGGAAAATGCAGAAGAGTAAAGGGAAGATATTAAACTTAACCCATAGTCCTAGCCCCAAAGATGGCCTCTTTCTCCCACGTGGACTTGTGCATGAGTCTGACAGTTTAACTCGGTCATTGTGGGGTCATAAATGCCTGTATCTGTGGGCATTTTCTACCTCCTGGATGTTGGCTGATATGTCATGGCCTTCTGGCCCCAGAGTAAACAGCCTGCATCCACGGGAGGGGAACTGGGGTCTGGCATAAAGCCAGTCCAAGAGGGAAGGGCCAGGCCCAGTGCCCACCTGGTCTTGGCCTCACTCAGCAGCAACACTGCATGAACCAAGCTCTAGAGGAAGCCCAACGTTCTAGACTTGTACCAAATGTGGAGTTTCCAGAATGTGCATCCTGTACTTCCCCAGTCTGTCTTTGGTTCCTCCAGGGCCTAGGCCTGCACTGCATTAATCTGGACTCGCTTGCAGGTGCGGGAACGATCGGCTTTCCTGAGAGTGTAACACTATCACGTCCATTAGCACCTGCCCGGTGCAAAGGAGGCAGGCCGGCATGTTTATGCAGGCAAAAACTAAATCCGAGGACAAAAACAGATTTTTAGGAAACCACCACTATGTTCACACACTTCTCTACAAGAAACGTGGCTTTTCCTAATAAACACCCTGAACGCTTGCTCAGGGAACTATCGGAGAACGAACCAGCAGAGGCCTGGACAGCGCTGCGAACACACAGAAGCTTTAGTTCAGAGAAATTTCCACTTTTCTGTGATTCCATGAACTCCCTCTTCTCCAAACATTTAGAAAAGAATCTGTGCCTTTTGGAGCAAATAGCAATTGTTTTCTCCTTATTCCACACTTGGGTTTATAATGCCCCCCGAAATCATCACCATTTCCACAGCTCCATGTGAGCAGTAGTCAGACAGAGGGCACTGGAAAACACTCGTGTGGGTCTCGCATCATTCTTCGAGAATAAAGGTAAATGGTGAAATGTCTTTGGAAAGCAATGCAGCACTGTCTTCCTAAATTAAAAACGTGCCTACCTTTTGACTTAGCAATTCCATATCTAGGAATGTACTTTATAGAGATACTCACACAATGCCATACATTTGTAACTGTAGCATTAATTTTAGCAGCAAAAATCTGCACACTACTTAATGTCACTTAAATAAATTACCATACACTCATACCATGGACTATGATGAGCTGAAAGCCGCAGCCTTGTAGGTGCAATATGGAAAGTGTTGTGACCAGAACGCTGGTAAGCAAAGAAAGCAAGTCCCAACGCTGTTTCCACGCGTGCTGGGGTGACGAGCAGAGCCTCTCCAGGGATCACCCGGGAAGTGGGTGGTCACTGGGACAGAGTGGAAAGGAAGACTTTCAATTTTCCCCCTCTGGCTTCTTACACTGTTTGAGTTTTGTTTGCCAGAAGCACATACTTCTACAATAGTAAATTCTAGAAAGCAAGGGATTAGGAAGGCAGGCGTTCACTGTCAAAGCCGGCCTTAGACAAGTGGTAAAAACCTGTCACATGACCCCAATTTGCTCTTGTAGGAAAATCAGATCAGAAATTCTGGAATAGTTCCAACTCTGGCCTGCAGAAGCAGGCCGTGTGCCACCTCCACACCTGCCAGGTCTCTCTCTGGGGCTCCTGTCAGTGGGGGCCCCGTGCGACGACAGGGGGATGGGAGACCCCTGCCATGGTTCACGGCACGGTACAGTGTGAGAGGCACTGCACGAGGGGACCTGCACCGTTTCTGAAGACACAGACTACCTCTTGATCTCACGGAGCTGGGGGTGGGGAGTGGCTGTGTCCACTGTGAGGGCCCGAGGACGGCCTGACACACCAACCAGAGGACAACACACATGCAAATTCAGGAAAACGAAAAATCAAGTATGGGAAAGCATTTTCTCCCTGTCTTTAGGCTCTCAGATACGCGGAAGAATAAGGAATGTCACCTTTCAGGTGCCCTACCAGCCGCACACATTACCCTGTGCGAATGGGTTTTCATTCCGGTCCTTTCTGACAGAAAGGCCTTTGTGATATTCTCACTGCAACCTCAAACGGCAGGTCCCCCACCATCTGGGCTGATCGATATTCGTTTCGGCTGCCTTTTATATTTTCTAGGGTTTGATTTCTTTTTAAATTAAATCTAATTCATCCAAACCTTACATTTTTCTAGTCTGAGCCAACTCTTCCAAACCTTGAACATACTGACATTTCTCCTCCCCAGGGGAAAGACGCTCCCTCCTCTCGCCCAAGTTCCTCGGGATGACGTAGTCTACTTCAGGACCATCCTATTCCCTGACCTGGCTGGCCTTGGGCCAGCACCCTACTTGGAATGACAATAGTTTGGGAAGATGTTCATACATCAAAAAGAACTAGCCGTCCAAAAGCCACTTGAAAACTGATCCAATATTCTTACCTATTTTTCTCTCCAGATGGCACTTTTAGAATAGTTTTGTCAAGTTAAGGTGGGGGGGGGATCTCATTTGAAATTCTGGCTGGAAGAATAATAAACCACTAAGTTAACTTGGGAATAAGTATCATTTTATCTACAAGATTTAATCTTCCTTATCCTGGACCATGGTATGCTTTTCTCTGTTCACATTTTCTCTGAAGCACCTCACTTGAGTTGCCGTGTGGGTTCACACAGGCCATCGGTTAGGTCTTCCTCCTAACAAGGTTCTTCACTACCTCAAATTAGGACTGTTTTGACTCTCTTTCTAATATTGTCATCCCGTTTCATGCCTTATTTCAAACGTCCAAAGCCATACATGGTAATCATGGCCTAGGACACAGCAAGCTCTATTCTGAACACACCTGCTGTGAGAGAGCCAGAAAGCAGGCTGCTTCTCAGTTCCAGCCCTGTCTGTGTGTCTCAGACGCCCCGTCCCAAGGTCAAGTGGACGATCACCTTAACAGACAGGATGGTGTGCCTCCCTCCAGCCTGAGGAGGCAGGGCTCAGGCTGCGTGTTTGACAGGTTGACCTGACCTGTGGGGTCAGTCGGGCTGGTCCTTGACCCTCAACAGGAGGCTGCACCCACTCACAGGTGAACCAGGGTGCTGCCAGAGCAATGCCCCCCCAAAAACTGGCAGAGGAGGAAACCTGAGATAACATAATGTAGCTTCACAAAGGGGCAAGAGAGGGAAATCCAGCTAAAAACACAGGGCCCTGTGCTACCTGGCACAGGTCCAGACATTTCAGACTCCCTAAGATGCCGTGTTAAGACAAACACAATTTTCCACATCCACTAATGGCTAGTCAAAGACTTAAAAAAAAAAAGAAAAGAAAGAAAACATAAGACTACTGTACCAAATGAATGATGAACATGGTATAGGACCTCACTGGCCTGACTTTTATAGCAATATGCACTAAAAAGATAACAGGAAAGTAATGTTCTACATTATCTAATCTATCTTATATATAATATCTATATTAATGCTCCATTAAATAAGAGGGGTGAGGGTAGCAAAGAAGGGAAGCTGAGGGGAGGAGGGTCGGTAGATGCCATTGCTCCTTAAAAACATTACCCTACCATTATTCACTCAACAAACACATAGAAAGGAATAAAGCTCTGCTAAGGTACCAGGTGAGGTGAGAACACAGAACAGGCTGACAGAACGCAGCCAGACGTCTAAATAAGACTTGCCAAGACATGGAACTGTTCTAGATTGTGTAGTGGATGGAATTACTGTGCCTAATTTTTCACTTCTCCTTGTACTCACAGCTTCTCTCATGTCAGTCTGCAGTCCCCTTCCCGCCCCTTGACTCAGGATCAGTCATATGACTTGCTCTGGCCAACAGGATGCTGCTTTGAAATTTGCCCTTTTATGGCTCCACCATAACCTGAGAAGGGCCTCTGCCCTCAAGAGTCACTGAAGCTTCAGCCAGGGTCCCAGAATGAACACATGTGGAAGAGACTTACGCTTGACTGGCAGAAGGAGCCAAACCCTGCCAAACCACAGCATGAAACAGCTACCCAACTGAGGCAACGCAGAGCAGTCACTCTCCAGCCAATTTAACAAAAACATGATCAAGAATGAACGACTGTTGCTGTAAGCCACAGAATTCTGGGATGTTTGTTACACAGCCTTGTGGCAACAGCTGACTGATACAGATGGCTTCCCCAAAGGGAATACATAAGCCATTTAAAGACAGCTTGTCCCTCCAAGTTCATAAGGAAATCAAAGCTACTTACCAGGCTCACCTCTCTTCTTTGAACCAGACTTCTTCTTTGCAGGAGCCTCTTGCTTTGGTGCCTCCTGGCTTTGGACCATATCTGCATTTTTGCCCTGGACAGGAGCTGACTCTGCCTTTTTTCCCTGATTGGCAGATGCATCCACCTTTTTGCCCTGGTTCGGGGTCCCCTCTGCCTTTTTGCCTTGATGAGGGGCCCCCTCTGCTTTTTTCCCCTGGTTCGCAATACCCTCCACCTTTGTGCCCTGATTAGCAACTGAATCTGCCTTTTTGCCCTGGTTCTGGGCGCCCTCTCCCTTTTTGCCCTGGTTAGGGGTCCCCTCTGACTTTCTGCCCTGGTTAGGGGTCCCCTCCACCTTTTTGCCCTGATTCTGGGCCCCTTCTGCCTTTTTGCCCTGATTCTGGGCTCCCTCCCCCTTTTTGCTCTGGTTCGGGGTCCCCTCTGACTTCTTGCTCTGGTTCTGGGCTCCCTCCACTTTTTTGCCCTGATTCTGGGTTCCTTCTGCCTTTTTGCCCTGATTCTGGGCCCCGTCTGTCTTTTTTCCCTGGTTCAGGGCGCTCTCTGACTTTTTGTTCTGGTTTGGAGTGCCCTCTGACTTCTTGCCCTGGTTCGGGCTGACCTCTGACTTTTTGCCCTGGTTCAGGGTTCCTTCTGACTTTTTACCCTGGTTTGAGGTTCCCTCCCCCTTTTTGCTCTGGTTCGGGGTTCCCTCCCCCTTTTTGACCTGGTTTGCGGTTCCCTCCCCCTTTTTGCTCTGGTTTGCGGTTCCCTCCCCCTTTTTGCTCTGGTTTGGGGTTCCCTCCCCCTTTTTGCTCTGGTTTGGGGTTCCCTCCCCCTTTTTGCTCTGGTTTGGGGTTCCCTCCCGCTTTTTGCTCTGGTTTGGGGTTCCCTCCCCCTTTTTGCTCTGGTTTGGGGTTCCTTCTGACTTCTTGCCCTGGTTCGGGGTGCCCTCTGACTTCTTGCCCTGGTTTGGGGTGCCCTCTGACTTCTTGCCCTGGTTTGGGGTGCCCTCTGACTTTTTGCCCTGGTTCGGGGTGCCCTCTGACTTCTTGCCCTGGTTCGGGGTGCCCTCTTTCTTGCCCTGATTCAGGGCACCCTCTGACTTTTTGCCCTGGTTCTGGGTGACCTCTGACTTTTTGCCCTGGTTCGAGGTTCCCTCCCCCTTTTTGCTCTGGTTTGGGGTTCCTTCTGACTTTTTACCCTGGTTCGGGGTGCCCTCTGACTTTTTGCCCTGGTTCGGGGTGCCCTCTGACTTTTTGCCCTGGTTCGGGGTGCCCTCTGACTTTTTGCCCTGGTTTGGGGTGCCCTCTGACTTTTTGCCCTGGTTTGGGGTGCCCTCTGACTTTTTGCCCTGGTTCGGCATGCCCTCTGACTTTTTACCCTGGTTTGGGCTTGCCTCTGCCTTTTTGCCTTGGTTCTGGGCCCCCTCTGCCTTTTTGCCCTGTGCAGTGCCAGTGGCTGGAGCACTGGCCTTGGCACCCACTGGGGGCACAGCCACCATGGGCACCTCCTTGGGTGCGGCTTCCAAGACGGCAGCCTTTGAGGTGAGAACCTGGATGGAATTCACTACAGAACTGACTGCTGGTTCCACCTTTGCCACTTTTTTCTCCTTCTTCTTTTTGTCCTTAGGGGAGGAGGCCGGCTTCTCTTGGGGCATGGCTGGTACCGTGGCTACAGGAGCAATGACCACAGGTGGCTGCACTGGGGTTGGAGCCACAGCCACTGCAGGTGCCCGCACTGGGTCTTTGAGGAGGATGGTCATGTTGGGGGATGGCTCATGGTCAGGTATCTTCCCGTTGGGTTTCTCTTCCTTTTTCTTGGTCTTTCCTTTCTTTTCTACTGTTTTCTCCTTCTTTTTCTTCTCTACTTTGTGGTGGTGAGTTTTCGCCATCTCCTTGCGCTGGTTGGCTAGGGCTTCTTCATACGATGTCTCCTTCATGGAGAAGGTCGACACCAGGAAGATGCCAATGGCAGAAACAACCATAAATCCACCAAAGACCACAACCCCCAAGGTTTGAGTGTCGTAAAAATCCATCCTGGCTTGCTTTCCTTTCACCTGCCAAATACATACACGTAGATTACTTTTTGCAGAAACTGAGACGTTTCACAGTTTCCATCCCCACTCCCACCACCAAAGGTAAGGTTTCAATAATTCTTCAGACTGATAAAATCAAAGAAGGCAGTCTCTGATGTCACCATTCTTACCTGCCCCTCTGAGAAGTGAGCAATTTTTTTTTTAAAGATTTTATTTTCCCTTTTTCTCCCAAATCCCCCCAGTACACAGTTGTGTATTTTTGGTTGCGGATCCTTCTAGTTGTGGTATGTGGGATGCCGCCTCAGCATGGCTTGGTGAACAGTGCCATGTCCGTGCCCAGGATTCGAACCAGCGAAATCCTGGGCTGCTGAAGCAGAGCGCACGAACTTAACCACTTGGCCAAGGGGCTGGCACCTGAAGTGGGCAATTTTTATGCAAGATACGAGCAGTCCCTCTTAGTGCTGGGAGACACAAAGCAGTAGAGAGACAGCGAAGTGCAGTTCTGGAACTGGGCACATAATGCCCAGGAGAGTCAGAAGCCGCGATCACAATTCAAGATACTCCCTACTGCAGGGGTCAAAGATGCACACGAGCAGAAGGACAGGCCAGGGATACAACGGCGAGTGGTGGCAAAAATGCCCCACTAAAATTAGGGAGCCAGTGTCACACAGCCAAAGCTAATTGTAGCAATGTAAGTACTGTGTTGAGAGATCTTTTGCTTTTTCACATTAGGCAAGAAATCTTTTTTTTCTCAATGTGAAATTGACTGATTTAAGAAATTAGATGTGAAGCAAACCAAACACACGCACAGGCTTTCAGCCACACGCCTTCTGGCCAGCAGGCCCCTGGCATGCCATCTTGACTCTGTCACCGCTCTTTTCCCCAGAGCTAATAAACACAGCTACCCAGGGTCAGAGACGAGAAACTTCGCATTACAATCCTGAAAAGCGATTAAGAATTTAGTAAGGAAAAATGGCCTTTTGCCAGCGAAGAGTTATGGAACCTTCATAGTTCATGCATTAGGAAACAGGAAGTGTCGGTCTTCGGAAGCCCACCAAAGAGAAGACTCCAGGTCTGGACTTTCACATCTGGAGGCTTTCAAGAGGGAGGGAGGACGGCACCGCCAGTCCCAATCCTCACCCTGGGGAGGGGCCTCTTTGCCAGGTAACACACTCTAAACCAAGAGGACGAACCGCCCCTTCTCACTGCCCACGGACCAAAGTCCAAAGGGTCAGAGGCAGCCGGGTGCACGCCTTCCTGATGACAGCCTAGGCAAAGTTCAACGCCAGTGAGAAACTCCAAGAGGTCTATTTACTCAGGTGCATTCCATGTTTATCAACCAATTTTGACGCTGTTATCACAGTCCCAGTCCCCTGACCAGGGAGAGAGAAACAGAGCCCAGACCCCTTAAAGGGGAGCAGCAATGGAATCAGTGAACAGAATGCGAGCTCAGAGGGGTGGGTAAGGGAAGGCAGAAGAGACAAGGGAGTGGAGGGGAGAGGTGAACGGGTTCCCGTTAGCCTGACCACCCAAATCTCTAGACCCTGTGGTAAGCCGAGTCCAGGCCTCTCTTCCATTGGGAGTGGGGAAGGGAAACAGAGTGGGAACTTCTAAATAACAATCATGAAATCCAAATTTTGACATTAGGGCATTTTTAAGGGACTGAGAAGAGAGACTGTTTCAAATGTCTCAGCATCATGTTCTGAGAAAAATCACTCTTGTTGCAGAACAACCCACAGCCTCGCTGGGCCTTGCCAATAAAGCCAATAAAGCTTGCAGGAAGCGGGTTTAACGCACTCCCGACAAAGCTTTGCCACACGTGCCTCCCACAGTGGTAACTCCGCCGGCTGTGGCAGTGACACTTCCTGCTCCCAGACTGTGACCCTGGGCCTGCAGGACCAAGTCTAACTCTTCATTCCAGTCGCAACTTCTGCAAATGAAGTCGGAGGCGGGCTCATGGAGCCTCTGAATCCTAAGCAAGTGGATTCTGACCTCTGGCCATGGGTTACGACAGCGTGATCTTCAGCCACAGTGCCCTCATATGCGACAGTCAAGAGAGGCTGTCCCCAGTTAGCCTTTTCAAGAATACACCCATAAGATAAGTGTTGAAAAGGAAACTGGGCCTGGCTCAGCCCTGGAGGGATCCTGTGGGTGGGAAGGCAAGGACAAAAGGCTGGGAACGTCCAATGGCCAACCTCCATTTCTTGGTGGGCATCCACCAACTGTAACTCTGGGTCCTCACAAGGACGGCTCAGAACTTCACCAGTGTCGACACGTTCAGGTACAAACACTACATAATACTCACTATACTAAGTCTATTCAGATGACAAAAATCCTCTGAAACACTCCCCTTCTCCAGAGGTAGCACAATGCCGGGGGCCTGGGTCCCCCTGGCTGAGGCTCCATAAGCCCTGAGTGGCTTCCCGACCAACAACTACGGTCTCGAGGGGCGTCTGCCGTGGAGCAGCAGGGTCCCCAGGCCGGTGCGGTCACCGGCCTCCTACACAGTGGGGCCTGCTCCCTGCCTAGTCTGTGGGCTCTGTTCAGCCACATGGTTTAGGCAGAAAAACCAAGATTGAAAAATGAGCCTTGACCCTTACTAAGTTAAGCAAACAAATGATACAAAAATATACGCTCTGTTGAGAGCACAGAATCGAGAAAAGCAAGCCTGGGAGAACATTTTTCCTCCGCAGGACACACAAACATACGTTTGATAGCAGCAAACGTACGTTTGACAGCAGCTGTCTTCCCAACTTCGCAGGACAGGTTGCTCTAAAAAGGAATTACATCTTCACCACTAAATCCTGTGTTAGAATTTCTTTAATAGAAATCTTTCACGGGAAAATGAAAAGCCCTCATCTTAAGTAGTAATGTGCTGAAACATTTAAGGCCAAGGCCGCCTCCCCTCGGAATCTAAGCACACGCCAGCCGTCCCGCTGCCCTGCAGGGCAGACACTCCACGGGAGACCCGGCTCACGGAACAACGGGCGGGCGAGGCCTCCAAATGCGCGCCCAAGATCAGCTCTGCGGAGCTGCACTTCTGAAATCCCGCCATCAGAGAAGGAGCGCCAGGAGGAATCTCCTCCAGGGCCACGCCCAGTGGGCAAAGAAAGAATCAGGCCAGGTGTGTGCCCGCCCATATCCTGTACGGCTCACCACAAAGAACCTACGTTCTGTCAATTCCAAAACCTTCTATGACACGTATACTTTACTTACTATTTCTAGTATGGTTAGAGTGTAAAGCAGAAAGGTGAAGAAAGCAACAGGTCACCCAGAGGCCCACCCCGAAGGTCTGAGAGAACAGCTTTTCTTCTCTTCCTAGGGGGTAAGAGTTAGGGGACAAAAATGAGGGGAAACCCCAAATTCTTTACACATGGATACATCTGCTAACTTGTGCGCCCTGGCCAGTCCAGTCCAATTTGGTAACTGGGATTTTGGTAGGTTTTATGAGAAACCCCTGGGGCTAGGTCTCATCACTACCAGCTGCTCTGCCATGGTCCACGTGTGGGGGCTCCAGGTCCATTTCCTGGGCACAAGGTGACCCACCAGGAAAGTTTAGGAAACCAAAACAGAATGACAATGACCAGAGACCCCAACAGATATGGCTGCATCAGGATCACCATCTCCTAATTTTTTAAATATTATAAAATATTTCAAATAGGCAAAAGAGTAAGAAAACTGTCATGAATATCCATTCACCTACCACCCAGGTTTATCAAATCTATCTATCACCTCTCCTTCCAGAGAGAACCAGCAGCCAGAATGCGTCACTCGGAACCTCCACACACATTTATGC
The DNA here is from genome assembly GCF_037783145.1 of Equus przewalskii. Classification (NCBI taxonomy): domain Eukaryota; kingdom Metazoa; phylum Chordata; class Mammalia; order Perissodactyla; family Equidae; genus Equus; species Equus przewalskii. Next base: position 7,000,769 of record NC_091851.1, on the reverse strand, counting down.
TTACATTGCAAATGTGTCTCCCCAAACAGCAGCGCTGCTTTCAGTGTTGCCAAGTTGATAAGCTATAGAAACGACACTACTGTAGGTATCACTGGGCAAAATTTTTTAAATTAAACTTTGTTTTTGATATTGATTTGTATAAATACACATAGTTTTAGTTCATTTTAACTCCTATGTTATGTAATTACATCACAAATGGAAAGGGGTCCACACTCCTACGACAGGCATTTAAGGTTTTAAAAATGCAAGCTATTCACACAGAACTGTAGTGTGACCGGTCCCCCAGCTGCCCTGTGCCCCGTGCAGACTCCTCCAGGATGTACCTACAACTGGACCTGCTGGGTCACGGGGGCACAGCTACACCACCAGATGCTGCCGAACTGCTCCCCAAAGGGGCAGTGTGGCGAAGGCCCTCCCCCCTCCACGTGTCTGTCAACACTGCCTGCTGTGGTCAAACCTGGGACACGGCCCAGTCGAACGGATGTGACGTCGTATCTTCCGTGGTTACTTGCCCTTCTAAGTTCTTTTACTGTCTACTACCTGCTCATATCTTTTGCCCATTTTTCTCCTGGGTTGTCTTTTTTTTTTTCTGATATCTAGGTGTCCTTAACATACTTTGGATATTAATCATTTGTTTTAGACATGTTGAAGTCTGTGGTTTCTCTTTCAACCAATATGGTGCTTTCTGTATTAACTACTAATTATACTATTAATGGAGTCCAATTTATTAACATTTGCCTTCATAGTTTGTCATTCTTATTTCACAGCTCCTACCCTAGAGTCAGACAGAGAATCACCATCTGGAAGAAAGTGTCACTATCCTTTAAACTGAAATACTTATGTTGGTTAAAGACAACACATCCCTATGGGCCAAGACTCTAAAAGGACAAGATGGTTCATACAGAATGAAAAATCCCCCTTACACCCGGCCCCAGTCCCCTAGGTTCCAATCGTTATGACAGAGGCATTTTACTGTTTAGAAGTTATTTTCTTCTAAAAACCTCAGTAACGCTTTTCCTAGATAGTTTTTTAATCATCTGGAATTTGCTTTGGCAAACGACAGGAAACAGTGCTGTAACTTTCTCTCATCAGTTTAATTACCCAGCACCATTTCCTGACTTGTCTACCTCCCTAGCCCCCCCAACTTACACAGCCACGCTGTCCCATCAGTCTGAATATGGGTGGATCTGCTACTGGACTCCACACTGTCCACTGGCATATTTATCCACACCCTGCACCACCACATTTTTGGCCTCTACATCCCCTCCAAAAATTCTATTGGGATTTTTATTTGAATCACCCTGAATTTACAGATGATCATAGAGAGAACTGACGTTGTAAGCTGTGGGAGCTTCCCGTCAATGAATATAGTACGGCAGAGCACTACATTTATTTAAATGTTCTTTTATACTTGTGGAGAGCTTTTATGATCTTCTCTATAAAAGTCTTTACCCATCTTTTTTGTTGTTGGTAAGGTTATCGCTATTTTTAAGTGTACTGGAAAGAGATATCTTTCGTAAATTACTTTTTCCATTTCTAGCTGTAGACAACCAGCAAAGCTATTCGTGTTTGCATATGTGTCATTTACCCAGATATGTAAAAGTCTTGTCAAATTTAGGCGTTTGTAGATTCTCTTGCATATTCTTCATAAGAAAATCATCCGTGAGAAAAGACAGTGCTGTTTCTTGCTTTTTAAGCTGTACGAGCTCTTCTCCCTTCTCCTCGTCTCACAGTGAGAGCCGGCTAAGACCTCAGCAGCGGGGTCGACCAGGGTGGAGGGCAGCTTCCTGGTCTCAGCTGAGTCTCTACTTCTCCGTTTCACCATCAGATTTGTGTTGACCATAGTTTTTAGTAGAAACTTTTTATCAGGTTAAGCTAGCTTACATTCCCAGTTACTTTTTTTTCTTTTTTTTTTGACAATTGGGTATTGAATTTTAGCAAATGCTTTTTATCACTTGACAACTTCTCTAATCTCAAATGGGTTGAATTACAATAAATATTCTAATGTTAACTCACAGATGGCTCTTATGCTATAAACACTTCTTGATGGGTCCTTTTTTTGGTGAGGAAGGCTGGCCCTGAGCTAACATCTGTGCCAGTCTTCCTCTATTTTGTATGTAGGTTGCCACCACAGCATGGCTTGATGAGTGATGTGTAGGTGCACGCCTGGAATCCAAACCTTGAACCTCAGGCTGCCAAAGCAGAGTGCACAAACTTAATCACTATGCCACCGTGCTGGCCCTGGTAGGTCTTTTTTAATATATCACTAGATTTGATTTACATTTTTATGCGGGCCTTGTGTGTGTGTTGTTTAGTGAGGAAAGTCAGAGGTCACAGTCAGACTGCTCTTATGTAGTCTTGGTTGTAAGGTCACTCAAGTCTCACAAAATGAGCTAAAGATCATCCCTTTCACCCCGTTCTTTGTAGGTTTGGAAGAACTTGCCTATAAAACTATCAGGATCTGGTGTTTCCAGACCTGTTTTTGGAGGGGGATGGTGGGTGAAGAGCTGATTTTTAATTGCTGTTTCAATGTCAATGATGATTTCAGAACCAGCTTTGGGGTGTATGATCCAATCCAAACAGGCACACCTCGTTTTATTGCACCTTGCAGATAGTACACTTTTTACAAGACCCTCCACAAGCAAAACGATTATGACTAGCTCAAGGCTCAGAGGATAGTATTTTTTAGCAAAAAAGGACTTTTTAATTAAGGTATGTACATTTTTCTTTTATCTATAATGCTACTGCATATGTAATAGACCACAGTATAGTGTAAACATAACTTTTATATGCACTGTGAAACCAAAAACTGTGTGACTCACTTTACTGTGGTAGTCTGGAACAGAACCTGCAATATCTCTGAGGTGTGCCTGAATAATTAATTTTCATTATTCCTTTTTCCAACTTCCACTGGTTTATTCTGTTCTAACTTCCTGACATGGACATTTATTAATATTCAGGCCTTTCTTTTTTCTTGTGGTAAATACTTAAGGCGATAAATTTTCCTCTAAGTACTGCTATAGCTTCACCCTACAAGCCACAACGCACAGTATTTTCATTAGTGTTCCACTGTAAGTATTTTCTAAGTCCTATATGGTCTCTTTGACTTGGTGACAGTGTTCTCAACTTTCCTAACACATGGGGGCTTTGAATTATCATTGTTAATTCCTAATTTAACTGCACGTCATCATAGAATCCGTTCTGTGTTACACAGGTCAAAGCTCTCAGACTTTTAACCATGATTTAGAAAAATAATTTTTTATATGACCCAGGATTCACATACTTAAATACATGACAGATACATGTATGTATATACACACATAAATAACAAAACTTTCATGAAACAATAACTTACTATTAGCATGTATGATGCACTGGTATTTTCTATGCCATCAAAAAATTTTTAAAAGGTTTTCCACAACCAACTAACCTGACATTGAAGCCCACAGTAGATTGGGCCTACAGTGTGAAAAACACTGATTTAGATTATATTTGGTGAGTCTTGCTCAACTGTGGTCAATTTTTATAAATACACATGTACTCTATGGAGTGAAGGGTTCTATGTGTATTCCTAGTTCTGGCTTAATAATCTCTTACAGAACCAGGCCAATTTTTTGCCTGCATAATCTAATAGCTATTGAGAGTTCTAACAATCTCCCACCAAGATCATGGACTTCACAATTTCTCCTGGGAAATCTATCAACTTGTGCTTTACCTGGAGGCCATCTGATTAGGTGAACATAAGATCAGAAGTGTTACATCTTCCTGATAAAGTACCTATTTTTTCCCCTATTATATAGTAACCTTCTTTATCCCCAATGATTTGTTTTCATTAAAGTCTAGCTTGTCTGATTATTTTTAAAGTTATACCAACTTTTAGAGGGTTAATACTGGCCTAGAATCATTTTCTATTCTTTACTTTCAACCTTTCTGTGTTCATATGTTGTAAGTGGAACTCTTAAAAATAGCATACAGCTGGATTTTATTTTAAGAACAGTGTGGCGAATTGTCTTTTTAACAGGTAGGTTTGGTTCATCAACATCTACCATGATTTCCTATATAACTGAACTCACTTATACCCTTATCTTGTGATTCCTATTTACAATACTTTTTCTTAGCTCATTCTTCCCTTCTTCTTTGCATTCTACTGAACTATTTAAGTTTTATCCCCTTTTTCTCCATGGTGTTTGGAAGTTATATATACTATTTTTTTTAGCGAGTACTAAAATTATAACTGTTTTTTTCCCTTACATTTTCCTAATACATGCTTGACCTGATTTCACCAACGCTGCTTCCCCACCTTTAGAACACCTGTAGAAGGCCTAAGGCTGGTACCCTTCCATCTGTCATGAGCCCCTTCTCCACACACACCAAAACTACTCGTTTTGTTCCAGACAGCTCATGTTTAAATTACCCAAATGTTTACCCATTTATTTGCTCATCACTGCTTCTTGCATCTCACTCTCTTCTTTCTGTGTCTTCCCAAAGTACACCTTTGACAAGTTCTTTCAGCAAGGATCTCTTCTTGGTAAACTTTCTCCATCCTTAGAGCCCTGAAAACAGTTCTTTACTTCCTCCTCATCATTCTCCATGACAGATTAACTGAGCATAGAATTCCATGCTGACAGTTAATTTTCTCTCACTGCTTTGAAGATATTATTTTATTTGTCTTCTGGCTTTTCTGGGGCGTAGGGGGTGGTTACCATTGAGAAATATGCTGTCAGTCAATCTGTCATTCCAATAACTTTTTTAAAAAAACTCTCATGCTTTTAGATCTTTCGGGTTCTATGGATTCAACAAAATATTAGGTGTGTATTTATTTTTATTTACTTTATTCGGGCTCATTATGATGAGTTTGAAGAGTCACGTTTTCACCAATTCTGGAAAACTCTGGACACTTACCTCCTTGAAAAATTTCTTGTGCGTTTCTTGGTGGTAGGACTCCTAATTAGACCTCAATGTCCCATGCTATTTGGGAAACTCCTCAGACACATGTTCCACTTCACTAACTGTCTCTTCAGCTGAATTTAACCAGCTCTATAATCAGTCTTTCCAGTTATTCTATGTTTTCAAGTCAGCCTGGCTTTTTTCGCAGTATCGTTTTTTTTCCATTAATGTTTTTCGTTATCTACTTTTATATCTTCAATAGTGATTTTGTATCATATCTTTGGTGGGACTTGATCAGTGGCAATCTGTCCGGGCTGAGTTATGGGACTGTATCTAAAGAACTATTTTATTTTTCCTTCAACTCAGAGAAACCAGCAGCCAAGGACTAACTTTTACAGGAGGCAGGGACCTCCTGTCACCAATGCTTTGGAGACCGCCTCCTCTGCCTCAGGACAGAGCAGATAAGCTCCATAGGCCATCTCCCTGGCCACTGGTCTGTCCTTTCATTGAGGCTGGGCCCTTCAAGGGCATAGGTTACATGGGCGTATGAGGGAGGCTCAGGTCCCATTCTCCACCTTAGACAAACCCATCCCCAGCTGGCCATTAAAGCCAAAGGCCAAAGACCCAAGATGACTCTGGCTGACAATGCCCCACCCACACCCCAGGGTCAGCTTACTCCAGGGTCCTGGTCACTCCCCTCACCCTTGGTTTATGGCCTCTGGCAATCTCTTTTACTACCTTATAAGCTCAGCTACGCTTTTTAAAGAATGCTTGTTAACTTTATCTAACATTCCTAAATGTTTGGAGAAGAGAGTTTTCAGATCTGATCAAAAAATTTAAGTGTAATCTCTGATTTTTTTTTTTACCCAGAGAAAGTAAGAGACAATGCAGGAACTAAAAGATGTATTCTGAAATCATTTATTTCACGTTTTAAGAGGATGGAAATAACTGACTTCCTACTTTAAAGAAACAATGCTACTTATTTTAAAGAAAGATTAAAACGCTAAAAATAGAAATGTATTCTATTATAAGCTTTTGCTTACTCATCAGCCATTTCAGATTCAATTTCTATGCCTAAGGGAAAAAATAAAGAATTGACATGTTTTTGTGTTTCTCCAAAATAATAGTCTTGGGGAAAGTAGGTACTTAAATAGACCTAAATCTTCTGAGAGCCTACAAGAAGCCTCCAGGTTTCACCTCACAATGAAGACAATGCACCTGCAAGGTAGGAGTCAAGAACCCCAACTTCCCAAAATGGACAGGAACAGTTAAGACACGCCAGCCCACAACAGAATTCTAACTGCCGTGGACATTACCCTCCCAGAAAGCAGCAGTCAGACTTTGGCACTGTGCCCAAGCGAGCATCAGCATGTCAACACGTACTAAGTATTTGCCGAGTGAGGGCTCTACTAAAGATGAGGTCGGCATAGGAGCAGCTCATTTATATGGTTACATGCTTATAAGGACCTCATCTAAACAGAAAAACACAAGCATCCTGGTAGAGGAAAATAATGCACTGTGGGGTCTTACACATTTTGGAAACAGTTACTTTTCGGTTCTTCATAGTTTTTACACTATTGCAAGTGGTGTCTCTTTTAAGTTTCATTTTCTGTTTGTTGCTGGTATACAGAAAAGTAATTGACTTCTGTAGGGAGATTTTTTTCCCTAAGTAATCTTGCCTAATTCTAGTAACATATCTGTAGATTTTTTTAACAACTTTTCTACATATATAAACATATTGCCTATGAATCACAATTTTGCTCCTTTCTTCCCAATTGTCATATCTTCTGCTTCACTTTTCTTAAATTTTTGCATAGGGTGGGACCTCCAACACAATGCTAAAGAGCAGAAACAACAGCAGCATCCTGTTGTTCCTGATCTCAAAGGGAAAGATTAGGTGTCTTGCCATTGACTGTGATGTTTGCTGTGGGCTTTTTATAGATATCCTTTTTAGCAGGTTCTTGGTTCAGTGTTGTTATATTTTCCTAGAAATTTACTTATGTTGTCAGAATTTGCAAAATTATTGCCATGTTGAAATATAAAAACAGTCTTCTATGTATGGTGTATGGTACAGCACCGCCCCGGATCCTTCAGAAAGCTTTAATAACTCTCTACGACACTGATTTACTTTTATGTAGCACAGTTGTTCATAATAATCACTTATCTTTTTAATGTCAACCACATCTGCAGTGAAGTCTCATTTTACATTCTTAGTATTGATTATTTGATCTTTTTCTTTTTCACTTGCTCTTGATCAATTTTGCTTGATATCTGCCAACATTATTCATCTTATGGAAGAATGAAGCTTTGGCTTTGTTGAACTTCTCTACTGTATATTTGCTTTCTGTTTCATTAATTCCTTCTCACTGCTACTTCCAATTGGTTTATTTCACCTTTTGTAACTTTCAAAGACAGATGTTTACTTAGCTCATTGATTTTCACCTTTTCTTCTTTTTTAATGTATGTAAAGTTATAAATTTCCCTGTAAATAATACTTTAGCTACATCCTACAAGTTTTGATATGTAGGTATTTTCATTATCATTCATTTCAAAACATTTTCTATTTTCCATTATTTATTTATTTTTGGCCTACAAATAAATACAAGAAGCATTTTCTTTTTCAAATTTCCAAATACATGGAGATTTTCTATTTATCTTTTTATTCAAAATTCTAGTTTAACTGAACTGTGGTCAGACTATCTGCTTTCTCTATATAATTTCAATCTTTGATATTTGTTTAGACTTACTTTAAGGCCCTGTATGCAGCCACTCTTTGAAAATTTTGAAGTCAAATATGTAGTATTAGCTGGCTGTAGCGTTTTATTTATATATAGTCATAGATAGACCACATTCCTAATTTTCTTCAAAGTTCTAATCCTTATTGATTTTTGTCTGCTTAGCTGCCAATTAAAGAGAGCACGTGCTAAAATTCTCTACTACGATTATAGATTTGACCATTTCTTGTAGTTCTGTCAATTTTTGTTTTATATATTTTGCAATTATATTAATAAGATACAAAGTTAAAATTGCCATATCTTCAAGCTGAGTTGAACTTCTACCATTATGAAGTGACTCATTCTCTTTATAATATTTTTGTGTGTTAAAGTCTATTTTATACAACAATATAACACTAGTTTTTTAAAATAGTATTTCCATAGTATATTTTCTTCTCTTCTTTATTTTTACCCTGTCTCTCGTACACAGCACAAAGGTTGGATTTTTCAAATCCAATATATCTTTATGTTTTAACTGGAGTATTTAATAAATTTACATTTAATATGAATGCTGATATATCTGAGTTTAAATCTATAATCTTATTTTGAGCTATTTTCCCACCTATCCTAGGTGTTTTTTTTTCTCATTTTGGATTGTTTTTTAATCATACCATTTTTTCCCTCTAATATTACAAAATACATTCTATTCTTTAGTAATTACCTTCAAAACACAATAACATGCAGCATTCACAAAGTTCAAAGTTAAACAAAACTTTACCCCTCCACTAGTTCCTTTACTCCTTTAATTTAATGTTACTGTGTTCATGTATTTAATCCTACCCCTTTCCCACCGCCAACATTATTACTATTCTTCTACATTAGTTTAGAGATGCCCAAATATTATTACCTTCTTTATTCTTTGTTGCTTGTACATGTCACCCTCCCCATTTGGCATTACTTTCTTTCCAAGAACATCTTTGAGAATTTCCTTTGGTGAAGATCTGTCACTAAATTAACTGTCCTGGTTTCTGTCTTAAAAGTTACCTTCATTTCACCCTGACTCTTGATTTCTTCCCGTGGCTGCTGTATCACTATACTGTCTACATGTGGGGTGTTTCTTTTTCTTTTTTGGGGGTGGGTGTCTCATCCTTCTGTAAAATTCTCAAGTCAGTATCTCATCATACAGTGACTCGGTCCCATAATCTCTCTCCTCTCCTGGAGCCCTAATTAGACACACTTCTCAGTCTATCTGCCCAGATTCTTAATTGGTCTTACAAATTATTCATCTATTTGGCTCTAAGATGAAATCTGTATATTTTCTCCTGCTCTGTTGTCTAGTTATTTATTCTCTTCAATCTGTTGGGTTTTAATTATAATTATTGAGCTGCTCATGTCTAGAAGTTGTAACCTGATTCCTTTTTAAAATTTGCTAGGTCACTTTACAGCTACCTTTCCTTGGAGGTACTGTCCCTTTTGCCTGGTACTTTAAGAATAGTAGGAAGTGTTGTTTGAAATCCGCGTCAGCCCCTCCACTGTCTCGTGTTTTCACCGATCTGTTTCTGCTGGTCCTCATTCACATGGCTCTGCATTCTTCGTGTTTAGTTCCTCTGACCTAGGGACTGCTCATTTTCCTGTGAAAATTACACCCGGGGATTCATTGAGCCTAGGATACAGGTGCGGTCCTTCAAAGATCTGCTTGCTTGTGGACTGGCTCAGGGGCACTATCTGTCCAGGTCGACTTCAGAAAATAAAGAATTTTAAAATCGGCTTGAGAATTTGCTACCACATAGGTCACGGGATCTGCCTGAAGGACAAGCTGTGAGGACAACTTCTCAGCGGGGGAATGGCCTTCCTTCTGACTCGCCTTCCCCCGGAGGGGTAGCAGCCCTGTGGTTCCGGCTCTAAGGGAGTGGTCTTTCATCATACGGCCCACCTTGATCTTTGCCCCCTGTGCCCATAGATGCCATTAAAACTCAGAGTTTGCCCAATTTGCAAATGCCCTCGGGTTGTGCTTACCGTCCAGAGTTACTCCTGTTACTGAGTTTCTGGCCTCCCCACTATCTTCCTCAATATCTCCCAAGCCATTCAGTGCTTTCAGAAGGTGTTTTTTATTTGTTACGTAGCACTTGTCCACCCCGCCCCTCACCAGAAACACAGCGCCCCTTCCTTCTTTAAGCTACTGACATTTGGCACTGTTGTCACTCCTAGCTAAACCAAATTCCAGCCAACCAAGCTCTGAAAAGAGAAAGGAGATCATCCCTGCGACATGACAGGAGGGTGGCTGTGCTAGGGAGACTTTCCAATCAAAATCTGGACAGCCGTCAATCCCAGGATGAAGGGAGCCTGCAGCGTGTCCTTGCACCACCGACTCTGGGCTCTGCACTGGAGCTCCAGGAGGCGGGTGGATTTTCAGATTAGGAACGTGTGGGTCAGGGCTGAATGACATCTGGTCCCCAACTGCTGGCTTCTTTGTTTTTAAGAAATCCACTTAATACTCCAGCGCTCATTACATTAACGGGGCGGGGGGTCGGGGGCGGGGGGGAGACCTGATGAAGAACTCAATCTCCAGATCGGAGCTCTGCTGAGCTCCCTGCCTTTACTGCCAGAGGGGCTGCCTTTCCACTCGGGTTTATGGTTGAGAGACAGCATTTTCTCATCAGCAATAAAATCTGACTCTCTTCCACAGGCCCTTTGTAAAGCCCGTCTTTGATGAAGGAACTCCATGGCCAAACATCCCCATCTCTATGACAAAGGAGAACTGTGGCAAGAGTGCATTATTTCTTATTAATAACAATGGTAACTCGAACTTCATTCTGGTTCCTTTCAAAAGTCAGCCATTGTATAACATAGTCCAAGCTCTCATATACTGCTGGCGGGAGTACAAACTAGTACCAGCCCTTGGGGAAAAACCTGGCCCTATCTCCAAAGCTGAGCATACGCCTCCTCGTGGCCCCGCAACCCCACTCCTAGGAACAGACCTAATGGAAACATGGACAAGTGGTCACCAAAGCGGAGGCAGGACTTTACATTTTATAATGTAATGTCATTCATATTACATTATAAGGGCTAAATTAGAAACTATCCAAGTACCCACCCCTAGTGAAAAGGATAAACTTGACGTATTCACAGGCTGGAGTACTACACGGCAATGAGAACGAACCGGCCCAAGAGCACAAGTGAATCTCACACACGGTGGTGAAAGGGAGCCACAAAGGAGCGAATGCCGTGCGATTCCATTTGTGTAGGTCAAACACAGGTGGGACAATCTGTGTGCTGGAAATCAGGAGAGCAGTCACCCTCGGGGATGGGTAGCAAGTGGAGGGGGCACACAAGGAGCTGGTGGGGGATAATATTTCTTGATCTGCTGGTTAAACAGAATGTTTAGTTTGTGGATGTTTATTGGGCTGTAGACTCAAGACAGTGCATTTTTGTGTATATGTATTTTACTTTGGTAGGAAAATGGAGCATCTGGCTCTTGGAGGAGCATCTTTAAGGCCTGGAGAATCCAATACAGCACTGTCATTCCTCCCAGCCCTCTCACGAGCTTACACAACGCCACTCCCAGCAAAGACGGGGTAGCTGGGGCCACGGTCAGGGCAGGCAGTCAGCTCCTATCTTAACTCTCACCGTCCACGGCCATGCCCAGCGTGCTGTCCTCTTCACTGACTTTTAAAAATCAAGCAGTTCAGAACCAGGCTCAGGAGCTCCCAGTTTAAGAGGGAAGCGATTTAACACAGAAAAGAGCGGCTGGTCTTCAGAGTCATAGCTAAAGTTGACCTTTACACGTCCCCTGACCCATCGCTAAAAAGATTTTTTATTAAGGGTGTCAATAATTCATCTATTCTTCAGCATTGACTCCTTCCTTCCCTCAATCACTGTGATTACTCCTGAATTCTGAAAATTACGATTTTTCTCTCTTATTACTAAAAATATCTAGAACTTACAAAGAAATGAAAATGCATTCAAAAGAAATAAAGCTATATCTAATTCCATTCAGGATGGGTCTTAATTGAAAAGAAAATAGTTTTGCTATAGCTGAGTTGTACATTTCACCACCAAATGAGTTCCAGAAAAACATACCGCCTGGGCTGAGGGCCAGAACCCGGTCTTTCACCACTCCGCGTAAACCGAGTCAGCCAGATCCTGCCATCAGAAGGGGCTAGGAATCCAGGATCTACTTGGTGTTTCTTTGCCTAAAAGCAACAGTAGGAAGAGAGGAGGAAAACCGGAGGCTGGGCACCAGGCCTGGAAGGGCCTCTTACCAGCCAGCCCCCTGCCCCCTGGTGGTGGGCTTCCCTCCTGGCCCAAGTGGCATGCAGGAGGGTCACTCAGCAGTCCTCTTACTCCTCAGCTGAGGACGTCTGACTGAAAGAAGAGAGAATGAAATGCCAACTACAAGAAAAGGATTTTCCCTACTACCACTGAGGAACGCGCTTCTCATTAAACATAAAACCCACTGCTTTTCAGAGCGAGCCAGCACACTGTTCAAACCAAAACTAACGTTTTTTTTTCCCAGGGAGTGTGTCGTCGCTGATCCGCTCAGGTACTCTGCAAACCCCCGAATGCCCATCAGCTGCCCCGGGAAATAAGGGACACTGTGCAAACGCTCCAAAACTGGCAAGCACCTGGGCAGGGCCCGTCCTGTGAGGCCCGGCATGGAGGATGCGCCGTGGAGAAACAAGGCAGCACCGAGATCAGTATCACCGGCCTGGAGGTTTCTGGCCCTTGGGAGAGAGCAATGCCCAAGCCCTCCCCTGAGGGTCACTTCAACCTCAGCCTCTGCTGGCAGAGCAGGGTCATGCGCCTTTGACAGTGCCCTCCACAAGTGTAACTCTAGGTCCCAATCGGAGTCAGGCTGGAGGGAAGCCAGAAGCCACTTGGCTTGGGAATATGGTTTTTGTGTTTATCTTTGATGCTCCAGGAGTCCAGACTACTTCAGGTTAAATAATAATATACTCACAAGACTTGAGCACTAGAAAATCCTGTCTCCATCCGCTCAGTAAGGATGGGCATCTACTGTGTGGCAGTCACTAGGGTACCTCAGAAAACAAAGATCCATGCATTGGCAGAGCTCATGCTCTGCGGGCAGAGATGGAAAGTCAGACACATATGCAGCATATCAGGTGGTGATAATGAAAGAAAGCCATCCAGACAAGTGGGACAGGCAGAGGGAGTAGGGGTGGAGGATGGTCAGGGTCTCTCACTTTAAACGGGATGGTCAGAGAGGTAACACTTCACAGACCCGAGGAAAGTGGGGGAGCAAGCCACGTGGCCATCAGGGGAAAAGCGTCCCATGGGGAGCAACAGCACATGCAAAGGCCCTAAGGTAGAAGCATGCCTGAGAAAGAGAGGAGGCCAGTGTGACTGGAGCAGAGGACAAGGGGGATGGTAGGAGAGAAGCCAAAGTGAAAGCAGGGCCCGTGGAGGCCACTGTAAAGACTCTGGCCAAGGAGGGTCTTGAACAGAGAAGTGACATGATCTGCTCTGGGAACAGACTAGAAGGCAGGGGACAAGGGCAAAAGCAGGGAGACACTTCAGAGCTAGTGAAATAACCCAGGAGAAAGAAGACAGAGGTGTGGACCAGGGCGGGACCAGTGGCAGTGGTGAGAACGGTTGAATTCTGGCTCTACTTGAAGGTGGCACTGACAGGACATTCTCTGTGCAGGATACGAGTACGAGAAAGCAAGGAGTTAAGGATAAACCCAGGTTTGTGGCCTGAAAGATGGAGCCATCCAGTCTAGTTTCATTTTACATGAGGAGGAAACTGTAGCCCAGGGAGGAGAAAAGTCACGTCCAAGATCACACCACTTATTTCTGGGATTAGAACCAGCCCCTGAGCTGCAGCCCAGCGGGAGACATCGGTGAGCGCTGAGGTGACATCCAATGCCCTCCAGCTCCTCTCTGCTCTCAAGCTGCATTAAACAGCACCCCTCAGGGGCTGCCACTCCCCAGGCAGGTAATGTGAATGGGTAGCATGCTGGGGATCGGGGGGCTCAGGCCCTGCCCAGAGAGGGTGACCACAGGCCCTGGCTGTCATGTGAAAAAGCAGACCGGGTATGCTCAGAAATTCCCATTTTCCCCAGGAGAACCCCAAAATCTAGATTTTAACACAAAAATTCTCCATTTTTAAAAGGTGGCTCAATTGTTTAGTAACATAGGGCTGGCCAAGCAAATCTCATGGGCAGGCCAAGTTCAATCCACGCAGGGCACCAGTTCAGAGCCAGTCTCAAGACAGCCCACGACAGCTCTCGTTCACGCCTCCCTCCACCAGGGTCAGGGTTGGCAATAACTCTTTGGGCATAAGATGGCCTTTTATTCCATTTCTGAGCCCGCAGATGATATTTATGATCACAACAAATAGCTGGTAACTTCCAGCGTAATCTTAATGGACTTCCTCATTTGAGGAACATATCCTTGGTTTTAGGTTATTCTACGTGGAGTACTGAGATGAGCCCACTAGTACAGCCAAGAATTCAAAAACCTTTTTTTTTCAATTTTTTATTCAGGCAATGCTTGTTTATAACATTATATAAATTTCAGGTGTACATCATATTTCAGTTTCTGTGAAGACTACATCATGTTCACCACCCAAAGTCTAACTGCCATCTGTCACAGTACACATGTGCCCTTTTACCTCCAATACTATCCAACGATCCTTTCAAAGTTATATGGAGTATAACAGAGCCCTGCAAACAGTCGCCCAGGAAACAACGTATGCCAGCCAAGCATGGAAACGCCAGCACACTGGAACGTGTAAGGTTTGGGGACCAGCACCTGTTCCAGTCTTGCCAAAATAATCAAATTTAGAAATTACCAGACTTTCTTTATAACTTAAAGTTGTTTCCCCTTACTAGACAGGTGGGAGATACACACCACTCATGGCACTTAAAGGAAACACACTGGATGTGTCTGGTTTTTAGACATGGGAGTCAAGTCGCCCGTTTCAGAAGACTCATCAGAATTAGTCTGCTAAGATAACAGCCTCCTAGGACGTCCCCAAGTTAATTTTCTAGAATGCCAAGCGGCCCTCCTGCCCAGGCTCTCTCACTTGGCATTAAATATCTACCTTCCCTACATGCCATATGCTTTCTGCCCAACACCTATTTTCCGTGTTTGGTGCATTTGGCCATTTCGATGCTGTTGGTGTTAGTGAGACGCTCTTCAGCGCACGGCCACTATCCATACTGCCCGCCCCCCCCCCCCCCGCCACCCCTTTTCCCTTGGTATGCAATTTATAATGCACACACAGAGTCAGGAATAAATGCTATCTAAAGGTAACATCTCATTAGGTTGAAAGGCATGGACTGCCACCAGTCAACTGTTTCTGATGGGCAATTTCATATGGTTCAGCATGATAATAATTCTAAACAACCAAGAGGAACAGAGAATAACAGCCACCTGTAGACCAGTGCTGTCCAAGAGAACTTTCTGCCATGATGGAAATGATCTAAATCGGCATGGACCAACACACGGCTACTGAGCACTTGAAATGTGGCTAGTGTGACTAAGAAACTGACTTTTCAATTTGATTTCACTTTAATAGTTTCAAGTTGAAATAACTCTATGTGGCCACCATAATGGACGACACAGTTCTGCACGGCAGCTCCTTCAGACGGAACGAGTCTCACTCATTTGTATTTATAGCGTTTGAAGGCCCAGCACACAGGAGGCACTGGGAAAGAAATGAAATTAAAGTCCCTTCTTGCATCGCCACATTTTCAACTCACTCCCCACCTTCCTTCCACTGAAGCTCTTAATTTCGATCTTCTAGTTCCGTGTCCTCCCTCGGCGGTTACTGACCCAGCAAGCATGGAATTATACAGTCCTGTGGGCGAACATTCAGAAGGCCGTGGCCACACTGCCCAGGAGCTGGGCAACGGGAACTGGCCCGACATCCACCCGACCGGCTGGGCCTCCACATTCTCATCCACAGAATGGGAACAACCACACCTACTGTACAGAATGGGGTGGCTGCAAGGCCTGAAAACCTTAAAAACCAAGGTAGGTTCAGCTTCATTTATCCAATGAGCTAGTAACTGGATAACTAATGAGAATATTTTAACAGGCCTGGCAGTCAACCCCACTTAGTCAACATTTATCGTGTTGCAGGTCCAGGATGTACAGATGGATAGCACAGTTTGCATTCCTAATTCTGACTGACCATTACTTTTTTCTCTCAAAACAAGATTTTAGCAAAAACAAATTCTAGCGTCTCAAAAGTTGAGACTTTCTCATTAAGTGATTTGCATTCAACCACTTCAATGGAATTCGGTGCTGTATAATTATCGCTGCCTGTTGACTTAGGGCTCATTTCAGCAGAGAGTATAATTGTTCAAACGTGACTCAAGGATTTGGGATTTATTTAAAACTCTCCCATCACCAAAAAATATTCAGGTACCCAGGTACCACTCTAATTTCTGAACCCTCTTCAGATGTTCAGAGGCCGATTGCTAACTATGAAAGAAAAGAGTTCTGTTACAGCCTAATGCCTGTAGCTCTACCCACTGAACATCCTCTCTTCAAACCCCAAGACACCTTTCTTGTCCCCTCCCACCTTCAAGAGGCCCAGAAGCCCGGCACACCAGGTTTGCTCCTGCTCCATGTAAAGGGAAAACTTAATCTACAGGAGGTCTGCCCCCACCTTTCCTCTTTTGCTTACACACAGAGAGAGAAGTGGCATCTCCAGGACCTCAGAACCGGAAGCTTCTTTCTGGAAGGGAAACAGGTTGGCAGCCCATAGTGGGGCTGACCTTGGGAAAGTTCATAAAGGAACTGAGATGTCAGGACAGTAAACAGCATGCTGCAGGATCACCAAGACTTCTCTGGTGTCAGATTAACAGGAAGTTAAGATGACCAAGCACAGAGGGAAAGCATAAGGCAGGAGGGGGAGAATACGTGCTCCCGGATTGCACAGGGCTAGTGTAAAACGTGCAGCTGTCCCTCCTGGGAGTGCTGCACAGAAGACCTGGGTCTCAGGGACTCTCAGCAGCCGAGTTCTGAAGAGCTCTCTAGCCTGGGATGTGAGGCCCTACCGGACCTACTTCCCCAAACTCCAGAAGGAGCCATGCAGACGCCCTCACCCTGCAGGTTCCAGCGTCTGAGGCAAACGTGGGAGGCTCCCAAGAGCTTTCAAAGTTTCATTTCCTTGGTGCTTCCTAGTCTCTGCTGACCTCTGACTTCCAAGAGTTATTGCCAAACCGCCTTCTGTTTGCACAAGGTCCCAGTTAGTTCCAGCGCTTGCCTGGGAGGACCCTATTGTGAGTGGGTGGTATCTGCCTGGGAGGCTGTCTGGAACCTACTGTGAGTGGGTGGTACTATCTCCAGGCTATAGATAAGAAAACCAAGGTTCAGAGAGACTAAGGGACCCGCCCAGAGGGTCTGTAAGGGTGCCTGGGGGTGCAATCCAGACCCTGGGACTCCCAGAGCCCTGTATCTGCAGCAGGCAGGCTAGGACCAGACCCAGACTCCACCTCCCTCTCGTGCCCCGCGCGCCCCTAAAAACTCATCCTAACAGTTAAAGCCAACACCTGTTGACTACTCCCCACGTGTGCTGGGTCTTCCCGGCTTTTCTCTTAAGCAGAAATGCCCAGCAGCCCCGTTTTTCAGACGGGGAAGCAGACACCCGGAGTTAGCTTGGCTGAGGTCATCCCCGACAGAAGCCCACTCCCTTAACCAGGACACCATACCGACCTACCATTTATGATCTGTAACTTGAGGAAGGGTCCCCGAAGCTTCCCGGACTCCCCACTGCAAGAGCGGATCCAGCCCGCCCTCCCCTGCCCCAGGGCGCTTGGCCAGGGAGCCCGGCCGGCCGGGGCAAGCGCCAGGCCTGGGGCCAGCGCGCTTGGCCGGCCGGGCCGGAGGTGCCCGCTTCCGCCTGGCCTGGCACCGCCGGCCCATTCATCTTGGCGCAGGCGGGGCGGGCCGGCCCGGGGTGCCCCGTCCCCCCGCCAGGCGCCCTCGCGCCGGCTCCGCGCTGCCTGCCCGGGAAAACGGCGCCCCCGGCCCCGCCGCCAGGGGGAGCAGGGAGCCGCCTCTCGCACTCCGGGAAGTTGCCACCGCGGCGCCGGGCGTCCGGACCCCGGACCGCCCCGTCCTCGCACGGCGTCCCCAGCAGCCCCGCGTCCCGAGCCCGCCCCGTCGGGGGCCGCCCGACCCCCGAAGCGTCTCCGGGCCGCAGCCCGCAGGCGGGCGCACTCGGCCCTCGGGCCCCCCATTCATCCCGCCCTCCTCCCCCGGCCGGCCCCCGCCGCCTTCCGCCCGCCCCCCCCACCCCTCCAGCCCGGACTCCAGCCCAGCAACGTCATCCGGCCGCTTCCCGAAACTTAACCCTTTCCTCCGCCAGCTGTGCGCCGCCCCGCCCCGCCGCCAACTTTCTTCGCCCAACTTCGGAGCGCGCGGGCCGGCCCGACGGCCCAGCGGAGAGGGAGGGGTCGCCACGTCGCGCCGAGGGTCCCCCGATGGCGAGGGGCGTGGGGACCACACCGCGGGGCGCGCTCGGCCGACGCCCTTGCACGGGGTTCGGCCCGGCACACGCCCCCCAAGGTCCGACTCGACCCCGAGGGGCCGCGGCCGCTGTGACGGCGGGCGGCGCCGCCGGGGGAGGGGCCGCCCCGGAGACGTGTCACTCGCGGCGCGGCCGGCCCCGGCGCCCCGACGGCCCGGCCCGCGCGCCGCCGCCGCCGCCGCCGCCGCCGCTGCAGGGCCCGTTCAAGTTTCTCACCTGCAGCCAGAGACGCGGGAGGGAGAGCGAGAGGGCAGGAGCTGCCGCCGCCGCCGCGGAACCAGGAGAGAGGAGCCGGCCGAGCCTCCGCCGAGAAGCCGCCCCCGAGCAGCTGCAGGCACCGCGACCCCGACGCCGCCCGCCCCGTCCGCCGTCCGCTCCGGCCGCTCGCTCGCTGCGTGCGCGCGTGTGGAGTCGTGGCACTTTCTGCCTCGGAGCTGGCGAACGGCCCCCTCCGCCGGGATCGCCGCCTCCTACCTTCCCCACCCGGGCCAGCCATTCATCGAGCCGCCTCTCCCCATTGGCCCGAACCCCGCCACTCCGCCGGCCGCTGGCCAGTCAGAGCGCGGGTGGCCGAGCCGCGGCGGCGGCCATTGGGGGGAGAGGAGGGTCTCCGCCTCGGCCAATGGGAGAGGGGAGGAGCTGCGGGGAGCCGCGGGGGCGGGGCCTGGAGGGCGGGGCCGCGCGGCGCGGCGCTAGGCCGGCGCGGGGGCGGGGCGGGGCCGGAACGCCCCGCCAACGGGGGAGGGGGCCGCCGGCTCCCCCCACTCCGGGCCCGCGGCGGCGCCCGCGGCCGCTGATTCGGGGCCGGCTCCGTCCGGAGGGCAGCGGAAGGTTCGAATCCCGGCGACGCCAGGCCTGGGCCGCTGGGCTCGCCGGCCTGAGGTGGCGGGGGGTGTCACCCTGAGCACGGTTGCGCAACCCGCGAACAGCCGGAGAAAGGCTTTATTTAAAGCCAGCTAACTTACCCCGAAGCAGCGCCCCTCCGGGCCCCGGGTGTGGAGACGAGTTCTGCTGGGGGCCAGCCCAGGGAGGGCAAGTCCCTGCCTTCAAAGAGATTGCAATCAGCGCCAGAAAGAGTTTTCTTAAGTAAGTGGAGGAATTCGGGTGGAAAGGCCAGAAGGTGCGCAAGGAATTGAGGGTGGATGTCACTGCACCCATTTTTAGGGAAGATACGACTGTGAGAGTTGCTCATCCAAACCACGGCAGGGCAATAATTACAATCGACCTTATGGCGTTTCACTGCATGGAATGCGGACCCTGAGAGGGTCTGACCCAAGAAAATGCACCCATTTCCCAGAAAACTGAGCAAATGGTGCTTTTCCATTGCATGACGCCCCCCACCCCTGCCCCAGTATAAGCCAACATTCTGTCTTGATAGCCAAATAAGTCCTTCAATTAAGACAATTTTAAGCCTGGTTTTTTAACCATTATATCAGTGTCTCTTAAAGCTAAGTCTTTGAACTTGAGCCAAAGCCAGCTTCTTTGAAATTAAGGTTTCTGAGAGGCCAAAAGGGCTGCTGCAGCCTGGTCTTCCCCACACCCTCCCTGGCCCCTGTGGCTGCAGAGCCCTGTTCCCAATATCTACCTCTTGGACAGTTCCACATACCTCCTGTCTTGGCACTGACACTGTACTAGTCCTTAGAAAGACGGGGAAAATACAACCCGTCCTGAGGGAATAACGAGGGGCTGAGTTGAAATTAAACTGTTCATTCCTGTTTTTAATCTCAGAAGTTCCTTAGCACATTAATGATTAATCAGCAGGAATTAACCTGGATTAGCTTTCGACACTCAGTCTGTTTCCAGTGGTGAGCCCCAGCTTGAAGTAAAAGTCAGGAATCCCAGCTTCCCGGCTGCCTAGTTCTGACTGACCACCGGAAACCAGCCAGCGTCCCTGAACATGGGCTACTCCTCCAGGAGTGTCACTGCCCCCTCTGGGTTTGAGAGAGGAAATTCATTCATTCATTCACTCATTCATTCATTCATTGGTGTTTGTTGAGGGCCTGGTATTCACTACCAGGCTTGGCCAGCAGCTTAGTGTGACACACAGACCCAGTAAAGACCCCGCTGCCCTCGAGGGCCTTGCTGTGGGCAGACACCACCTTCATTATTCACTGTTTAGGTTTTCCCGGAAGCGGAGCCTGACAGGAGGGTTTGGGTTCAAGTGACTCACGTGGGGGATGATCACAGGAAACACTGGTAGAGAAGTGGGACGGGAAAGAGCTGACAGCACAATATCAAGCAAGTGACTGCTGTGGGCAACCAGGGCCAAGTATCGGGGGGCATGCCGGACCGTGTGGAACACACCCTGGAGATGTCCCATCTGAGGGGGGAGGAAGTCGGTTATTTACCCACTTACTCCCAGTCCTTGTTGGTTGATGGCTTCTTCTGGCAAAACTTTAACTGCCCGCCACACCCCGACAGCCAGGGAAAGCCTTCCAGCAGAGAGAAGCAGCTGCTTGCAGCAAGAAGCGCTTGGCAGAGGGTGAGGGTGCCTAGGGGGTCTGGGGGTCACCGTAGTGTCTTCCACACAACTGTGACCCACACCTGACACAGCACCTGCACAGAGTAGAGGCTCAGGAAATAGGTGTTCCATAAATATTGTTAAATTACAGGATTACAGAGTCCCTAAGAGTGAGGGGTGTTTACAAAAAGGGGCTCTCTGCCTGCTCCCTCCCATAATTTAATGTTTGGTTTGGTCTCTACACAACATACGTTTCAGTATGGAAGAGTGGCTGGCCTGAGCCTTCACCTGTCCTGCCCCCCTGCCCCTTGTCCAAACACCGAGAGGAGTCAGCCCCGACCCCTCCAATCCCCCCATCCCCACCCCTGTGCCTGTGGAACCCACCCTTGGCCCTGCTCAGCCTCATCAGCTCGTTTCAGCCTTGCACTCTCCCAGGATGTGTCTGGGAAAAAGCAGAACCACCCCAGGACTACATGGACAGGGGGTGCCTGTTGGGGGAGCAAAGGCCTTCCCCCAGGCTCAGAGCCCCGGGCCCTGTTGCATCTTCTACCGCAGGCCCGTATCTGCCAAATCACATAGCCTTTCATTGCGGGAGAGACATCCCACGGCACAGTCCAGCCTCCAGGTCCTGTCTGCTCAGGGCCAGGTACCAGGCTAGAGCCCAGCAATCAGGTCCCTGCCATTGCCGTCGGCAACAGTCCAGGGAGGGGCTGGCACGTGTGAACAGGTCATTTCAACACAAATGGGCAGTGCAGTCAGAGAGAGAAGCCCAAGGTGATGTGAGAGCCCACAGGCAGGGGCATTAACCCAGACTGGGGAGAGCTGAGGGGGTGACATCAGAAGCTCAAAAGAGAAGTGGGAGTTAGCGGGGCCAAAAAGCACGTGAAGGGTGCGCCTGGTGGGAGCACAGCTCAGGCAGAGGCCTGGCGATCCCAGGGAGCTTGATGCCCGAGGGGCAGCTGTCCGTGGTTGCATTTGCCAAGCTTGAGGGTGAAGGCGAGGGTAGCAAGACATGAGTCTCCAAAAGTGATCATCATGGGCATGAGGGCACTCTTTTGGGGTGATATAAATGCTCCATCTCTTGGTGATAGTGGTGGTTACGTGACTGTGGTAAAACTCATCAAATTATACACTCTTGATATGGGTGAATTTGGTTGTAAGCAAATTATACTTGGATCAACTTGACACAAAAAAAGGATGTATTGGGTTTTAGTTGTGTATTAAAAACAAATAGAGTGTTCTTATTGGGAAAAACTAAACATACAAGAATAATTAGCTAGTATGGTCCATTAACTCCTGACAGTGCTTTGCTTTCTATTACTAAATTGTGGATATTACTTTGAAAGAGAAGGCAGAAAGATGAGAATATGTTATCTCTTACAGTGTAAAAAGAGGTTTTGCTTTGTTAACAACCATGAAAGATGATAAATGACAAGCAGAATAAAGTGTCATGTGAAAAAAAAGCCACTATGACAATATATAATACTTTTAGGTCTTATCATGTGCCAGGCACTGTTTGAGATGCCCTGTCACTAGGTAAAATTATTTAACCCTCAGAACAACCTGATAATGGAGGTACAGTCATTATCTCCACTTTAAAGATGAGGAAACTGAGGCACAGAGAGGTTGAGTAGCCTGCCCAATGTTGCAGAGCTAGTCGGAAGAGGAGCATTTGGCTCCAGGGTCCATGAGCATAACCACTGCCTTGGGTGCCAGATCCTGGAAGTTGTGCTGTACCTGGGTTGGGGGGAGGGCGGGGGGCGGCGGCAGGGCGCAGAGGGGGAGGGGGGTGGCGAGACTGACTCTTGGTGGTGGCCACTCAGGGAAGGGTTTGTGATCCATGACACTGAGGTCAGTCCCTCGGCACTCTCTTTTGGGTGATTGAGATGCTCAGCTAGGTTGAGGACCCACTCCCTGGTTTGGGAGGCCATTGCAATAGTTCAGGTGACAAGGGCTTCAACGGGGCAGTGGCAGGAGTGGGAAGTGCAAGGGTCCTTTATGAGAAGGGTTTAGGAGGTGAAGTGGGTATGGCTTGGTGACCTCAGGGTGTCGGGGAAGGGAGGAGCCACCTGTGAGCTCCTGTTCCTGGCCTGAGTGACAGGGAGCGTGGTAGTGTCACTGCTGGGGCAGGACCCACAGGAGAATGAACAAGTGGCAGATGGATTTGGGGAGGATGTTGCCTGTTGTTTGGACATGTTGAAGTCGAGGAGCTGAGGGAAGTCCCGGTGGAGACACTGTTTCTGTGGGTCTGAAGCTCAGGGATTGAGGCTGGGGTGGGTAATACAGTTTGGAAACCTAAGCACACGAGTAGAGGTTCAAACCTTAAGGACAGAGATGATCATACCCAACATTTAGAGCTGGGAGCTGCATACAGATGGTGTGCAGGTAGCTAGAAGGGTGTGGTGGAGGACCCTGGGACCAGTTAGCAGGCTTTTGTAAGATTCTAGGCAAGAGATGGTTGATGCTGTGCTGGTAAATGTTTACCAATTGGCTGTCTGAGGTGGGGGACAGAAGGGTATCTCTAATTTATAGCATTTGCCAATTTCTGTGGTGTAAATACTCTCATCATAGCCAATTTCAAGCTACTGAGCCACTGAACACAAAGGTGGAAAGAAATTCACAGTAGCATACCATTATATACCATATAGATAGAACAGACATAAATAACCTCAAGGGCACGCATAATAGTAAAACGTAGTAAAATAATTAAGAAATAATGAGTTTCAGTATTTTTTACCTTTGTTTTTAATGTAATCTATTTCACTGTAAGTTTGTATAATTAAATTTTTAATGACTGTGTTTAACAAATTGCTCGAAAAATTCCTAAAAATGTAATAATCAGCTCTTATGAGCCAGCTGGCTTCTTTACACTACTGAATATAACAGTCATCTGGATTGGAGTGGAGTGCGTGTGTGTGTGTGTGTGTGTGTGTGTGTGTGTGTGTGTAAGAGAGAGAGGGATTGAGAGAGAGAGAGATCCAACAGGATTTGAAAATGTTAGGAAAATGAAACCGTGCATGTTTCTGTTGACATTTCTGCACACATCTCACTCCTGTCTGAACTGTGGGTCAGTGGCTTTATCTGATGCATCAATATGTTCCCTGAACACCCAGCCCTATGCCTTGATTCTGGAAAAACTCGCCTTAGGTTGTGTCTCCCCAGAAGAAGAGCTCGAGAAGAAGATTTGAGTGAAAGCAGTTTATTTGGAAGGTGGTTCCAGGAATCACCAGGAAGGCAGTGGAGAAGGGAGACAGGGGAGGGAAGGCAGCCAACAAACAGTGCATCGTCAGCAGGTTTCTGTTCTGGGCAACTGAAGCCGAATCCCATTGAGAAACTCTGGGAGACAGCGTGGCATATGCCTCAGAGTTACTTACCCAAACGGAGACGCGAGGAGGCTGGAGGACTTATTCACTAGCTCCTATCCATCACGGGTTGAAGGCTGCTCCTGGCGTTTCCAGCCCACCCCCGAGAGAAAGCCCAGAGGAAGAAGGTCGCTGGGTTTGCAATCAGAGGCTGTTGAATATGCCTAGGAATGGCAGAGGGGTTGTGAGCAGGGCACCAAGAGTGTAGGTCCATAGCTCATAATATTTCTTGAATGAATAAGCAAACGAATGAATGAATGTGGGGCACTTTCAGCTCCTTTAAACACAAATTTAGGTTTAAAGGTTTTTTTTTCAAAAAAAAAAAAAAACCTTCCTGTTTTCCATTTATGATTGTGACATAAAGTGTGCTTTTTTTTGTTTTTAATTTTTTTTTAAGGTTGGCACCTGAGCTAACATCTGTTGCCAGTCTTTTTTTTTCCTTCTTCTTCCCAACCGCCCCCCCCCCCCCCCAGTACATAGTTGTGTATTCTAGTTGCGAGTGCCTCTGGTTGTGCTGTGTGGGACGCTGCCTCAGTGTGGCCTGATGAGCAGTGCCATGTCCGTGCCCAGGATCCGAAACGGCGAAACCCCTGGAGGCTGACGTGGAGCCCGCGAGTTTAACCACTTGGCCACGGGGCCAACCCCTAGAGTTTAAAAGTTTTAAAACAGAATGCAGATCCTTCCACTCCACAGCACATTTATTGTATACTTTTGCAAAATCTAGAACAGAAAACCTATGCTATCCCAGACGATTTAAATTCTGCAGCAGTGATACTTGAAAAAAGAAAAAAATCTCTGTAGATAGACTATAGTAACTGTCAAAAAGAAAACTTACTCAAAGAAAATACATGGTAAGCATGAACTCAAATTACCAGTTTTTATGGTTACTAGCGATCATAAGAGATAACCGGGGTAAGAATGTTTGGTTTGTTGGATGGGTGAGTTTGGAAGTGAGCTTGGAGATAGGAGCTTTTGCAAAAATGGCAGTTGACCCAGTGGCTGGTTATAAGTGAGTCCCCAAAGAAAACTGGGGAAAAAAGTAGATGAATGATGTTGTCTGGCACCTTCCTGTCTCTTAAGTGCTTTGCAAATGATCCTTACTATAACCATGAGAGGAAAAGCATTGTTATTGTTATCCTCAGTTTAGGTGAGGCAGCTGACGTCAGAGAAGTGCAGTAACTTGCTCAAGAAATAAGCCTCGCAGACTCCAAAAATGGCGTCTTTCCATGACACATCCCTCTGCTTCCCCCACAGAAACATCAGTGGGGAAATGAGCAGGTATAACGGACCCTACACGAGTTAATGAAACCTTGCTCCTTTCTACTGTCCTTCCAGGCCTCCATGCATCTCCCACTCAGCCTACTCCTTGGATAACAGTGAGTGCTAGGTAGGCTGTCAAAAATGTTTTAATTGAACTGAAGGCACCATCCAGTTGTACTGTCCAATAATACCATCCTAGGAATTCTGGAATCTTACCTACCTCTCTGTCTCAGACAGGAGGTACCAGTCATGAGAACGCCCTGAGGTCAGCCTGGCATGGCTCGATGCCACACACTGGACATCTTGGGACAAAATCTGAAGGCCTTTGAGTTAGAAGGCACAATGGGGCTCAACTTTCTGTCCCTGAGCAGACAGCATCCTTAACTAGCCTAGCTAGTTGGACATCTTGGATCTTCTCTAAGATTACCAGCAGTGAAGAACTCAGGACTCCAGACTTTATCCTCCGTTCCTGGTTTACTTTGCTCATTCATTCATTCAATAAATATTTATGGAGGACTCCTGCATGCTAGGTTCGAAGAATTCAACAGAAAACAAGACAAATAGGACCTTATGCTCAATGAGCTTATAGTCTGGTAGAGATGGGGGAAGGCAATTAATAATTCATTAGACTAACATTCAGCTTGTGGTTAGTGCTCCAAAGTAAATAGAGTGAAATAGTATACAGGAACTGTGAAAGACCTAACTGTCTTCTTTTTCCTCTCTTTCCAGTCCATCCTGCTCCCTTTTAGCACACTTAGCTTTTCAAAACCACTCCTTCCATCTTGCCTTGCCTCCCCACCATCTCAAGTCTCTGTTCTCTGCCTGACTTCTGTGGAACCCCGGAGCCTGGCGCCCCCTTACTTTGCCAAGCTCCACCTATTCCTGTCTGTGCCCACCCTGTGCCCCTGCCCAGAGCACACTCCTCCCCCATCTTGAGCCGTCCCCACACACTCCACGTTTTAAGGGCTGCCTTTGGTCATCCATTCTGGAATCAGACACTCAGTGTGCCAGGTCCCCTCTTGGGGGGGGAGGTGCAAAGTTGGATGGAACTTGGTTTCTCTCTGCCCTTGAAGAGCCCACAGAACTGCTTCCTCCACAAAACCTCTCAATACATTTTTCCCCACCATTGGCTCCATTTAGAGGCCACCCCAGCACAACTGGGCCTCAGAGTTCACTGGTAGGTTCTGTGTACAGGAATTATGATTCTTCAACAATGATAAAAGCTTTAAAAGGCCTGAGTCGTACTTTTTTCCTTCTGAATTCCCTGTGATTTCCAGTTCTGCAAGGAGCTGCTTTTAGCTCTGGGAAGTCCTTTCTTACGTCTATCTTAAATTACTGCTACCTCACTGTGTACTTACTTCTTAAAGTCTTATTCTTCTTGGCTTTAGGGCAGAGCTAAGGCACCCCGCTCAACGCTGCGTGTCTGCTAAGCACTCACGGAGTGCGTGTCAGTTGATAGGAAGTGCCTGGCACTTAAAATCGTTATTCTATCCCCTCCGACTGAAAAACTGCAGCTCCTTAAACCTTTCTTCAAAGTCTTCTCCCCAACCACTTAATCATTGTGTGACTCTTCTCAAACTCTGTTAATCAGCTTAAAAAAAAAAAAAAATCAGTGGGAGGTTTGAAGAAGGTCTTTAAACCAAAAGCAATAAAGAAAGTATAACAAAATCCAGACAGGGCCTGCCAGGGCGACTGAGTTCAGCTCTCTGCCTTTGGCCTGGCAGCCGCACGACCAGCTAGTAGATCAAGCAGACTGTCTTGGCTGGGCACAACTGTCCAGCCTCCCATCTGAATGTGTGTTGCAGAAAAATTAGATTTAGAGGGAGGAGAACTTAGCTTGTAGCCCCATCGACACTTCTTCAGACTGCTGATGGCCACTGGGTCAGAAAAATCCAGGCCTGGGCAGGATTTAGTTAGTTGGTATAATTTTGGGAACTTTTGTTTCTTCCAGTGTCATTTTGTTGTGAGTCCACAGACCCTCACAGAGTTTAGGTGCCATCTGTATGTGTGGGAGTGTGTGTGTGTGAGAGAGAGAGGGAGATGCACGCAGACTAATTCACACTAAAGTTTTACTGACTTACTATGCAATGACTCTAAAACATTTTCACCAAACTGCCTCTAATGGCAGGGGAGAGAGAGGGTGGACCCTGAAGACTGGGGCCTCTGGCCTCTAAAGCATCTGTATCAGGAAAGCATTAAAATTTATAGTAGAGATCCATGTGGGGGCTGGCCCGGTGGCGCAGCAGTTAAATTTGCACGTTCCGCTTCAGCAGCCCAGGATTCGCCAGTTCGGATCCCGGGTGCAGATATGGCACCGCTTGGCAAGCCATGCTGTGGCAGGCGTCCCACGTATAAAGTAGAGAAAGATGGGCACGGATGTGAGCTCAGGGCCAGTCTTCCTCAGCAAAAAGAGGATTGGCAGCAGATGTTAGCTCAGGGCTGATCTTCCTCAAAAAAAATAAAAGAATCAAGGGAGTGCTTTTCCTGTATGACCCACCTACAAACCTAGATTAAGCTTCTTGGAGGGAGGCCTCACCCTCCTTCTGCAGAGCACTAAACACACCAGGGCCTACAGAAGTGTTTTCTTTCTTTCAGGCACGCACAGAAATTAATGAGCTCCATCTTTGGCATGGATTAGAAAATTCCGCTGTGGCGTTGGCAGGGCTTACGCCGGCACCAGAACATTAAAGAAACCTCGCATTGAGGGCTACGAAGAACAAAGGTAAGGACTAACGGATCGGGCCTGTTTCCTTGTTCACAGTCAGGAAAAGGAGGGAAAGGAGAAAGGAAGAGGCGCCTGGCTGGGAGAGGTGTGTCCAGCCGAGGGAGGGACTTTCCTCGAGCTGTTCTCAGACCGTCAGTCTCTGCAGGCAGCACAATGCCCTCCCTGTTCCCCGTGCCCTCACGACGCTGTGGCAGACTTGGAGCCTTACCTGGCACAGCGTCAGTGGCAAGCATTCAGCGCTGTGGCCACCGGGCACATCTTGGGCAGATTCCTTCACCCACGGGGGTGGGTTCCCACTCTCAGCAGAGGTGGGAGCCAGCTGCGTTTGCCTCGCAGTCTCTTGTTTTTGGGGAACAGTCGGCAGACTGAACTGAATAAATACACCATGTCACCTAGCGATCCATAAGTATTTGTTCGTCATCCAGTCAACGACTTTTGAGCACCTACCGTGATCGAGATCCAGCAGTGAAGACAACAGACATAGACCCTCTACATAAGCAGGTTTGGGATGGGAGGTGGACAATCAGCATTAAACAAATAAACAAAATAATTTCAGGTACTAATAAAACAGGATGATGAGATAGAAAATGATAATGAGGAGCAGGCTATTTTAGGATGCTTAGGTAAAGCCTCAAGTGACATTACAGCTGAAATGTGAATCACCTGAAGGAAGATGGGAACTCAAAAATCTAGGCAGAAGGAATAGCATGTGCAAAGGTCCTGAGGTGGGAACATGTTTGACAATTTCAGGGAACTGAGTGAAAGCTGGTGAGGAAGTAGTGGTAATGAGCAAAGTGTAAAGAAAGGCAGGGACCAGACTTATTATGAGCAACATCACATCTAATGCTGCAAAGTGTGTTACAGTTTGCAGAGGGCTTTGAACACACACTATCTCAATTCTGTCATCCAACAACCCAATTAAATAGAGAACGAAACAAGCTCAGGAGGTCACTTCTTCAAGGTCACAAAACTAGGAAGTAGTGGGACAGGGACTCTGACCAAGACTCTGTTTACACAACTCCAGAGGGTGGTCTCCATGCAGGGGAGGGTGCCATTTGTATCATTCCTTGGAGTTTGTGCAGTGCACAGCCTGGGCCACTGTATGCAGTGACCCTGTGCCAGCTCAGGTCTATTTTCCCCAAATTTCTATGTTTCTTTTCTGTTCTAGGAGATGTTGGCAATACAAAGAATAAAGATATTATTCTGAATCTTGGTGAGCACATGATATAAAGAGAAACGATATATGAAAAGATGGTGGCTGATGTAAGAAAGTATTTGTTTCTGGCAAGGACATTACAGATAACTTAGTAGGGGATGTGAGATTTGAGCCTGGCTTGAAGATTTAGATTGGTGGATACGCAGGAAAAAAGTCCATAGGACTTCATCACACAAATGTGCACTAAAAACGTAGTGTGTCATAAACCACCATAAGCGCTTGCTTCCAGCAGCTTGTGATTTAAAAAAAAAAAGAATATTTATTATTCTATCACTATGCCTTAAAATTCACGCATTTTAAGTGTGCAGGTAGATGAGTTTTGACAGATGTGTGCGCTGAGCGACCACCACTGTGATAGAGCTCTGGAACATCTCCTTTACACGACAAAGTTCTCTGTGTCCCTTCACCCACTGCCCTGGCCCCTCCTCCAGGCAGTCCCTGGGCTTATCTCTGCAGCCATAGTCTCACTTTGTCTGTTCCAGAACGTCGTATAAATAGAACCAAGTGTGTACTCTTTTGTGTCCAGCCTCTGTCGCTCAGTGTGTTTTGAGGTTTATTGTGTTGTCATGTATGTACCAGTAGCTTGTTTCTTTTCCTTGCTGGGTAATAGTCCGTTATAATAATAGACAAGAGTTTGTTTCTTCATTCTCCTGTTAACAGACATCTGGGCTGTTTCCGGCTTGGGAGTGTCACGAGTGAAGCAGCTGTGAACATTCTTGTCCGATTGTGGAGATGTTTTCATCTCTCTTGGGTAAACACCCAGGGGTGGAAGTGCTGGGTCATAGAACAGGTCTGGACCACCAAGCGATTTTCCCCAGTGGTTGTGACATGTTACAGCACACGGGGTTTCAGTTATTCCACGTCCTCACCAGCACTTAGTGTGGCTGCTCTTTTTGGTTTTATCCTTGCTCCTGAGTGTGTGGTGGTTTTCATTTGCGTTCCTCTGACCACTAGTGATGTTGAGCAGTTTTTCACAGGCAAGTGTTTTCATAGTTGTAATTCTTTGTATTCTCTGCTTTTCAAATTTATACTGAATGTGACCATTCTTTTGTTACTCCATAGCCTTCATGACCATTATATTAAGGGCTCCTAATATTCCAACAAGGGAATTCTCTACAATTTATTTAATCATTCCTCTATTAGACATTTAAATTATTTCCAGTTTCCCACATTTCTAAATAACACTGAGATTAACGTGAGAGTGTATATATTTCTCCCCATATTTTAGGTTATTCCCTTTAAATTAATCACAAAAATAAAAGGATTGACTCAGGGCATTTTTGTGGCCTTGGCAGTGTGAAACACAAGGTGGACGTTTAGCCCACTGGTCTTCAAAGGCACGGTGCAGGACCCTGTCACGCTCTGCGCAGAGGGCTCCCGCTCCCGCCCCTTCGGTGAAGGTGGTCCTTTTCTCTAGAGGCCTAGCTAATGGCTGCTTTGTAACTAATTATTTTTTGAGTCCTGGGTAAAGCTGAAAAGGTTAATACTGTTATTGACACAATGCTCCAGCCCTGGAGGCTTCGTTCTCCCTCTAGCCAAGTTAAAATAAGGAGAAAGAAGAACTCTGGGGGGCCCTGTTCCCTGAGAAGGACCTGTGCAGGTGCGCAGCCAAGCAGCACTTGGGTCCATTCAGTGGCAGCCCCAGAATTTCTGTAGATGAAACGTCTGATTGAAGCCAGGCTGGAATGTGACTTGAGTGTTTTTGGGCTGTGCACATTTGGATTGTGTGTTTGTGTGGGGGGGCTCTGGGAGGACCGAGGAGGACGAGGAGGAGTATGTGGGAGGAGTTGGGGGGACTAAGGCCCCTTGCAGAGGCACCTGAGGAGAGGGGTTAACTCTGTGTGGGCTGAGGCTGTGCATGGCCATTGCATGGGGGTGGGCGCCTTGGAAAGCATATTAATCCTATCAGGCCAGGAGAGAACCTTATTAATCCCTCTCCAAGCATCCAATTGCCCCCAAACCTGCCAAGAGCCATATTTTATATGGTGCCGGGTCCACCTCCGAATTCCTATTTCAGGAGGAATTTGCATAACAAATCAGTCTCCTGCAGGCACCATATTCAGGCCTACCTGTATGGAAGGAAAGGCCTTCGGGCCAGGTTGCCAGGCCCCTTCTCCCCTTCCCCTTCTCCCCTTCAGCTGAGCTCCTGCACTTCCTCAAGTTGCCCTTGACGACACTCCAAAGGGCAAGCAGCGGAACGGCCTCCATCTGTCCTGAGACCTGACACTCACCAGCAATTCCTTTATTTTTTCTTTTTTTTTAAAAGATTGGCACCTGAGCTAACAACTGTGGCCAATCTTTTTTTCTGCTTTCTCTCCCCAAATCCCCCCCCAACCCCGGTACATAGTTATATATCTTAGTTGGAGGTCCTTCCACTTGTGGCATATGGGACGCCGCCCCAAAGTGGCCTGATGAGCAGTGCCATGTCTGTGCCCAGGATCCAAACCAGCAAAACCCTGGGCTGCCACAGCGGAGTGTGCAAACTTAACCACTCAGCCATGGGGCCGGCCCCCCCCCCTTTTTTTTATTGTGGTAACATTGGTTTATAACATTATATAAATTTCAGGTTTACATCATTATATTTCAATTTCTGTGTAGATTACATCATGTTCACCACCCAAAGACTAATTAGAATCTATCACCACACACACACACACCACACACACACACACACACACACACACACACACACACACACACACACACACACACACACACACACACACACACGTGCCCATCACCCCTTCGCCCTTCTCCCTCCCCCTTGCCCTCTGATAACCACCAGTCCAGTCTCTTCACCAGAAATTCCTGATTGTGCTAAGCCACAGTACAGTCTTTCCCCCTCTAAATGTGAGCTTATCAAGGACAAAAACCTTTCCGTAGTCATGATGTCTTAGTTTGGGTTCTCCCAGAAGCAGACCCTGAAATGAGAATTCAAGTGCAAGTCGTTTATTTAGGGGGTGATCCCAGGAAAATCTGACCAGGGGAGTGAGGACGTGAGCCAGGAGAGGGAGGGCAGAAAGATAGGGTGTGTTTTCAAGCCAGTTACCACTGTGGGCAACTGAGGCTCAGTCCTGTGACGGCCTCTGAGAGATGGTCGAGAGCACGCCTCCAAGTTACCACACCTGGGAGGAGGCAGCTGGGGTCTTTATCCCCCAACCACTAACAGTCTTGGTTGAGGATGTTCCTGGGGAGACTTCAATTCCGGGCCTTGCAGCTGCACTGCCTGCAGGCTGGGTGCGCTCCAGCAGCTGGAAAAAGCCCCCAAGCAAAGAAACACAGGTGCTGGCATCTGGAAGTCAGGCTACCTTTGTGCACTGAAGTAGTAAAGCCAAGAGTCTATGGGCCGCGTGTGGACAACGTCTGCAGCACGGTGACAAGCAGATGCTCAGTAAAGCAGGCTGGTTGAACCCAGAGGCCTCAGCTAGCTTTGGCTCCAACGCTATAGCTCCTGTTTATTCTCCAGCAACCCCTGAACGCTGCCATTAGCCAGCAGCGCCATTTTAGGATCAAACCCAGGAGCCCAGTGCCCCTTACACTTTTGAGCAGTGCTTCTCAAGGTGTAGTCCCGGGACCAGCAGCAGCAGCAGCCCCTGGGAACTTGTGAAAAATGCAAATTGTTGGGTCTTACCCCAGACCTACTGAATCAGGCACTCTGGGGGTGAGGCCCAGCGATCAGCGTTTTAACAAGCCCTCCCGCGGGTTCGAAGGTATCCTGAAGTTTGAGCAGCTCTGTTTTAGACTCGAAAATTTAGAACAGTCTCCACGGCAAGGGCATTTGCCCTCTGGCTAGAGTGCTTCCCACTCCAGGCCTCAGGCACTGAAGGAAAAAGGAAATGGAAACTACAGACCTTTTAGACTTTGGCCCCTTTTGTGGGTTTTTCTTTTCTCTTCGGGCTTATTAAATACAGGTTGTACCTAATTACCTGCAATGGAAAGCGGTGCAGGCGTGTGCACCGTAGGAGATGACCTCACAGACACCGTGTCGGGTTTGACTGAAGAGGTCGAGGGAGGGCGGGGAGCTTTACGGGCCTGTTTGTTTTCCTGAGCTAATATTTAAGTTCTTTTGCTTGCCCTCTGCACACAGCTGGTGGGCAGTAGGAGAAAAGTCAGGGGTCTGCCCTGGACTCAAACCAATTGTAGAGAATGTGCAAAGGGACTAGTCAAGGGTAGCCCCTTCAGCCAGTTTGCGTGGGGAAACTGTAAAAGATGGGCTTGGTCTGCGTGCGCTGACCCAGGCCAGCAGGGGTGGGCACGCGTAGCATTGGGGTGGTTTCCTGAGCCGCCTCCCGGTTGGACGGTCTCTGGCAGGGCAGACACCCCTCCCTGCTTCTCCAGCAGCGCCGGCCAGGATCGGCACCCTTCAGGAGGGGCTTCCTGTCCCCTGACAGCAGACCTGGAGGGGGCCACCCCAGTGGTGTGACATCACAATGTAGCCCATTCAGGATCTTGGGACCCGCTTGCTCCTGGGCCCAGGATATAAGCTTAACCTCGCAGGGCTGGCCTCACCAACAGGGCCACGGCAGCAGAGACAAGCGCTGATCTACCAGGCACTCTGGGTGAGTACTCAGACTTCCTGAGAACCACGGAAAGAAATGCAGCCAATGGCAGGCTGGTCGCGCCCTGGGGTCTCGTGCTCACAGCAGCATTACCCAGTCTGGTAGCCAGGAGAGTGCCAGCACGTGCTGGAGCCCTTCCTGGGGAAGCTGACTCACCTGCTGCAAACGCCCCTTTTCCGACCTCTCCCTTGGGGCCCCTATCTCCAGGAAGTGTTGTTCTCGCACCTCCAGGCCCGGTTGCCACCTGCCCCAGCTCCCTGGGCAAAGGCCAACAGTGTGCTTGATGGAGGCTCCAGGGCAGGGAGGCCAGGCTCGCAGACGGCAAACCCACCAGCACATCACTGCGAGTCCCAGCCAGGGTGGCGGGAGCCCTGGGCCCTGGGCCGCCCACACAGCAGTGTGAGCAGGCGTGCCTCGGGCGCTGTGAGGGATGCCCTGTGGCCCTGCCTCCCTGTGTGCTTTGCCTTCTCTCTTGGCTGTTTTTAAATCTGACTCCCCTGACCCTCCAGTGTGTCACATCTCCTCCTTCCCTTGAGGACAGTGAGAGAGATTTGAGACCATGACGGGAGGTGGGTACGTGAGTTAGGACTCTGGAAGAGCAGGCAAAGTCAAAGCAGGCGGTGGGGATGGGGCAGGGCCGGAAGCCGTCTCTCTGGGAGGACGCGGGCGCTTCCCAGCTGGGCCACCAGCAGCTGGCTGAGGGTGGCCTGAGGCCCAGTGCCTTCTACAGCCAACAGTGGGGACCAGTGCAGGGGCACCAGGAGGCAGAGGCAGCCTCCCTCACTGTCGCATGCTCCCACAGCCGGTCCGTCCGCCTGCTTCCTGCAGCCAGGTGGACCGCTCACTGTCTGCGAGAGCAAACAGGTGTGCGCGGCCGCAGCGCACCTCACGCACCGAGATTTTGAGCAGACTCCTGGCTTTACCTGAGTGTGTAAGGCAGAAAGCGAGGCAGGTGTTCGGAGAAATGTTTTTCCTACGTCCAAGACGTAGTGGTCCACTGAGCCTGCTCCGTCTCAGGCCCCCCTGAAAGAAAAGAACAGTGTAGCGGCCAGAGCCACAGAGGCCTGTGGTCCTGCGCCAGCGCCAGCCCTCCTTTGGAGAGAAGGGGGCGGGAAAACAAACACTTATGAAGCACCTACTATGTGTCAGACCCACTGTGTGTGTGTTATTGCTCTTAATTCCTCCCAGCAGGAAGATGAGGTTGGTATTCTCATGCTTGTTTTATAGATACAGAAACTGAGAACCGTGTTCTGTGCCCGGTGCCACGTTTCAAGAGGGACATTAACCTAGAATTTATAGACACTCTGTGTGCAGACAAGCGTCCCCAACATCAGAGTGCTCTGATAATAGAGCGGGCTGCTTTGCGAGGTGGCAAGCCTGCGCTTTGGAAGCGCCCAGGCGAGCGGGTGCCTTCTGTCAGCAGGGCTGGGACCGCTGTGAGGGGTTGGGAGCCAGACCAGAAGATCTTTAAAGGCCATTCCAAATCCCAGTGAGCGGGGTCTGGGTCTCACTACCTTGTTAATCTCCTGTGTTTGAATCAAGTGGGTCAGGCCTTGCAGGGCAGCTGTGAACTTTGTTAGAGGGGAGAGCTGGAAGGGGCCGTTGAGATGGGCTCTGCCCACCTGCTGGGCCCCGGGGAGCAAACAGGAGGCCAGGCTGGCTAAGGGGTGGCCCAAGGCCAGAGCCAACTCACGGGATGAATATTTGATGAAAGAAGGAAGGAAGAAATGACAGCTCCACGATGGGAACCAACCTGATGCTAATCAGGCATCCCTTAGCCCACCTCTCTTTCCTTCCTAAGACTTTCCTATCAAGATTATGATTCGACCCGCATTTACTGAGCACCCACTGTATGCCCAGTGTGTTCACAGAGATTGTTTCAGGTAATCCACCCTAACCCATCAGATGAATGTCATCGCCCCCATTTCTCAGATGAGGACAGTTGGGTAACTCCCCCAGAGGGCACAGAACTTGTGGAGATGTCACAAACACTAAATAACAACGAAGGTCTGGCTAACTCCGAGGACAGCGTGCATCTCCACCTGCTGCCTCTCGGCTGGAGCGAGGCAGCCTTGTCCTCTGTGTCCTTCCTAAAGACAAGCTGCCGGGGACTTGCCCAGTCCTCAGGGGCTGTTTCAGCCCTCCTGGCCCCTGTCCTGGCTCCCATCGGGCTCCCGTGCCTCTCTCTGATGGGACAAGACAGAGCGACTGTTTCCACACCAGCAGATGTTCTGGGCCAAGGAAGAAAAGATGCTAATCGAAATCAGCTTCAGCTAATTGTAGCAATTTCCCTTCTGCATGTTGCCCTGAAATAGTAGCCGCGCTCTGTTCGTTTTCCACATCAGGGAGCCCCAAATTGGCAGCGTAAATGAGGTTGCAACGAAGTCAGTTAAACAGGCCTCTTTGCTGCCGGTTGCCATGGATGAGGCCTTGAACGTTCTCTGGGTAAGACCTTGGCTCAACTGTTCATGGACTTGGCATCTTTCTTGCTCCCTGTGGATAATTTGGACCCACTGTTGGGCTGGAAGAGCCCCTCTTAATCCTGGGGAAAACCGGAACCTCAAGTGATTTAATGACTACCAAGCCCAGGAGCACACGGTCTGACCTTGAACCCTGGTTGACTTCTGATTTGTCCTCTAGCCAGGGCTGGCCAATAGAACTTTCTGCGTGGACAGAAGTGTTCTCATTGACACTGCCCTGTACGGTAGCGGTTGAGTGCTTGAAATGTGGCTAATGGGACTGAGGGACTGGATTTTCAGTTTTTACTTTATTTTATTGTAAGTTTAACTTTAGTGTAAAATGGCCTGTGTGGCTAGTGGCCCCTGAACTGGATAGTGTGGCCGCAGCCTGCCAACTTTTGTGCTGTCATCTCCTGACCTCGTCCCCCTCCCCCAGCTTTCCCGCTCCCTCAGCATCCACACCAGCCACCTGGGCCTCATGCAAGCCAGGCTGTTCCCTCCTCGGGGTGTTGGCGCTTGCTATTCCCTCTGCCAGCGTCCCCCTTCCTCTGGTCATCTCCCAGTCTGCCCCTGTGTCACATCAGGGCCTCAGATCAAGTGTGTTTTGTCGGAGAGACCATCCCTGCGTTGTCAGACATTGTCCCCACCCCACTCCAAGTTGCTTCGTATCTCTCTGAAATCATTGTGTATTTTAGTTCAGGCTGCCATAACAACGTGCCATCAACTGGGTGGCAGGAATTTACTTCCCGCGGTTCTGGAGGCCGGAAGTCTGAGATCAGGGTGCCCACGTGGGCGGCTTCTGGGGAGGGTCTGCTTTCACGTTGCAGGTGGCCGTTTTCTCCTTGCCCTTCACGTGGTGGGGAGAGAGAGTGCTGGCTGGAGTCCCTTTTGTAAGGGCACTAATCCCACTCACGAGGGCTCCACCCTAATCACCTAACCATCTAATCACCTCCTAATGCCACCACACGGGGGGTCAGGGTTTCAACACAGGAATCTGGGGACGCAAGCATTCAGTCCGGTGCATTGTGTTTGTGTTTTCCTGTCTGTTGCTGTCTCCCTGGACAAGAGCTTCAGTTCCACAAGAGCAGGGGCATGGTCCATCCTCGTCACTGCTCCACCCTGGGCCTGGAACAGTGCCTGGAACAGCACGTGGCAGGCGGAGAGTGCTCAGCACAGTGTCTCGAGTGAGTGACCATCTTGCAGAGAGTCCGGTGGCCATTCCTCAGCTGCCTCCTCTAGTGAGGAGGAAAGACAGTCGCTGCCTCAGTACTCTTGTGCTGTGTAACAAAATAACCCCAAAACTTAGTGTCTTAAAACAGCAAGGATTAGTTATTTCTCCTGATTCTATCAGTCAGAAATTTGGGCAGGACTCAGCTCCATGTGACATCAGTGAGGGTCACTTATTCAGCCATGTTCAGCGAGGGGCTGGGCTGGACGAGGCGGCCCAAGAAGGCCTCCCTGAGCCTTCTGGAACTCACAGGTCCTCCAGGTGGCGTCTCCGTGCGGTTAGCTTGAAGGTCTCAGGGTAGCTGGACTTTTTATGTGACAGCTGCCTTCCCAGAGAGGAAGGGGAGCTGCCGTTCCTCTGGGGGCTGGGCGTGCACTGCCAGCACCACGTCCACCACATGCTGCTGGTCTAAGCAAGTCACAGCTGAGCCCAGAGAAGAGGGGAGGGAAATTGTCCACCCCCGGTGGGCAGGGCAGCAGTGCATACAGGCAGGGAGGAACCCATGGCGGCCACCTCCACACACAGCCACAGTCACTACAAATAACCCTGCAGTGGCACTTCTTAAGCTGGAAAGTGCATCGGGACCACCTGGGGGCTTGTTAAAATGCAGGTCCTGATCCAGGAGGTGTGGGCTGTGGCCGGAGCTTCTGTATTCCTAACAAGCTCCCAGGAGATGCCGAGACTGCGGTCCTTGACCAGCCTTGGAGTAGCAAGGCTGTATTCGGGCACATGCTGTGAGGGCCGGTCCTGTGTTTAGGTTTGGCCTCACAGTGTCCCAGATACCACCATGGTTCGTCACTCTGCCGGGTTAAGCATTGCCCGCTCTTGCCGGGGTCCATGTGATCAGTCCCTTCTCCCTGGCACCCAGGCTTGTGCCTACACCATGCCACGGGGAACTATCCTGCTCCGCCTCCCAAATGCTTCCCAAGTGTTGCTTCACCAAATCTACAGCCCCTTGCTCTTCTAATTTAACACTTGATGCTGACTGTGCCCCTTGTAAAACTGGTGGGGTGGGGCTCCTTCAGTTACAGGATAGAACCAAACTCAAAATAGTTTAAAGGAAAAGGATTGATGGAACATACCATGGCTTCAGGAATGGCTGGATCCAGACCATCAGTGATGTTGTCAAGTAGCTGTTTGTCACCATCTTCAGCTCTGCCTTCTCTTGGTATCTCTCTGGCAGGCTATCCCCAAATGGAAGAAGAGACGACCTCCTGCTGTGCAACCACAGCAGGATAGAGGCACCATTTCTTTCCTGATCTTTCCAGCAAAAGTG
The DNA here is from genome assembly GCF_037783145.1 of Equus przewalskii. Classification (NCBI taxonomy): domain Eukaryota; kingdom Metazoa; phylum Chordata; class Mammalia; order Perissodactyla; family Equidae; genus Equus; species Equus przewalskii. The sequence goes on along the minus strand of NC_091851.1, from coordinate 6,962,115 downwards.
ACAGAGTTCTTTCTGGTCGGCCACACTAGGGTCCATGCCCACAATGAACTAATCACTGTGGCCAAGAGGATGTGTTACCTCATTGGACAGGCCTAGGTGTGTGTACCCCCCTGGAGCCAGGTGGTGTGGCCAGCCTGACCCAAGTCACGTGGAATGAGAGCAGGAAAGGTGATTCCCCCCGGAAAACTAGAAAGGAAAGAGAGCTGTTGGAAAGCCAAGAAATTACCACGCTTGGCCATGAGAACTGATGTTCTCTGATAGCTGGGGAAGCAAAGGGCAGGGGCCTTATCAACTCCAGGGAGCACACAACTAACCAGGCCTCCTGACCCCCAGCACCAGAAGAGACTTGAAAATTAGCCAAGGCCTGTTCCACTGGCCCAAGGGATGTTAACTGACCTTACTTAAAAGGCTGTGTGGTCCAGAAAGGTTAAAAGAAGATGGGTTAGGCCAAGTCAGCAGTTCTATTGCTGTGCAGGACTTGTCAGGGCATTGAATAAGCTGGAGTACGCTGAATCGTCAGGGGCATGATTTGAGGTTATCATTCTGTTGAGCACACTTTGGGAAATTATTAACCTAACTCCACCCATTTTATAGATGAAGCAACTGAGGCTGAGAAAGAAAAAGTGACTGGGGCAAGGTCATGCAACAACTTAGTACCGAGCTTGTCCCTAGCTGCTGTCACAGTGACATATGTGAGGCTGCATGGAAGCCTCGCCTTGTGCCTCAGGGCGGCCCTGCCCCCAGCACTGGTCATTTTCCTGCCCTCTTTTCTCACAGACATGCCTGCCCAGGACTCTCAGGCCCTCACAGTACGGCCTCCATGAGGGCTGCGGCCCCCCAGAGTGCTGACCCGGCCTGGGACGTGCCCCCCGCTGCTGCAGACCTGAAGGGGACTGTTGACAGGGTAGGAAGCCAAGTGGCTCCGAACTCAGGAAAACACAGCCGCCCTACCAGCCGGGTGACGGCAGCAGGAGGCTGAAGGACTCCAAGCTCAGCCAAACGTGAAAGAGCGACAGCCAGGGGCAGTGAGAGTGCTGGCAGGAGGGCCGGGCCGCTCCCTCACCGCCTAGGCCGTGCGTCAGGCCTGAGGCCCGCTGACGTGAGGCGGTGGTTGCACCAACGTTGTTTTGAGCTCTTCTCTGGGCTGGCACTTCTCGTGTGCTCCTTCCAAGTGGCTCAATGACCCACATTTGTGAAGAAGAGAAAGTGGCCCTCACACGAGGGGGTCAAGCTCTTCTCCTTGCCAAGTCGTCAGTCTTGCACGAGTATTGAACTCTCCTGACCTCAGCTGCGTCATCTGTTAAACGGGGCTGGAATGAGTTCCTGCCTTGGAGCTTTGTTGTCTGTGAAGTAGCAGCAGCCTAGCCCCTCCGTAGTAAGGACTCCTTCAGAGGTGGTGGCAATGGAGAGGTGACATCAGGTCCAGGTTACCAGCTAAGAAGGGACAAAACGAAGGTCCAGAACGGGTCCCCAGCTCCCCGGCTTGGCTCCTGCCTGCCCCTGCACTGCTGCTCAGAGAGGAGCCACATTCATGAGCAGACAGCTATGGCTCAGCGCCCAGAGAGGGTCAGAGGGCTTTTCTGAGTCTTCCTCTGTGTAAGATGAGGATGGCATATGTGTCTCTTTGGTCACTTTGAGGTGACTCTGTCCAAAGGCCAGGCAGATGAGTAGATGTTGTGAGCAGGGTTGGGTGTGTGTACCTGAGCCCTCAGAGTAGAGCCAGTGCCAAGTGTGACTCAGGTGGGTATCTGCCATCAGCACTCGAGGCCACGCGGAGGGAAGACACTGGGCTCACACCCAGGTGTTTTCAGCCAGGTGTGCCTGCACTGGAAACCAAGCCTTCACCAGCGGATGCTTTTGAGATGAAAATCCCCCATGGATTTCAGGGAAGGCACTGGGAGTCCTGTCTGGCCACCGAGTGGGAAGGTGGAAGTACAGGCAAGAATGGTGGTTTTCTGCTTGTGGACACACTTCCTGGGGAGGTCAAAACAGTCCCCAGGAAACCACGTCCAAGGCTGCAGACGGGAACCACTTACCTAGGATGAAGATTTCGTAAGCGTCGACGCTTGACAGCAGAGCTTCCTAATCTAGGGTCCTTGGTCCACAACCCCCTGACATTTGATGTCCAGTTTTATCTATATGTGCAAGTTGGGTATTTTTCTGGAAGGAAAATCTACAGCAGGAGAGGTAAACTGGTGGCATGGCTTTGTTTTGCTGGGTTCACATCACGTTACAGATATTTGAATTACTGCCCAACATTTAAAAATTGGGAACTTGCACATAAAATTCTAAATTTTTGGCCTCTCTTGAAATAACAAGGTCTGGCCACCAGGGACGCACATTCCTAAGAGGGAGCTGCCTCCTTTAGGTGGATGTGAGACCCCCAGCATCCACAGTCCACACCATCTTGTGACCTCCCTGATGAATGCCATGTCAGTCCACGTTTATCATTGCCCTCGCAGTGTTTGTCCTCACTGATTTATTTTTCTTCACTTGTCTGGATCCTCAGGGTTTTGCATTTATAACCCCTGGTCTGAACTTTTAATAGATGCTCAAGAGCATGTTTGATTTCCAAAAGGTGATTGAAACGAAGATCCCTTCCTGCCTAAACTCTTCCATGACAATCCAGTGTTGAGACTTGACCCTTAGTAGGAGTAGAACATGGCCCTGCCCAGGCCAGGAACCACCAAATCTCTCCCTACAAGGAATGCGGTTGCGCTTTGTGTCCAGGATTGTGTTTACAAATAGGCAGGGTTGTCTTTTGATGGCTACAAAACACCAAAAGATCTCCAGAAATTACCAAAACTCCGGGGTACAGTCTCTGCCCCACCCCCCGCCCCGAGTCCTATTTGCAATACAAGTAGTTCGTTATCTGCTCAGATGGTAATGCAGTAAATGAAATCAATGGCAATCTTTGGGAAATCCTTTCGTTGTGACCTTGAGAACCTGGCTTTTGAATGGAGACAAATCAGAAAGAGAAGAACAGAACTCTCTGGCTGAGACCTACTTTCTGAAGCCAGGGCCAACAAGGCTATGATTGTTTTGAGTCCTAAGTAAGTCTCTGGCGTTTGGGAAGACTGAGCAAGTCACTTAGAGTGGATTTCTGAACTGACATTCACAGACGCATAGACGCACACTAGCACAACATGAGGAACTGTAGGGCCTGAGAAGGTACTGGAACTGCTGTGCTGAGGACCAGCAACAAAGGCAGGTGCACACACTGTGAGAGCCAAGAGATAAGGGAAAGTTGACTCCTGGACTAGGCGCTCTGTCTGCCAGGAGACACACGGCAACATATGGGCCTTCCTCATCTTGGAATGGAATGAATGAGATGCTTAACACACCGCCCAATCACACAGCTCCACCTCTGCCACGAGCTGTCGCCTTGCTGTCCCACAGCCCAGTGCTGCAGCCCCAGTTTGCATTCGCACCCGAGGAGAAGAATTCACTTCAGAGCTGGAAGGAGACAAAATGCCCAGAAATCCAACAGAAGCCTCTCTCAGCGACTCAGTTTTGAGCGCACACGAGTCTGGGGCACCCCTACGTGTGAGGCCCGCAGTGCCCTGCGTCAGTCCCTGTATCTTGTCTGTAAGATGGGGCTAATCACAGACCGAACTCCTCACCCAGGTGGGCAGATTAAATGAGATATTACGTGAGAAGAGCTCCGCACAGTGCCTTAGGAATGAGGGTAGGCACTAATTGTTATCTTAGATTGGGTTTCCCAGGCACCAGCCCCGAGAGTCTAATTTAAGTGCGAGTAGTTAATTTGGGAGAGGGTCCAGGTAATACAGGTAGTGGAGTGAGGGTGTGAGGCAGGGAAGGGAGGGCGGCCGCTCGCCGTGTTCCAGAGCAGGTTACTGCCACAGGCAGTGGCGGCTCAATCCCTCTGGGGACGTCTGGGAGGGAACATGAAACTCGCCTCAGAATTGTCCCACTTGAGCAATGCAGAGACTGGATATTATCCACCTACTAGAGCCCATCGGCTGGGGCGGCTCCCAGGGATGTCTCGTCCCCAGCACTCCAGCCCTGCCTGCTCGCAGGGCAGAGAGGCACAGGTGCTTGCCCTGGGGACTGTGAGCCCTGAGGGATGTGGCAGGCAGGGGCGGCATCAGCTAAAGTTGCATCTCTTCTTCCTCTGACTCCTGATGCTGGAGAGGAAAGGAGGTGGGTTTTGGAGACACCCAGACCTGAGCTTCTATCTCATCACTACCTTCTAGTAGATGTGTGACCCTCTTTGCCCTCTGGGCCTCCGTTTCCCCATCTCTCAAGATAGGAACAATTCTCCCGTACTGCCAAATAAATTTTGAGGACTAAGTGTGGTGACGGCCACAGAGGTAGGCACGTAGTAGGTGCTCAACAAACGTGAGTCCCCACTGGTTCTGTTTCTCCCACTTGCCTGCAATTCTTATTCTGTTCTAGTCCCAGGGTGAGTCCCGCCTGGCACCAGACGTTCTTTCCAGATGAGCAGGAACACGCTGACATTCAAACTGGTGTTCGCCTCCGAGGCGATTTCTGAGTGACGTGTCGTCCTACCGCAATTATCTCCCTAGCTATGTATTATCGTGCTGTTTCCCTTTTAGCTGAGAGCTTTGAGAGTCTGCAGCTTTCATCACATCCAGGGAGGAGGGCATAAGCAGCTGACCTAAAAGAGGCCAAGCCAGGAGAGAAATCCCAACAGGAAGACTTTCTGACCCCTGCAGCTCACCCGGCAGCCCAGGGTCCAGAGTGTGGGCAGATCCAGAGGCTCTGCCAGCTCAGCTGGTGTGGGAGAGAGCTGCCAGGAAAAATGCAGGATGCCCAGTGAAATCGGAATTTCAGATAAACAACAAATAACTTCTTTAGTGTAAAAACGTCTTGTGAAATACTTGGATCATGCTTATACTAATAAGTTATTTATTGTTTCTCTGAAATTCAAATTTAACTAGGCATCTCCTATTTTTATTTCCTACATCTGGCCACACTAATCTGGGGGAACAAACCCTCACGGGAGGTTTGGGTTAGAGACCAGCCCAGCAACCACCCAGTCGGCCCTGCAGGCAAAGAGGAGCGGAGAAAGGCCACCTGCCCCCAGATTGCATCTCCGGGGGCTTTACTCCAGGGCCGGTAAACCCCTCCTTAGAGTCATCGTTGCCTTAATACATTGCTAACTGTACAGTGGAGTCAGTCACAGATCCACTCGCACTACACTTAGATGTGCAAAGAAAATGCGCTTCTTTATTCGCGGGCAGCACCACCCTATGGGGTACATACAGGGAGCCGTGGACTAGTCGGCAGGGTGCTGTGTCCCTGTGGGGAGTGTGTCTCCGTAGTGTCCACTCTCCCCTCCCACCCCGGGAGTGAGGTGGCTTTGGGGTGGGAGCACCACCTGTGAGGCTATGGCGGTGGGGAGACAGGGCTTTGAATACTCGTGGAGTCTGCAGGAGGAAGGCCTGATCCAGTGTGGCTGCTCTGGTCCACAGCAGTGACCGGACCCCTCTGGCCTCTTAGGGATATCTTGGCACCCGCTTCTGGGGGCTATGGCTTGGTCCTTTGCCCTGGTTGTAAGCTCCCACTTTGGGGACCTCTTTGTTCTGACTCGGGGCTTCCGCTCACCCATCAGTCCTCAAAGCGCCTCCTGCCCTGTGCTCAGGCACGTCTGTCTGGCCACCATTCATGGTTGCTGCACTGCTGCCCAATACGCTCTGGAAGTGGCCTGTTCTCATCGTCTCCTAGTGAGCCCAGGGAAGCAGGCCGCTAGGTCTCATGCACCGTTCCCACAGCCTGGCCAATGTTCCGGACTTTACCCTCTGGATCTAACGTGTCTGCCCACTTTGGGACTTTTGTCCTAGAGAGGGAAGGTTGAGCCCCTGCCCCTGTCACCTACTTCCCAAACATCTTCCTTCTTGTGGATGATGGGGTGAACTTTCTCCTTCTTTCTAGAATCCATAGGGCAGGAGAGGTAGGCTCTCTCTTTCTCTTTCTTTCTTCTGGGGAAACTCCTTCTCCTTCCCCAGATGACATTGCCTTCCCTTCTTTCTGGGGCATAATGGCAGAGAGAGGAGGATTCAAAAAACTCTACCCATAAGGAGGTGTAAACCAAGAGGTTTAAAAATATGTATTACACTACACCCATTTCATAGCAGAATTATCCTCAATAGTCAAAAGGTAGAAGCAACCCGAATGTCCATTGATGGATGAATGATGGTAAAATTTGACATACAATGGAATGTTATTCAGCCTAATAAAGAAAATTCTGACACATGACACAACAAGGATGAAACTTGAGGACATTATGCTAAGAGAAATAAGCCTGTCACAAAAAGACAAATACTACTGTATGATTCTACTTACATGAAGTACCTGGAATAGTCAAATTCGTGGAGCCAGAAAGTAGAATGGTGGTTGCCAGGGGCTGAGGGGAGGGAGAAATGGGGAGTCGTTGTTTAATGGGGATGAAAAGTTCTAGAGATGGGTTGCACAACAATGTGAATATACTTAACGCTACTGAACTATACACTTAAAAATGATTAATGGTCAATTTTAACACAAAAATTTATGTTTTGTGTATTTTACCACAATTAAAATTAAAAAGTGAAAAAGTGTGTGTGTATATATATCCATTTATCTATATATATATATCTGTTCCAAATACAGATGTCTTTTCCATGGAGGGCACCTAATACACTCATCCATTCCTTAGATGACTTATTTTATTAGATTGGCCCCTGATCCTTGGCAGAGAACAGGACCCCGAAGGAGAGGAATATTTTCTTGAAGGAAAGATGCAACCAGAAAGAGCCCCCGCTAGAACCACTATCCAGACAAAGGGTGTCCAGCATAGAAGGGGTTTTAGAGAAAGGGGACAATTAGATTCAGGGGAAGGGGCTTGGGAGACTTAGGGTCTTGGGACAAGAAAGGTGGAGTTTAGACAAGCTGGGGAGACAAGCGGCTTCTGGGGTCCTTGCAAGTTGTCTTGGCTGCAGGCTCACTGATCTTAGTGCAGGTCTACAAAACTTTACTCAAAACTGCCGGGGCCAGGAATTTTGGGCCATTCCCATGTTTTTTAATTTTAGAAAGGCGATATGGTGCCTCTGCTGTATATTACAGCCCACTCCCAGTGGAGTCTGCCCAGCACCCTGTAAGTAAACCCGTTCATGTTCCTGTGGCAGAGTGTCTAACTATTCACGCTAAGTGGGATAACAAAGGCTATAAATAGCCTCCTGTCAGTTCAGGCCAGGTTTCTCTTCCAAATATTTTTCAAAAAAAGGTCTTCTGGTTTTCAGAGCTTTTTGGATTTGAAAATGACAAAATTGGGATTGTGGGCCTGTATGAATTTTGTACCATCTAAAGGCTATAAATTAACAAAGATGCAAAAAGTTGGAAGGGACCAGAACGATGAGTTCCAGCTGATCCAACGTTCTGATTTTGTAAATAGGAAACAGAGGAGACTTGCCCAAGGTCACCCCGCTGGTCACCGGCAGACCTGAGACCAGGCTCAGCTCTCCTACCCCCAACCCAGCACACCTGGAGGGGTCTAGCAGCCCTGGGTTGCCCTTTGAGTGGGGTCTGGAATCCACGATGTCAGTCCTTGCTCTCCTTTCTAGTCCCCTGAAGAAGTGAGCTCTTGCCTCTGGGAATGTGCCCCCTTCTCACTGACTGCACCCTACTTGCTGGACCTCATCATGGGCCAGTTAAGCTTTTTCTGGGAGAGGCCCCTGCGGAAGGCCTTGTCCTGTGGGTTCACAGACTTAACTCAAGGTTTTGCATACAGGTGGTGCTCAGTAAAGGTCAGAGAATCATTGAATTTATTTGGACGTTTAACACTTGTAGACCCATCTAGAGAAAGATCCATAATTAAAGTATGTGTAAAACAGCCCCCAAGATCTTGTTTGCCATTGTAGAACTGGAGCTGAAGGCAAGGAAGGCAAATATTACCTTTATTTTTGAATGATAAGCATTAATGGTCATTGGAAAATGAGTTTGTCCATCCCTGATGCTTATGTCATGGGACTGATCCTGCTCCAGATCTCTGGGTGGAATGAAGATGCTTCTGTGACCAGTATAGGACTTGGCACATAGTGGGTGCACCACAAACACCTGTTGAACGAGTGAGTGAATGAATGAATATTGGGGGTGTATTAGTTAGACTCCTTGTTCCAAATAGCGCAATCCCAGCTTAACCTGAATGAAACGAAAGTGGGAAATATTGCCTGACATAATTGAAAAGTCCAGGGGTAGGTGCCTTCAGGCATGGCTGGATCCAGGCCTGCAAATGATTATTGGGGAATCTCTGTTTCCTTCTCTCAGATCTGCTTTTCTTCACGTTGCTTCCTTCTCAGGCGGGCTCTCAGGCACAGGTGATGACAAAGATGCTCACCAGCAGTTCTGCACTCATATCCTACCAGCCGAGCAATCCTTGCAGAGAAAGACAGCATTTTTTACCAGTAATTCCAACAGAAGTCCCAGATTTGGCCTGGGCTAGGTAATGTGCCCATTTCTGAACCAATCAATTTGCATTCTCCATATCTTTGAGGCTTTGAGCACATAATAAAGCAGCTTTTAATAAAGGGTGTGAGTACTTTGAGCACATGAATTTAAGTTTTAAAGTAAAGGTAGGAAGAGAAAACGACAACATTTGAGCAAAGGAAGCAAGTACGATAACTACAAAGGAAAGGAGATTTTAATCTGTGCTAGTTACTCTATATGATCCAAACTTAAAGCTTCCTAGTAGGCTGAGTAAAAAGGAAAATATGATATTTAAAAGTTCTTTTTATCATAAAGGTAGAATTATACTAATTTTTAAAGGTGTATTTTTTTCTTTGCGTTAAATTCCAAAAGATTTATCATGTGGGACGTTTTATAGAAGAAAATGTGGGCAGCAGCGTCCTCAACAATGTTACCACGTATGCAGATTTCCCCCTTACCTCTTGTTACCACTCAGTAAAGGGTGAGGACAAAACATGAAGTGTAAGTGCATGGCGACATCATAGGTGCCCAAATATAAAGCAAACACGAAAATAAGATAGTCCCTTATTTTCTCAACAGGATGACCCCCCAAAATAGTTTTTGGCCATTTGAATATATAAAATTTTAGAGATAGAGATATAGATAGATGTCTACTTCAACTATTTGACTTTATAATGTAATTATACACATTTAAAATCACATATTATATAAAATAATGTATTCAGAAAGAAATATTGCACTTGTCCCAATTACATTTCCAGAAAACAATAGCGTTCGAACTATATTCTTGTATCATCAGGACACATCAGTGTCTTCATCATCAGAGTCCCTTTTCGAGTCATCTCATATGGTTTTCAGAGAATAATGACTTCACTGCCAGCTAATCATTGTTGAGAGATATCACTTTTGGGGTTTGTATATAATGCTCTCACTGGAAATTGTATCCCAAGCCCCACGTCCCCATTTGTATGGCATTAGAGCAGACCCCACTGCCACCCCGTTTGTCTGATAGGGGCCTATCTGTGATGGCCTCCTCGTAAAGGCCTATCGTATAGATTTTTTAAACAATATTTAAATGATGTCACACGTTTGCAACTAGAAGGTCATTCCTTTGGGAATCATGATTAAATACCATTGACTCTTCTATTCCTCATCTAACCAGGTGGGTGACTTCTCTGAGCATAAACCAGACTTGACTGAAGTCATTTCCTCCCAATGTGTCCTCCCCAGACAGTGCTTTGTGGCTCGGAATACAGTAATTGAGAGGACACCCTGTGACATGAGCGTCTCTGGCAGGGCGGGACTGTGTTACGGGGTTTGCAGTAGTTTGGTCCTATGGCGGCCGAGTGCTTGTCTGACCATAACACAGCCGCGCTGAAGCCCACCCAGGAGATGCCGCATGACATGGACGGGTCCCCCTTTGGAGGGCTCGCTGAGCTTTACTTGGTGTGTGATCTTGAGCAGGTCACTTAACTTCTTGGGCCTTGGTTTTCTTATGGATGAAATGAGGGGTTTAGGCTAGATCTGAAAGGAGTTTCGGGGTGCACAAGGGGGATCATGGGGATGGCTCTGTGCTTCCAGGGGCAGGGGGCTCTGGTGTCCTCACCTCATTCCCAAGTCAACAGAGTAATTCTGCTTTCATCTATTTTATATAAAGGGATTCCAGGTAAAATTTCCTTTGAAGTAAAGATCCCTTTAAAAAAATTTTTTTTTAAAAAAAAGGAGTAGGCCGTTATTGAGGTCTGCCTGCTCTGAAGTTCTCGCACTTCAAAGCCATCAGGGGTCATCAGGTTAAATCTTCCTACTGATGGCTAATGAGGATATGATGTGCCTGGTGACTGGGGGAGGGGGTGGACACGGCCTGTGAGTCAGTGAGCATATGTCATCTGGTGACACAGAGTTACGGAGCCCAACAAGAAGTCCCACCTAGCTGGAATCACGTCATCCTAGAAAACATGCTCATAATTTTGTGAGAGACAAGCAAATGGCAAGGAAGCAGTGGTTCTCCAACTTTGAAGTATATTGGAATCATCTGAGGAGTTTTTAAAAATCCCAATCTTTTGGTCTGGGGCCTGGCCCCATGGCTGAGTAGTTAAAGTTCTGTGTGCTTCACTTTGGCAGCTCAGTTTCGCAGATTCAGATCCCGGGCATGGACCAACTCCACTCACCGCTCACACTGTGGTGGCAACCCACGGACAAAAACATAGGGGAAGATGGGCACAGATGTTAGCTGAGGGCTAAGCTTCCTCAAAGACAAAAAGAGGAAGATTGGCAATGGATGTTAGCTCAGGGTGAACCTTCCTCAGCAAAAAAAAAAACACAAAGCATTCTAATGTCCAGGCTACACTCCATGCTAATTACTTCAAACTCTGGAGGAGGGACCTAAGCATCAGTAATTTGTAAATCTCCCAATGTGAGTTCAATGTGCCATCAAGTTTAAGAATAAACAGCACTGGTGCAGCCACTATGGAAAACAGTATGGTGGGTCTTCAAAAGATTAAACAGAATTACTGTATGAGCCAGCAACCCCACATTTGGGTATGTATCCAAAACAATTGAAAGCAGGACCTTGAAGAGAGATTTGTGAACTCATGTTCATAGCAGCATTATTCACAGTAGCCAAAAGGTGGAAACAACCCAAGTGTGCATCGACAAATGAGTGAATAAACAGGATGTGGTATATACACACAATGGAATATTATTCAGCCTTAAAAAGGAAGAAAATTCTGACCCATGTTACAACATGGTTGAACCTTGAGGACATTATGCTGGGTGAAATAAGCCAGTCACAAAAGGACAAGTACTGTACGAATCCACTTATGTGAGGTACCTAGAAGTCAATTCTTAGGGACAGAAGGTAGGATGGTGTTGCCAGGGGCTGGGGGAGTAGGGATGGGAGTTGTGTTTAATGGGGACAGAGTTTCAGTTTTGCAAGATGAAGAGTTCTGGAGATTGGTTGCACAACAATATGAATATACCTAACACGACTGAACTGTGCACAAAACTGGTTAAGATGAGGGGGCCGGCCCTGTGGCATAGTGGTTAAGTTCAGTGCACTCCACTTCGGTGGCCTGGGTCCACAGGTTCAGATCCTGGGAGTGGACCTACATCACTTGTCAGCCATGCCATGGTGGCGTCCCACATACAATAGATTGGCACAGGGACAGTCTTCCTTGAGCAAAACTAAGAGGAAGATTGGCAGTTGATGTTAGCTCAGGGCGAATCTTACTCAGAAAAAAAAAATGGTTAAGATGGTAAATTGTATGCTATGTGTGTTTAACCACAACTAAGTATAAAATAATATAAAAAGAATAAGCCGCATCATGTAACGCCTGCTACTCAGAGTGTGCTCTGTGGGCCGGCAGCCTTGGCATCTTCTCGGGAGTCTGTTAGAGATGCAGCATCTCAGGGCTCGCCCCAGACCTTCTGCCTTGGAACCTGCCTTTTTAACCGGAGTCCCCAGTGTTCTGTGTGCACATTCAACATGGAGAAGCACCTGAATGTTAGACCAGGGTTTGGAAGATGGAGCAGCCAGGGTCATTTGCCTACTTCTTAGAGAACCCGACATTCTCTGAGACGCCGCATGCTCAGGAGGCTGACCTCACCCCACCCCTGCCGCCATGCTGTCCCACACTCCTGGCCAGTGGCTGGTTTACGGGTGGGTGTGTTGCCTGGTTCTGGCCAATGAAAGGGAAGTTCTGCTGAAGAGGTACTGGGGACACCCAGGCAGAAATGGCCTCTCCTTCGTTTGGAAGTTTTCAGGTCCGGATGGGACCCAAGCAAATTCTTTAGGCATCTTGGAACCTTGGGGGCACTAGCCTGGTGCTTGATGACGCAGAGCCCCTGACTGACAAACCCCTGGGTCCACCTCACCGATGGATTTCTGGGTGTGTGAGAGTGGAAATGCATTTATTGTTGACGACTGTGTGAGTCAGGGTCTTCTGTTACTTGCAGCCCGGAGTTTCTCAACCTTGACCCTATCGACTTTTGGGGCAGGGTGCTTCTTTGTTGTGGGAGGGCGTGGTGTGCCTCATAGTCGGTCTAGCAGCAGCCGTGCCCTCTGGATGACATTGGATGACAGGAGCACTTCCCCCTCCCTCAGTTGCAACACTCAGAAGTGTCTCCAGACACATTGCCAAATGTTTGGTGGGGGAGGGGGACAGCTCGCCCCCAGTGGAGAACCACTGTGGCAGACATAAGCCATCCTAATGCATGTGAAGACCTGTTTTTGAATGGGTCCTTTGGAGGGTAAATACGGCTCATGTGCTCCCAAGTGTTCCAAGGATCAAAGTGAGATCAGGTGTGTGAGAAAAGCAAACACACACGAAGTCTTGCTAATCAAACCTGTCTGTGATGCTGCTGGTGCGTTGATAACACTGTTGTAGTTTCCATTTATTCTTTTAATAGGCAGAGATGTTTACCTTAACAGGTGGCCAATGAGGATGGTGAGTGGAATTTTCCCTCGGTGAAGCTGGCGAGCCCTGCCAGCACTCTCTTGGCCTTCCTCCTGCTTAGAAATCCTGATGTCTTGCTGGCCAGCCCTGAGCCGGGCCACCCAACCCGATCCTTCATCCTGTGAGGCAAGGGCTGCTGTGGAGCTCGCCCTTTAACGCATTTTCACAGATGAAAAGAGATCTTATTTAGCTGCTGAAGAGAAAGACCAATGCCCTACATATAATAGTGTATTCGCAGCTCACTCATCTGTGTATTTGAGACCCCCAGAGTGAGGGGACCTGGACAACCTCTCTTGCCTTATTTTCCCCTTCCTAGAATCAGCTGACACATTGAGACTACTTTCCTTAGGAGCCCCCTGACTCCTGAAGTCAGTGCCTTCGAATTCATCACCTCTTGAAGAGTTTAGTTTCATTGAAGTGTCACGAAACATCCCCCGGGGCAGGAAGGCTTCCAAGGGGAGCTGGACTTTACAGAAAAGTCTGGAGGAGAATTGGGAGCATGGGAACAGGGGAGGGGACCAGAGCTGTGAAAGAGGCATTTGAAAGCAGTAGATGCATCGGTCATTTATGTTGTCAAGTGCTTACCATGTGCCAGGCGCAGTACTAGGTGCTGGGGCTGGGGTGGGGAGAAAAGGCCATTAAGAGGCAGCTGCGGCCCTTGGGGGCCTCAGAAGCTACTGGGGAATACGTGGTGGATGTGATCCTGTACTGTGGTGTGGGGTAACTTCCCCCAGTACCATGGCAACTGTCCCGATTCTGTGTTTTGTCCCCACCTCTGCAGCCCATGTGCTTTTCAGGTCATTAACTCGCTTTCCGAACCAGAGGTAGGACACATATATCAGGCCGTGGGCATGTTGTAGGGCCCGGCACATGATGATTTAGACTGCGGAAGGCATTCGTTGGTGGCTTCTAGGGAAAGATGGTGTTTTCTTTTGGAGGAGGGGGGCGTGACTTGCAAAAACCATGCCAGGCCCTGCTGCAGCCCAGTTGTTTCCACGAAGGAGTCAAGCTGAGGATTGAGCCCACATACAGTCATCCCGCGGGATCCACGGGGGTTGGTCCCAGGACCCTCCAAGGATACCAAAATCCACTGATGTTCAAGTTCTTTAGTCAGCCCTCTCATGTCTGCAGATTCCACATCCAAGGATTCAACCAACCATGGATCGTAAGCATGGTACCCCGCGGATATGGACGCCGACTGTATGCACAAAGGCTGAGGCAAGTCAGTTGCAGGGAAATCAAGCCGGCGCCTTGATGGAAACATATCTGACCCACCTCTGGAGTTTTTGTAGCATATTGTTAATGAAACCTCCTTACTGTAAGCCAGGTTGAACTGGAATTCCTGTTGCTTGTATCATAAACCAAGGGGATGTGAAAATGAGCAAACCCTAAATGTGGATTGGCTGAGAAGAGATGTTCATGCAGAGAGCAGCAAGGAAGTCTTTGCTCAGACCGGGAGGACGGTCCTGGTTTAGCAAAATGGCTGGTCATGGTGGGCCTGTTTTACCCTGGGGTACAGACCTTACGTGTATGGAGACATGACATTTGGAGATCTGAGAGGGAATATTCAGGATGTTGGCTACCTTTGGCAGTCTTCATTAAGGTCCCATAAGACTCACACTTAGGGGGAAGGTGGCCCACTGGAGAGTGCAGAGGGATGAAAATACAGCTTTGCTAAGAGAGGGCCTTTCTGCCTACAGCCTGTAATCTAAAGTGAGTGGACATTGATGAGCAAGTCCTGCTGGATTGGAAAATCAGATTTATCTGGCTAAAGTTAGAACACAAGCAATAGATCAGGTGAGTTAGCAAGAGAAAAGATTGGGGCCCCAGAAAACATTGCCCCCATTTTCCAGGTCTCTCCCGAGGATCTTGTCTTAAGGAAGTCACGTTTGTTAAAGGGGACAGTTGACATATTGTGAAGATGCAGGTGACTACCCACTTCAGAGATGAAAGAAAGTACCACTAATTTGAGACGCAGGGCAGTGGGCAAGACACAGAGGCCAGTTGCCAGCTCAAGGATTCTGACCTGAGATGATCCCCTGCTCAAACTACCAGCCTATGGACTTGAATAGAAGAAACCCATTGAATTCTTAAGGGAGCTGCAATGTCAAAGAAAGTAGCCAACTATTGCCTGAGATTGCCCATTCCTCAGGGCAATCCCTGGACATGTACCCACAAAAAGTAGGGTGCTAAAACAATGACTCTCCTTGGAAGGCATCAACCCCAGGCCCACTCACATCTTAACAAGGAAGTGGACAGGGCGATACCAAGCCCACAACTAGGGGCTTGCATCTTGTCTGACCAAGGGACTTGCTTTCCCACCAGGGCAAGGAGTCCACAATATCTCCTCGATATTGCATGTACTATTAACCAATGACAATTGAAGTATTTTCCATTCTCTTCTTCTCCACATATAAAATTCCCATTCTGGAAATTCTTATTGCGTGCAGCCTGGCTTTTCTCAACATTGCTGGCTATGTTGCTGGTAGTGAACTGCAGAATTTAGTTGACAGGTTACCGTTCCATGAGTAGCTACTTCCAGACATGTTGGGAAGTATGATGCATCTCCCAGAAAATATGCACTTGAATCTGAATCCAGTAAGTGGGTGAATCACAGGGCTTCAGCCTTTGGGGGAGAGTTAAGTCTGTTTTAGCCAAGTGTGGTGTTTCTGATGATCACATAAGGGAAGAAGAATGTACGGATGTTGGTTCGCCAGAGGAATGGACCATAGTGGGATGTTATGGTTACTGCTTTAACACCCATCTCCCCTTCTCTAGACAACAATCCTGATTTTGTTCAGGTGACTACACTTCAACTCACAGCTAGTGTGGCTTAGGGAAAGCCAACGCCACTCCCAGATCTAGGATGGGGCATCCAGCCAACACTAAGCTCACACTGGTGACCCTGTGTAGACCTTCGAGACTGGGTGAGGCTCTGCTTGGAACTCCTCAGAGACATGTTCTCTCAATTCTTTCAGAGTGGAGTTGTTGGGAAATATGAGTGCTGAAGCAGCCATTTCATCACCATGAGTGGGACTAACCGAGACTGAAGCCGACACGAGGAGGAAAAGTTGAAAGAATCAGAAATGGGTCTGTGACCCTGGTCGTACCATACCCACCCTTGCTCTTGGGCTTTTGAGTTATATAATGTCTTTTTTAACATTTGGCCAGTTTAAGAGTTTTCTGTTACTTGCAACCAAATGACCAGCTATTATAGAGTGCAGTAAATGCTAAAATGAAAGTATGAAAAAGGTGTTGGGTGGTTAAGAGAGAAGGTGGGTTAATTAGGTAAGAGAAGCAAGCTGTTTCCTTAGGCATTTAGGGTGGGAATTGTCGGAAAGGAGCTTTGCTGTTCCTAGCATTAAACAGACCCTTTTGGTGGGATTAGACATATCTGCAGCCACCGTCACACGTCTCTTAGTCCATGCAGGTGGGAATGGATGTGTAAAGGCCTTCGGTGCAGGGCATTGACCTGGCATCTGAAAGTCCCCAGTTCATGTTGGATGGGGGGAGCAAGCCTGCCATCTGTTGCCCACAGTCTCTCGGTAGGCTGAGGGAGTTCCCTAACGTCCACTCACAGTGTGAGCAGCCAGCCACCTCCTAACCCTTTCCCTCCCGATGCTGTTGCAGAAGATGGATCACGTGTCTCCCAGGCTGAGAGCCTTCCTCTCTGAACCCATTGGAGAAAAGGATGTTGTCTGGGTCGATGGGATCAGCCATGAGCTTGCAATCAATTTGGTCACCAAAGGTTTCAACAAGGTAATTCCTTTTCCTTATTTCTCCAACTTCTCTTCCTCTAGTCCTGCCAGATGGCAGCTGCTGCCACATGTCCCTGCCATCAGAGAGCAAAGCTGCCACTTGGCAGGGCGCCACATGCTCTAATGCTCCTGACCCCACATGCTTGGGCAGACTCAAGGACCAGTGGGTAATGGGCAGATAGAAAGGCTTCCACTCAGAGCAGCGGGGCCAGGCGTGATTCACTTGGTGTTCAAACACCCAGGGGTCAACAGAAATCAGCCAGCCCCCCAAGTCTGCTGAGCTGGCAGGATGGATGATTTGAACACACTCTCCACCCCCATGAAGAGACTCTCGTCCTGTCAGGGCACCAGCCTGGCAATGGCAGGTGGAGTAACAGCAGCCTGGGGTCTGCGCCAGAGTAGAGGGATGTGCATTGTTCTAAGATGTCACTCCAGTCCAAGAAGGAACTCAAGGATATCCAGCGGAGTTGGAGCATTCTTTTCTATGTAATCATTTGTTTTTATGGTGCTGTCATAAAGCTGCTTGAAATTTTAGGAGAGAATGGGAGATGCTCCCAAAGAGAACGCTAGAAAGTGAACACATACAGAGACAATGGGAATTCACACAGAGCGTTGCATGCTCCGTTGAGAGAGGTGCCTGCAACAGAGCTGTTACTGTTCATTGCCTTCAGTTTTTCAAGTCAGTCTACACTGCTGTGCAGGAAGATGTTTCGGAAACACCCAGAGAGTCTGGGAACCGCTGCACGCGCGGCTGAGGATCAGCTTGGTTTGCAGGGGCACAGAGCAGGCTGTTTCCAGGGGGCATGTGAACCACTGGGCCTATGGTTTTCTGATTGACACGCTGCTCTGCACCAGTTGTTAAATATTCTGAATGTCATTCCAATCTGCTGGCCAATTTACTATCCAGTAGGTGGTATTGTCAGGAAGCTGGAGCTCCACGACTAAGGTCGACTTCCTTCTTTCCTCCGCATGAGGCAGATAGGACCACTCCCGAGCAGGTGGTGAAGTAGACAAGTCTGCATAGGGGAGACAGTTTTAATTAAAATTTCTCTTTCAAAAGAACTGATTGTCCGTTTTACTTTTCTATTGTGGTGTAACATACGTGCCTTGGTATGAAGCGTTCAGCTCACTGCGTGTTGACATTATATCCACCCAGGGACTCACTACCTGGATCTAGTGATTGGGCATCTCCATAATTCCCAATGGTTCTCTCATGCCTCTTCCCAATCAGGGCCATCCCCACTCCCAGAGGAAACCACTCTTCTGGCTTCTACCACCATTGATTGAATATTTCCATAATTGTGAGGTTTTGTTGTTGTTCGGCCATACTCATCATTTAAAAAATATTTTTATTTATATACAGTAAATTTCACCTTTCTAGTACACAGTTCTGAGAGTTTTGACAAATGCATGCAGTCCTGTAGCCTCTAGCAGAATCAAGACATGGAATAATCTCCATCACTCCAGAATGTTCCCCTTTGCCCTTCAGATTCCCCACCCTCAGCCCCTGGCAACCACTGATTTGTTTCCTGTCCCTGTAGTTTTGCCTTTTCTGTCTTAATTGTGTTTTAAATGAGTATTACAAGTGGGATGATAAGCATGTTTAAGACCAAGAGATGAATGACTAATGGAAAAATTTCAGGCATCTGAGAACTTAATACACAGAGTCAGGGCTGTAGGGAAGAAGGGAGTGTTTGCCTATATGCATCTGGGCCCCTGGAGACATGCTCCTCTTGTGGTCACTGCCTCCTGGACAGCACCATGACCAGCCCTCTACTTGTAGGCCCTGCTTGTCCCAGGGCCACTAATTCCAGGCACTGACACCAGCGATTCACCTTTCTCCTTTGCTTTGAGCCCCTCAGCCACCTGTGAATGAGATACAGGTCGCTATCGCCCCTTCACAAATGAGGAGACAGAGGCTCAGAGAAGTTGGCGCCTTGATTAAGGTCGCGAGTGAGGATCAGAATGGCTGTGGATTGTGCGGCCACGAGTCGCTCCAGAAGATCCAGCCCAGTGGCTGCCCGGCAGGGAGGGGGCTTACACTGAAATTTGGTGGCGAGACCCCATATCAGTGCCTGGAACCTGGCTGGTAAGTGGATCCAGGAGGAGAGCCCCAGGTGACATCTACAAGATGAGCAAGTGCTTCTGGGTGAGGACTGGTCTGGGGTCAGGGCCAGCAGTAAGAGCCTCTGGGGCAGGCGGATCCTAGCAGGGCGGGGGTCTCAGAGTTAGCAGCTAAAAATGCAGGCTTCTGTGTTGCTTTCAATGGACTTTATTTTTTAGAGCAGTTTTAGGTTCACAGCAAAATTGAGTGTAAAGTACAGAGTTCCCAAATTCCCCTGGCCCCCCTCGCCCATTATCAACATCCTGCACCAGAGCCTGCGAGTGTTACAGTCGAAGAGCCTACAGTGACACGTGGTTATCTCCTAGAGCCTGTAGTTTACATAAGGGTCACTCTTGGAGCTATACATTCTGTGGGTTTTGACAAATGTGTGATGACGTATCCACCCTTCTAGTGTCATACAGAGTTCTTTCACTGCCCTAAAATCCTCTGAGCTCCTGTGTTGTTAGACCCTGCCAGCGGGAGACCCGAGCCTGGCATAGGGAGGGACATCTTTGTGGGTCTTTGCTGGCCTCTGTTGGGGTGTAGCGGCCCCTCCTCAGACCAGGGGTCAGCCAGGCTTTCTCCGCTGTGAGCGAACACAGCCTCAGGTTCCACCCTTGCTTGCGACCACTTTCTTGGCCTTGTCCCGGTGGTGCTGGCTCTTTCTGCACCCTTTCTGAGGACCCGCTGGGATGCAGACCCACTGGGCTGCCCTCAGCCCTGCTCGCCTGGGCTCCTCACCCAGCCTTCGACACTCTCCCGAGAACCCAGGGCGCTGGAGCACCCAGAGCTGAGGCACCGCCCCCGCCCGGGGGACCCCACTGCAATTGATCTGGGTATCTCCATCACCTATCTGGGGAGTTGGCCCTGCATGGGGGGCAGACATGGAGGCACCTTCTCAAGCTCTCATCAGCCTCTAAATCTAGCAACCTCTCCTCGATTACTGCCCCGCCAGGTGAGACTTTCCTCTCTCCTCCGTGGAAGGCGTGGGGCGCTGGGAGGGGCTGGCCCCTCGCCCTGCTGGGCTTCCCCCGAGCTTTGGCGGTGGCATGAACTGTCCTCTGGCTCAAAGTTTCAGTCGTGACTTTCAAAACTAGATTCCACTATAGATTCACCCCAGTCTCTTCAGGAGCTCAAAAGTGAAAAATGTGTGTGTTCTCTCTAGATTGTTTCCTGCCTGCCCCTCTGCAGGGCAATTGGCTTCGGCCTAAGGAACTAGATCTGGGCCGTCAATATGGTGGTCACTGGCCCCTTGTACCCTTTGAGCGCCCATCTGAATGGACATGTGCTATAAATATAAAATACGCATGGCCATTTTAAAGACTTAGTACCAAAAAAAGAATGTAAAGTGTCTCATTAGTAATTTTTTTGATTACGTGTTGAAATGATAATACTTTAGAAATATGGGAGGAAAAAAACATATTGTTAGAATTAGTTTGACCTTTTTATTACCCCTTTTACTGTGGCTACTCAAAGATTAAAAACACCATCTGTGGCTGGCTCACATTAGATTTCCACTGGACAGCACTGGTCTGGATTTAACGGCAGGAGGGCTGCAAGGGAGAAGGGAATTACCAAGAAGGGAAAAGACATGGTGCGCATGGCGCTCGAGGCCTTTCACGGCCTGGCTCTGGCTCTGGCTCTGTCTTATGTTCCTCTGGCCCCCCCACCCCCAGCCTCTCCCATACTTGAGCTGGACTGCCCGTGAACCACAAACACATATGGGGCCATGCTCCTGCAGACCCAAGGCCCCTCTTGAAATGGACTGTCATCCCCTTCAAGGCCCCACTCCCAGCTCACATCCCCCAGGAAGTAAGCCTTCCTGCTGCCCACCCCGCCCCCAGCCTAGCAGGCTCCATTTCTGAACACTGGGAGGATTCTGTGGAAGCCCTTGCTGGGACATCTGTACTGCTGACCATTTTTTCCACACGTGGCCAAGAACTCACACTCATTGTGTTGGAGGCACAGCTTGCCTTTGGTGCCCTCCCACATCTCCTCTGAGGAGAGGACGGTTCTATGCTCTTTCTACTCCTCCTCTCCTTATACAACCCCACCCGGGGTGAGTGAATTTCCAGGCACTCAGTGAATTCAGAGACATCGGGCGGTGCCCTATGGCAGGGGCACATTACTGTGGGGATAATCCTGGAGTTATTCCAACAGCGTAGAAGTAATTTTAACATCTCAGTGAATCTAGTTTGTTTCAGTACTCTCTGAAGACACTGTAAAGTCATATCCTCGAGCCTAAATCTTCCCCCTGAAAGACAGTTGGAATATCAGAGTGGAGTAAATGTTCTGGGTACCCACCTGCTCCCCAAGTCTCTCCTACCTAATAGGAGAGCTAGCACATGATGTTTGTTACATGTCAAGCACTGTTCTAAGTGCATTACGTATGTTTATTTCATTTAATCATCAAAATCCTATAAGGTATACTATTTCATCTCTGTTTTACTGGTGGGGAAACTGAGACACAAAGCAGCCACATGACTTGCTCAAGGTCGCTCAAGGTGAGAGGGATGAAATTTGAATCTGGGCAGACACACTCTGAAGCGGGCAGTCACATAAGTTTGGGGTTACCCTGTGTAAGGTTGCTAGATAAAATACAGGACACCCAGTTAAATTTGGATTTCAGATAAACAAATAATTTTTTAGTGTAAGTATCCTCCAGGGAGACAGGCAGGAGAAAGAAAGGGCAAGCCCTGTGCTAGACTGAGCATTCACGCTAAAGACAAGGAGGTTTCAACCGGAAATAACTGAGAGATGCTGGATTTGCAAGGATGTCATTGGCTGTCAGTGGCCACGAAGGGTTAAGAGCCAACATCTGGTTAGAGAAAAGGCAAGTTGCTCATCACGCCATAGTCTTGTGGCGATGTAAGGTGCCTTCACTCTAGGCACTGAGGAGCTGGGAACTTCAGCAGAGGGAAGGGGAGGGCTGGGACTAGGTATCTCTGTTTGAAATGGCCGGGTACCATAGTGAAGACGGAAAATTTTAATCCGTGCGGACCAGCACTGGCTACCTAATGTGCAGAGCCCAGTGCAAAACGAAGATGTGAAGGCCCCTTGTTCATATTTATTAAGAATTTCAAGATGGCGGCAGCAGAGCATTAAACCAAGTGGGGGCTCTCTGAGCGCAGGGCCCTGTGTGACTGCATGGGTCACACACAAGGGAAACTAACCCTAGTGCAGACTCAAATATTACTACTATTTAGCAAGGAATTGGATGCGGTGAACTGGAGGGTGGTCCAGACCTGCTCACTGTGTGGCTTGGAGTGGAGGGGAAGTCTGCCCTTGAGCCACCATCCTACCATGTGGGCAAAGGCTGCCGCAGGAAGGAATGAACATCCCTGGCTTCGAGGTGGCCACTGTCCAGGGTGCTGGGAGGGTGGGAACATCTGCTCGGGGTTTCTGTGTCTCTTTGTCACCCTCCATGTAGCCAGATTTTTCTGAGCTTTGGCCCAAGGTGGGAGAGGGGCAGTTTCTCTTCTCCATGGTTAGGGTTTTCCTTTCTGCAGCCAGCAGAGAAACCGAGCAGGCTTCCGGCGGGCCCATGATGGGAGCCCATGACTCCAGTTTCCCTCAGGAGCAGGGTGAAGCAGGCTAACTTTCCCTCCCCGCCACTGAAAGTTGGCAGGGTGAGACAAGTGAGAAAGTGGAGAAGGGAGCGTCAGGTTGCAACTTGGCTCTGGAGGCCGCAAGATGAGGCCCTTCTTCCTGCAACATTCCTGGCAAGTTTGCCTCTGTATGCCATGCATTCCTTGCCTTCCTGGCTGCTGAGCCTGGTGGGAACATGGACTCTGATTACCAGACTTGCTTATGCCAGTGGGGAGGCATCCAAAATGGCAGAGGACAACATAGGTGCCAGGCCAGACTGCAGATGGTTGGGATGTGCAAGAATGGGGCTGAGAAAAACAAGTCTTAACCTCTTGGATTCTCTGTGACTCAATCTGGAGAATGGGGCGGGGTACATGTGAGGATCAGATGGATTAAAACGTGTCAGGGGTCTGGAGCCCATGAAAGATGCTCACAAGTGTCACTTATTATTGTTTATTATTATTATTATTAATGTGCTCTCTCCTTGGACAAAGCTTTGTGTTTCTTGATCCTGTTATATTCACCTCTGCACCTCCCATACCTACTCAGCAACGGGCTCAATTGACATTCAATAAATGTTAATTTTTTAAAAAACTGAATTCAAACACATCTCAGTAAAATCCACCACTGAAAATATGAGGATACTGATAAAGTAAAATGAGATCATTCTAAGCAACTACGCTGCTTTTTAAAAAGATGGTTAAAGCAGCAGTTTAGGGGCCGGCCCCGTGGCCGAGTGGTAAAGTTCGTGCCCTCCGCTTCAGCAGCACAGGGTCTCACCGATTCAGATCCTGGGCGCAGACCTGGCACCACTCACCAGGCCATGCTGAGGCAGCGTCCCACACAGCAGAGCTGGAAGGACCTACAACTGGAATATACAACTATGTACTGGGGCTTTGGGGAGAAGAAGAAGGAAAAAAAGCAGTTTAAAATGACCGTGAAATCATGGCTTTTTTCTCTTTTCAGCAACTGGACCATGACTAAAAATAAAAAACACCAAACTCCAACGCTTGGGTATGTTTTATGACTGGTAATTTCTCTTTTAAAAAATATGTTCCTTTGGGTTAAGATGAAGTTTGCTTCGTTTTATGTAACTGAAAGTAAACAGATGCCAGCGGGTTTTCCTGGAGAGCGCCCAGAACTCGAGCGTGGACACTGGTTCTCGTTCATTCCAGGCTGGAGGGCCCCCAAACCAGCCCCGAGAGATGGGTATTTAACGTGACCTTAAATCTCCAGCCTTCCCGATTTAGTGGCTCAGCCAATCTATAGCCATACGGTCTTGGAGGTCCCTCTCCTGCTCAATAATAGTGTGCTAAAATGCTAAAAAAGAAATGAAATGCTGCGGGGGCCGGCAGATAGAAAACAAGAGAATGCCATAGAACTGTGAATCATGGTGTACTTAATCTTTATTTTACGTGTGTTTTTCATCCACAGAGACTCTTCAGAAGGGAAAGATGAGCAAGGTTTAGTGTGTTTTATACCTTCTATGCTCCGCCCACGGGCTATGTATTCCAGGACTAAAAAAGAATTTGCGTTTTTCTAATGCTCACACACTGAGTTCTCTTAGTTCCATCTGCAGGGTGGGCAGGGCATGTTCTGGGCCCTCAGAAGAGGCGGAAACTGAGGCCAGGTTCTGCAGGCTCACACTTCACGTTAAGTGAAGGGCCTGAGGTCACAGAGTTGGTTTGCAAAAATAAATTGATGCTGAGATATCCTTTATCTGTCAGTCCCACGTGCAGTGGTTCTCAATTGAGGGAGATTTTGTCCCCAAGGGGACATTTGGCACTGTCTGGAGATGGTTATAATTGTCACAATTCCAGGAGTAGGGGGTGCTAGTGGTATCTCGTGGATATAGGCCAGAGATGCTGCTAAACATCCTACAATGCACAGGACAGCCCCCCGCCCCCAACATAGAATTATCCAAAATGTCAAGTGGTGAGGGTTAGAATTGAGAAAGTAGGGGGATGAGGAGCGTCTCTAACTCGTGTGTGTGTGTGTGTGTGTGTGTGTGTGTGTGTGTGTGAAAGAGAAAAGCACTAGATCAGAGGCCGGAAGGGAGCATCCGAGGTATGCTAGGCTCTTGCTACTCAAAATGCTGTCCCTGGACCAGCATCAGCTGGGAGAAAAGCCGACTCTCAGGCCCCATCATGCACTTGCCGAGTCAGAACCTCCCTTTAACAAGATCGCCGGTGATTCATGTCTCATTAAAGTTGAGAAGGACAGGCTCTGGTTCATCCCAGGCTGGACAGCCCCTAAACCTGTTGGGAGAAATACGATTTAACTTGTGGCATCTCCCCGGGGGCCTGTCCCAGAATCCCCATCGCCTGGGTCAGGATTTCTCGTTCTCCCTCCAGCCTGACCCCGGCCCTCCCTTTGATTCTCACGTGAGCCCTCATGGGGGGTGGGGAGGAGCACAAGGGAGTGGTTTATTGTAACCTTTCCCGTTCTCCACCCCGCCGCCCCGCCTCCCCCGCCCCCCGACCCCCCACAGGCCTACACCCTGTTGGGACAGTTCCTCCTGATGCACAAGAACGAAGCCGAGTTTCAGAAGTGGCTCATTTGCTGTTGTGGTGCCACGGAGTGTGAGGCCCAGGAGAGCTCGAACTGTCTGAAGGAGTGGTGCTCCTGCTTCCTGTGAACACACCTCCTCCTCAGTAAACAGCACGTTCTGCACCGGGACCCGGGCTCCTAGTCATTATTTTTGTTTTTAACTTTAATGATACACGTTCCTTATAAAAAGTGGTTTAAGAATATAAAAAAGGACAAACACAAGAAAAATGACCCCAAAGTCTACCACCCAGAAACAACTATCATTCACCTTACATGAATATCACGCCAAATATCTCTTAGCGTAAATGTGTAAGAGAATGGATGATTCTATTTAAAAGTGGCAATTAAATTTTAAGTCAGTGTATTAGTTATCTATTGCTGCATAACAAATGAATGCAAAACGCAGCAGCTTAACACAAACAATAATTTTATCTCATGTAGTTTCTGAGGGTCAGGACTGAGAGCTGCTCAGCTGGCTGGGTCTGTCTCAGGGTCTCCCAGGAGGTCACAAGCTGTGGCCGGGGCACAGTCGTCTGGAGGCTGACTGGGGCTGGAGGATCAGCTAATAAGACGGCTCCCTCGCAGGGCTCTTGGCGGGAGCCTCTCCAGAACACTGCTAGAGAGAGCGAGCGAGCAGGAAGCTGCGGTGCCTTTTATGACTTAGTCTCTGACTCACACGTCATCACTTCTGCCTCCTGTTTTTAGAAGCAAATCGCTAGGTCCTCAAGGGAGGAGAATTAAACTTGAAATAACAAATAATATGCAGACATATTTTTAAGAGCATCACAGTCAGGTTTTGAGGCAGAATTTACATACAGTAAAACTTGCCCTTTTGCGGTGTGCAGTTCTATGAATGTTAACACATGCATTGTCCTGTGACCACCACCGCAGTCAGGATGAAGAGCATGTTCATCACCCCAAAGAGTTCCCTAGTTCCTCCTCAGGTCACCCCCCCCACCCCCCAGCCCTCTGCAACCAATGATCTGTTTTCTGTCCTTATAGTTTTGGCTTTCCCAGAAAGGCATATCAGTGGAATCATACCATATGTAGCTTTTTGAGATTGGTTTCTTTCACTTAGCCTAATTCAGTTGAGATGAATCCATTATACAGGCTTTTTATGCTTAAGAACATTTTAGCAGGTGTTGTTGGTGCCCAGCCTGTATCCTGTTGGCACTCGCTGTTCTAGCAGTGTCCAGTAACTTCCCTCAGCAGGCGTCTGAGTACCTCTGCCTGATGGGGTCTCTGCTGCAGCAGTGGGATGAGCCCACGCACAGGGGAGGGGACGCTCTGGGAGTTAACGCCGGGAGAGGCCACAGTCCTGGATGGAAGTGGACAGCTCAGTGCAGCAGCTTCCTTGCCCTCCGGGTGGGGCAGCTCTGAGGCAGGCTCCGCCTGCTCCCGGTGCGCTTGGGCCCAGCTGCCCACAGTGATCCCCTGCTCTCTACCCGCCAGCCCCCCGCATTTGCTTCCTTCCCTTCCCTGTCTTGCTTTCTCACTCTCCTACCAGCATTTCCTGAGATCACCCCCACAAAGAAATATCGAAATTTTAGTCTCAGTCGGCTTCTGGAAGAACCCAACCTAAGACAAAAGTGTTGGAATTTAATTTTAACAGAAGAAAAAAAAAGTGGAACTGAATGAATTGCTGAACTTCATTGAATTTTTTTCTTCATCACTATATATAGTAATTTCTA
Source organism: Equus przewalskii (assembly GCF_037783145.1). Lineage (NCBI taxonomy): Eukaryota > Metazoa > Chordata > Mammalia > Perissodactyla > Equidae > Equus > Equus przewalskii. Next base: position 6,935,525 of record NC_091851.1, on the reverse strand, counting down.
AATCAATTTCTTTTGAGTTTAAAGGATAATGGGAAAACTGTAAGAGAGAGGTTAATATCGTTAGGTTTATTTTAAACTCTGTTTTTCAGTGTTAGATGGTATGAACACCTATTTAAAAACAGTAAAAAGAAATTAGCACTCTTACTTCTTCTCTCCTATTTTTAATTGCTTTTATTATTACCTTTAATTTGTTAAGGTTTATAGCATTTACTTTCTTCCCATAAGCATGACCCCTGCAGAGGTTTAGCCTTAGTCGTATTTTTAAGAACTTATCATCAATCCTTGTTAGTATCATTATTTTAAAAATCACAGCTCTGTCATTCCTGAATTCTTTATTTTGATACATCTCTTTGTTGGTTGAGTTGGATCATTGTATCAGTCAGAATAGGCCAGGTCATGCTGCTGTAACAAACAACCCCCCCAATCCCAGTGATTTAGCAACAAAGGTTGATTTCTCTCTGATGCCACATGTCCAGTTCATGTCACCAGGAGAGCTCTGTCCGTTGTAGTCACTCTGAGACTTAGGGAGGTGGAGATTCCCCTTCAACACATGCTTCCACGAGTACCACGGCAGTGGGAATGCGCCATGGTGATTCACACGCTGTCTTTCAAAGTCTCTGCCCAGAGTGATACGTTCCACTTACGTTTGCTTTTCATTGGTCAAAGCAAGTCACACAGTCATACCTAACCCCAAGGGGGCAAGGAGTCTTCTGAATTCAGAAGCAGCAGAAATATTTGGTGACAGCACTAATCGAGACCACAGTTGTCAGTTCAGTCCATTATTTCTATCCTGACTGCCTCACAGGTGCTATATTTCCTAAGTTCATAATATGATTAGGATGTTTCTATTGGGGCCTGCTTAACTCTTTCTAGCTCTGCTTCTCTAGCTTTCCCCTAGGAGAGGCCAAAGAGGAAAACTCCATGTGGGCCAACTGATTGGCCAAAGCCTTAAATAGCTCCATCTCCTGAGAACTCAGGTTCTGACCACCCAGAGCTGTTCCCTTGCTCCTTCCGGCACAGCCCTCTTCGTTAATCTTCTACTGAAACAGTCTGGTATTTAGAAGTCACTCATTTTCTAAGACGAAAGCTGGGTGGTTCTAGGGAAAGGAAAGAAGGAAGTAGCTTTGTCCCTCGCTCTATTTCCACACACCTCCATATGTGCTCAAGTTCATCCCTTTAACCACTTGACGTCTAGGAACATATAGGAGGGTTAGGGAGCTGAGAAACCTGGAGGAGATGGGCCTCCAAGACTGAGGAGCCTTTACAGAGGGATCCTAGCACAGATATTGAAGACAAGAGTTACTCTTCCCTGTCTAGTATAATTGGAGGGACACTTGGGATAACCCCTGTTCCCAAAAATCTTCCCCACAGACATTAGGAATGCTCCCCGTCAGCATTTATTCCCTTGCGTTGATTTTGTCTTCCTCTCAGATAAAATCATTGGCTTCAGTCCTTCACATCTCCCTGTGTTCTGCACCTTTGTCAGGTGGTTTGCAGTCCCTCCCCCTGGAGGCAGAGTAACTCCCAGCCCCTGAACTGAGGCTTGGCCACGTGGCTTGATTTGGCCTATGATACGAGGCTGAAATGACAGCGTGCCAGTTCTGAGCCTCATCGCGCGTTTCTGCTTGCTCTCTCGTGCCTCTGCCAACACTGAGACAAGAGCTACCCTGTGGATAAATGCTGCCCCTTCAGCCCAGGCCCCAGAACGAACCCGGGTGGAATTGACCTGAGCCCCACCTGCAGCAGGGCCCCAAGGCCAGCCAGACTCTTGATGCAAAGCTGCCTAGTTGATCCCAGCCTGGATCAGTCAGCCCTCAGCCAACTCACAGCTGTGTGAGCGACAATAGAGGATTGCTGTTCAAAGCCACTTATGCTGGGGACAGTTTGCTCTGCAGCAATATCTAACTGAAACATTCCTTCTAGTCTAAAATGTCCTTACCCTGCCAAGGGTGCTGCATTAAAGGCCAACCAAACCTTTAGCTGGAGCAGCAGCCTAGGGTGGGTGAAAGAACATTGCCGCTGGAGCTGCCAGGCGTGGGCATGAATTCCAGCTCTGCCAGTCACCACCATATCCTGGGTGAGCTACTTAACCTCGCTGAGCCTCAGTTTCCTCCTCTGTAAAATGGGAGCGGGAAGGTAATTACCCTGCCTAGCAGGGCGGGTTAATTGAAATAGTACATGTTAGGTACGTGATGCATAGTTGGAGCACTGCTCCAACCATTCTCCTTGGAGCCCGGCCTCCTGTGTGGTCATCGCATGGCGCTCAGGAGACAACTCACAGCGGAACTGGAAGGGAGCCCAGCTACCAGCTTATGCAATCTAGTCCAATTCTGTCCCAACAGACGAGTGCTGGACACTTCACAACTGTTAGGGACTACACACTCTGTAGTGGGTGTAAGAAAGGACAATCGAAGTCAGATTATTTCAGATTCTAACTGGGATCTTGTAAGGTCATATTAGCCCACTGATTCCCCGAAAGCATTTTCAAGGACACTTAAGAGGAGTGGGATTGTGTGTGAGTCCTCTGCCCGGTCACAGGTCATCTTCTCCTCGGCAGAGCGGTTGTTTCAATGATGTGGGGAAGGGTTGGTGCCTGAGAACACTGACCAATTGTCACAGATTTGACCAGCACCTTAAATAGGAGCTGAACCATCTGCAAGGAAGATGGGTCGGACATGGACTCTTGGCCCAATATCTGTGGTTCAGTGGTATCCCTGATCAATAAATGATTTGATTAGTATTTATGGAGTGTCTAAGGTTCTGAGCATGGTTAGGGGCTGTGGGAAGAGCAAGGGAAATACGTATGAGTTTCTCTGGCTTCAAGGAGCTGACAACTTAACAAGAGGTGATTGGGAGAAGGGAGGGCAGAACAGGCGAGGTGTCAGGAGGTGTATGTAGTTTGAGCTGCCTCAGCAGCAAACCCTAGGACGAGGCTCTGAGGGACAGTGGTGTATTCAGGAGTGTTCCCAGGAAATGCGGGGAGGTGAGGGGGAGCATGGCTGGGAGGGGAAATCAGCCAGGACCGGTGAGCCAGCACTACTTATCACCGTGGGCACCTGGCGCTGATCCTGCACCTAGGGGCGGCTCCCTGCCACTCGGATCAGTCATTTGCTGAGGGCTGCTTCCCCAGGAAGTTAACCCCTCGGCTCTGGAGCTGCCGGTGTGGGAAGTGAACCTCACTGGGAAAGCGTCCGGGCACAGAGACGCTGACACTGGCACCTGGAAGTGGGGCGGCTGCATGCGCCAGGGCGGTCAGGACAAGGGCACCGGCCACTTCTGCCGTAGGGTGGGTTTTGGGGTCAAAAAGGCCTGGCTTTGAAAACAGAATCCACCCCTTACCACCAGTTCTAAGACCTTGGGAAAGTCAGCCTCCAGGCCCAGCTGCCCATCTGTAAATGGTAGTGGTTATGGTATCTACTGAAGCGTTGGGAAGATTAGACAATCTCAGAGGGCGAGACAAGAGTTATGAAGTGTGTGACCAGTTGTGGGCGGCCTGGGGTGATTTATTCCTGGAAACCTCTGAAAGAAAGTTGACTCACGGAGATAAACCTGTAGCAAGTGTTTCTGGAAATACGTATATAATTTTTAACTGTTTGCTGCTCTAAAAACCTAAGTATTAAAATGCGCAGCACTGTGTATCGTTATTTAAAGAAAGGAGAGGAGGGTATGGATGACAGTCATCAGGGAAGGCTCCCAGGAGGAGGTGACATTTGAGCTTGGTGTTGAAAGGGGAGGTCAGCTTTGAATAAGCAGGAGATGGGGAAGAGGGAGGGGAAGAAGAAGGGGGACAAGGAGGAGGGGAGAGAAGGAGCTACGGGGGGAAAGACAAACCCATTGGCCCAGAGACAGTGAGTTGTGGGACCCTGTAGGAACAGGTAAGGGGCGGGGCTGGATCCTGTAGGGTAGGAAGCTTCCTCCCATGTCCCCCTGACAGAAGCCGAGTGGGAGCTGGGAGCTGGCCCAGCCTGAGAAGCCAGTCACTGCAGGGTCTCCGTCCTGAGGAAGGTCAGTGCCCTGCAGCAGGCAGTGGGGACCAGGCCCCCATCCATGCTGATAACCCAGAATAGGGTGGCCCAGCTCCCTGCACCTGAGAAAGACCCTGTAGTAACTGATTCTAGAAATACCCACAAGCCTTCAGTCCTCCTTGTGTCCACACTGTACACATGACTTTGCAGCTCATCCTGCTGAGAGGCAGAGTCTGTCTGCCTACAGATCTGGACTACCTGGTGACTTGCTTTGGCAAAAAGAATATGGTGGATGTGATGCCATGACCCTTGGGAGCCTAGGCTTCTGCTTGCTCTCTTGTCCCCTTGTGACCACCATAGGAACAAGCCTGGCCTGCTTGCTGGAGGGTGAGAAATGCACGGCCCCGTTGTCTGCATTGCCTCAGCCAATAGCCAGCCAACCTCCAGACATGTGGGAGAGGCCAACCTGGACCAGCCAGCGCATCAGCTGATCTTAGAGCCATGAGTGAGTCCAGCTGGGATCAGCCCCACTTGGCCCAGACCAGAAAAATCACCCAACCAACCTGTGGATTCATTTAATAAATCTTATTGTTCTAAGCCACTAGGTTTTGGGGGCAGTTTGTTATGTGGCTGTAGCTGACTGACAGGATTCCCATGTGAGGCCTCAGAGTGTGAGTATCTCCAGGCATCAGTGGGAACCTCCTCCATCACTTATTTTTTCTAAAGCATCCTGAGTGACGTCCTGGCATATGGTGATCATGGGAGGGATAACCACGGCTTGTATGCAAAAACCGAGCAACCGTGGTGTGGTGCAGTGGGGAGAAGAATGGAAGCTAGGCTTCCAACAGGAATTTTTAAAAAGCATGACTCAGGGTGGAAGAAGGTAGGACAAAACTATGACAACCTCAGAGGGCGAGACAAGAGTTATGAAGTGTGTGACCAGTTGTGGGCGGCCTGGGGTGATTTATTCCTGGAAACCTCTGAAAGAAAGCTCTTCATGGAGATAAACCTGTAGCAAGTGCTTCTGGAAATATACATATATATATATAATTTTTAAACATTTGCGGCTCTAAATCTTTGCAAGCAGAAACACAAACGACTGACTCAGCGCACACTGGACTAGCATTCCCCAAATCCTCCTGGGGTGAGGTGGGGGTATTTTCTCTGTCTTACAGACGGGGAAACTGAGGACCAAAGAGGTTAAGTACCATGGCCACAATGATTCGGCTAGTTGCTCCAATCCAGGTCTGCCTGACACAGAGGCTGTGCCCGCTGCCTGCAGAGCCACCCTTGGGTGGGCGGGGAGGGTATATCTGGTGACTTAAAGGTGCTCTCGGGGACTCAAAGATAGCACCTTGCAAGAACAGACAGGCATTAGAAGGATGGGGGAGACCTGTCTGAATGGCCATGGAGAGATGACCATGATGCGTTAAGGGGGAAAGCAGGTTACTTAAAAAGAATCATTCCACAAACATTTACGGGGCACCTACTAGGTGGCAGGTGCGGTTCCAGGGGCAGCTGCGAACAGAGCAGACAAAAGTACCTCCGCTCAGAGGTGGGCGTTCTCGTGGGAGAAGGCAGAAAACAAAGGCTGATGATAAGTAAAATATAGATGACTTTGAATGGTATAAAGCTGACTTTGGGGGCATAAAAGTGGTTGAAAATAGATAATTTTCTATGGTTCAACCTTGTATGTTAGTTTCAGGATGAGTGCTCTGAAGAAAATAACGCAAGGGAAGCGGGTCAGAGAGTCGGGGAGAGGGGACTTTTTAAATAGGGTGGCCAGGGGAGGCCTCATGACAGAGGCTCAATAAAGTCCTGAAGGAGAGGCTGAGAGCCGTGGGAAGGCTGGGAGGGGTCCCTTGCAGGCAGAGGGAACAGCCAGGGCAAAGGCCCTGAGGGGGAGGTGTGCATGATGACTTCAGGAGTGGAGTGAGCCAGGCGGAAGGCAGCAGGAAATGAGGCTGGGGAAAAAATGGGTGGGGGTCGGATCATGTAGGGCTTTGTAGGTCATCAACAGGATTTTGGCTTTTACTTGCATGGATACAGAAATCCACTGGAGGACCACGTGATCAGAGAAAGCGTTGAGAAGGATCACTCTACCGTGTTTAGAATTGTCTCAAGGGGTGAGGGTGAGAACAGAGACCAGTTAGAAGGCTATGCAGTAATCTAGCTGAGAGATGATGGCGGGTCGGACCAGGATCTATTTTAAAGGTAGAGCCGCTGGGAGTGAGCACCGATAGAGAAGGGTTGAGGATTGAGGGCTGAGCCCCGGGCACTCCAATGTATAGAAGGCAGAGTGAGGAGCAGGAGCTATGAAGAGCCTGGGGTGGAGCATGCCAGAGGGCCATGGGGTCCTGAACGGGGAGGAAGGCGCTTCCAGGAGGAGGGAAGGAGCAAGTGTGTCAAATGCTGCTAATAGGTCAGGTGAGGGAAGGATCAGGAATCGATGTTGGAGAGTATTTGCTTGCTGTGCAGAGGATCCCGGAGAGAGGGGACGTGTGGTGTTGTGGGAAAGAGAAGGAAGCATTGCAGGCGCTGCGTCCCTGAGGAGGTGTCAAGTGGGGTCCAGAACACAGAAGGAAGGAGCACACATGGCTCCTCCATAGTGGACTATCGGAGGAAGGAAGAGCAGGGGCCTGACCAGCGCCGAAGTGGGTGGTCGTGGTGGTGGGAGATTACGGTGTTCCTCTCCTGTTTTCGCAGTGCAACAGGAAATAAGACGTCAGGCTGTGAGCGAGAACGGCGAGTGGAGTCGGTGGTCTAGGACAGTGGGAGGGCGGATGGATTTAACAGAGACAGATTCAATGTAGGTAGAGAGATGATAGATAGATAGATAGACCCTAGCTATCCAATAGATATATGCATAGAAAAAGTCTGCAAAGAGAGATGCTGAACTGTCAATACTAGTTACCTTTGGAGGGTGGGATCACTTTCACTTTCCACTTTATAGAGTAGTCCATCATTTGAATTTTTTAGCAGTGAGTATTACTTTTGTAAATCAGAAAAAAAAAAAAAAGCAGAAAAAATGGAAGACATTTCCATTTTGGAACACAAAGAATTAGGGCTCTAGAGATGGGTAGACCAAGGCCCTTAGGACAGCCGTCTGTCCAGCGAACACCACACCCTTCCCCTGGACTCTCCCGCGTGGCTGGTCTCCCCTCGGGAGCTCTGCCCCTCTAGGAGAGGGAAAGCTCCTCCTAGAATTCTCCAGTTTGGAGACTTTGGGACCTCCTTTCTCACTCCCCCTGCTCTCTAGTTCTCCCCCTTACTTTCTTAAGGTCAAGGTCACCTTGGAGAAATGGAAGGAGGTAGTTGTCTTCATAGACCTATTCTTGCCCATTTCTACCAGATTCTTCATAGCTTTGCATTGGTTTCCCTTCTATAGTCAAATCTCTGGTTTATCTTAAGGACAAACTTTATATTGCACAAACTGTACTGTTTTATTGCTCGGCCTGGTCCAGTGATTGGATCTTCTTGGACCAAACTGAGGGGTCGCTGCAGCCAGGGCACCAGGCAGAGATTTAGAAGACCTGGGTAATGCCACCAAGTGGGTCTGGGAACCAAGGATGAATCATTTGACTTGTCTGTGAAATGAGGAAAATATCTGATTCTCCTGTCTCCCAGCTTTGCTTTGCAGCCAACTCAAAAGTAGACATAAAGGCATTTTAAATGGGAAAGGAGGTGGGGTGCCCCCCAGCAATGTAGTGTTTAGTTACTGCATTATTTTATTCTGGACGGCAGCTACAGATGGCTAATGGTGGCACCAGCTCCTCAGATCTCATTGTTGACACACTTTAGTCAGTACCAGCTGGGTTGTGCTGTGACAACAACAACAAAAAACCCCAAGAACTCAGCAGCTTAAAACAACAAAGCTTTCTATCTCACTCACATCGTGTGCCCATCTCAGGTCTGTGGGCATGGTTCTGTGCTGGCCTCGCTCTAGGCCCTGGGCTGACAGAGCAGCCCCCTCTTGAATGTTGGAAGGTCGCTCTCCAGAGAGCCCTGGGGGTGTCTCACACTGGCAATAACATGTTCTGGCTCAGAGGCGACATGTCACTTTCACTAACAAATCATTGGCCAGAACTAGTCACGTAGTCCCACCCAATCCCTAGGGGACCAGCACTGCTGTGTGCTGGAAGAGGAGAGGATGGAAAATCGGGGCAAACATCGCAATTTACCACCTGAGGGATCTTTCTCAGGAGGGGGCTGAGAAGAAGAAGGCTCTGTTCCGTGCCATGCTTGTCCCTCTACTTTGTCTTTTTGCAAATCTACCACCATCACTCAAATATAGGAGAATATATAGAAGAAAATTACTAAGTCCTACCAAAAACTACCATCCAATATTTTATTGCATTTCTTTCTGGTCTATCTACAATTACATAGAAATACATTTGTTAATAACGGCTTTATTGAAATGTATTTCACACATGATCAGTTCACCCCTTTAAAGTATACAATTCAATGGTTTTTAGTGTATTCACAGAGTTGGGCAGCCATCACTGCTCTTTAATTTCAGAGTATTTTCATCATCCCAAAGGAAACCCTATTAGCAGTGCCGTTTGCAGCTGCTTTCCTGCCCTCCAGCCCAGCCCCTGGCAACCGCTAATCGACTTTCTGTCTCCATGGATTTGCCCATTCTGGACATTTCATATAAATGGGATCACACAAAATGTGGTCTTTTGTGACTGGCTTCTTTCGCTTAGCATAATGTGTTCACAGCTCTTCCATGTTATAGCGTGTACATGTGTACATTTTACAAGACAAACTGAGATCCTGTCAAACATCAGTTATCCTGTTTCCTTCATTTCTGTGTTTTAAACATTTTCCTTCAACACTAAATCTTTGAAAAACAGTTTTTAATGGTTCCATAACAATTTGTCAAATTTATGTGCAATATGGAGTTGAATTGTGCCCCTGGTTTCAAACTTCCAGGTGGTTGCCAGTTTTTTTCACTATTATAAACAAGCTTTGATAAATGAATGCATCCTTACATATAAATCTTTGCAGTATTTCCCATTCTTCCTTTAAGGAAGATGCCTAGAAATGGGTCTAACTGGGTGAAAAAGCAGGGACATTTTTAAGGCTTTTGATTCTTGCTGCAAGTGCATTTCTAGAAAGGTTGACCCAGCCTGCTGAATGTGGCTTTGAGTTCGTCCGATCATCTCTCCCTCCATCTCACTTAGAGGAAAACCAGATTCCTACAGTGGCTGTGGAGGCCCGCACGGTTTGAGCCCGTTCGCTCTCTGATCGCCTCTTCTCTATCCCCCAACGGCTGTCTTGGCTCCAGCCTTGCTGGCCTCTTGTTGGTCCTGAACCACGCCAGACCGACTCCCTGGCAGGGTGGTCAGTGCCCTCTGCACAGCTGTTCCCTGTGCCTGGAACACCCTTCCCCAGACCCCTCAAGGCTCGCTCTCCTCCTTCAGGGATCTCCTTATGAGACACTTCCTTGGTGGGGCCCCCCCGTTAAACCTGTCCCCCCAGCATTCCCTGTCTCCTCCCGCAGCTTTATTTTAATTTTTCTCCATAGCACTTATCACCTTCTAATGAACTGCATAATTTGCTTATTTTGTTTATTATTTCAACCCAGTAAAATTAGCCAGTAGAGCCTGGCCCATTGCCTGGCCTGGGTAGGCTCTCAATAAGTTTGTGTTGAACTGAGTTGATGGGTGGCACTCAGAGCTCTCCTTATAAAATCTGCAGCCGCTCTGACCCTCTCTGTGGACATCAGGGACGGGCTCTGGTCTTCTAACAAGCCCTAGGCAGCTCTTCTTTCCTGACTCAGCTCTCGAGCTAACAGGATAGGGGCGTGGGCCGCCTGGAGGACTGTTTGCTCTGCCCTGTAGTGAAACCCAGAAGAGTTTACCCCTGACAGATGACCCTGCTTGTGACTGGGGAGAAAAAGGTTTGTTTCTGGAAGGAGTGCAAACCTTCCTAGGTCCCATGCAGCCTCGGGCCCCTGGGCTGCCCCTCGGGGCCCTGTGACCCACCAGGACCTCCCAGGAAGCAGCTCCCCTGCCCAAACACGGGCAGCGGCCCACCAGCCTCAGCAGAGCAGGCGGCTTCCTGCACAGGCCGCGTGCAACACAGGCAACAGGCGGGAGAGGAAGAACCCACAGGAAGCCGGGAAATCCCTCCTCTGGCCCGGGCTGGCAAAGCAGCAGGGAGTCCCTCAGGAGCTTTCCATTGTGGGACATTTCCGGCGAGGCTCCTGGAGTTTCCAGTGCAGGCAGAGGATCAAAATTCCCAAACCCACACGGCCATGTTTTTAAAGGGTCCGTCAGGCAATGGACAAATAATGTGCCGTAAGTAATGGTCTTAGGGTTGGGTCCTCAGCAAAGGAAGCAAATTCAGAAACGGTCCCAGTCCCAGAGGCACTCCTAAGGCACCTGCACCAGCAAGCGGGCCCTCCTGGACAGCCAAAGGGCTTTCCCTCCTGACTCCCCATCAGTTCATTGCCCACCCGGTCCCTTGAGGGGCCACCATCACCTGGCTTAGGACATTTCTGGAATACCTCCTTCAGAATGACCACTAAAGCCCCAAATTTTTCTCTTAAATATTCTCAATTGCAAATCTCTGTCTTCTGAAAGTCCATTTAGATTTTGGGAAGAATGAAGTTATTTAGAGCAAAGTCTTATAAATATGATGGGTGACCGAGTTATGGAATATGGTCTTTTAAAAAATTTTTTTGTTGAAATGTAACGGACACACAGAAAGGTGCACAGATCATAAATGAATGGCTTGGTGAGTTTTCAGACATGGAATACCCCCAGGTAACCACCACCTGGATGAAGAATGGAACACTACCGGCAGCCTGGAGGCCCCTGGCCCGTCAGTCAGCTCCACCTCCCCAAAGCTCTGTGTATTCTCACCTCTGGCAGCAGACATTGTTCAGCCTGTTCCTGAACTTGATGCAGCGGGAGCCTGCACACGTGCACTTCTGCGTCTGGCTCTTTCCATGCTGTTTGTGAGACCCATGCACGATATTGCAGGCAGCAGTCATTCTTTCTCATGGCTGCATACTATTCCATTGTGTGAGGGGACGAATTTGTTCGTTGATTATTACAGATAGTGCTGCGGAGAACATTCTTGGACGTGTCTTTCGGTGGATGTATTATCATTTATCTTGGGCATATAACTCAGAGTGGAATTGCTGGCTAATAGGGTATGTGCATGTTTAGCTTTCCCAGACATGGCCAAAGAGATTCCAGAGTGGACGACAGTAATTCAAGTGTTTCTCAAGGGGCGGGGGCTGGGGAGGGGCATAGAGTCCCTCTCAGGCTGGCATTTCAGAGTCCCTATACATAATTCTTCAGACTCCCTATCTCCCCCTCAACCCCAAGATCCCTGAGTGCCCACCAAGGGAAGCCCGGCCCTGGTGCAGAAAGTCTGTTTGATTGGGAGGGTGCTGCCTCCCTCGGGACGGTTGTGAGCCACTGTCTTAACATCCCAGCAGGCCAGTGAGGGTGACAAATGGCAGCCCGTTTTGGGGCATTGCCAGTGGCTCCACCCAGAAGTGATCACATCTTCTGGACCCCATGTCCAGTTCATCCTTTGTCCTGTCAGCTCCAACTCCAAATGCCTCCGCAGCCTTCCCACCTCCTCGGCTCCAGCCCACACCTCATTGCTCTCCTCGGGAAGACGACTGCTTCCCCGCTGATCTGCTGCCGCCACACCTGCGCCCTGTGGCTCACTCTCTGCCAGAAGGTCCTTTACAAACGCAGATTAGATTATGACAGCACATCCTGAAAACGGCAAACCTCAAACTCCCTGGGACTGCCCTGGTGCCATGTGACCTGCTCTCACTTCCCTGTGGACCTTGTTTGTGTTTCTCTCCCAGGGTGCTCATCAAACCCAGTCCTTGGGTTAGACCAGTTAGTTCCTGCCTCAGGGTCTTTGCACATTCTTTCCCTCCACCTGCAAGGCCTTTCCCACTGATATTTGCATCGAGTTCAGATGTCACTTTTTCAAAAAGGCCTTTCCTGACCATTTAACCTAGAGTCATCTCCACCCATCACGTCACCTTCATAGTGCTTATCACCTTCTTGGAAGATCTTCATTTACTTCTAAAGTGCCTGTCTCCCTAGCAGCAGCGTGTGAGGTGGTGTGTCCCCAGCGCCTTAAACCTCCTGCAGGAACTCCACATGTATTTGCTGAGTGAATTCTAATGTGCCCCCAGCAGCAGCAGGGCCTGATCCTCTGGGACAGCTGAAGCACAGACGTCTAATGAGACGGCTCTGAGTGCCTGTGTGCCAGGCACAGTGCACGGTCCTGGAGGGAAGGAGATGGCGGTCATAAGCCCTGTCCTCAGGGAGCTCACGGTTTAGTTGGGGAAGAAAAATAACCAGACAAGTGCAATGCTGTTGGGCTCAGAGGTTGCAAATGTGAGTGTCCACAGGTGCTGGGCCGATGCTGTGAGATGCCCTCCTGCCTCCCCAGGCCCACCTGTAAGCCCACCTGCGGCACTGCAGACCCCACCCCCCCTGCCCAGACACGCTGTAGCTCTCTGCTGCTCTGAGGGCTCGTTTCCAGGCACGCTTGGCTGGCTGAGTGTGTGGGGATGTGTTGCCCCAGGGGTGGCTTGCAACTACTGAGGGATAACAGTGGGCGGATAAATGCGCAGCTTCCCCGCCCCTGTGGGGCCATCGGAGACACGTTCTACAGTCTCCCTGGGGTTCCTGCAGACGGACCCCCACTTATCCACAGGTAGCCTGTCCATCACGTACCCCTTATTGGCTTTCTTTCCCCCCCGACTCGCTTCTCCAACCCCTCCCTGTGCTGTTTGGATTCACCTCCTAAACAAACGAGACACACCCCCGAGTTCTCCTCTCAGGGCCTGGTCTGGGAGGAACTAAGACAATGAGTGAAGCAGCCGGTTGTCGTACGATAGGGAGCGGCAGGGAGTGCGGTGAACTGGAGCACCCATGCCCCCAAAAGGGGTGGTGGCCGCGTTGTCATCTCCTTCAGTTTTTCAAGAGTTGCCAGAAATCCAGATTTCTGTATGATGTCTCCCAACTGTTTAACGTTGTAACAAATTCAAAAAGCTTGAAAAATGCTACGCAAGGGAAGCATGTTGGTAACTGTAACGTGCCTTACAGCCAGGAATTTGCTACCTCTGGTGAGCTAAATAAAGATGCATACAGGGAGCCCAGGGACCACAGCCCCGAGGGTGGAGCAAGGGGAGGGTGCTTCCTGAAAGCTGTGATCCCTGAGTGGGGTCTTGAGGAGACAGCTGGGGGAAGAGGGTGGGGACAGAAGAGGAAGGGAGCGTCAGGCAGAGGGAGAGGTAACGCGCTGAACCACGCGCGGAGAATAACAAGGGAGCCTCGGAGCTTTGGGGGTGTGGTGTGTCTGGAGTGCAGGATACACTTGGGGATGGCAAGAGAGAGCTTCGATTCTCCATAAAGACAAGAGATCAATGACAATCCACTGTATTAAGCCAGACACAGTATTGAGCACTTGTGCGTTTTTCATTGCACCTTCATAACAGAAGTTGGAATTATTGTTTGATTTGTACGTGGAGACAATGAGGGACAGAGAGGTTAAGTTATTTGCCCAAAGTCACACAGCCAGTTAGTGGAGGAGCCTGAACTCAGTTGGAGCCTTGTTATAGCTAGACAGGGTGGCGCCAGATCAGTCAACACCTCATGTGTTATTCTCAGATCTTTAAATTTTCTCATGACTATAGTGGCAGAGAGTGGAGGGTTTAAGCAGGAAGGATCATGTCCCCAAGGTGATTGCAGGAATCCGCTGAGCGATGGTGGGGTCTCAGCAAAGAGAGTGTTAGGACATGAAATCAAGGAGAGAGATTTAGGAGATGTTCTGTGAGCCACTGCCCCCTCCCCAGGACTTAGGGACTGACTGGCATTGTGGGGGGAGCAAGAAACAGGTTTGTAGGGGATGCTGATAGTTCTATTTTGGACACGTTGAACAGGAGGTGTCTCTGCAGCATCTGAGGGCCAACGTCTTGTGAGCAGATGGCCCTGTGGGTCTGAAGTCAGGAAGAGAATTGGGGCCAGAGATGTAGCTTTGGGGGTCACCAGAAGACAGGTTGAAGACATGGGTCGGGGAGAGGTGGTCCATCAAGCACGACAGGACGGGGAAAGGAGCTGGGACGGAATCGGGGGACTGCAGGGTCTCAGGGCAAGAGGGTGTAGGTGGACACACTCAGACACCAAGAAGGAGCAGTCGGAGGAGTGGAAGGAAGCAGAAGAGTGGTTCCGTGGACCACGGAGAGAGGAGAGTTTCCAAAAGGCAGCGTCAGTTCTCCAAAGGCCGAGCAGGAAAACGACCAAAAGTGCCCGTGAGATTGGGGAACAAGGATGCCACTGGTGAACTTAGTGAGGTCCCTTCAGTGGGACAGAGGCAGAGTGGGGTGTCTAGGGAGTGAACAGGAGGCGAGGGGTGGCGACAGTGAGAGTAGAAATGCTCAAGAACAGCACGGACCAGAAGCCTGCCTCACCCAGGGCGCCTTGGCAGGCTTCGAAGCTGGAGGCCTTTCAGCTTTCAGCTCAATGCCGTGTCCGGTGGGTGCTTTTAAATGTGTTTGCTTGTGTATCAACAGACTCCTTCATTTGACTAGCTTTTGGGAGGGGGCCTTCTCTCCACTCTTTTGCCATCTTCTTGAAGAGGACGTACAGCTACTTACAAAGCATACGCTCACGCACATCATCTCTCTCGATGCAATTTCAGGCTTGCTGAGTTCTTATGATGGTTTAAAATCCTTATGATGGGGAAGTGGGTAGGCAGGATCCATACCTGTCAACTTTCACATCATGTGAAGTGACGAGGAATGGCACGTTCACAGAGGCCAGGGAGAGCCCCCACGTGCTGCCTTGCTCCTGTCTAACCCAGTGTCTGCTGTCAGGGGCTTGAGAAGAAGTCAAGGCGTTAGAAACTCCAGCTCAGTCACTCGTGTCCTCACTCGCTAGTTTGTTCATGCAGCCAGAAGCCAAGCAGCAGAGCAGACGTCAGGACCCCACCTGGAGCCGGCGTGGGGAGACGTGCATTTATGCAAGTGCTGTCCTTTGGAGAGATGCTTCAGGATGGGGTTTGACTTTGGTGGCTGATACATGAGAGTGATCACTGAGGGATTCCTTAACATAGATTTACTCATTCATTTATTCATTTAACAAATATTTATTGAGAACTGTTGAAGATTTTCTTTCATGGCTACAAATTATTTTACATTCCTCCCAGCAGGAATGAGGTGTAGATTCCCTTGTACCTACTTCGACCAACAGAGTATGGTGCGAGCTCTGCTTTGTGACTCCTGAAGCTATGCAGCTCTAGCCTCATTCATGGAAAAGCTAAGCCACCATATAAAAAATCTGATGACCCTGAGGTTGCCAGACTGGGCTCCAGCCAGCATTCTCAGCTGAGCCCAGCCCCCAACCGTCCCAGCCCAGGCACCAGATATGTGAGTGAGGAAGACGGCTTGGAAGTGGATCCTCCAGCCCCAGCCCAGCCCTTTGAGACACTTCCAATCACTCCGGTCTTCCCAGCTGAGGCCCCAGACATTGTGGAACAGAGACCAGCTACCCCTGTGGGCCCTGTCCGACTCTGGGCATAATAAAATGATGGTTGTTTTATGTCTCTAGGTTTGGGAAGGCCATTACAGATAGCAGCTGGGATAAGAACCTGCTAGGTGCCAGGTGCTACTCTAGGCACTGCAGATAAGCAATGAGCAAGATAGGCACAGTCTCATCCTGTGTGGACTAACACTCCACCTGGGAAAGGCAGATAGTGTAAACAAACACTCAGGCAGTGACTCAGTGGTTCAAAAAAATAATACCAGGGAATGTGATAGTGATTGCCAGGCTACCATGGGGGGTGATAGGGTCAGGGAAGATCTACTGGAGGAGGTGATATTTGGGCTGAAACCTGAATGGTAACAGGAGGATCAGGGGAACAGCAAGTACAAAGGTACCAGTGATGCTGGAGGAACAGCAAGCAGCCAGTGAGAGAGCAGAGCAGTGAGGAAGGTCATGAGTGGAGGAGACAAGGCCAAAGAAGCAGGCCAGGTCAATCCTGCAGGGCCTTGTGGGCCATGGCGAGGAGGATGGATTGTATCCTAAGAGCAGTGGCGAGTGACATGGTATGTACATTAAAAAGATGGCTTTGGCTGCTATGCAGGAAATGAATTGCAAAGGAACAAGAGAGGAAGCAGGGACACCACTGAGGGGCCTTGTGCAGTAATCTAGGTCAGAGATTGTGGTGGCTGCAACAAGAGGGTCACAGTGGAGATGGTGAGAAGCAGTTGAGGGAGGCTGTGTTTTTGAGGTAGAGCTGACAGCTCTCATGAATGGACTGACTGTAGAAAGCAAGGGACAGGGAAGAATCAAGGACGACTCCTAGGTTTCCCTATGTCGAATAATTTCAGGTTGTATTCTAGGCATTGTGGATGCTATTTTGTAGAGCCTCTGGATTCTGTTATATTCCTCTGAAGAGTATTGGTGCTTGTTTGCTTACTTGTCTTATAAAGCAATAAACTCAGCTAGACTCAAACTCTGCCTTTGGGGCAGCAGTTCAAATCTCAGTTCAGTTCTGTTAGCCATTGCTGGGCTTTTGGAAGTATTTCCCACACACGCGTTGTTCAGGGGTCAGCCAGAGATTTGGACTGAGTTAATCACAGAGTGTGGGGCTTTCTTTCTCTCACCTCATTCACCTTTCTGGGATTCTGATCTCTCTTTCCAACATCTGTGGTTGCCCAGACTCTGCTTCTGGTTCTTCAGGCCAGAAGACTGCAGGTTTCCCATTGGAGTTTTAGTTACCCCGCATAGTTCAAGCTGGGAACTGCCCTCAGGCTAAAAGCCATACAAATGAAAAATGGGAAACTCTTCCTCTGGCATTTCTTTATGGCCAAATGCAGAGCCCACTCCTGTTTCTGCCTGCTTTTGTTCACTCTCCAGTGCATTTGGTCAGGTTTTTAAAAAATTTAAGCTTTTAATTTTGAGATAATTGTAAAATTACATTGAGTTGTAAGAAATAATAGATATCCCTTGGCCTTTTACTCAGTTTTCCCTGGTGGTAACATCTTGCAAAACTATAGTCCAATAGCACAACCAGGATATTGACATTGATACAGTCAAGATACAGAACATTTCCACCACCACAAGGATCCCTCATCACTCTTGTGTAGCCACACCCACTGCCCTCTCACCTTTACCTCTTCCTTAACACCTGTCACCACTGATCTGTTGTCCACTTGTAAAATTTTTTCATTTCAAAAATATTATATAAATGGAATCCTACCATATGTAACCTTTTGGGGATTTTTGTGTTTATTTTTGCTGTGTTTTGTTTTTGCTTAACATAATTCCCTGGCGATCCATCCAAGTTGCATGTATCAATAGTTCGTTCTTTTATTCCGTGGCATGGATATACCAGAGTTTTTTAACCATTCACCTGTTGAAGGACTTCTGGGATGATTCCAGCTTTTGGCTATTATGAATAAAGCTGCTATGAACATTTGTATAAAGATTTTTGTGTCAACATAAGTCTTCATTTCTCTGGGATAAACACCTAGGAGTGCAATTGCTGGGTTGTATGGTAGTTGCATGTTTAGCTTTTTAAAGACATTGCCAAACTCTTGCCCAGCATGGCTGTGCCATTTTACATCCCACTAGCCATGAATGAGTGATCTGGTTTCTCCACATCTTCACCAGCATTTGGTGTTGTCACTATTTTTTATTTTAGCCATTCTGATATGTACGTAATGATATCTCATTGTGATTTTAATTTGTATTTCCCTAATGGCTAAAGATATTGAGCATGTTTTCATGTGCTTATTTGCCATCTGTATATCCTCTTTGGTTAAATATCTGTTCATTTCTGAGTTTTGTGTTTTGGAAAGCAAAACAGTACTTGTAATTGTAATACCTGTGGTCCCTGCAAGGCCCCACGTCTGCAAGCGCCCCATCTTCCACCAGCTAAGGCACCCACAGTCATGGATGGTTGATCTAGGGCTCAGGAGATGATTGTGGGTCTAAATCAGCCACTGGGTCAGTGATGAGGTCAGGGATAGAGAACACCAACCTCGTGGTGTCCTTAAACAGAGAGCTGTGGATGGGACTCCTTATCTCTCCCTACCTCACTCCCCTTTTATGATCTGAGCAGAGGCTCCTGACCCAGTTGTCAGGGTCCCATCCCTTCTATATCTTCCTGAGGCATCCTCTCCCACAGCCCCTCTCAAAGCTGCAAAAAACTGACCACACTGTGTTACACAGAGTAGGTGCTCCATAAATACTTGGATTTGGTGGGTTGGGTTTCATTGGAATCCTTGGTGTGCACGTGACGGAAACCCAGTCAGAGCTTGCTGGGCCCAGAGCTGGCGTTTGTTGGAAGGAGTCGTTTCTGAGATATCCCAAGTTAGTGCCGGAAGGGAAGAAGCGAGCCTGGGTCTCAGGCAGCTGGAATCCGTAATGTCACCCTATCATTGCTCTCTCTTGCCGCTTATCTCTGTCTGTCTCTGCCTAGCTTTGTTCTCTCTGACCACAGACTGAAACTTCCACAATGCAGGAAACATGGTTGCCACGAGCCCTGGAGCCTCATATCCATAGCAACCAGAGACAGAGGCCCCAACCTTTAGTGGCAGGTTTTAAAATCCTAGGGGAGGGCACTGATAGTGTCAGTGGTGGCCAAGGGGTGGGCCACCATGACTGACAGTAGGGGAGGGATGGTTCCTCAAAGTGAGCAGCCTTGTGGACCCAACCAGAGATGTCCCCTCCGAGTTTACTGCCAGCTTTGAAGGTTCGAATGAGACAGTGGAAGGCACACAAAGCTCGTGTCTTCCTTTGTTCCTCTAACTCGCTCAACCTGGAATCGACTCCTGCCCAAATCCCACCCAAGCTTGAGAAGCCATTCAGGTCAGCCTCCTCCCTGGGGTTACTTGCTTGATGACTTCCTCTGTGAGTTGGGGTAATGCTAGCTGCTGTAACAAATAAGCCTGCATCACAATGGGTTACACAATACAAATGTCTTTCTGGCTTACTTTTAAAAGTCCAATGGTGTGTTTGAAGTTAAGGTTGCTTCTACATCCAGGGTTCTAAATTCTCCTTCCATCTTGTGGCTCCACCTTTCCCTCTCTCAGAGTCTTTTGCATTCAGCCGGGAAGATGAGGAAAGATAGAATGGGGAAGACACACCCATTTCCTAACCACATCACTTCTGTTCACATTCGCATTGGTGAGAACTGACCACATGACCTTTCCAGGATGCAAGGGATGGTGGGAAATGTAGTTCCTGGCTGGACGACTTCTTCCCAGCCACAACTTTATATGATGTAAGGAAGAACGTACATTTTGCTGGACTGTTGGCCATCTTGCCACCCTTCATCCTGCCCATGCAGTCGGCTACCCACAGATGAGTACCTCATTCTCCTCTGTTTCCTCTCTGCTAACTCCAAGTCCATAATCCTGGAGTCCTTGTCTCTTGTTACTCCCAGAGACCCAGCCGACGAATGGATTCATGAAAGATGGTCAGCCTGACCCAATAGTTTTTAAACACCAAATTGGCAAGCTGCAATCTGCAGGCCAGCTGCCTGTTTTTGTAAATTCGGTTTTATGGGAACCAGGGCAGGGACAAGGGAGAGGTGAGTGAGGCAGAGACAGGAGAGTGCAGGATTGGATCCTGTCTTCATTTAAAATGTTGATATCTTTTGATTTTTAAAAATATCAGATTAAAATGTTATTTATCCTGATTACTGAGTTTCTTGGCCCCTTAAATGTTGCCCCCAAGGCAAGCGCCTCACTGGCCTTTCTGTCATGGTCCTTCCCACTCTGAAGAGCCCCGCGTCTGGCGATGTGCCCGGCCCTGAGTGAGACCAGGGCGGAGAGAAGAGGAGGATGGCCATTGCTGTGTCCTGGAGAAGAACTCTCTTCCCTTCGGCCCCACCGAGCCTGCGGCACTGGGAGGCCGCCGTCTGAGGAGTGTGGCTGTGGCAGGTGGTGGAAGGTCCCTTGGTCTCCAGGAGGCCTCCCTCCTTCTGCCAAAGCTCCTGCCCCCTCTGAAGACGACCCAGGACTTCCTCATCTCATTTCCCTGGAGTCATTCTGAGTCAAGTCTGAAGCCACATCTTGCAACAATAGAAAAACACAATTGTCACCTGTTTGAAGCTATACTTTTTCCCCAGAGCTGTTTGGTTTCACTTTGCAGCCCCAGGTTTCATTCCTCTTTGCTTTGCAGCTGATGTGGTTTCTCTCTTTAGTCTCAATCTCTGGCATTCTCCTCCCCTGTCACCAGATCACCTCCATCCCCTCCAGCCTTGGGGCAGGTGCTGCCCAGGGCTGGGGCTGGGGTGGGAAGAAGGTGGAATGTGGTCCCGCAGCATCCAGGCTCTGGCAGTTTCTTTGGAGGTCACAGTGTGGGGGAGGTGGCAGCTTCCTTTAAGATGAAAATGAGAACGTTTCCCAACCAAGCCAGACACCTTGCTCCCCATAGGAGAAGGACCCAAGCCTTCGACAGACATGCTGCCCCTGCTTCGTGTTCAGGACTTTATGCAAGTTGACCTACCACACACATTCACCCCACGGCCTGCAGGTCCCTCTCAGATGCCGAAGAGAAAAGCCAGAGACAGGTCAAGAGGCTTCACAGGGGCATGAATCACAGCCGCCCCAAAACAGAAACTACCCAAGTGCCCAGCCACAGCACGATGGACAAATAAAGTGAGTAAAGAATAATCAGTAATAATCACAATAAATAAACAAATGGATAAATAAATCCCTCCCACCCAAGGGAATATTCTACAGCGACAAGAATAAACAGTCTACCACTGTACACAGACGCCATGT
Organism: Equus przewalskii; assembly: GCF_037783145.1. NCBI lineage: Eukaryota > Metazoa > Chordata > Mammalia > Perissodactyla > Equidae > Equus > Equus przewalskii. The sequence goes on along the minus strand of NC_091851.1, from coordinate 6,914,771 downwards.
TGAGCAAAAGAAGCCAGCCAGAAAGCACGTGCTATAAGATTCCATGTATATAAAGCACAGACAGGCAAAGGGACTCTGCTGTGTGAGGATGGCTGCCTTGCAGGGTCCAGGCTGGAGGGCATGTGGCGGCTCTGGGCTGGTGTTGTAGTGGTTCTTGATCTGGGTGTGTTCAGTTTGTGAAAATGTGGCAAGTAGTACACTTACGCCACATGCACTTTTCTATAGATCTGTTATATTTAAAGAAATCAAAAGCAAAAAGCAGCTGTCTTACTCCCGACTGGCCCCTTGGACTTCAGGAGTGGTGAGGAGGCATGGGGAGTGGAGGAGGGCAGGTGCCTCCTGTGAGGGGACAGCCCTCAAAGCTGGCCCACCTCCCCGTCCTGTCCCACACCAGAGGAGCTAAGCAGAACCAGCCACGTGGGCTGGGATGCCATTCCTGCCCCCAGGACTCAGTTCCCCAGCTGCCAGTGTAGCCAAGGCACACGCCCAGTCAGAGCTCAGTGCAGCGCAGGGGATGCTGGCGGGCGAGACATGCCTCTCCAGGGAAGAGGACGGAGCCTCGTGAAGCCGAGCTGAGACAAGGCTGGCTGTCGCCTGCCTGCTGGGGCTGTCATGCTCCAAGGCCAGTGGCACCCTCAGACTGCTTCAGCTCCACCCATGGTGGCCACACTGTATTCCTCATAGCCTCCTGAGAGGCCAGGAGGCCGGCAGGGTGGCCTTCACTGATATAGTCAGCCAGCGTTTATTAAGCACCTACTGTGTGGGAGGCAACCCACCCCATCCTCACAGCACTGCCAAGAAAAAGTGAAAAAATAAGCAAGGTGTTACCAGCTGTGACAATTCAACAAGATGGCGGAGAGCAGACCCTCCCCTAACATCCATGGGCTCCAGACAGGAATTCAAGTGGGGGCCACTGGCCTAGAGCCCATTCTCTTCTCTTCCCACTCTGTGCTCTGTCTGCTTCTGAAGGGTCTTCACACGTGTGAACCACCCAGGCGCATGCCCATCTTCCACCCCCTCCTCTCTACAGGTGCACACACCTGTTTTGTGATCTGTCCACAGGAACAGACCCCGAGGAGAGGGCCTGCTCAGACCTGAAGGCAGGGCTGGGCTGTCAGAGCAGAGTGGACGTGCCTTTGGGTCTGGGGGAGTACCTCCCCTCGGCCTCATCTACCCCGGGCCCTGTGGGCAGGGGCAAGGGTAGGGGGGCGAGAGCAGGGCTGCGGGCAGAGCCCCCGTGCACCTGGTTCTAATGGCAAAACCGATCACACTCACTGGGGCTATTCTGGAGAGAGGAGGCACCACGTGGCGGCCAGCTCTGCAAGATCTGGAAGAGCATCGCAGGAGCGGGGCACAGCAGGCACTAAAGTCCTGAGGTAGGATGGAGTTGCAGCAGGCGGCCAGTGTGGCTGGAGCAGAGGGAGGTGGGCAGGGCAGAGCAGGCAGTGCTTAGAGAAACAGGGGCTTTCTTCTCCAGCCCACGGGGACCCATTGGAGGGATTCTTATAGCCTTCGTATCCAGGTATAACTGATACACAGTATAATGCACCAATCTCAGGTATACAAGTTGATAAATATTAATATTACATATCAACAAAGGCAGGAAGGGCAGTTATCCCCTGGGCTCACCTACCTGGCATCTTTGGGCAGCCAGTGGTTGCTGTTAGCCACACCCATCCCTCCTGGCATAGCGTGTGGGGTATGGCAAACCTCCTGTACCCCTAAAAACCAGAGACTGCGAATCCAACATGTGGGCTTCTCATAGGGACCAGACAAAATCAGCCTACCACCTGGACAGGAGCTAACTGGAAATGAATCCCCTTTATTACTTACTTGGTAGTGGTGATGGCTGTCTACATGGCTTTGGGTCCTCTGGGGATGTCAATGCAGGGCATCACTAGGACTCTTTGAGACAGGGACAGAAATCCAATTCCAATTAATTTGAACAGCAACACAACAGATTCACTGGTTTATGTACCTGAGAAGTCTAGGGGTATTAGCTTCAGGAATAGCAGGCTCCAGGTGCTCAAAAATATCACAGGGCTCCTACTCCTCATTTTTCACCTCTGCTTTTCTCTCTGTTGGCTATACTTTCAAGCTAGTTCTCTCCATGTGATAGAGAAACATGGCCACCAATAGAATGAATATATGTCCTACTTATTTATTAATCTCAGCCAAAAGAGAGGGCCTCTTTGTCAATGCAGTTCCCAGGGTTGGCTCTCCTTAGACTAACTTGGTCAGGAGTTCCACCTGAACCAATCACTGTGGTCGGGGCATTGATATGCTGATTGGCCACCCTGGAGTCAGAAGGTGGCCTGAGAGTGGAGGATGGGGTCCCCCAAAGGAAACTGGATGCTCTTTCCAGACAAAGGGGAAACGGATGATGGACAGCCCCAAACAGCAGATTTTAAAATTGTATCTGGCTGCCTCAAACTCCTCCACTTTCTTTTCGAGAAATTTGCTGATAAACTCACTCCAGGCAGCCTGAGAAGAACGGATGGAGAAATGAATGAATGAATGAATGAATGAATAAAAGAATGAACATTGATGGGTCACAAGATTTTAAGCTACTTGAGAGTAAGAGCCTAGCCGAGGGGCTGGCACACAGTAGTAGGTCAAGGGTGGCAGATGCCTGGCACACACACAGCAGACATCACTACAAGATGAGCCCAGACTGACCTCAGAAGTCTTCTGAACACAGCCCTCCAGATGAACCTAATCATCGTCCTTTTCCAGTACATCGCCGCCCCTCAGAACCTGCCCCTGTTCCTGAGTATTCCGCAACAAAGTGTGTTGACATGACCTAGGTGACCACGGCTACTCCCGTGCCGGCATATTTGAACACATCAGCGTTTTAAATGAAGGCAGTCTGGTGTTGCACGTCCTTCCCCGTCAGTCCTCCCTGTGCCTGAGCTCTGACTGATGCTAACAGCAATCTGTTTCCAGAGACTGTCCCCAGACATTTACGATGGAAGCTCCATATTTGTGGCCATCAAAAGACAGGAGACCTTACAGCAGTGGTGTGCTGGTACACGTCTAACTACCAGCTCCACAAAAAAAAACAGGCCCCAGTTTGCAGCGTTTGCCAATTTCCGTGGTGTGAATACTCCCGCTGTTGCTGATTTCAAGCTTGCAACCTGATGTGGCTGAACATCGAATGGGGAAGACATGCGCACAGTCAGCTCCCGAGAGCTGGCGCAGCCGGCCCCTGCACCCACAGCCTTCCAGTGTGTTGTGTTTCCCTTGCGATTCTAGAACCACATCAGAATTTTCTTTGAGGCTAAGTGTCACCAGCAGTCACTCCAGAACGCTTGCTTACAATCCAGTACAGAAACCTAAGTTCTTTCCAGGAATTTACAGCCACTTCCATTAACTTTCCAAAATCAAAGTTAATGTTCCGTCAGTCTGTGGAATGAGGTGTGCAGGGAGAGGTGCGAGCTGACTTCGTTGACAGAAGCTACCCCGAGACGTTTCTCACGTCTGCACGTCATTCAGTTCTGCTCTTAGTCAATGACGTTCACCTTTGATGTACTCATTGACAAAAATAATAACTTTCAAAGTTTTCCCCAAATTTTCATTATAGAAAATGTTAAACGTATACAAAAATAGTATATGACCATTGTGACCCAACTTCGATTATTATCAATTTGTGACCAATCGTGTTGCATCTACACCTGACCCGTTCTCTACCTCCTGTATTACTTTGAAATAAATGGCAAACATCCTATCATTTCACCTGTAAAGATTTCAGTAAAAAGCAATACTTTTTTAATCTGAAAAACTCATTTAAACTGAGGTACAAATAACTGAGGAAGTCTAAATTGTCAGCCTTCTCCGACTTAGTGGCATTTTAACAGGGCCCAAGCTGAAGGACAGTGCAGTGATGGTGGCGTTTGGCACTGTTGCCCCAGTGGGGAGGTGGGGAGCAGAGGCTTTGCGTGGCATTGGGGAGAGCTGTTGACGGGACCTAAATCCCAGCCTGTAAACTGCCACTGCTCCCACTGCTCGCGAGGTCATTCCTGTCAGCACCCTCAGTCAGAGTCTCCCACAAAGGAATGTTAGAGTTCAGTTCAAAGAATGCTCCAATTTTGTTCCAGTCCCGTAAGTTTCAAGGATATAGACCTTGTTCCAGTGCAGATTGATTCACTAGGATTCTTTAAAGTGGGGGGCCTGAGGGGCGGGTGGATAAGTGCAAATCATCTTAGGAGCTGTGGGAAGGCCATCGCCTGCTCAGAGCTATTCGGTTCTTCAGTCTCTGGCGTGTCGGGAGCTCTCCCAGCCTGGATGCCTGGGGGGCAGCCCCTTGGAGAGAGAGCAGTGGGGTCTTGCCCTCCGCCCAGCGGTAGCAGCAACCTGGAGGTCCATAAGCCGCATGCAGGAGTTTGACTTGTTTTCTTTGGCTCTTGTAGCATTTAGAAAATGTGGGAATCATTTGCCACTTATCAATTCGGAGGTTTTCCACAAAAATCCCTTGGAAGCCAACCCAACAGCTTCTCTCCCCAGCCTCGTGCAGGAATCCCGAGGAATCTTCAACCAGTGACCGGGGGATGTTGGTGAATAAACACACCAGCCTCCTTACCCCTCAGCTGGGCAGGTCTGCAGCGCATTCTGTGCAGGCTCCCAGGGCCCCAGGCGGCCTGAGTCACGGTTATAACTGCTGGTTTACACTCTGACTGGGCTCCCTTCCCCTCCTCCTCTCCCTTCCCCACCGCCTCCCTGTGCTTCCAGGAATTGCCTCCCAAATCATCTACTTGCACTCGATCCTTGTCTGCTCCTGGGAGAATCCAGTCCAAGACACACTCCACCAACTCAGCCCAGTCCTCCCAGTTATCAGCCTCCACCCCCAGCCTGGCGTGCTCGTCCGCAGTGCGCTGTGAACTAGTCATTGTGCAGGGCGGCTCGCCTCAGAGATCAAAGAGGCCTCTGCATTCGGGAAAATATTGGGTCAAATAGCATGTCATTTCAGAAAAGCTCTCAAGTACAGCATTTCCTGAGCTCTGCAATTACAGCCTCTTTCTGCGCTCCGCTTTAACTGCCGGCGCAGGCAGCGCCTTAGCCTCTGGCCTGGGGCACCGCTAAAGGGCTCCTTCTAAATATATCACAACCTCACAGCCCTCAGGCTGCCCGGATGCACGCTCGTGAGAGTCGCCTGTGGTTGAGTGCCTCCTCCTAACACCCAGCCACGAGGGGCAGTTGAGAGGGCTGCAGAACCCTCTTGTCCACTTCCCCTCTTCCCACCTTCCTGGAGAAGCTGCGAGGAATTTTGAAGGGGAAAGAAAGACGGCCGGGCGTTAAGAGTCACTGTTAGACTGGCTCCAAGGGCGAGGGCTTCGCAGAGTTTAACAACATGCCTGGCGCTTAAAATACGCACCAATAAATATTTGTCAAGTAAATTCAGATGCGGCATCTCTCTGTTTCTTTCTCTTGGCACAAAGAATACACATGATGCCCTTGCTTGTAATGCATGAAGGAGCCAACCTTCATGCCTGTGGCGAGGGGAGGGTTAACTCCATTATGCTCTCTCCACCTAATGGAATACTCAGTGGGTTTGCAGAGGGAGAGCTTCATGCTCTGAGCTGGAAGTATGTCCAAGACATTTGTTCACTAAAAGAAGAGCATGCCGAAGAGTGAGCATCATGTGCTACCACTGGTGAGAAAAGAAAAAAACGTTTGGAAATGCATGAAATATCTCTGGAAAGATAAACAAAAAGCTGTCATCAGGGGTTGTCTGGGGAGAGAAGTGGGACATAGGGGGTCGAGGTGAGAAAGAAACGTCATTTTGTGTATCGTATATATTTATTTAATGCAACACCAAGAAAAACAGAAAGGAGCCCTGTTTTCTAGCCTGAATCCACACGCCATGGTGTGCAGTCTCGCAATGGGCTTCAGAATCCTGGATCGCCTCCCCACCCAGCACCGGGCTTGGAGCAAATAACCAGCAGGTCTCTCTTGAGTGAAGCCAGTGTGGGCTTATGTGTGGTCCCCACTTCTCTAAACCAAACTGCCAACGTTCCTCCTCTAGGCAGAAACAACAGTCAGAAGAGTTCTAACAAGCACACAGCAGATGCACCCTCATCCATTCAGGACCCATTTGCAGAGGACCAACTGTGTCAGGGGCAGTGTCCTAGGGTCAGGGGTGAGCAGAACAAGACAAGTAGCATCCCTGCCCCACAGGGCCTGCATTGCAGCTGGGGAGGAGGGGGACGACAATCAATGGACAACTTAAATAAGTCACAGGGGCAGTGGGCTGAGCAGTGGCGAGGGCTAGGAAGGGAGAACAGCAGGAAAGTGGATGGGGGGCTGTGATTTTAGAGTGGTCAGGGGAGTCCTGGCCGAGAAGGTCAAGGCCTGAGGAGTTGAGGAGGTAGGCTGTGGAGGTATCTGGGGGAAAGCCAAAGAGACCAGCAAGTGCAAGGGCCCCCAAGTTCCAGAGGGGACGGAACCCCCCCCTCATGTGTGTAATGTCTGGGTGCCCTGGAGCTCCTGGAAACTCCCTAGAGGCCTGGCTCCATCCTCCCCTGGTTTCTAGGAATTGGACAAGTCAACCCAATGCTCAGAGTTGGGTGGAACCAATAATGTAAGAGGGGCTGCCTGCTCCCCCAGGAGAGAGTGATGCCCTGCTGGGCCCGGCCTCTGCCTCAGGCTCTGATCTGGAGAAAACAGGCCGCAGGGACCAAAACAAAATAAAAATGTTCCAAGAACACGTCCTCCCAAACATCCCTCTGCACAGACTTTCCCAGTGTGGGTTCTTCAGACCACTCAACCTGCAAAATGACCCACTGGGAAAAAGGGGTGGGGGGCTCTTGGAGATTCCCCAAAGGAAGAAAACCTGACTTGCTTTGTTCAGCTGAGGAGCGCCTGGGCTCGCTGGACTGACAGGTTCCCTCATATCAGGGTCCCGCTCACCTGTGGGAGCAAATTCAGCGTAAGGAAGTCCCACCTCCCACTGCCCCTGAAACCCTTCCTTTTGCCAAAGGAGGGGGGGAAGGTGGAAGAGGACTTCCTAAAAATGCAGCCTGGGGACCCTGCTCCTGGGGGTGTGCCCAACAGAGACGAGTGCCTATGTTATGTATGAGCACCTTACAGCACGTGCAAGAATATTCGTAGCAACTGTTCATAATAACCCACACTGGACCAGACCCAAACCTCCATCAGCTGGAGGATGTATAAATAACGTTCACACGATGGGACACAACCCAGTAAGAAAAAGAATAAACTACCGTGACACACAGACCATGAATGAACCTCAGAGACGTAATGTTGAGCAAAGAAAGCGCAGACTGTATGATTCCATTAAATGAAGGTCAAGGATGGACAAAACCGACCAACAGTGATAGAGGTCAGAATGGTGGCTAATTTGGGGGGTGACAGACTTGAAAGGGAGCATGAGGGGTGCTGCTGGGAGTTGGAAATGCCCCGTCTCTCCATCTGGGCCGTCCAGCCATGCACACACGTAAACACGCAGTGAGCTGCCCACTGAAATTCCCGTTTATCAGTTCCCATAAGCACTTGACTTCTATAAGTTATATGTCAATAGAGAAGTTAACCACAAAATGAAAAGTAAAAACATAGAAACAAAGGCTGGCAAAGGAGAAGAGGGAGCCCAGAGCTGCCTGCCTTTCTTGTCCTGTGAGGGATTCCCTGAAAGCCTTACAGAGGCGGGGTCCTTTTCTCTGAACCCCCTGCACCATCCCAGTCCAAGCCACCATCACCTCCAGCCCCTACTGAGTCCCCCACTGTCCCTCTTTCACCCACCCCACACACAACCCACTGTTTACACACCATCAGAGAGCACACGTGACCTACTTGGGCACCTGAAACGAGTTCTGTAGGGGAGAGGCAGATGGGATGTGGAGGTGACAGGGTGGGTGTCTTTCCAAAACACGAATCTGGGCAGGCCACTTCCATGGTTGAGTGTCAATGACTTGCCTGTGTGCACAGGATAAAATCCCAGCTCCCTAAGATGGGTTACAGGCCCTTCCAGATCTGGCTGCAGCCTCATCTCTCAGCACAGCCTCCTCCTCCGCATCTCCCTCTCCCCTACAGAACCCACTCCTACAGGTCCCTAAGTAGGTCACGTGTGCTCTCTGTCACTTCCCAGCGCTCCCACCGACCTCTGCAACCGTGCCCCCCAGCTCTCACCGGCACCCCTCCTGCTTCCTCACCCCCGCTGGGTTGAGGCATTCCTTCTTCACAGCACTCATTGCAGGTCCTGCCATCGCCTGTCGAAGCATGGAGTTCTCCTGCCAGGTGAAGGCCCAGGAGGGCAGGACCCACCTTGAAAGGCTGCTGTGAGGATTACCTGACATAACGCACGAGAAATGCCGGTCACTCAGTAAATGTTAGTTTCCCTTCCCTGGATCTGGGGCAAGAGGAGCTGAGGGGGCACGGATTGGCCCAGGGGTCCTAGAAGGGCCTTGGTCCAGGCAGGCCCTCACAAGGGGCTGGAACTCTGCCTCTCTCCAGGTTCTCATCCACTCTGACTCCTCTTCCTGTCCCAGGGAGGAGAGGACAGGCCTAGGATGAGTCTTTGGAGGGAGCTCTGGGATGATTCCCTATTTCTTTCTTCACTGCTGTGCTTGAAGCTCCCACAAGACACATTAGATGGAGGCCATTGGCCTTCAGCCTGGCCCCGTCCCGCTGCCACCGCACCAAATGCTGGTTCTGCCCCCTACTTGAGACTCTTCATATTGGGAGGTAGGGCTGTGGTCATGCGGTTCTTCCAATGGGTTTGCTGAAAGATTACTTGCTGTGTGAGTTTCAGAGACTGTCCCTTCCTCATGATGTGCTGGGGTGGGAGGTGCTGGTCAATGACCTCTAGGTCACAGAACCTCTCCCCTCGCTTGGCCTCCCTCCCCTCCTGGCCTCCTGGGCCAAGCAAGACAGGGATAGGATAGCTGGGGAGGGGCTTGTAGGGAAGGAGGCTGTGACACTCACCGCTCCATCCCCTTTATGCCTTCCTTTCTGAGGGCAGTTGTCTCTGCTCTGCCCCTCTCTTCGGCTTCTCCTCTCTCTGTCTTGGTTCTTAGATTCTCTTCTGGAAACACAAAGCTAAGTCAACTATCTTGGACTATCCTGACTCCCAGAAAAATGTGTGGAAGGAGATAGAAAAGACTCCAAGTGGTTGAAACTTTCAGGTTGGTTGATCCCTCCAAAGAGGCTAAGGTCCCCAAGATGCATGAGTCCCCCAAGGTGGCTGAGCCCTGCGTGTCAGTCAAGACAACAACGCTCAGTCCGGGCGGTGCCGGGAGCTCCGTTCTACTCAGCAGAGATGTCTAAGGGAGGAAGAGGACCCTGAGCGCCCCACTAGAGGATCGACACCTCTGACAGCCTGGCGGCCACGGCCTCCGTTTGAGGATGGAACTAAGGTCTCTTGGTGTTCTTGAACTGGTGCATCTGGGATCCTGAATTAAAGATGGTTCCCTGGCTTTGGAGGAGGGTGGGGCAGGTACAATTGACTGATGAGGACGAGATGCAGACACCATGTGTGGAGCAGTGGGCGCCAGGAAGGGAAGCTGGGAGTCTGGAAACCGTCTGCCCTGCTGTGAGCACAGCGTGCCTTCCCCACGCCCACAGCAGACTGGATTCAGCCCAAATCAGGCCCAGGAGGCCTGGGTGGGGCCTGTGCTCACCCGGCTTAGTGTCTCTGGTTGACTCATAAGATCCTTCAGTTGGGCTTCCAGAAATGTTTTTTAAACACTAACTACAGGTCACATTTAATTGAAAGGATAGTTACGATGCCCTGGACACCAAAAGAAATGCCTGGGTCTGGGGGAGGGGTGGGCAAAGAAACTGCTGTCTACAGGTGTGCCCAGAGTCTGAGACAGGAAACTTCTGATTTGAGTTGGCTCCTTGGGCTGCTGTTAGCAGGACTGAGGCTTGTGCTTATTTGCATGGCCACGTGGACTCCATCTGCACCTGCACTGTCCAATATGGTAGCTGCTAGCCAAGGAGGGTGATCGGTAAAAATGCCACTAGTCCAACTGACGTGTGCTGTCAGCCTAGAGCGCGCATTGATTTCAGGACAAAGACTGATTTCAAGAAAAAAAAAAGGTAAAATATCTCATTAATAATGTTTTATATTGATTCCATGTTGAAATAATAATATTTTAATATATTGAGTTAATTAAAATATACTATTAAAATTAATCTTACCTTGTTATAGGTTGAATTGTATCCCTCCAAAAAAGACATGTTGAGTCCTAACCGCCAGTACCTCCTAACGTGACTTTATTTGGACATAGGGTTGTATTTTCTTATTTGGAAATGGGGTTGCAGATTTAACTAGCTAAGACGAGGTCATATTGGAACAGGGTGAGCCCTTAATCAATATGATTGGTGTCCTTATAAGAAGAGAAGACAGAGACCCACAGTGAAAAGGCAGCCACGTGACAATGGAGGCAGAGACTGGAGTGATCCACCCACAGGCCAAGGACTGCCAGGGATTGCCCACACACACCGGAAGCTGGAAGAGCTAGGAATGATGCTCCCCTGCGGTATCAGAGGGAGCAGGTCCCTGCGGGCACCTCGATTTTCGATTTCCAGCCTCTGGAACTGTGAGACAATAAATCTGTGTTGTTTCAAGCCATCTGGTTTGTGGTACTTTGTTACACCAACCCCAGGAAATGAATAAGTCTTTTTCTTTTTACTTGTTTTAATGTGTTTGCTAGAACCTTGTGAAGTAGCATACTATTGTTTCCATTTTCCAGATGAGAAAACCGAGGTTCAGAGAGACCAAATAGTGTGTACAGTTGACAGGGCTACTCAGTGACAGACACAGACTTGAGACGCCCTTTCCAGTGCTGACCAGAGACACTCATTCGTTCATCCCACACTGTTTATGGAGCACCTACGATTTACTAGACACGATGGGCACTTGAGATAGATTAAGGATCAAATATCCCTGCCTCCTGGGGCTTACCTCATAGCAGAGGAAGACAGACATTAAATAATAAACACAATGAATATGTAAGTTAGTTGGTATGTTAGAAAGTTCAATGCCATGGGGAAATAAGGAGGACAGATGAGGGGCTCAGAGCGCAGGGGTCGGGCGGTGAGTTTGTGATATTAAACAGGGGATCAGGGTCGGCCTCAGGAGAATGAGATTTCAGCAAAGACATGAAGGAGCTGTGGGAGTGGACTCTGCTGATATCTGGGGGAAGTGTGTCCCAGGCGTAGGGAATAGCCAATGCAAAATGATAGCATGAAGACCTAAGACGTAATCAAAGGGAAATGGAGCAGCTTTGCTGTTGGAATGGCTGCTTCTGCTGCTCATTTTGAATGTTTTCTTCAAGCCTCTTCATGAGCCTTGACCACAAGGCTCCTCCCAGAGAAGAGCTCTAGAAGGCTCATCTGGAGCAATTTTGCACAGGAAAACATCTCAGCAACAGTGGAAAGCCACTCTCCTTCTGCAGAGGCCCTGGGGCCACACGCAGCCTGGTACACGAGGAGGTCAGATGTCCACCCACTGAGGACAGTCCAGGGCAGCACTGGTCCCGCCAATTCTGGGAGCCCAAGGAGGACAAGTGGAAGACCACCCATCGCTGAATGGAGTTAAACAGCTGCTGTTCTGGATTCTGGAGGAAAACCTGGGCAGGAAGTGGAAACCAAGGAAAGACAGGACCATTTCACTTACCTGAAGGACCTGGCAGTATAAGGACAATTGTGTCATTGTCAGCAGCAGGGTGAAGATAGGTGAAGACAATTTTTTAAGGTGGTCGTAGTCCCAAGTATGTCAAGCCTGATGTGGGGGGTAGTTTTGGAAGATAGTCCGTGAAGAAAAGTCTGGGATCACGTTAAATGTCCCTTCTCTCAAACAGGGTGAATCTGATAGCCCCTGGTCTTCTGAGAGAATGATACTCCTGGATGTTAAATTGTACAGTGTCACTATTAACTGTCTATTCCAGCGAGAACACCATCAGTCTTACAAGATGCCGATGTTGTGTATTAACCACACTTCCCCAGCCAAAGCAAATAACAGCCAGCAGCAGAGAGAGGCGCCGCTGAGCGCTGGGAGCTGGGCGATGCTGCCCTGCAGCCCCCGGGCATCCGCAGAGCCATGAGCGCCTCCATGAAAGAATCGTGATTCCTCGGGCTCCAGTTGTCCTGGCCAGAAGGGGGCAGGACCAAGAGACAGTTCCATTTCTAGGCAGTCAGAGAAGACAGAAATAGACTCTCCTCCCACCCTATGGCCCTCGCCCTCCGTGCTGTTTGGTACGCTCATCTGTCCTCCATTTGGTCGAGCATCGCTCAACAGATGGTGGCTAAGGAGGGGAGCCCTCCTCTTGGCTGGGGACAGAGGAAAGAATGGAGCCGTGGGAGCCTTGGCATCCAGAGAGGCATCCTCAACCTCTCCCCATGCCCTACTGTGTTCCCCTCATGTGTCTATTTTAATTCAACCTCCATTTTACAGATGAGGAAATGGAGACCTACCTAGAGGGGGCCAGATCTTGCCCAAGGTTGTGACAAGACTGAGCTGCCCTCTAAGCCCATGTCCTCCGGCTGTCCCCCACCCACTCCCCTGCTGAGGTCCATCTCCTTGGAATAACGGAAAACAACTCCAGGAGATAAAATCCATGAAGACTTCAAAACTTGAGAGAGGGTAGAGAACAGACAGGTTCACGTATAAGCGACTAGACCAGGGGTCTTCAAACTGCTTCCCAAGGAACCCCCGAATTCCTTAGAGGGGCTTCTCGGGCTATGACCTGGGGCCGTGGTTCCCCGCCACTCCTGACCACACCGGAAGATCTCAGTTCTCACCCGTTCTGTATTGTGAGTTTCCACATTGGATTTCCGTGAAAGACTTCCTTATCTGAAAAACAAGCTCGGGGTAGATGGAGGAGGGACCGGCGATGGACGGCCACTCAGCGTTACAAAGGCGTGAACTAACAACACTGCAATGACCTGGAGGGATCGCAGACCACTGTGCTCCGTGAAAGAAGCCAGTCTCCAAAGCTTACCTGCTGTGTGAGACCATTTATATGACATTCTAGAAAAGATAAAACTACGGGGACAGAAAACCAATGAGCAGTTGCCCGGAGCTGAGGAGGGAGGGGTTGACTGCAGAGGGTCGCAGGGCTTCTGGCTCACGGGCACGCTCCGCGTCCTGACAGTGCTGTCCCTCCACGACTACATGCCTTCATCAGAACTCACAGACCCATGCACTCAAAACAGCGACTTTTACTCTACATAAATTATACCTCAATAAACCTGACTTTAAAAAAAAAAAGCTTGGAGATTCCACCCTGAGAAGTCTCTCATTCTAAAGTCTTCGTGAAAAATTTAAAAATGAAGCAAAAGACAACGGCCTCTGAGTCTGAAGAGTGGAAAGAGGATGCCCACCCACTAGCCTTCTGCATGTCAGGCAATCAGCTACCTGCATTAGCTCATTTGTTTAAATATTGAATTTTCATATACATAATCCTCATAATAATTCTATGGAGAAGCTGAAATTCAACAGGCTAATCGTGGCAGATTGCGTTTTCTAGAACAGTAAGAGATAATGTAAAAAATAAAATAAAATGCTATGTTTTCAGCCACTTGGTTTGGGGGTGACGTACAGTGCAGCAATAGATCGTTGGAACACTAGATAACCAGCCAGCAGGGGCTCCCTGCCCCCTAGATCTGCTGGCTCTCTGTTCCGCTTTGCTCCTAAATAAGCAGTGTGGGTCCCAGCCTCCAGACACAGCCCCAGAAAGAAACCCTAAACACACCGCTTTCCAGAGCAGCAGGACTCAGCTCCTCTCTGAGCGCCAGGTGCCCTGGTGGTGCCAGGCACATAGTACGTGCTCAATAAATATTTGGCAAATAGGGGCCAGCCCCGTGGCGTCCTGGCTGAGTTCAGTGCGCTCTGCTTCAGTGGCCTGGATTCCGGGTGTGGACAACACCACTCGTCAGCCATGCTGAGGTGGTGATCCACATATAAAGTGGAGGAAGACGGGCACAGATGTTAGCTCAGGGCCAGTCTTCCTCAGAAAAATAATAATAATAATAATAATAACAATAAATATATATATATTTGGCAAATATAGCGGTAGATTCCAGGCCCATTCCAGGAGCTGACATAACAGCGCAGAAGTTGCAGTTCCTGCTCACACAGAGACTGCTCTTTAGGGAGAAGACAGCAATAAGAAGAAGATGACTTCAGACACTAGGTGCTGTGCAGAGGACGAACAGGCTGTGTGAGGGGGAGGGACAGGGTGTGGGGTGGAGGTCCAGGAAGCCCTCTCTGGACTGAGACCTGAAGGATGAAAAGATGCCAGCTTTGGGCAGGTGAGAAGGTGTGTTCCCCACAGAGGGAATGGCCGAACGAAACAGCTAAAGAAGACATACACGCACACACAGCTGTAGACACAGAAAAGGCAGACTGAGCTTAGAACACGCCTCACTTCTTCCAGAGTAGGGCAAATAAAAAGAATAATGATAACAAGAGCACGGAATAAAGGGTGGGGTGTTTGGTTAGGAGTCCAGCTTTGCCCCTTATTTCCCCTGCGACCAGATGGGGTCATTTCTCTCTCTGGGCCTGTGCTTCTTGCGATCAAGCAGGGAGGGTGGGCTAGAGTCAGGCGCGTGCTAGAGCCGGCCGGCCGCGCGGGCTTGTGAGAGTAGATTGTGCGCATCTCTTCCCAGCTCCACATTTGGTGACGCCACATCAGCAGGTGGAAACGGGCCACTGAGGGAGTATCTGCACCATGGAAACTGGCAAACGCTGTAAACCAGGAATGTCATTTTGGGAGCTGGTTGTTAATGATTTACCAGCACACCGCTAGACTAGATGGGTGATCCTCAAAATCTTCTGCTAACATCTCCTAGTGGCAGAGGAGAGCTTATACACGACCCCCGAGGCCTGGGATCTCAGCATCTTAGGACTTCCTTAAGATCTCCTCTTGTCGTTTTCAAATTCACAATTTTATGTTCTATACAATGTATCTGTCCCCCTTGTTTCCTCACACTCTGAAAAATATAAAATTTTATTTTCCTAACTTCCAGAAGATGCATGCTGTTAATCCTGTGGGCTTTTTACATCACACTCACACACACGCAGCTGCTACCCCCTGGTTAAGTGTCACCTGTGGTCAAGGTTGGCATTATTCAGTCCCTCCAGGTGTAAGGCCTCCCTTCTCCATCTTTCTCTCCCTCCTTTTCTCTTTTCCTTCCAAACTCAAGGCCTACCCTTAGACTGGGCACTGGGGAGGGGTAACCCAGCCCCTGTAGCCCACTGGGAAGTGCACATGGGCTGTGGGGCTCAGAACAGAAGCTGCTCTTGACAGTGGCGCCCAGGCCTGACCAGCAGACGTTCCCACCCTCTCATGACAGAGCAGCAGCGGCTCCTTGCAGGTGGCCCCGCAGACGCTGCCAGCATCCACGGGTTATTTCCCTGCAGACGGAAAGGACCGACAACTTCCCTTTCCTCCTCCTCCTCCTCTGGAGGAGTGTGAGCTAGCTCGTCACACTGGGCTGGGTCTGGAAGATCTGTTTTCTGCATCCCAGACTTGAGGCTGCCGCCGCTTCCTGGCTGACCTTAGACAGATGGTTATGTTTTGTCTGTACCTCTTTTTCCACCATCAGCTGCTGCTTACCTCACTGCTGGGGATGGCTGGTGGACGTTTTGAGGCAGCCTCAAAAAGCAGACAGCAGTAGTTCCAAACACAGAGCTGGGTACAGGGGCTGCGGTTGCAGACCACTGACAGAGGAGCAGAGACCTGGCCTCCACAGATGCCAGACACTGCATGCTAGAACATTCATCATGGAAAATTCCAGAAAAAATATTTACAAGGCAACGCCATCCCCCAAAGGAGACTAGAGAATTCTGGAGGAGAGGAGGCAGAGTGTGATGAGAATTGGGGTGGGAGGGGCGGTCAGGGGACAGCTGAATACTGAAGGGACCATCTCCCCCTCCCCCTAAATGTCTCAAAGCAGCGCTCACCGTCTCCTCCTCCTCGGTCTGCCTTCACTCCTCCACCCTCCGGGACTGCCTCCCCACCACTCCACCAAACTGGCCCAAAATGTCAGTGGCGTCTTCTTGCTAAATCCAATGGCCACTCTTCAGAACTGACCTCACCGCTCACTTCGTCCCAGTTGGAACTAACCTCCACTCTATTTTTCTTAAAACTCTCCACTCTCTTGTCTTAGTTTAGGTTCACCCAAAGCAGAGCGCAAGACAAGGGCTTGGATGCAGGTTATTTATTTGGGGGGTGGTCCTGGGAAGCAAGAGTGAGTTGCAGGAAGTGAGACAAAGAAGAGTGGGTGTTATTGGGCTCCTGCTGTGGGCCCTGGGCTCAGGCCCTCCTTGGTCCCTCCGAGGAACTGTGTAGAATGTGCCTTAGAAGTGCCTCTACAAAGGACAAAAAGCAGGAGCATTTAGGTGGACTCTTGGCCCCCATGGGTGGAGGGTCACTTCCCAGGGGCATGAACTCCCTGAGGCAAGAAAACAGAGAGCCATGTTCGTTCTTGAGGGAGAAGCCATCTGTGTGTGCAGGACCTGTCCACGCTGCCGCTGTGGTCAGTGGTGGACCGAGGATGACACAGGGGATACCAGTATGTCTCCTAGACTTGGCCTCCATGATAACTCTCTCCTATGGTCCTCTTGTCCTGTGACCACACCCTCTGCATCTGTTTCCAGGCTCCTCTTCACTCTGCCCTGCCCCTTGCAGGCTCCTTAACCCACTGTGCTCCCTGTTGACACCCTGCGCTCTTGCTTCCCCATCCAATGTCTTGGCTTGTCTCCATTGCTGTGCTAAGCACATTGTGTTAATGCTTTTCTGTTTATCTTTCTTCCTCCCCCAAGAAATTTCTTAAAGGCAGGGACAGCCCTTCTTCTGGCGGCCTGCTGCCTAACATGGTGTTAGACACACAGTAGGAGCTCAAGAAGGGATAGCCCGTCTCCTCTTCCCCATAAAAACCCACCGATGGCAATGTTATGGAATCAGTTTTCCTGGTGCCTAAGACCTAACATGAAGGCTGCTTGCTAGTTTCTATTTTGCCCCGGGATGCTGAGAGCTGCCACCTTGTCTCCCAGGGAAACCAACTGGCAGGTGGTATGCTGCCTATCGGACTGGGGTGCTGTCCTCTGAAGGTCACCCACTCTAGAACCTCTCCCGTCCTCCCTTGCCCCTCCCTGTTTTACAAGCCTCAGTGAACTTGCACTTCTATGTGCCTTCTAGGCAAGATAGGGCTTGTTATAAAGAAAGGATGCTCGGAGCCTTCAATCAACCAGTAGATGAGCGGCCACTCCACGCACAGGACCACACTGGGCACTGGGCGGAAGAAAGGAGAAAGAGGAGAAGGAGGAAGTAGGGAGGAAGCAGAGGGTACCTCTGTCTTTAAGGAGTTGATAACCTAGGTGGTGGAGGCAAGACTAATAGCACAGAAGCCACTGTTGAGAAATGCTTGTGTGGCCAGTGTCACTGGTGAAAGGGCAGGCTGTTTAGTAGACAATGCTGGAGAAACGGAGGAGGAAGAAAAATGAAGCTGGATCCACACCTAGCACCTCACACAAAGGTTGGCTGGGTTAAAGACCGAATGAGAAGCTACCTGTCAAGTTAAGAGAAGACCTTGCAGGAGAACACCAGTGTGGCCCAAGGATAAAGAAGGATTTGTTAAACACAGCTTCAAACGCATAAAAAATAAGGCAAAATATCAGTGAATTTGGTTTCATCGAAACTAAGGACCTCTGTTGAGCAAAGTTCACAGATAGAAACAAAAGGAGAGGAAATATTTGCAAGGAAATAACTGACAGGAAATTAATATCTAAAATATTGGCAGACCTCCTGCAAATCAACAGGAAAAAAATCAGCAAACCCAATAGAAAAATGTACACCGAGTATGAACAGACAACTGACGTAAGAGAACACCTGAAAGCCAGCAACTATTTAAGTAAATGCTTAAACTTGTTAGTAATCAGAGAAATTGAAAATTAAAACAACAATGAGATAATGATTTACTGGACAAGAAGGATCTTACTGTCCTGCTGGTGCCCATGGGTGTGAACCGGCGTAGCCAACACACTCCTTACTCAACAACGGAGTCACTCATCCCGCGACCCAGAACTTTTGCCCCTGTGTCAAGCCCCAGGGCAATGTTCTCACAAGCCCATAACTGACTGAGGATGGAGCTGTGTGTGCAGTGGTGGTGGCGGCAGGAGCTGGAAGCAATGTGAGTGTCCCTCACGGGGCGTGGAGAGAGAAACTGTGCAGATGAAACACAGCTGGGAGGTCCAGGCAGCAGTTTGAAGGAACAAACCAGCTGTCCATGTAGCAGCATAGAGAGGCCTTGAAAACATAGTGCTGAGTGAAAAAAAGAAGAAACAGCAGAATGAGATCCATGACATGATAGTATTTATGTAAATTTAAATACATGAGCCCAAAACATATTTTCAAGAACACATATAAGAAAAAAAGAATAGATAGAATGGATTGTTCCAGGTACTATTGCTGTATGACAGATTCTCCCAAAACTTAGTGGCATAAAACAAGCGATCTACGATATCGCACAGATTCTCTAGGTCAGGGTAGGGTGGGAGGTGCGTCGGCCCCACGTGACAGCCACTGAGGTCTCGAAGTGCTGTCTGTGGGAGAGTGGGCTGTCTGCGGACGGAGCTCAAGGTGGCTTGCTGACGTGTCTGGCATTTTGGCAGGGGCTTAGCGGGGGCTGTCAATCAGAGGCTTGGAGTTCCAGCAAACCAGGAGGAGGTGGCCTGGAAGTCACAAAGCATCACCTCCGCCACACTCCATGGGTGCAAGCAGCCATGAGCCCACCCAGATTCAAAGAGAAGGATGTGGGCTCTACTTCTTTATGGGAGGAATGTCAAAAAATTTGCAGTCATGTTTTAAAACCTCCCCCATTGCCTGTGATGAGGAAAGAAGATAGAAGTAAGGAATGAGGCTAAAGTAAAAATAAAATGAGTAAGAAATTCCACGTTGATCGTGGCTCCATTCAACATGTCCAACCCCAGGAGCCTGTGAATGTGACCTTATTTGAAAAAAAGGATCCTCACAGAGGAAATTAACTTAAGAATCTTAAATGAGCTCATCCTACATTAACGAGGTGGGCCCTACATCCAATGGCAGGTGACCTAATAAGAGTGAGGCAAAGGGAGATTAGATGGACAGAAGAGGAGGACACACGGTGGGCAGACCATGCAAGGATGGAGGCAGACCTGGACTTAGGCAGCCACCAGCCAAGGAATGCCCGGAGCTGCCAAAAGCTGGGAAAGGCAAGGAAGGCTTCTCCCCTAGAGCATCTGGAGAGAGCGTGGCACGGCAACAACTTGACTTTGGACTCCTAGGCTGAAGATCTGTAAGATGATAAATTTCTGTTGTAAGTCACCGGTTTGTGATGATTTGTCACAGCAGCCCCAGGAAACTAATACCTACTGTGACATCATAATGTAATAGGATTTTCTAAAGGGACTTTTTCCATCTCCATTTTGACTGAGGCCCTGAGGCCAAAACCAACCAAACAGGTGGGAAGATCCTAGCACCCCAAGGGGACCCCAGGCCAGAATCACCAAGGAGATGCTCAGAAACCAGGTGTGCAACCCTCCAGCTCTCGGCCATCTCCTGGTTGTAAAGGGCTGAGTCTGAAGAGGCCAGAGGGGTAGAGAGTTCTCTGAAGAAAGTGGTCAGCAGGGTGGGAGGCCTGCCCTCCTGGGAACCGGCTGGGGACGCTGCCACCTCGCCTCATGTCTGGAACAAATGGCTTAACAGAGACCCTTCGATTTGGGAGCCTAGGAATCTGGAGGCAGGGGACTGTGGCCACCGGCCTGAGGAGAGAGGCGAGCATGAGATGGCCGCAGTGGAGCCCGCTAGGACCCCATTGATGGTGACAGCAGGGCGAGGGAGCCTGCACGTTTGTCCTCCCAGATGAGGGTGAGAGAAGGTGGGACTGGAGCCATTTCAAGTCCTCTCAGGACTTGGCCCTTTCCCAGGCTCTCGCCTCTCCCCTGGACCTTCCCCCAGGAGAAGCCAACGGCAGGCGGGTGAGTGTCGAGGTGTGGCTAGGAGCCCAAGTCGGAGAAATAGCAAAGGAGCTGACCCCCCACCCTCAAGTTGCCCACTGCTGGGAGAGCCCACCTGAGCTGGGTGGGACCGTCACGTCGGAGTCTGGGTGATTACACTGGACTGGGCGCATCAGGTGTTGAAATGAATCGATTATGTCTGAGAAGCAGCCAGAGGCCATTTTATCACCTGAGAGTGAGCAGAGGAGAAGAGCCCAGCTGGAGGTTTCTTCTGGGGCCGGGGAGGACCTGGCCTCATGGAACGTGGGAATGAGCCCAAGGGGACAAGAACCAAGTGTGGATCACACCGGTCCAGTCAGAGGGAGGGGAACATTGACACTGCTGGTCAAGTCGCACCACAACTTGCAGGGCCAGCTCGACGCTAGGGTACTAGCATGGACCTGCGCACACTCTCTTCAAAATGTTTTATATTTTTAATTGAGGCAAAATTCACATAACATAAAATTAGCCATTTCAAAGTGGACAATTCAGCCGAGTTTAGCACATTCACAATGTTGTGCCAGCACCACCTCTATCTGCTTCCAAAACATTTTCATCACACCAAAAAGGAGCCCGTACCCATGAGGCAGTTGTCTCCCATCCCCCTTCCCCCAGCCTCACCAACCTGTGTTCTGTCTCCGTGGATTTGCCTAGTCCGGATATTTCGTATAAATGGAATCATACAATGTATGACCTTTTGTGTCTGCCCTCTTTCACTTAATGTTTTTGAGGTTCCTCCATGCTGTAGAATGTATTAGTGTCTGATTTCTTTTTGCGACTGAATAACATGCCATTGTATGGATAGACTACCATTTGTTTATCTGTTTACCCGCTGATGGACAGTCGGGCTGTTTCCACTTTTTGGCTGTTGTGAATAGTGGTGCTATGAACATGTGTGTACGTGTATCTGGTTGGGAATTAGTTTTCAGTTCTTTTGACTATAAACCCAAGAATGGAATCACTGGGTCATATGGTAATTCTGTGTTTAACTTTTTGAAGAACCGTCAAACTGTTTTCCACTGAGGCTGAACTGTTTGACATTCCCACCAACAATGTACAAGGGGACCAATTTCCCCACATCTTCATAACACTGGTGATTTTCCTTTTTATTATTATTTTCTTTTTGGTGAGGAAGATTGGCCCTGAGCTAACATCTGTTGCCAACTTTGCTCCTTTTTTGCTTGAGGAAGATTAGCCCTGAACTAACATCTGTGACAACCTTCCTCTATTTTGTATGTGGGATGCCTCCACAGCATGGCTGATGAGTAGAGTAAATCCACACCGGGGATCCGAACCTATGAACCCTGGGCTGCTGAAGTGGAGCACGTAGAACATTAGCTACTTGGCCACGGGGCCAGGCCCTATTTTTATTTTGTTAAGTGGCCATCCTATCTCCTTGTGGTCTTGATTTGTACTTTCTTGATGATTAGTGATGTTGAGCATCTTTTCCTTAGCTTCTTGGCAATCTCTATGTCTTCTTTGGAGAAATGTCTATTCAAGTTCTTTGCCCAAGTCCCTTTTCTAATCAGGCTAACCATCTTTTTGTTGAATTGTAAGAGTTCTTTATATATTCCGGATACTAGATCCTTCTCAGGTCTATGATTTGCAAACATTTTCTCCCATTCTATAGGCTGTCTTTTCACTGTGATGTAGAAAAGTTTTTAATTTTGATGACATCCCATTTATCTAGTTTTTCTTTCATTGCACATGCTTTTGGTGTCATATCTCAGAATCCGTTGCCAAATCCACGGTCGCAAAGATTTACCCCTAAATTTTCTGTCTTGTGGTTGATCTGCTTTGAGCGTTTGTACCTGGTGTGAGGCAGGGGTCCACCCTCATTCTTCTGCATATGGACATCCAGTTGTCTGGGTTCTCTTTGACTCCCAAGATAAGCAGTGTTATCAACTCCATTTTACAGATGGGGAAACTGAGGTTTCAAGAGGTGAAAACGTTATCCCAGAACACCTCTCATGGCACCTGTGATTTCAGAGTGGCTGTGGGGGACATGCACGCGTGTTGCCAGCATCCCTCCTCAGCTGTGCTGGAGTCTCTCTGCCTTCCTGTCTCAGGTCTCTTTCTGAAGCCTTGAGAGGCAGCTAAGTTTGAACAAGGACACAACCCTGGGAAGTAACACTCTTCCAAGGGGATAATTTGAAATGTATTCTACATGATTCCTCAGTAGATTGACCGGGTGCCCCCTGCACGCAGCGCTCATGAAGCACCCTCCCTTGCCCCACACCACACCCCTGCCTGCTGGGGTCACCTCCAGATAAGCTGCCCGCACCACGTCCTTGCTCAGCTCTGCTTTTGAGGAACTCAACTAAGACACTCCTCAGAACTCACAGCAGGGCCTTCCGCCGGTCAACCCCCTCCCTCGGGCACTCCAAGCCCGGGCCTGTCCCCATCCACGGGAGATCCACCGGGCCCAACCCAAGCACAGCCCTGCTGACCCTGTACCCGACCTGGAGGTGAGAAGGGGCAGGTCTTCTCACCGCTCTGCGCACCGCGACAAGCCAAGCGAGAAAGCAAACCACCTCTGCTCACACTGACGTTGCTGAAACCCCACAAGAATTCTGCCGCCAGCTCTTCTTTTCCCAAAAACATGTGGGCGGCCCTGCCTTCCCATGAAATCATGCCCTCCAGCTCTCCATGCCCAAGGCCTTTCCTAATAGTGGGGCTTGGACCAAGAGAGATGATCCTGAACTCTGCCTCCAGAAACCAGGAGACGCCCGACAGCCCCGAGGGTGGGCGGCCACAGCCTAGAGTCCCCTGTGGCGTGCCACTGCCCCGCCGCTCTTCGCCCTCTCTGCTGGGGCTCCCCAGCCTCCCCCAGCCCAGACGCCACCACTCTTTGAAGGCCGCCATTTTCCAGGCCCCCAAAGCTGCAAAGGGCCAGGGGATGCTGTGCTTCTGGGTTATGAATCAGAGAGCCACATCCAGCCCCGTGGTTTGGGGTTGTCCAGATATTTACTGGACCCCTTGCCAATCCCCAGGGTCAGGCTGACAGAGGGGTCAGGCCCTGAGAGGGCTGGCTTCACAAAAGCAGCCACTTCCCCAACAGTTAATGGTTTTTCTGAAAAGCCTGACCTGGGTCTTGTCTTTCCACCTCCCCAGTCCCTCCTCCCTCCACACCTGTGGGAGCACACACAGCGCTGCACCCCAGGTTTCCTTGCTGTGACCCCGTAAGACGCCAGCTGTGTTCTCAGAGGGCCTGCTGCCTCGGGGCGCGCTGCTGGAGCTCCCAGAGGCTGAAGGAGTTGCACGGCACACGCCCAGGAGGCTGGCAGGAGGGCTGGGCACAGTGCCCCCATGGTAGGCATGGCGGCCGCAGGCCGGGCTGCGGGTTAGAATCACCCAAGAACGTGACCTAGGTAGGGAAGCCGTGTCCTCCCCAGAGATCCTGATTAGATTGGCTTGGTTGGGACCCAGGTATGGGGATTGTTTTATGAATTCCCCAGGTGACCCCGATGGGTGTCCTACAGTGGCTCTCGAGGCCTGGGATCAAACCCTGGTCCCTGGGCCCCTCCCCAGAGTTGCCTACGCAGCAGCTCTGCAGTGGGGTTCTAGAATCAGCGCTTGTCACGGGGGTGCGGGAGACTCAGGAAACAGGGCGAACCTCTCAGGGCAGAGCTGGAGCAGAAGTGCAGGAGGGCCGTGGAAGGCAGAGTGCCAGGGCGGGGAGGTCGAGGGCGGTGAGGGGCAGAGCCACGGGATTTGAGAAGCTGGAAGGTGAGGAGAAGGCACCCAGCTTTGCTGAGATGCGGCAGGAGACTGCCCTCATTCTTTGAGTGCTTCTGGGGTCTGGACTGAGGTGGCTACCGTCTTTCCCGGTCAGGGGCACAGCCTCCCCGTCAGCCTCCGTGCCTCCTCGCCTCCTCCGCCCCACCACCGCCCCCTCTCCACTCGGCAGCTAGACGGACCGTTCAAAACTGTCACCGAGGCCGTGTCACTCCCCTTGCTTAAATCCTCCCAAGAGTTGCCCAGCGTCCCTGGAATCAAGTTCAAATTCCATGTCCGGCTGGCCATGCCCTTCTGCAGAGGCCATGAGACCACACATAACTGAGAGGGCCCCAGCTGCTATGCTCTGAAGCCATCGCTGCAGACCGTTCCTGGGGGACACGGGGTTCTCCCATGGGCCACCTTGGCTCCAGGGCTCCCCCAAGGCCTTGGTGAACCTTCCCAAGACTGCTCGGGGTCTAGGACCCTCCCGCCCAACCTTCCTTCCCTCCGGTCAGACTTACAGAATCCCTCAGGAATTTCAGTCTGCCTTCTCCTTAATTAACTGAGGAACTGGATCCCCTAGTCTATAATCTTACATAGGAGCAAAAAAAGCAAGTCCCATTCCCCACCAAGTACCCCTGTCTACCCTCGGGGAGGCCCACCCTCTCATGGAAGCTTCCCATATGCCGAAGGCTCGGGACACGCAATTTATGAAGAAAGCGTTCCTGGGGAGAACTAGTCAGGTGTGAGAGGAGCAGGATCGGGAAGATGAGGAAGCGGGCAGGATGGACCTCAGCTGAAGTCTGTGTGGGCATGGCTGGCCCATGTGATGGCCCCTGTGGCACCCAGCCAACCTCGCAGTATCCAGACAGGCTGTGTAGGCAAAGGCTTGAACACAGCTAATCTGAATGTGGTGGGCAGATAATGCCCCAAAGATGCCCGTGTCCTGACCCACGGAACCCGTGGATATGCCACCTCATATGGCAAAAGGGACTTTGCACTGGGATTGGGTGAGGGTTTTGGGATGGGGAGATAGCCTGGGTTATCTGCGTGGCCCGATGTAACCACCAGGGTCCTTCTGAAAGAGAGACAGAGCTGTGATGATGGAGCAGAGGTGGGAGTGGTGTGGTTGCTGGCCGGGGCCGCAAGCCCAGGAACGCAGGTGGCCTCCAGGAGTTGGAAAAGACAAGATTGTTCTCCCTTAGAGCCTTTGGGAGGAGTGTCCTGCAACACCTTGCTTTTAGCCCAGAGAAACCCATTTCAGACTCCTGGCCTCCAGAGCTCTAAGATAATACATTTGTATTGTTTAAGCCACTAAGTTTGTGATAATCTGATAGAGCAGCGATAGAAACCTAACACAGTCAGCAACAGCAGAACACCTTGGTCCTCCCCAGCAGGAGAGGGTGGGAGGCCTGGGAGGAGCCCCAGGTGTCCCCCACTGCCCCCTATGCCCCAGAGGATGTCCTGAGGTGGTCTCTCGTGCCTCCAGGGTTCTGATGAGGTGTGGGGCTTGCTGTGGCCTAGCATTGGCTCCTCAGCACCCTGAGACCCTCAACTCGCATTGTGGCTGCATGTCGTCTTTTGTGTTGGTGTCACCCTTTTTTGGAGTGTGGGACAAGGACCCGGGGAGCCGGCACCTTCAGCTTACTCTTCTTTTCACTCTCTATAAGAGTCGTAAACTGGCCGAATCTACAAGAGGCTTGCTGTGTATTCATTAGCTGAATCAGTCAGGGCTGGTGTTGGCCTGTCCCCCGTGTGCATGAGCTTGAGGGAGTCCCAGCCTCAGCCCGTCCCCCAGGGGAGCTGGGGCGGGAATCACCCCCAGAGGCAGAGGAACTGGGCTTGTCAGTCACTGGCTGTGGGCTGCCCCACAGGAAGACTTAGACTTCAGACACTTCAGGCTCTCAGTGTGAGCGAGGTGGGCCCAGGGCCCAAGGGCAGGCCCCTGGAGGCCGCAGGCGTGAGCCCTCAGTAGCAAAGCACATAGACATTGATAAAGGGACCCCAGGGACTGGACCAGGTGGGAGAGAAGAGAAGAGACTGTAGAGTCTGTTACACCCACCAAGGCTCACACGAGACTCATGGTGGCATTCATTGCTGACGCGATGCATTTTGACCCCACAGACTGAAGATGGATACGTGGCCCATCCTACAGAGCTGGGGGAGCATCACCCGGGTCCCCGCTCCTGAGGCGGCCATCAAGGGTGCAGTTTAACACTCCTGCCAACATCCAGGCGCGCAGCAGTGGTTGTCCACAGACCAAGAAAAGGTGATGGTTTCCTTCAGGAAACAATACAAGGGCTCAAGCCTGTACTTTTCATGCCAAACTGCTCATGGAAGCCAGTGGGCAGCCGACCATCCCAGGGTTCTCGGGGCACAGAGCTTCAAAAGGTGGCTCAACTCGGACACCAGGCCAGGCTGACCAGGGTAGCCCTTCAGTGCAGCACAAAGGGACGTGCCCCTCTTGTCCGGACACAACTTCATCTTTTCTTTTGCTAAGCCCAGCTCCCCACCTGTCTCCATCCACCTTCACCACCATGAGGTTTCCACTCCCTGTGTCTTCCCACCAGCTCATCTCCTACTCTCCTTCTGACTTAGGGACGCCAAAGGCCCACAGGCACTTGGAAGCATCGCTCAGCCACACAGGACCTCAGGGACAAAGAGGAGTTTCACTCATGATCAGGAGGAAATAGTGGAGCGAAGGAGGGAGGTTTCAATCAGAAGGTGGCAAACCTTTTCTGTGGAGGACCTGAGAGGAAATATTCCAGGCTCTGCCAGCCATACCATCTCTATCACAACCACCTGACTTTGCCACTGCAGGACGAAAGCAGCCACAGACAGCACGTAAGCGAGTGGGCCTGGCTGTGTTCTAAAAAGCGTTCATTACTCAGTCAGGCAGCCGGCTGGATTTGGCCTGCGGGCTCAGTTTGTCAACCCCTGCTGTACATGTTCACAGAGTCCAACAAGTTAAAGTTAGAAGGAACTGTGGCCATCCAGTCCAGGGTTGCTCAGCTGTGGCTCCTTGGCTCACTGTGTTGAGAAGGATTCTGAGGCCAACATCTAGCTCCGAGGGAAAGTGCCATAACTGAACAGCACCTTATGCCGTGGGTAAGGGTCACTGGGTCACCAGTGCCTCATATTGGCCACCTGATTGACTAAACTCCCTCATTTTGTATATGAATACCTAGATCCTAGAGAGGTTAAGTGACTTGCCCAAGGCCACACAGCTATGACAAGGGACTTGATTGTCAACTGGTTCCTCTGCTGCAAAATGGAAGGTATGCTTATCCCATCGTCTCATCTCCATGTCTGGCCAAAGAATGCCCGCAGCCCCTTTGTGCAAGTTTCCTGGCCTGGCCCCTTGAGAGCAAAGTGACAGCGCCTAGGGCCCCAGCTAGACCTTGTTTTGTGATAATTGATGTTTTTTGGGCTTTCACACCCATAAAAACATATATTTATGCTTTCTGAAAAATTAGGAGGCTGGCTTCAGGGAGTGCTGCTGCCGAATCCTTGTTGGGAGAGAGGCAGGAAGTGGCCGGGGATAAGCTGTGGTTTCTGTTTTCAGCAGGAAATGCTTTGAAAGTGCCAGGGACCCCTGCCTCCCGGGCCTGCAGGGCTGACACCGACCTCAAGCTGCGTCAGTGTCCTGAGGCCCCAGGCTCTGATAGTGCTCACCCGGTGTCTATTTCCTAAGATCTGAAACGGTTGTAAGGATCAGATAATAACTGCCAGGGTCTTTATTAACGCCGTTAATAAGCAACTGTAGTAACAAACCCTCAGAACAGGATGCAGGTCGAACTTTTGGAAGAACCTTTTAAAACCCTGAACTCTGAAAACCAGGTCATCTTATGTGAGAAGTCAGATTGTCTCCTGTTAGAGCACGTCTGGGATCACAGCTTTGAGGTTGTGTGAGCCTCAGCGTACGTGCTGGTCAACGGCATGACACGAACCTCATGCGCTGTTGCAGTGGTTGGAGAAGTAACAGACGGCCGCTCTGGAAGTCACGCACAGCTTCAGGGGACAGCTCTGCGCCCTGCGGCTCTGCCTGAGGATGCTCTCTACCCCCTCCCTCCGCCGTAGCCTGCTCAGGCCAGAAGGGCTGGGGAGAGACTGCTCCAAGGAGCGGCCCCAAGCAAGGAGGGCTGGTGGAAATTGGTGGAAAGGACCTGGCGTCCACGTCACCCTGTATACAATATGAGGGATTGCTTGCTGTGATAAAACTTTATACTGTCTCTCAGAGGGTCCCCAGGGGCTCTTGAGCCCGGTTTACTTCCCTTGTTAACACACCCTTTTGGTTTTCCTCTCTTCTCTGTCTCACTTATTCACTCCCTCCCAGTGTGTCCTGGGGTCATCTCTCAAATAAACTATTTGGTCCTTGTCTCGGGGCAGCCCAAACTCAGACACGTTTATGCTTAGGCTGGCGTGAGAATGTGTGTGCCCCTCGCCCCCAGTGCCAGGGAAGGGGATGAGAGGGTTAAAACCTGCTGGCAGCCATGGGGAGCATCTGATTGTGCAATACAGGAGCTGTCACCATCAACGAGGAGCAGGAAGTTCAAGTGGCCAGTAGCAGCCATAGAATCTGTCTGTCCGGCATGGTTTCCCATCCCCCTTCTGCTGGTTTCTCCACGGAGCTCCTGTTCATCACATGGTACTAGTGGGGTGGAAAATCATGACACATATCCCCATCCTCCTCACACCCCTGCAGTGGGCATGCAACCCATGTAGCCAATCAGAATATTTCGTCCTCTTGGACACTGTGATTGGCTCAGGCAAGTCCAATCAGACTCTTCCCTGAGGTTGATATGGGATCCTGGGAGAGACTGTAAAGGAGGCTCGGAAACCAGGATTGTAACTAGGAGAGTGCATCTGGGGTTGGGGATGCCTAGGATTTCATCTGGCATGTGAATAGAGCTTGTGTGCAGAATCAAGGTAAATAGAGGCAAACTAAGATGAGAGATAAAGAGAGAGCATATCATCAGGGCCACTGGATCCAGCTATACCTGAAGCCAGGTTGCCTTTGGACCTTGTGGTTACTGGAGCCAACATATTCTCTTTTTGCTTAATTTGAGTTGGATTTCTGTCACTTACAACCAAAAAGGTTCTGACAAGAGAGAGACGTTTTCCGTTGTACCTACCTGGAAGGATCTCTCTTCCTGACAAAAGCCAAGCTGTTCTGCACAGCCCTTTCCCCCTGTATCAGCTCTCTCCTGATGGGCACTAGAGGAAAACAATGTCCCTTAATTTCCAGCATTGCACAGAGCTAAGCAGCAACTGGTAGAAGCAAAGATGGCAGCAACTATTTAATAAATTGATCAATACTTTATTAGTGACTTTTGAGCAATGGCAGAGCTGCAGACAGAGGATCTGAGAAGTCAACAATTAGTGTCAAGTGACTTTCTAATGTGTAATCAGATGTCAAAAGAAGAGAATCCAGGAAAACTCAAAATAGATATCCGTTAGCCACAACGGACAGGAATTTCATCAACTACTTAACATGGAGAGATTGAAGTCGCTCCCATCCATATATCCATTCAGTCACCAATCCATCTATTTGTCAACAAACATTTACTGAAAGGTCTTATTTGCAGTGTGTTTTACTTTGTGTCCCCTCAAAGCAAACCCTGAGACAAGGATTTGATTGTAAGAGAGTGGTTTCTGGTGAGTTGCTCGGGCCAGCTCTGCCATCAACCTTCTCATCCACTCACTCCATAGTGCTATTTTAAGTGGAATTTATTTAACTACAAATCACAGGACACTCAAATAATAGTAGCTTAAAAGATCAAGAGACTTAATTATTTCATAAGATAAGAATCTCGTGAATGTAACAGTTTTGGTGTAGCAGCCCAATGACATATGGAAAGACCATAGATTTTCCCAGCATTCCTGCACCACCAACCTCAGTGTGTTAGTTTATCACCCTCTTGCTTATCACCTTATGATCACAAGATGGCTGCTGCAGCTCCAGACATCACAACCACATACAAGATTAGGAAGCACAGTGAGGGAGGGACAATACAACTTGAGTGCTTCCAATATCCCTCCACTTTAGCACTTTGGTGAACTCCAACCAACTTCCAACTGCCTTTACCTGAAGACTTTTTCCAAAAACCATAGAAGGCTGCTTTGCCCACAAGCATCAGATCAGAAGTACCAAAAATTTCATATCCTCCAAGAGCAACCCCCACCAATGAGTGAGAAGGAGTTGGTATATAAATAAGCCTGGTTCCCTGGTCCTTCTGAGGGATAACTCCAAAGCAGATGATTTACACCTTTTCCAGGACTTTCCCTTCATGGTTAAGCTCCAGTCACCCCCAGTGGTACCTGTTCTGTAATGTACCCTTTGTTGGATACACTTCCTTCCCCTCCCACCACATGTTTCCTGGGATTATGGTCCCAAAAAACTACTTTCCTTCCAATTCTTGTCTCAGGGAATGTTGAGGGGCCCCAGAGTGAGAGAGCTTTCCCCCTTTATCAGGGAGGGAGAGTCTTCCCAGAAACCCCCCAGTAGACTTGCCCTTGTCCAGAGCTGGGTCACACGCCCCACCCCCTGCCTCCAGCTGCCTCAGGGGGAGTTGAAATAGCATCTGAAAAAGGGAAGCAGGACAGTTATGCCTCCTAAATTTGAGCACCCCCCCAACCCCGCCCAAATCAGGGTTCTGTTAGCAGGAAGAACAGAACAGGCAAAGATCGTTGAGTGGGCAACTTACGCCATAACAGGTTCTATTCGATAATTTAACGTCAGTGACTGAGATGATAAGGTAGAAGTCAGGCTTGGCGTATTTACAGAAGACAGGAAACTAGGAGGAAGCGCAAGTGTGCTGGACAACTGAATAAGGAGCCTCAGTGAACTCAGTGAACTGCTGGACTGCTCAGGTCAGACAAGGTTTAGTGGGAATTAACATAACAACCCAAAGCTTGGGCCAAAAGCAAAAATGAAGAAAGCAAAAATAACCATGCAGTGTTAGATGGAAAAGTGAAGGCTTATCCAGAACACAGTGACAAAGACAAAGGAGTAGTTCCATGTGTCAGCAACAGGACCACAGGTTAGTCCCATGAAGGATGGGTTGAGATGGAAGGACGAGGCAGTCCGTGTTCCCCTTGTCCCAGACTGACCATAGCTGGGGCCCAGTGTGGCCCCCTTGAAATAAGCGGTAGCCAAATGAAGCATGCTCGGAGGAGAGTGGCCAGGATGGAGACAGAGCTGGCTGCCACATGATGGGAAAAGAGGCACTTGCTAAAGGGCGTGATGAAGAGAAAACTAGAAGACGACAATATAGCCGAACTCAAAGATTTGTTGTCACCTGGAAGAGGCATAAATCTTTACACAACTCCAATGATCTCGCTAATACGGTCTCAACACTCAGTGTCCACTCAGGAAACAGGAACCTCTTTAGGTATTTCCAACAGGAGAGATTTAATACAGAGAATTTGTTACAAAGATAATGGAAGGGCTGGAGGCGCAAATAAGGCAAAGTAAGGATGCCCAAAGCTTAATCACAGCAGGAAGCCATGGTCACCTTTGGGACTGGAAGAAATGACTCAGGACCACGGTCGCTAACCCCTGGAGCTGCCCGAGCAGGAACCTGTGTTCACAGCTGCTTCTGCTGGAAGGGCAATCTGAAACAGAACGAACAAAGACAGCCTCCTCTTCCACCGCCTGCCGCTATCTCTCCAATGCCTCCCAAAGGATGCACCCGGGCAGAAGTCTGCTGGCAGGAGAACCTGGGAATGCTGCTTGCAGGATTCCAGACCCTTTGACATGGAGCAGAGTGCAGAAGACAAGAGTGAAGCAAGAGCCCACGAGTGGTTCCCGGAGCGGAGTGGAAGGTGCAGAGAGAATGTGTGGACGGATGTAAGGAAGGTCTGTCTAACAGCCAGAGCCAGACGAAGCAGAGAGAGAGGGAACAACCCCTCTCTTCTGTGCGCTTCAGCAGCAGTGCACACAGGTTCCAAAGTCTCACAGGTCATTGGACAAGACATCTTATAAAGTCCCTTCAATGCCCAAGAGTCTCGGATTCCAATTATGTATTGTCTGCATTCACGTTTCCACAGCAGTCTTCCGTTGCATGGTTTTATGCGTCTCGCAGGGGTGTTGATCATTTGGTTCCCATTAGACATAAATCTCCCTAGGAACTGGGCTCACAGCAAGCGTCTCATCCTGTTGCCTCCCAGCTTCTTGGTGCAGCCT
Organism: Equus przewalskii; assembly: GCF_037783145.1. Lineage (NCBI taxonomy): Eukaryota > Metazoa > Chordata > Mammalia > Perissodactyla > Equidae > Equus > Equus przewalskii. Next base: position 6,882,867 of record NC_091851.1, on the reverse strand, counting down.
TCATCAAGGTAATGGCTAGGCTGGTGGGCTTCTCTGGGTGGGGGCGGGGCAGGGGCGGGCACGTTATTTAAAACTTCACTCCGATCTTCAAATGTGCCCAGCGTCCTAAAGGAAAGAGCCCTTCCAGAAAATGAACAGACACCAAAATAAATTATCCAGGAAAATAAAACCTCTTTCTCCCGCACAAAAGAAATTTAAGAGCTCATTAGCTTTAGGAAGAAATGGTATTTTCTAATGCGTGACGCCAGTAGTCAGAACCATGAATATTCATAAGCACACTTCCTGCCCCTCCGTGCTGAAATGAAGGTGGTGGAAACCATCTTTTAGGTACTGCTCATTTGGGCAAAAGGTATATTAACTATTGGTGGGATGAATCACCAAAAATGCCCTAAAAATAGGTTTTCTGACATCTTCGTTAGAACATGCACCACGTTCTGACACAAGTCAATTCCTGGTGAAGGCAGTGGGAGAAACTGGCCAGAATACAGATTTCAGATCCAAGGTCTGGGATCAAGGAGACTTCCAGGTAGTTTTATAAACTCTACTGGCCCCACCCACACTTAATAATAACTCTTCCCACCGTGTCTTCCACACTGTCCGTCTGCTCCCCCATCACGTGAGTGAACTACATGCAGAAAGTCCTGCAGGAACCAAACCAACCCAGGCAGTGGGGCGAGCAGAGCCTCCTAAAAGTGTGATTAGGACCCCAGGCCTCGTGGACCAGCCTTGGGTTCTTTCCCTCCCTGGGTCTTTGGGGTTTTTCAGAGCTGGGTTAAGCCAGTGGTTCTCAGCCTTGGTTGCACATTAGAATCACCTCGGGAGCTTTTGAATGTCCTGACACCCACACTGCGGACCACCATCATGGCAGTTTCTGGGGTGCACTAAGGACTCCGTGCTTCATCACACAGGTGAAACCACACGAGCGATGTCAACGCACAGCCAAGAGAGACGTCGTAGCTGGTCTATAAGATGCTGCCTCAAATTCCTCCCCTCAACACCCATGCAATTCCCCCATGGGGAAGGGGAGTCTGTTCTTCCACGCCCTGGACCTGGGCAGGAGTGACACTGCCACTCTCAGTCCAGCTTATGAGAGAAGCAGCAGTTTCTGCTTTCTCCCTCTTGAAACATTCGCTCTTGGGATGTTCTCACTCAGAACTCAGCCGCCATGTTGTGAGAAGCCCAAGCCACATGGAGAAATCATGTGAAGGGGGGTCGGGGCAACAGCCCAGCTAATCATCATCTGCCAACCATGTGGGGCCACCCTCTTGGAGGTCCAGCCTCCGGATGACTGCAGCCCCAGTTGACGTCCAACTGTAACCACGTGAGAGACCTCAAGTGAGCACCGTCCTGCTGAGCCCCATTAACCCATGGAACGAGAGAGAGGCAGGGGTTGTGGTTTAAGCTGGTAGCCTTTGGGGTTCCTGTCTGCTATACAGCAGTAGTCACTGGAAAAGCTGAGAGCGCTGGATGGAGGGGAGCCGCCCACAGGTAGACTCTCCTGAGGAAGCTACTGTCCCCAGGGCATGAGGATAGCATCTGCACCACCAGCTCCATCCACACTGAGTCCTGCCCCACCCCCACAGCCTGGGGAGAGGGCGATGGGAGCAAAAGAGAATAGCCTCTCTCTGGGGAGAAGCTGACCGTCAGGTGTTCCCTTTTTTTTTTTTTAAGATTTTATTTTTCCATTTTCTCCCAAAGCCACCGAGTACATAGCTGTGTATTTTTAGTTGTGGGTCCTTCTAGTTGTGGCATGTGGGACGTGCCTCAGCATGGCCTGATGAGCGGTGCCATGTCTGTGCCCAGGATTCGAACCAGCAAAACCCTAGGACCCCGAAGCAGAGCTTAACCACTGAACTTAACCACTCGGCCACGGGGCAGGCCCCAAGTGTTCCCTTCTATTCCAAAGAAATATTTGCTCTATTTTCAATTTTACTACAAATATTATTAATTTTTATATAGTGTGTTATAATTCTTAGGATTCCTGGTCCCACTTGGTCCCTTTTGATACTTCTGGAAGGCAAATATCATCAATAGTCCATTACGCAGAAGAAGAACTCAAAGGCTCAGAGAGGTTATTTGACTTTGCCCGGATGGCACAGCTAGTAAGTAGAAGAATTGGGAATTAAGTCTAGGAGCCTAGGGGCCGGTCCCGTGGCTGAGTGGTTAAGTGTGCGTCCTCCGCTGTGGCGGCCCGGGGTTTCACTGGTTCGGATCCCAGGCGCAGGCATGGCACCGCTCGTCAGGCCACATTGAGGCAGCGTCCCACATGCCACAACTAGAAGGACCTGCAACTAAGATATACAACTATGTACCGGGGGTATTTGAGGAGATAAAGCAGAAAAAAAAAAGTCTAGGAGCCTGGAGTCCAAGCCAGGGATTTTTCTGCTCTACCATACCACCTCATTGTTTTGGAAAAAACAAAGAAAGAAAGAAAACATTTGGAGGGTGTGGTAGAAAATGCTGGTTGCCATTCAATATCTATTTTCTCTTTCTGGCTTGATAACAGATCACTGATTTTATTCAGAAAAGGAATGTATCCAGCTACACGTGCATGTCCCAGTCTCTCTTTAGCTAGGTGTGGACGTGTGGCTAGGTGAGATGTAAGTTTCAGGACTAGAGGGGCTTCCCGGAAACTTGCTTCAAAGGCACCTGTCTAACTGAGAGCAATAGCCTTCTGCCTTCCTTCCTCCCGCCAGTGCACACAATGGCCGGAGCTCCAGCAGCCACATGGGACCACAAGGAGACTCTGAGGGAAGAAGCCACTTACTACAGACAATGGAGCGGAGAGATGTAGCAAGCGTGGGTCTGTCCTGGGTTGGCTACTTCTAAACTTCTTACGAAGGGAAAGAACAAATGCTTGGGGATTTAAGTCTCTGTTTTTCAGGTCTCTGTTATAGGCAACTGCAATTTCAAATTTATAAAGTTGACATTACTGATTGTTCTTAAATTCTAATTGAAGTTACAGTTGGATGGTACAACTAGCGTTCAGGACGCCAAAAGCCTATGTTCCATGCTAGGGGGACAGCGGCTTTAAAGTAAGGCCTTGATTCTAGCCAGCACGTGTCCCCCGTGGGAGGGAACGGTGGGGCTGCTGTAGAGAGGATGTGCAATGGCTATTTGCTAGATGGACGAAGACTTTGGCAGACATTGGTTGTACCCATTTCTGGTTACCACACCTCTGTTCCCTGGCATCCTTTCAAGGACTTGAGAAATACATCACAAGAGTGACCTTTGTTGGCCCAGGGAGAGCAGGAGATCCAGCCAGGTTTTCCAGAGATCGGCCTCAGCCCTCAGTTCCCAGGGGCCTCATCTCCTGTCTCCTCTGGGGGCCGTGCGTTACCTTTGCACGTGATGTGATACTGGGGGAGCTTCTAAAGATGCTTGCATGACTGCTGACCTCTGATTTTCCATGACAAGAGCTGGTACCAGGGAGTCCTTGCCCTTTGGGTTGGGCTCCAGAATGAGGTCAAATGGAGCATCCTGAACCCAACCAGAGGCTTGGCCCACCCAAGCCCAGGCACTAAAGATCACCCAACTGCAGCCACGCTAGTCTCATTAGTGCGAAGTGAACACCCCTGAGACTGTGGGGTCGTTTGGTATAGAGCATGATCACAGAAGGAGACAAACATACCGTCCACTCAAACAGCCACACTGGAAACCTGAAGGTCACCCTTCGCTCCTGCCTCTAGCTCACGCTCACATCCAGTCCTCAAGCCCTAAATATTCCTCAGAGCCCCCATCCTCTCCAACCCATCTAGTTCGGGTTCATCTCTCTGGATTAGTGTGGCTTTCCAGGGGTCTTCTCATCCTTAGAGTGGTCCCCTCACGTCTGCCCTCTCTAGATGCGGGTGAGTTTTCTGGAGTGTAAATCAGATCACGGCCCTCCCTCACCTAAGACCCTTCCATGAATTTTAGTTAAGGACATGCCCAGGGGCTTCCACACACACATGATCTTCCTTTTCCTGGGGACACTCTTCACCCTGAGCCTAACTCAGCTGCAGCGCTCACTCTGTGGAGCTTGTGACCTCCCCTCTGACACTCCCCCTGCTTCCCCACACCCAGGCTCAGTCTTGCTGGGTGCTGCCCTGCCCAGCGCCCTGTCCTGACCCCCGGGTGCCCTTTAGGGGGCTGTTGGAATCGACCATGGCCTGTCAGGCTCACCCGCAGACTGGAATCTCCCTGAGGGCAGTGCCGGGCTACGTTTCCCCGGAATAAACTCTGCGTTCACGTCCAGCCCAAAGACCTGAGCCACAGTCAGCAAAGCAGCCCACCCAAATCCTCTCATTCTGGAGGAGGGGCTGGCTCTGAGGCAACGCTCAGCTCCGCCTGGAAGCAGCGGGTCTGTCTAGAAAACTCAAGGCAGGAGGGGAAGGAACGCCTGCGAGTGAGGAGAAGCAGGAAGGAGGGGAAAGAAGAAGAGAGGAGGTAGGGAGCGAAGGAAAAGAGGGAGTGGGCAGAGCTGAGGCTAATGGGCCAGGGAGGCGAGGGGCCAAGGGAGAGAGTCAGAGCATAAAGACGGGGTCATGCGGGAGCTCAGGGGGAGGAGAGACCAGGCAGGGGAGAGCCAGTCCCACGTAGTCCCGTCCAGCTTGCTCCTCTCCACTCCTCCATACAACTGGCTGGGGCCACTTGTGCCGCTGGCTCAGGGCTCCAGTTCTGGTGCCAGGAACATAAAGCGGAGGGTGGGAGAGGCATGGGGCCCAGATGAGGTGAGCTGGCCGCCCAGCGCACAGGATCCCGGGCCACGATGCTCCTCTCCAGATGCCCCAGAGACAGGCCAAGAATTCTAGACACCCAAGGCCAGGGAGGGGTTCCAGGCTGGGGTGACATCAGGGATGTCCAGAGCCGTGGTGCAGAGTGCTGAGCTGTGGCAGGAGGGGTGCCAAGCCAGGGCCCGGCCACGGCTTGTGAATCTGAGCTGTGGGGCCTGGGTCGGGCTGGACCCACCAGGCATGTGATTGCAAAGCCCACATCTCAAGCAGCTCAGGACAGAAGAGGTCTTGTCCCAAAGGAGACTCTGAGCCCAGCAGCAGGACCCATCCTGGGGACTCCGCCTACAAGCTCCAAGAAGCACATCTCCTGGGGCTCTCCTGGCCGTTGATCATCAGAACCACCTGCGGGGCGGGGGTGGGGGTGGGGGCTTCAAAAAGTAGAGTCCCAGGCACCCCCCTCCCCCAAGACCAATTCCATGGGGACGGCGCTGGCATGTTATACATTTTTTAACGTCCCCCCATGGTCCTGAGAGGCGGCAGACTCAGGAACCATTGATCGAGAGCAGGGGTCACCCAACTTAGTCAGTAAAAAGCCAGCTTGGAAATATTTCAGGCTTCGCCAGCAAACCAGTCCCGGTCTGACTACTCAACTCCGCGGGTCGTAGCACCAAAGCAGCCACAGAGGATGCACCTATGAAAGAGGGCAGCTCTGTTTCAGTGAAACTATTTTGAATTTGAATTTGAGTTTCATAAAATTTTTACATGTCATGAAACTATCCCCCCAACCATTTAAAACCTAAAAACCATCCTTAACACAGATGAAGTGGTGGGTGGGGGTCGAGCGGAGGGCCGCAGTTTGCAGGCCCTGACCTAGACCAGCGCTACTATAAAGAAACTAGTGTAGAGGTTCATAGTAAGGGTTTAGAAGCTCTCCAGGCACTCTGGCATTTCTGGGCATCCAAGCACGTGTGCTGTGGACTCGGCGTGGCTGGGTGGGGCAGTGGTGAGCTCATGTGGCGAGCAGCAGGTGACACGAGCTGCGTCCTCATCCCGTGGGAGGACCACGTGAGGTCAGTGATGGGCTGGAAAGTTTAAAAACTGGTCCTCACCCCAGGTTTGAAAAGCAGTGATCTAAACTGTTCCTTGACTCCAGGGAGGATCCGAATCCTCCCACCGTACTCCATAATCCCCCTAAAATCTATGGGCACAACGACGACAGATAAAACAAATCGTGCCTGGAGAAAACGAACCAGAAAGAATAGTGAAGATTCTTTGAGTAGAGTGACAATGCATATTTTTCATATTTTTTCTTTGTGTTTTCTAAGTTTTCTGTAAGAAACTTTGTATGTTTCTGTGTGAATTTTATAATTGACAGTTTTCTGGGTATGGGTTTTTTTTACTAAGAAATGGTTTTTAAAAAATTCTCTAGAGAATAATTTCTCCACTGGGCAACCATTCCCAGTACCTCCTAACCCTTCAGTCAGGAAGTTCTTTTTTATATTTAATCCACTTTTAGAGAATCAGGGAAGAGAAAGAAGAAAACGGAAAACATATGCTGCCCCTCCAGTTTTGGGGCCAGGTCGGTGGTCTGTTATTTTTAACACGAGGCTCGTGGGTGGGGGTCGGGGTGGTGGCAGCCCCAGCCACCAATTGCGAGTCCACCTCCATGAGACCCGAGGGAGCCGGGAGCTTCCTACACCGATTGTTTCAATTCTGGGGCATCTTCTGGACTCTGTCCAATGAATGTCATGGTCACTCAGGACCCACGAGAAAGAGTATGGGGGAAAGTTCAGGGCAGCATCACCTCCTTGTAGGGAAAAAACATCACTCCAAGTGTCCTGGGATCACGAGCCTCTGTGGACCTGGGTTCAAATCCTGACTTGGCCACTTTTCCGCTCTGGAGCTCAGGCAGAGCAGTGGAGCCCCCGAGCCTTAGTTCTTCCGACCCTGGACAATGGGGGCAAATGGTGCCACCACCGCCACCCCCAACAGGGTGTCATGGCGAGCAAAGGAGGCCCCACACATGAAAGCTCCTGACATGGGCAGGCTCTGAGATGCTAGTTTTTCCTGCCTGCCCTGATGACCCAGGTTGAGGTCATTATCACAGGCAAAGGGCAGAGCATAAACACAACATATTGATAAACTTGTGTGTCGGACAGGCTCCTAGAGAAGACACGCCTTGAGAAGAAGCCAGGCGATGCCATCTTCCCAGGCTGCAGACCCGCGTGTGTGGGCACCCTTGCACCTACCTCTCCCAGACTCAGCCCGCGCAGAGGCGGCGGAAAAGACTGCGCGAGCTCAGATGGCTTTTGCTCAGGATCCACATGGTCCAACATGGTAGCCACATGTGGCTACATGTAGCTCTTTAAATTCAAATTAATTAGACTTAAATGAAATAAAAAATTCAGTTCCTCAGTCACACTAAGCACATGTCAAGTGCCCAGTAGCCCCAGGTGGCTGCCATAATGGACAGCACAGACAACCTTGCCGTTGTCCCAGAAGCTTCCATCAGACAGTGCTGTCCTCGTGGTTCAGCGGGTCTCCAGAGGATGGCCCCAGACAGTGAAGAATTCTGGCAGCCATTTGCAAAAGCGTCCTCTCATTTCTGCAATAAAGCCTTCCCTATTTAAAAATAAAAATCTACAAAAATGCCATCTAGTGTCTGGCATGTGTGGGGGCGTGTCTATGAAAAAGCACACCCTGGGTGGTGAGGTTCCGTGGCCCCTGAAAGCGTCAGGCCCTGAAGCTAGAAGAGGCTACTGTTCACTGGTTGACTGCTCTTAAAAAATGGCCGATAAAGAGGTGGTCCTTCTTGTTTGTTTTTTTTTTTTAAAAGATTTTATTTTTTTTCCTTTTTCTCCCCCTGGCCCCCCCGGTACATAGTTGTATATTCTTCGTTGTGGGTCCTTCTAGTTGTGGCATGTGAGATGCTGCCTCAGCGTGGTCTGATGAGCAGTGCCATGTCCGCGCCCAGGATTCGAACCAACGAAACACTGGGCCGCCTGCAGCGGAGCGCGCGAACTTAACCACTCGGCCACGGGGCCAGCCCCAGTCCTTCTTGTTTTTTAAAACAGAAATATTTTAAGGAATTCTGAATTCAAAATGGCTTGGTACTATTCACAGGATGGAAAGAGAAGGGGCAGCTTTAAGCCATGAAGACTGCTGGAGCCATCCCGGGGCAGCTCTGTGGGGGCCAAGACAGACCCAGGACCCCCCCAGACCCTACCTGGGGCTCCACAGTCTCTGGGCCCCAGCCCCGTGTTCTCAGCGGTACCCGGAGCGCCGCGCCTCACCTGGGTAGAAGGACAGCCTGTCTCTGCAGGGTGGATGCGGCTCTGCTTCCTCAGCCTTCTTGAGGGCCTTTTGGAGTCTTCATTCCTAATTCTAGTCTCAGATAAGGTTTGTTCCTCCCCCAGGACATGTTGCTACCGTTGACACCCTCAGCCTTTGTCCCTTCTGGGAGCTCTGCTAACCCCAGCTGCCAGCACTGGCATCTCTTTCCTGGAGCCACATCGCTGGCTTTCAGTGCCCACTTCACCCGCACACAGCCTGGAAGTGGACAGTGTTCAACAGTGTGCAGTAGTGCACATACCCCACTCCCTTGCCCCTTAGTGAGGATAACGTCCAGGCCCTGTCCCAGAGGCCCCAGCATGCCTGAGTCTCAGCTGCCAACAGGGGTCCGCTGACCAACCCCACCCCATTTGTTGCCTCCCTCCCCTCCCTGAATCTTTCCCCACATCCCTACTAGGATTCCCTGGGATCAACTCCCAAATATTTCCCCTGAGAATGCTTGTTTCATGGTCTGCTTGTGGGAGAACCCAACCTAAGACAAAGACTAAGTCCCCAGATGTTTCAAGAGCAGCACAAGAAAGTTCCAGAATCGCGTGAGAAATGTGTGATTACAATGCTGGGGAGGGGGGGAGGTGCGGGGAAGGGGGCTTCCAAGATCCATAGAGAAGAGCTGAGCGATTTCTCGGTGAGGGAGCCCATCTGCTTCTCTGCGGGATTTGGAGCCGGTCATCGAGGGCTTCCCACGGCTCAAGGGGATCCCCAAGAATCAAATACATACTTCTAGACACTCCGAGTGATAATCACGTCATGGAACCTGCGCACGCTCCACCCAGATGACCGTTCAGGGGGTTGAAAGGACGAGAAAGGGGCCAGCTGCTTCTCCCCTGAAGGCCAATTCAAACCCCTCACCCCGGAGACACCCTCACCCTAGCAGAGGCCCAGCCCGGCAGAGCCCGGGGCTCATCAGTCACATTACAGGAGACCCCTCAAGAGCCTCTGTGAGCACCCGGAGCTCCCTGGAAACTGGAAGGGCTGGGTGCTGGATGCAAGACAATGTGGTCCCAGGGCAATGGGGTCAGGGGAAGGGAGGAGGCCACGTCCTGCCTCTTGTCCCTGTGCAGGAGGGGGCAGCAGGCAGCTGTAGCCCCAGGCCCACTCCACAAAGAGATGAACCCTGGCTGTCTTCTCCCCCTGCCCGGTGGGCCGACACCCTCCCTGGGCTCGGTCAGATCTCCCCCCATTCCTGTACCCCTCGGCACACCAGGCTGGTGGCTCATAGAAAGCCCACAGCGCCAGGCACACCCACAGCTCCGAGAGCAGCCATCATGTGGTGGAAAAGTAAGAACTTAAAAATGTCCCCCTTGGGGGCTGGCCCCGCAGCCGAGTGGTTAAGTTCGCGCGCTCCGCTGCAGGCGGCCCAGTGTTTCGTCAGTTCGAATCCTGGGCACAGACATGGCACCGCTCATCGAGCCACGCTGAGGCAGCGTCTCACATGCCATAATTGGAAGGACCCACAATGAAGAATATACAACTATGTACTGGGGGACTTTGGGGAGAAAAAGGAAAAAAATAAAATCTTTAAAAAAAAATGTCCTCCTTGGCTACATTTCGGTGCTTCTAGAAAAGCCTTCACAACCAACCCATTCTTAAATCAATGAACCGAGGGTTTCCTCTTGTTGCAGGACCGAATTGTTACGTCTGATTCCCCATGGACTTTTCCAGACGGCCTACACCATTCCTTCCAGTGTGGCCTGAGGGAGGCAGCTGGGTCCATGGTGCCGGCAGCTCGTTTTCTAGCTTATTGGGCTGTTTTGGTTTTCAACTTTTAATTAGGAACTAATTTTAGACTTGGAGAAAAGTTGCAAAAGTAATACGAGGCTCCCCTTCTGTTCCTCATCCCCCTTCCCCTCAGGTTAATGTCTTATGTAACCACAGTGCAATGAGCAAGAACAGAAAATGAACACTGATGAGCCTAAGTTAACATTTGTTAACTAAACTGCAGACTTTATTCAAATTTCACCTATTTTTCCAACAATGTCCTTTTTCTGTTGCAGAATATTACCCATCATCCCGCATTGCATTTAGTGGTAATTTCTTCTTAGTCTCCTTTGGTCTGGGATAGTTTCTCAGTCTTTCCTTGTCCCTAATGACCTTGACACTTTGAGGAGTACTGGTCAGTTGTTTTGTAGAATGGCCCTCAGTTTGGGTTTATTCAATGTTTTCTCATTGTGAGTGAGGTTATGCATGTTTGGCAAGAATTCCACTAAAATGATGTTGTGTCCTGGTCATATCAAAGAGTTCATGATGTCAACATGTCTTATTACTGGTGTTATTAGCTGTGGTCACTTGGCTAACTGGATGTCTAGCAGGTTTCACAACTATAAATGGAATTCTATAATATGTACTCTCTGGTGCCAGCTTTTTCTTTTCTCAATACAATATCAAGTTTTTGAGATCCATACATATTGTTGTGTGGTATTATTTGCCCTTTTTCATTGCTGTAGAGTATTCCATTGTGTGGATGTGTATCACCACCTCTCTGTACCTCCAGGAGAGGTGAGAAACATCAGCTGTCTCTCTTTTCATTGCCTGCTACAATATTTGCACTGATACCACTGAATATGGTTGTAGAGCACACAACCTGTGCAGCTGGACATGGCAACCTTTGATCCAAGAACTACCTGAATCATAATCCAGGGTCTCAGATTTCTTTACCCCAGGGATTCCACTGCATAATCTCATTTGGAAAACTCAGGCTGAAGTCCCTACTCCAGCATGGCAGTATGGCATAGTGATCGTGCTCACAGCAACATCTAGACTAGTGTTTGACCAAATATCTGGATACCGTGGCCAGGTAAAGTTGACACGTAAAATTAGCCACCGCAGTGGGCTACAGTTTGTGGCCTCCATTCTCACAGAGGGAAGACCCAAACTCCCCACAGCAGCCAGCGCCGTGACCTAAGTCAGGGGGCTCCTCGGGTGGCGCTCACCTGCCCACCCTGAGGAGGTTAAGGGGGGACCTTTGCCTCATTGAAACACAGTGGCTGTGCTCTGCTCCTGTCCACTGTCACGTGGGAACAGGGTGTATCAGGAGTGCCAGACACACCAACTTTTTCAAGAAATATTGAAATCTGGATTTCTATGTGAAATTTCCCACTTCGTTAACGCTAGCAACTAATTAAATTTTTTAAAATATGTGCAGGCCAAACAAATCCAAGAATAAGATGTGCCCTCGGGCAGCCCATTTGCAATCTTTGACTCACAGGCTCTTACTGAATCTGTCAGCTTCCTTGTTTTAATTATTCCTGAAGCTTCTAGTAATAAAAATGGTGGCTCTGCAGAGGAGGTAGTAAGTTCTTCCAAAGCAGGATTTCTCTGAAAATCCAGAGCAGCGTTCTCCCACTTTAGCGTGGATCAGAATCAACCTGGCCTGTTGAAACACAGATGCTGAGCCCCACCCCCAGAGTCTGCTCCAGTGCATCTGGAGAGGAGACTGAGAGTGTGCATTTCTGACAAGTTCCCAGGAAACGCTGATGCTGCTGGTCCAGGGGCCAGACTTTGAGAACTATGGGTGTAGAGGGAAAAAGAGTGCCTGGAAGGCAGGAAGTGGCCGACATGGTGACACGACAGGGTAGAGTCTCCAGTGTGGGAGCAGGGGTGGCCATCCTCTTTGGGGTCACTGGGTCACACTGGTCCTGGGCTATTGCTTTGGGCTCTCCCTGTTCTCAGTCCTGTCTGCCTCCCCTTCTTGGGTCCTGCTTCTCAGAGCTCCGTAAAGAAGTGTGAATGGTGGACCGTGTGGTGCAGACATTTCCTGTAAGACGCTTTGCTCGTGAAAGACGCTCTGAGGCCAGGGCCGGGCATGAGCCTTCCTGCTTCACCTTTCTGATGGCTGCGCAACAGTGAGAGTATACTTAACGCCATTTAAAAATGGGTAAAATGGTAAATTTTATGTTATGTATATTTTACTACAATAAAAATATACGTATGTGTGTGTATATATGTATTCTGTTGTAAAATCAGAGTAGACCAAAGTCCCTCCCACGTATCGGACTGACAGGGTCTGGACTGGGACGTAGGTGCCAGAGGGAAGAGCCCTCCAGCTCGCTCAGCCATCCTGTGGATGAGGCGGACTAAGGCCCGGGGAGGCCACCTTTGCAGGCAGGAGTGGGACCTGGCAGGCTTGCCTCGCAGTCAAGTGCTCTCTGCACTTGACCATCTAAGGACTCACCTGGGGCCTGGTTTACAGAAACCCTCTGCAGTGGGTTGAATGGTGGTCCCCAAAATGTATGTTCCTGTTCTAATTCCTAGAACCTGTGAATGTGACCTTATTTGGAAAAAAATGTTTTGCAGATGTATTTAGGTTAAGGATGTCACGATGAAATCATTCTTGGTTTTCCAGGTGGGTCCTAAATCCAGTGACAAGTGTCCTTATAAGAGACACAAAGAGGAGAGACAGACAAATGAGAAGAGGAGAGGGCCATCTGAAGACAGAGGCAGGGAACAAACCGATGGAGACAAAAGCCAAGGAGCACGCGGAGCCGCCAGAAGACAGAAGAGGCGAGAAAGGGTCCCCGCCCAGAGCCTTCCCAGGGGGCACAGCCCTGCCCACACCTTGGTTTCCGACTTCTGGCCTCCACAACTGTGAGAGAATAAAGTTCTGCTGTCGGACGTCACCCAGCTTGTGGCGATTTGTTACAGCGGCCCCGGGAAACTAACACAGCCTCTGTAAATGTCGCTGAACATGAAGGGAGGAGAAGGGGAAGGTGCTTTTGAGGGTGACAAGTACTAGAGAAAAAGCTTGTAGCTAAATTTGCAATTCTCCCACCTAAGCCGGCCTCCCCAGCAATGGCAAGGTAGTCACTTCCGCGTTACAAAGCCTTATCCCCAGGGGCCCCGGGAGCACGGCTCCTACTTCCGAGCAGCTGCCCGCTGACCCCCAAACCTCTAGCAGGCCGAGGCTGGAATTCGGCCACCTTCTCTAGGTGGGCTCCTCAGCCCCCAAAGGAAAAGCAGTGGCACATCCCCCAGAATCCCTGCATCACCGGACTGGAAGCCAAGTTCCTCTGCGACGGACACGGCAGCTCCCCTGCAGGGAGCAGGGCTGGCCCCACTGGTGGCTTTTCCCCAGACGCCTGGGCCTGCCTTCGCTGGTTCGGGTCCAGTAGAGGCTTCTCTCCAAGACGGGGAGGATTCTTTCCAGCTGCTCGGAACGCGGCCAGCAGCCGAGTCTCTGCCTCCCCAGGGCACCACGACTCCGCCAAGCTGGAGCAGGTCTTCCCCGGGCTCCTTCAGGCTGAGGGGCCCGCTCTGAGTCAGGAGGGGCCCAGCCCCCACGGCAGAGTAGACACTCCTAGTGACCAGAAAGTCAAGAAGAATCAGCTCAAAACCTCTTGCGAATGCCCCATTCTCCACTCTTGAGGAGGCCGACTCAGCAAACACATGTGCCCGCAGCCGGATCCTCCCAGCCTCCCTGGAGGAGGGGACGCTGGCCACTCCACGCCACACATTCCTTCTCTCCCAGACACGGTTGACCTCATGTGCTCAGAATTTCCTATTAAAAGAGGAAAAAAAGGATCTCGAGTCCATCTCAGGAAACCTTGTCCCTGGCCAGAGAGGCAACAGTGTGAGGATGCGACTCGCCGCCACGTGGCTCCCCAAAAGACTGGGAAAAGTTTGGGCTCCAAAGGCAGAGGCCTCTCCCTAAAAAACTGATTCTGAAAAGAATTTCCCGCCTCCTGAGTTTCTGTCTCTCTTTGATTCTTTCTTTAAATAGTAACCAAATATCTTTTGAACTTTTCTTTTGGCCGAGAGACACGTGCCTCCCTGACAAGGGTCCAGCAGTGCCTGCCCTGTTGCCTGTGCTCCACCCCATCCCTCTCCCCGCCCCCAAATGCCGTCCAGGCCCTTGTCAGTGGGCAACGAGGCAAACCGACCTCTAAGGATGGAGTTGAAGCTGCAGCCTGCAGTGTGGGACGTGGTTCTCCGGATGGAGAAGGCCAGGCATGACCTCACAGGCAGGAGGGGCTCCCCTCCCTCCCTTTGGCACGTGACCACCAACCACAGGCTACTAGTCTTAGCTTCATCATCACCCTCTCCTTAAGGGGTCAGGATGGGGCCCTGAAGGCACTTCCTTTCTCTCCTAGAAGGTCCCACCGCCTGCTCCTCAAACGACTGGATTTCCTGAATCCAGCATCCTAGCAGTTTGCATGGCTCTGCAGCCACTTGCATTTAGTCCAAACGGGGAATGAGTTTGAGATGGTCCAACACTGTCAGCAGCGCTCCCAGAAGCACTAATGTTTTGCTTCTCTCTGCATCCACCCTCCCCCAGCCTCCACCCCACACACTCATCTATGGGCAATGAGCTCGGAGGGATGCCACGTGGCGGTCCCAGCTTCAGCAAGTCCTGGGCTCCGGCCCTGGCTCAGCCATGGTTAGCTGTGTGGGCATGCCTCCTCCTTGTACATGCAGGCCTCAGTCACAGGGCCAAACGGAGGCCCACATACCATGTGTCCGAACATTTAAATGTTATAAATCAAGGAAATAAGCTGCTGTTCAATAAAATATGTTCCATGTTCCTACCTTGACATATATACTTTCATAAGAGCTGGGAGGCCAGGTTTGAATTCAGAATTCCAGGGCTCTCTGGAGTTCCACTCCAGAATGTGGCAGAGCTCGTTCAGAATGTGGGGAGAGCTCATCCAGGTCAAGGCCTGGCCCCTTGCCTGTGTCCCCACAACTTCCTCTGGCACTGCCAAGGCCTCTGCTGCGCACACGCAGACACCCGGCCCGAAGTCCCAGTTCCACCCACCCTTCCACGGAGAGCTGCCCCTGGCGGCCCACACACCTGCACACTTGATTTGGGTCACCTTTGGAGGACGTACCCAGGAAGGAGCTCTGAGAGGAAGCCCCCTGCCATTTGGGCAGGAAATTCAGAGTCCCAGGTACATAGGTCATGGTCTAGAAGGGTCTCACAGGTTCCGGGTAAGCATGTCCCACAGCCCCCAGACTCCTCACTCTCTGGGAGGGGTGTGGCCAGAGAAGGGCCAGAGCAAGGCTCTAAGGGACAGGGTCCAAGGCAGGATACCCCTTGCTAGGGTCTAGGGCAGTACTGGTGTGACCTTGGGACATTTTCTCAACCTCTCTACACCTCAGTTGCCTCATCGTAAAAAGGAGATGATAATAAGGTTTGCTCCAAGGTGGTGATGTGAATGTCAACTGGGCTAAATCAAGTGAAACGCCCAGCAGCGTCTGAAACATCATGAGTTAGCACTGCCGCCTAACACATGGCCCCAAACAGCTACCCTCCCACTCTCTCTCACGACTGTGTGTGTCAGGCGTGCAGGCAGGGCTGGGCAATTTTCCTGCTCCTCATGCCTCAATGGCAGTCACTCAGAGTCCAGCTGGCAGGTCAGTGGTTTGAAGGAGCTTCACTCACACGTCTGGTGCTTTGGTGGGAGCAGCTGGAACTCTTGGTCAGAGTGCTCACAAGTGGCCTCTTCAACATGGCAAGCTCAGGGTAGTCCACCTTCTTTCATGCAGGTCAGGGCTCCCAGAGCAGGTGCCCCAAGACAGGAAGTGAAAGCTGCCAGACACTTAAAGCCCGGACCCGGGAACCAGGACAGCAGCCCTTCCACCATTCCCTATCAGTCAACTGGCTCTAGATCCCAACCTCGTTCACAGAGAAGGGACAGAGAGTCCACATCTCAATGGGAAAAGGAGCAAAGAACTGTGGCCATCTTTAATCTATCACAGATGGAAAATTTACAGGTATTATAATTTTTCAAACAAGGGAGGTAAAAATGGAAGGTCAGAAGATGGTGGCGCCATATTGGTCTATGACATCTAGAAATATAAAAAGGTAATTTTTGGTAGCTTGATGTTCAGCAATGTTCTTAATGCTCTCTCCCTGCTCCTGACCCCACTGCCTTACCCACCCCACGTCCCACTCAGCAGATACTTGCCTCACTTGAGTCAGTCCACTCAACCAATTGAAGTTCCTAATGAGTGTAATGTGTGTCCTGAGGTATTGATGGGAAGATCAATGGACTTTCAGAGAACCTCAACCTTCCTTCATGAAGCTCAAAGTCTAGTGAAGGGAATAAGGAAGATATCCAGCGGTGTGCTGGTAAGCCAGCTCTCTGAAGGAGTGGGGGGCCCTGATTTGTAGTTTTTGCTGATTTTCCTGGCATAAATACTCCACCATGGTTGGTTTCAAACTGCCAATATGACTTCACTGTACTGGAGTTGGAAAAAGATGTGCAAAACCAGCTTTGAGAGCTAGTGCACACTGACCCTGGCCCCCACTGACGGTTTCCAAAGGATGAAAGCAAGACAGGATATGGTCAATGCCAAGAAAAAGCTGCAGGAAAGACAGAGTCTGGTTGGGGGTGATGTGAGGGGGTGCTGCCTCCTGAAGGAGATGACATTTAGGGTCAACTTTGGCGGATGGGTAGAGATGAGTGAAGGAAGACATTCCAGGCAGGAGGAACAGTTTGGAATAAGGCGCAGAGGTGGGAAAGCCCCAAATATATCAAAGAAAATCACAAGGCAGGACACATGGAGAAGAATGGTTAGAGATCTGATTGGAAAAGGCAAGGCAGACCCCAAAGATGGAGAGACTTGAAAGTGGAGCTGAGGAGTTAATACTTAACTCATCGGGTATGGGAGCCACGGAGGGCTTTTGAGCAGGGACTGGTGTGGACTCAATCTCCAGGGATTAAGCAGGCAGCAGGATGGAGGGTGGACTGGAATCAGGGGGAGCCTGCGAGGTCGGACCGCCTGATAAGAGACAGGAGATGGGGCTGCCGGAGGAAGCGAGGAGGCCACAGACTCAGCCACTCAGCTAGACTCTGAAATGAGAGAGCAAAGGAACGTGTGACACTCAGCTCCCAGGCCACAGGCTGGGGATCTGGGATGATTTGTTAGTTTGCTCTGAGGAGGTATTCTCCAGGAGAAATTAGAAATGTTAATGGTCAATTCTTGAAAATGGTTTGTCCTTCAGACAAAGAATGAGGGGCTCCCTGGGGGCAGCTGGCAGGGGAAAATTTGGGACAGGGCACGTCTCCATGGTGACAAGGGGAAGCTGAGAGTGAGTTTGGACCTGAGCTGCCTGGGGCTGTGAGGTCAGTGATCCATCCCTTGGCCCTGTGCTGCTCAGTCGACTCTGATGTTGTCCTAAATGAGGCTGGGGCACGAAGAGTCACCAAGGATATGCCCTTTACACGGATGCCGTGCTCTGCGGCCTGTCAAGTGCTTTTAGAAGCGTTATCCCCTTGAATCATCGTACACGTCCTGTCTGAGAGTCAGTATTTAGGGCCCATTTTACAGGTGAAGAAGCTGAGGCCCAAAGAGGTGAGGGACTTGGACAGCAGCATGTGGTGGAGCGCGTGCTCCCTCCTACCCAACGCTTTGGCCTTGGAATGTCCAGCCCACTGGAGATATGAAACTTGCACTCATGAGATAATTGGCAGGAAATAAAGAGAGCTCTTTCTGTGACCTTCTCCAACTCAACAACCCCAACGACACTGGGTCTGACGGAGCTCTTCGGGAACCCCATCAGGACAACCCCTTTCACCTGTAAGTGTTTATTGCACAAGAGCAACCCTCACAGTCGACCCAGGTGAAGCCACCCCCCCTCACAGGTAACCGAAATACACCTGGGCCGCCTCTGAGTTGAACTCAAATGGAACATGGCGCTCTCCCAAAGCCTCGACAATTTTCCTAAAGTCTCTTGAAGAGGGAGAGACAGGAGGACAGAAAGGGGAGGCGCTCGGGAACCGTATGCCAAACCCGCAGCCCACGGTCCACTTCCTGAAAACCCTGGTACCCACCTCTCTCTCCAGAGCCCCACAACCACAGGGCGGGCGCTCCTCCGCCTTCCCCTCACGCTCAAACTCCGCGGGGCCCGCTGGCTCCTCGAGCACTCAGCCCCGCTTCCCCGCTCTCTCCCGCACACCCTGCCAACAGTTTCCTTCCGAGAGTAGCCCTAAGTGCTTTCTTTTGAAAATCAATTTAGCCTCTCTAACCTCTAGCATTTTCCTGTGGCCTCCTCAGCCATTATCCCAATTAACACAACAAAGGGCCGGGTTCGGAAGGCCGTGCAGAGTCAAGGGGAAAGGCTGTGAATAAAAACCTGTTTGTCACTGTCGTTTGTCTTATTGGGTGTGATGGAAGATTCTGAGCCGCAGCTGAGGGCACCTGGCTTTCACCTCAGCCCAGTCGTTCATTACGTGTGCGACCTCCCTCCAACAGGTCGTTTAACAGTAGGACCTTCACTTAAGAATAGAAACTGGGGATAGCGGCTCCCCCCTGTGGGATGAGAGACACTGTGAACTTTGAACCTGCCAGGTCTGGAGATGAAGAGGGATAGCCAGGATCCTGTTTTGGACAAAAAGCATCACCGAGTCTCACCCTGAGGAAACAGATCCAAACTGAAGAACATTTCCCAAAACAACGGGTCTGTGGTCCTCAGAAATGCCAAGGTGAGACAGGACAAAGGGAGGAGAGCAGAGAGACACGCCAGCTGAACGCACTGTGTGATCTGGGGTCAGGTCCCCAGTCTGGGGAGCGGGGTTTCTGTAAAGGACCTTGAAGGGACAAGTGGGGAAATGTACATGAATCGTGCATTAGATAAAAGCTTTGAGTCCGTGTCGGCTCTCTTGAATCCGGTAAATCGTGCAGAGGGTAAGATGACGCCCTCGTGTTTTGGAGATACACGCTGAAGTATTTAGGGGTAAAGGGGCTGGAGGCCCAACTTTCTCAACTGGTTCATAAATTAATGTAATAATAATATGAGCGTATCCATATGTGTGTGTGTATATATATATGTATATACAGAGAGAATGGGAGTGAGGAGTGAGTGTAAAATGTTAATTGGGAAATCTGGATGATTTTTTTTGTTCTATTTTTATAGGTTTTCTGTAAGTGTGAAAGTATTTCAAGACAAAAAGTTAAAAAAAAAAAAACACAGTGATACACAAGAGCTCTGAGGTCACGAATTTTAATCTATTGAAGAAGCTTGTTACTCCATCCATTCATTGCACAGACATTTACCGAGCGCCTACTGTGTGCCAGACATGGCTCGGAATTCGGATGCAGGGAACAAGGACCCAGTCTAGAAAGCTAGGCCGGGTCAGGGCTGTTGTGGGTTTCACACTTGTTCCCCCAGCCCGCTTCGGCCTCCAGGCTCTCATTGTCGCAGAGGAGGCTGGTGCTGCTGCCAGGAGGCCCTTCCTGGAAACTGCCCCCACCTGGAGACATCTACTTCCCCCGAGGTTTCGCCTCCTCCCAGCATCTACCGACTGATTATTTGGGGGTGTCGTTCAAGGCCTGCCCCTTGCCTGGACTCGGGATAACTCTAAAGGCTATCCCAGCTTCGGATCTCCCACAGGGTCAGCTCAGACCCCCACTGAGACAACACCTCAGTTCAATGTCTCTCCTTGCCCAAAGCACCCTACACAACCTCTGTCTCCGAGTTTGTGTCCAGGGAGCCTGATCAATAATTGAGTCCCAACAGGAAACAAATGCCACAGCCAGATTAGGGTAGGTTATTACAGGAACGATGTACGAAGGTGTGGGTGGGGGGTGGTAGGACCACAGGGGACAACGCGGTGACCTGAGGGCTAGGAGCAATTGAGTGGCTATCACCCCCGCAGCTGAAGCCCCAGGAGACAGAATGTTTCCTGGAATCGAAAAAGAGAGTCGTGTGGAGTGAGGTTCTTCAGTGAGATGCAGCCAGTCCAAGACGGCCCTGCTGAGAGTGTGCTTCCTCACTCTCCTCCTCTCCTCTGACTCCCGCCATGGCTCCCCCCTGGCCAAACCCAGCCAGAAGCCAAGTGTGTGAGCACTGCGGATGTCAGTCATGTGTGAGCCACCCCCGGGGGCCTGGGGGGAGATGGTCAGGGCGGACCTGGGGGCAGGTGGGAGACACCGGCACAGGGTCTGGGGCTGCACCTTCGGATCTTAGCACCCCTCCCAGAATCTGGTGGAAGTTCTGAACTCTCCCCAGGAAATAGAAAGTAAGTACAGACACTGTTTTGCACCTAATTTTGAGGAATCCATGGCTGCTCCCCCAGGAGGCACGCACCCCAGGTTACACAATGCAGCAGGGTGGATTGGTCAAAGTAGAGCCCCAAAATCGGGCTATCAGAGGGAGGAGAAAAGCAGAAAGAAAGGGAGGGGCGCTGATATCCTTACTGGACAAAGTTGGGAATCGAGAGACATCAGCAACTGTTGCTGGAACAGTAGATGCTCAGACAGGAACCAAAAACAACAAGAGAAAGTTCAGACATTGGGAGTAGCGGCGCAGTCCTCATCTTAGCTATCGCGGAGTGAATAGCTCTTGTCTAAGACGGTAAGTGAGGAATGGATGTGCACGTTTGTGATTTGGAGTCTGGAGAAAAACCATAGACAGGAACTTCCAAAAGACGTTGTCTCTAGGGAGCAGGACTGGGGATGAACAGAGACAAGTACGGCAGGTAACGATGCAGGTGCTTTCACCGTGAGCTTCCCTGGTGTATCTGAGTTGTTGCCACACACACTTACATACATATGTATATATATATTACTTCGATAAATATAAACATTAAAAAAAAATCAACGTTGCTTTATTGGGATCTGCCCTTATCTCTATCCCTACAGGGCCCCAGAAGCAGTTCAACCCATGCATCCTTCCAGCAGGCTGGCCACTCCCACCTGCAGAGCGGAAATGGTCCTGCTTCTGCCACCATTTCTATGTCATAAAAAACCCTAAAACTTGGTGACTCAAAACAACAAAAATGTATTATTTCTCACAACTGTGGGTTGATCGTGGTCCTTCTGCTTTGTGTGGTGTCAGCTGGGACACTGGGAAGGCTGGAAGGCACCAAGTGTCCACACTCCCCCGGCTTGGCTGCAGGTGGAAGTTCAGGGGTGCTCCCCTCCTCTCTGCTGGGGCCTCCCCACTCGGCTACTTGGGCTTCCTCACAGAATGGCAGTCAGGTTCCAAGAAGCAAAGACAGAAGCTGCAGATCTCTGCGGCCTTGGGACCTACACAGCATCACTTGCGCTGCATCCCACTCCTCGAAAGAAGTCAGAGGCCAGCCCCGATGCAAGGGCAGGGAATTAGATCTAGTCTCTGAATGCAGAGAAGTGGCAAAGAATGGTGGTCATCCTGAGAGGCAGAGACAAAACAACCGCATGGCAAAGGCTGAAGACCCCCACGTGACCGCTGCCCCATTGCCCAACAGTGTTCCTGCCAGCCATGTCGTGACTGACGTTAGCAGGGACTTCCCACCTGTGGTTGTGCTTCTGCACACGTCCCAGCCCTCTCAGGCCTACCCTTTCAGTACTCCGCGTGCAGTGCAAGCCAGGGGTCCAGACCAATGTGGTCACCTTGGCGCTTGATTTTTAGTGGTCTCTTGGCCTTCAGATTTTAAACTCCCAGGTGACACAAACTATATCTTCTAAAATGCTCTGTCCATCTTAGTGAAAGTCATTTTGCCCTTCCCCTGGGGAATTGTAGTTAACAAGTGTGATCCATGTTTAAATTATGTATCTGTGAACATATAAATTATATACCCATATTTGCAAGGCTGCCACCTTGCACAACTCCATGGAGGCACCATTCACACAATAGGCTTTGTAAATGGTGTCCCCTGGAGTTATGCAGTACACAGCCCATACAACTGAACATGGCCTTCCTGGATATGGATGTTCAGTAACAGCATATCTTTTATTCAACCTATCTAGTGCATACTCCTTTTAGGTCATGGCTTTCAGCATGGCTGTACATTATAATCACCTGGGCAGACCACATCCCCAACCAAATAAGTCTGATTGCTTTAGGCTGGGACCCAGGCATCAGTCATTTTAAAGCTCCCTAGGTGATTCCAACGTGCAGTCAAGATTTAGAACCAGAACTCTCAGGGAATGTGTACAGAATCCTTGAAAAGATTTTATTATTATTTTTTTAAGTATAAAATAGTTGACGTGTTGTAGAAAAAAATTGAAAGTGGCAGAAAAACCTAAAAACAAAACAAAAGGAACCCACCTCCATGCACTATGACCCTGTCGGGATTTGGCTTTTCTCCGTGAGCGTCTTTCCCCCACGGAGTCACACCTGCGTCTGAGGTTCGTCAGCCTCCAGCCTGCTTCTCTCTTCGGTGCTGTTTGTGAGCTTTACTTTTCCCTCTGGCCTCAGGCTGGAAGTGTGGAACCTTGGCCTGCAGAGGTGGTTCAGCTCCTCCTTCAACCTTTCCGAGCCCAGGGGATGCGGTAGAGCTTGGGGGTCAAAGGTCACACCCTAGGCCTTCTGCTCCAGACACTGGAAGGACACTTTCGGTCGCCTTGCCGGGCCTCAGCCTTGCCCCTCTGCGAGAGGCCGACACTCCTGGCAGGGCAGAGGTAGGACCCCGCATGATTCCGGAGCCTTTACACAGCCCCTTACTAATCCTCCAGAACACTCGGCGATACCCCAGCCCAAGCCCTCGGGAGGCCCCAGGCCCTCAGCTCTCCCTCCCTGTCTGGATGGGTCCCTAGTTCCTGATCTGACGCCTGGTCTGGTCCTCCTAGGAATGTCCTTGCTCCTCCAGGGAACTCTGAGCCTCAGGCCTGGCGGAGTGGGAGCCGGTCACCCACTGGCCCCATTACTGACCACTGTCCACTCTTAGGATATTTGGCTTCTCTCTGTTGACCCTGGGTTGGACCTGCTGTTGCTGGATCACCATGGAGAACCTGCCTGGCCCAGCACCCAGCGCTGGGGGTCCCTCCACTCCTGCCGACAGCCCTGGCTCTGGCGCCTCCTGCCATGACATGAAGGATTCACAGGCGCCTTCACTCTCCACAAATATTTACTGAAAGCCTGTTACGTGCCAGGCACCGCGCCTGGTGCCCAAATTAGAACTGGTTCCTCTCTCCTGGAGCAAGGAGAGGGAACAGGGTGTCCCGAGAGGGCCTTCCCGGGAGATGTAACCCTGCCTAGTATTTGGGGATGGCTTCCTGGAGGAAGGGGCTGGTAGATGAGATGTTGGTTACGTGAAAGGGAGCAGGGTGTTCTAGAGAGAGGGAACAGCACGTGCAAGGGTCTGTGGCAGACGGGAGACACTGGAAGGGAGGGCATTGTGACCCATCCTGCTGCCGGGGAGGAGTGAGCTGCGCCAGGCCAGGCCACCAGATGCTGCAGGCCAGGCAAGGACCTTAGATGGCCTTCCAGGAGCCTCCCAAGCTTTCTAGGCAAGCAAGTAACACAATCAGACACACACACACACAGACACCCCTCAAGTGAACTACCGAGTTAGAGGTGTGGGAGCCCCCATTAGACTTGCCCCTTGTGTTCTCTCTGAAGGAGACACAGAAACCTGGGGCGCGGTTTGCCTCCCCAGAAGAAAGCTGGGCTGCTGGGAACAGAGGAAAGAGTGAGACTCTTCAGGATGCATCCTTTTACACTTTCTGGATTTTGTTTCTTGTGAGTACATCAGCTATTCAAAAATAAAATAAAGTTAAGATTAATCGAGCAAAAAAAAAAATATTTAACCTGAATATCTTCATGAGAGGCAATCAGCCAAATCCAAATTGAGGGGCATTCTACCAAACGAATGACCTGGACACTTTAAAACAGTGTTGCAAAAGACAAAGGCAGGCTGGGAGAAGGTTCCAGATGAGAGGAGATGAGGAGACCCAAAAGCGGAAGGCAATGGTTGGGTCCTAGATCAAAGGGAGAAAGGATGTGATCAGGATAACTGGCAAAATGTGAATACGGACTACAGAGAGAAACCAGATTTGTGTCAACGTTAAATTTCTGGAGTGATCATGGCTTCGTTCTTCTGTAGGAGAATATTCACAATCTTAGAAGGTATACGCAGAAGTATTTAGACAAAATGTCAGGATATCTATAACATTTCAAATATTTCAGGAAAACAAAAGGACAAAGAAGGAAAGAAGGAAGGAAAGAGGGGTACAAAGGGAGGAAGGAAGGAATGGAGGGAGGGAGGGACGGAGAGTGGAAGAGAGAAAGAAACAGAGAGAGGAAGAGAGAAAAGAAATATTGCCGGTATTTGTTTTGGATCAGTGTATATGTCTCTTTAAAGAAAGAAAGAGATACAGCAAATACAGCAAAATGTTAACTGTTGATGAATTTAATAGTTACTATTCTTCCAGTTTTTCTATGGTTTAAAAATTTTCAAATGAAAAGCTAGGGAAAATTAAGATTAACATAAAATAAAAATACTTTTTCAACAATTGCTTATGAAAGGAAGAAAGAATGCATGCTGGCAGATTCCAGAAAGAGTGCCGTAACTTTTCATATTTTAATAAAAAACGGATCCCTCCCGTGGTCCCAGGTGGCCAGCTGAACCGGATGACATAACCAGTTAAAAGGTTCATGCTTCCAGATGCCCTTTGAAAAACACTTACCTTTGACTCCACAAAATGGGTGAAACACCTCACTGTGAAGGGGCCGAGGAAACTACATATTCAGAGAATTCTCAGTTCTTTTCAAGCCCACAAACACTTCCAACAGTGTAATGTCCTGACCTTTTTCACATGCCAAGTCAAAGTCATTTTTCTTTGAATAAGTTCAGATTTAGCAAAAGAAAACAATTATCCAGGTGGCCTTTAAAGAGGGAACGTTATAATGGGAATTCCCGCGCTGCAGCACCAGGCGGGGGCAGGGTGGGCCAGTGACTCGGGTCAGATGGACCCGTGGTGCCCCTCCCCTCACGTGGAGGCAGTGGTCGGTTCCACCAGTGAATCCAGAGCTGGCACTGGCCACTGTGTTGCCTTTACTATAAAAGCTGGAGATAATGAGAAATAAAACTCATCATCATCCCCTGGTCACCCAGCAGTGAGTGGGTCCTGATGGCCTAGGTCTCTGGAGAGGAAAGTTTTGTTGGTACTGACAAGAACCCCAGGGAGTGGGGTTCTGGTTGGTGGGGCAGGGCCTGCAGTGGGGAGTCCCAAGATGCTAGGAAGTGTGGAGAACGGGGGATGCTGAGGACAATGCTCTGGAGCTTGAGGCGGCTCTCTCAGGGCTGCCTGGAGCACTGTGAGGCTCGAGGGTTAACAGCTTTCTGATGACAGCATCCTAGGCAGTTAAGAGTTCAGGCCCTGGAGCGAGAGCTGGGTTCATCCTGGACTTGCTATCCACAGTGGCTTAATCTCGCCAAGCCTCGTTTTCTTCATCCCTAAAAAGAGGGAGGTGAGTAGTCACCATAAAGTGTGCTCTAACGATGAAACCCTCAGTACAGATGAGCACAAAGTGGGTGTCTGACAAGTGGTGGCCCACAGAGCTTGGATCAGAGCGGGTCAGTGGGAATGTGGACCAGGCGGGAACCTGGGAGTATGGAAAATGGAGGAACCTGCATGGCCCCGCCCCACCCCTGCCCCACTGCCCACCCTGGCTCCTTCAGGGGCTGTGGAGGGAGAGATGCACAGAGGGTGCCTGGAAGGAGCACTTTGTGACACTGCGGAGAGGGGTGGGGAAGGCGGGATCGTGCATCCCAAAGCTGTGCTCCACGGAGAGAAACCTCAGTTACTGCAGGGCCTCTGCTCCCCTGGGAGGAATTTGCAAATTTGGATCCTGACCCAAACGCTTCAAGAAAACGAAGCTGAGACTAAGGCAGCGCCAGCCGTCCGCCTTCCCTCAGCCTCCCTGCTAAATATATGACAAAGAAAGGAGTTTCATAATTTATACATGGAGAAAAAGCGGATTGTTCAAAAGATCCCAGTTCCTTAAGGCGACTGGATGGACATCTGGGAGAAAAAAGCTGGATCCCTACCTTATTCCGCACTCCAAAATAAATTCCACATGGGTCAGAAATTTAAACATGGGAACTGAAACCCTAAAAGCATTAGAAAAACGGAATGATTTTAAAAAATAATCTCAGAGTGGGAAAGGTCTTTCTTAGCATAACACAAAACCTGGAAGGCATTTTTTAAAAAAATTTGATTACATAATAAAATTTTTAATTCAAATGTCAAATAAAAGTCAAAAGACAAATGGCCAAGTGCAAAAATTGCTTAAAACTCGTGTGGTTGGCAAAGGCCAATGTCTTTAATATACAAAGCACTTCCAGATATCAATAAGAAAAGACCTACAACTCAACAGGAAAGACGGCAAAGGGTAGAGCAGAGCTTACAGAAATGGACAAAAATGGCTTTTAACCATTTGAGAAGATGCTTAAGCGCAAGCAAGAATTATACTGACTATTGCATGCCAATTACTTTTAGCTCCTGGAGTGGCAAATATCAAAAAATTTGATGGCACTCTGTGTTGGTGAGGCTGTAGAGAAACAGACATTTTCCAATATTGTTGGCGGGAGTTAAAAAATCAGTACAGTCGCTCTAGAGGGCGTTTTGTCAATATTTATAAAAATTTAAAATGCACATATCTTTTGGCCAAGCAACCCCACTTCCAGGATTTATCCTACAGACACACGGGCACACGTGCCAAGCAGTCTAGTTACAAAAGCGCTTGCTGCAGCTTAGTGAGCTAGCGAGATGGGAGCAACCCCACCGCCTGGCAATAAGGAACTGGTTAAATAAATGCACAATCCACAAGCGAGACTAAGCAGCCCTTTTTTTAAATGAAGAAGCATTTTATCTACTGATATGAAATGATCTCCAAAATAGAGATGGTCGGTCAGCCATGTCTCCCTCATGTATGAGTTCAAGCCCTTGAGTCAGAAACCGCATGTCAAGGGGATCCCAAAGTGATGAAAGCTTGGAAACGGGGAGCCCCAGGGAGGTGTGCTGACCGTTGGAGGGCCCAGCAGAGCATGGCAGCTCCAAAGAGGAGGCAGCCTGAAACCCTGTGAATGCGCTTTTGGCCAACTGGACAGGCAGAGACTGAGGTGGGAGAAGAAAGGTGGTGGGCTATCCCGAGCCACGGCACAGCAACTTCCAGGAGAAAGGTGAAGGAGGAAATGTGGGGCCTTCCTCATGAAGGCAGGGCCAGGACAAGACTCAAGGAGGCTGGGGGCTGCTGAGGGGGCCCTGGATTAGTCCAGGGTGGGGCAGGGGTGTGAAGAGCCCCTTCCCAGACAAGGACCTGGGCCCGGCAGCCTCTGAGAAGCACTGAGGTCCTGGTCAGGCTGCAAGCAGGCACCAGGTACACGTCCACCCAGAAATCAGCCTGTGGTTGCTGGCCTCCAGGCCAGGCCCGGCTGAATCACGGAATTCCAAGGAACAGGCTCCTCCTCCGCTGTGCCCACCACGGGATCTTCCCACCGACAGCGGTCAAGTCGGCCCAGAAGTCTGCCCTCTGTCAATTCACCCTTTTCCCTGAGCCTGGGTTTTCCCCTCTGTGTCTCAGTTAAATGCTTCTTTTGGAAATTTTCAGCCCTTTTTTGGCATAGTTAAGCAGAAAGGAATTTTTCCAGAACTCAGTGAAAGATGTTGGCTCAGCTGGGTTGGGAGGAAGGGCAATTTCGATGAGAAGAACTAGGGGGCTGCTGTGACTGGGGGTGGTGGTGGGGGATGAGGTGAGACCCAGGGAAGTGAACCTGGGCTCCTCGTGGCCTGGGCCACCCTTCCCAGAGTTCCCTGACCCTGAGCCTGGTTCGCCTGCTGGCCAGCTTTGTAGTCTTTGGTCATCTCCCAAGCAACTCGTTCATTCCCTCTCAAGTCTCCTTGCCCCACTCAGTCGACGTACAACATAAGCGCTCGAACAGCCCCCATAGAACCGACTGGATGGGAGTGGAGCCGGCTGCTGTGGGCCCCTGCCGTCTCCCCTCCATTTCTCCCTGGCTTGTCTCAATCGTTCTCTGACTTGATATCAGAGAAAAGTTACTGGGAAAAAGAACCTTTGGGATCCACCCCAGCTAAAGTTATTGAGAGTGACCGTGAGGAGTCCAAGCGCATTCCACAGAGGCCAGGCCCCGCCAGACTTCAGGGCCTTCTAGCCTCTCGGGCTCCGAGAGCCTGGGTGCAGGCTTCCTTCAGCCCCTCAGCCCAGCCCTCCACACGGCGTCTGCCTTCCCCATGCCGTCTTTCTTCCTCCCATTGCATGTTGATCGCCTGCCAAACCATTTCCCTCCTGGCTCCAAACTTTTGTCAGGAAAGAAATGAAATCAGCACTTGGAGAGCTGGAAGGGGGAACAGCTGCTTTTAACAAAATGGGATTGGGGGAGGGGAAGCGGAGCGGCTGGATCTTGGTGGAAAAGCAAGCCTCTGGTTGGGGCACAAGGCTCAGGGCAGGAGAGGCAAATTCAAATCCCCAGCTGGCCCTGCAGGCCCCGTGGGCACCCCGCCCCCCGGGCCCCCCCCCGCACCCCCGTGAGAGAGGCTTCCTAACGGCGTCTTGGGCTGTCTTCTTCAGACACGGACACATCTTCTATCCACGTTAACCATCCTCGGGCTGTGTATCTCGCTCCAATTTAGAGAAGAGGGCACAAAAAATATTTGTTTCCTCTTAGCTCTCCTATAAGAAAAATAATAGTGCATATGTTTGAGATACAATAGGGATTGGTGCAGACTGTGGCATGGGGACCATCAGGTAAAATTGCTCAGGTTGGGCAGACTGCAGCATCCACCGATTGTGGCCATGTGGCGATGTGGGCCTCTGATAAATCTGACCGAGAGATCTGGATTTTCGTTAAAAATCGCCTGAGATTTACATGTTGACAACTAATTCAGAAGCTTCAAGGCCTGGTGAGTCAGCACAGTGTGGGCTGAGCCAAATGCATCTGTGGCTGGAGCTGGGCCTGTGGCTCAGAGCTTGTGACCCCTGGCTTATGGGTGAGAGCTGAGGCGCAGACCCCAGCCGACTGGGCCACAGCAGCCTGGAGTGGGCGGTGGGTCAGCTCCACACCAGCCTGGGATCTCCTCCTACCATTTTGTGTCCCTGACCCCTCCCGGCTCTGAAGTGCTTTGCTTCCCGAAGTGTGCACCTGTGCACCTGGCTCTTCTTTGGAGCGCTTCCCTCAGGCTCTGGGAGCCTCCTTCCCTGGAGAAGGTGAGCCAGAGGCCCTAGAATTCCAGTCTTCTCTACAGGCCATCCTGGTGAAGGACTAGTGGGAGCAGGGCCATGGACGTCCAGTCCTCCTGCCTTGGGTCAAGAGATGCCTGGGCACCGCTCATCCTCCAAAGTGCCCCGCAGGGTCAGCTGAGCCACTCTCTGAGAGCACCCTTCACCCACCTCCTCCACCCCCAGCTGGGCCTCCTCTCTCCCCCTACCTGCTCCTTCACTCCCTCCCCAGTTTCTCCTGGGAGTGCTTCCCTAATAAACCACAGGCACACGAGCCCTTGTCCCAGGATCTGGTCTGGAGGCCCCCCCTTCCCTCAGACACAGCCAAGGCCAGTGGACAACCCCTCCCATCGTGGGGAAAGGATACCTTTGCCAGGGGCTGAGACAGCAGTTTGAGAGCCTCAGGGGACACTGCCTTGTGGGAGAGTCAACCTAGGATGCCTATGGGCCTCCCACAGGCCCTCTGCTCTCCACCCCACCCCACCCCTTCCTTTAGACTTGGGGTCGCTCCCAAACACCCTCCCCCACCATATGGCAACCACGCAGGTGTGTGTGTGTCT
Organism: Equus przewalskii; assembly: GCF_037783145.1. Taxonomy (NCBI): domain Eukaryota; kingdom Metazoa; phylum Chordata; class Mammalia; order Perissodactyla; family Equidae; genus Equus; species Equus przewalskii. The sequence goes on along the minus strand of NC_091851.1, from coordinate 6,853,360 downwards.
GACCCTGCCCCAGGCCCAGGGTGGGACTTGACTGGTATAAGCCAGTTTCAGTAAGTCCTAGCCCCCTTGCATAGTGGCTGCGACAAATCCCCCAGACTGAAGTCACTTAGTGAAAGGAATCCCCATGGAATGCTACAGGGAGTGGTGCGGAGAGGATCCAGTTGTCTCGAACCTGGGAATTCTGAGACACGGATACAATATAGAGAGTGTGCAGGCTTGGAATATATGAGGGAAGCCAGCCGAGAAGAAAGCTGACCTGCAGGAGAGGGCAGATGAGAGAACTGAAGGGAAAGGAAGCCAGAGCCCAAACCTAGTTTCTGGCACTTCCCAGGAAGCGAAGGAAGCCAGGCAAGGGCGCTCTCCTAGGTCAGTTACTGCCGTGGGCTGCTGGGCAACCGAGAGAGAGATGACCAACAGGAGAGTCAGGCCCCTGCGAGTTACCCCAGCCAAGGGCAAGGGAGCTGGGGTGTTTACCTGTGCGTCAGCCAGAGAGGCACTGGTGTGGTTCGCTGGGTCTCACACTAGGACCAGCTGGGACCTGTTTATAAAATCGTGATGCCTGGGTCCCCCTCAGAGCCCCTGAGTGAATGAGCCTGGGCTGCAGCCTGGGCGTGGGATGGTAAGCTCCCAGGGGATTCATGTGCGCAGCACAGTTTGGGATGCCTGGTCTAGCTGATTTCTCAGATCCCTTTGAGCCCTCAGGGGTCGGCGCCTCCCTGGACAAGTTCAGCTGAGGATGGAAACCCTGAGAAAGGCACCAGGGCAGCTGGAGAGAAATCACTGGCCGGCTGGGGCTGCAGCTGGTGGCGGCTTGAGAAATGAGGTTTTTGGCCTTAACTCCGCTGTTCGTGCTCCCTTGACCATAACGGAGCCCAACTCACAGACTTTCTTTTTAGAAAGAAAAAAAAAAAATTTCAAGCATATTTTCCGAAGTTTAATTTCCTTCCAGTGTCCTGAAGAAACCTTCCTAAAAGCTTATGCTGCCTCAACCCCCGTCTCTGGAAATAACGTCAAAGACTTTGAAACTGAGACCCAGTGTGACTGTGCTAGAGTAAATAAAACCAGGGGGAGGAGGGAAATTACAAAGAGCATGGGTCTAGGGAAAGCCAAACCTCCACCAAGAAGGCAAACAAGGAAGCTGGTTGGGGCGGGGGAGGGGTACAGAATTCTGAGAGTTTAAAATTCAGGAAAAGAAGAGAAATACACTAGGGTTGCCAGATTTAGGAAATAAAAACCCAGGATGCCTAGTTCAATTTTAATTTCACATAAACAATGAATAATTTTTTAATGTGTGTGTTCCATGTAATATTTGGGGCATATTTATATTAAATATTGCATGGGGCACGCTTATACTAAAAATATTATCCATTACCTATCTGAAATTCGTATTGAACTGGGCGTCCTGGATTTTGTCTGGCAACCCTAAAACATACAGACAAACAGACTGGTGTCTGTTTGGACACCAAGGTGGTTCGGACACCCTTGACTAACTGTCTGAATTAAACTGGTGTCTCTGTGCTTAACTAGACGTCTCTGGTCTTACCTGAGCGTGCCTGGCTCAGGCAGGTGTCTCTCGCCTTCTATTTGTAGGTGGAGTGAAATGCCGGGAGAAGATGAGGGAATAGATGAAAAGGGGAGGTGGGGCGGTGCGCACTGGGAGGTAAGGGGCGCAGCATCCCCCTGCCAGCTGGCTCTCCCCGCCCCCACTGTTCTGCTCAGGCCCGAGAAGAGCTCCGGCGGCAGCCCAAGTCGAGAATTTACCTTTCCCCTCTGTCAGCCAAGGATTTGGAGGTAAGGTCTGCAGAAATCAGGGGAGCTGCTGCGCCCAGCCCTGGAGCTGTGGGAAGGCGGACTGCAGGATGAGCCCCCCCACCGCCACACTCAGGGCCACCCTTTCCCCATCTCCCTGCCTCCCGGTGCCCTACATTTTTCTCCCTGTGCTGCCTCCATCCACCCTCCTCTCTCCCCGCCTCTTGTCCCTCCAAATAAGGAAGCCGGAGGCAATGGAGTGGTCAGAGGAGGATGCACGTGGCGCTGCCCCTCCCCCAGGCTGAATCCAGCTGCCAGCAAGGCAGCGGGGAGGGAGCGAGCGCGGGGGCAGGGGCGGCTCCCCGGCTCCGCCTGCACCCGCCGGCCAAGGTCAGAGTCGGAGGCCAGCTGCGGCGCGAGCCGAAAGCCACGTCAAGGAGAGAAGAGGCCTGCGGGGCTGCCAAGAACTGCGCGGCTGGCGGCGCGGGGAGGTGACGATGACGTGGCAGCGTGATGAAGCGCCACATCCTCGGCAGGGCGTTCTGCTCCCAGGAGCTGACCCAAAGAAAATAGCCCAGATCAAGAAAGAGAGATGTGTCCGGAAATAGTCACAGCGGCATAAGGGAAATGGTCTAATAAATCTCGGTACATCAGCACAATGGAATGTTTTTTATTTCTTCAGGCGTTCATTAAGTGCCCACGTGGTGACAGGCATCCTGCCAGCCACTAGGTACACAAAGGTGGGTACAATCCCGTCTCTTCCCCCAGGGGTTCACAAGCAAGATGATGGTTAAGAGCACAGACTCCAGACCCAGGTAGCCATGGGTCTGAATTCCAGTCTGTCTCCTCATCTCTGAGATGGGGACCCCTCACTGGGAAGGGGTGAGGACCCAATGAGTAATGTACAGGAGGCATTTGGCACAGTGCCTGGCACGTATTTAAAGCTCCCAACAGTTACCAACTACTGTTATTACCATTACTGTTCCTGTAGGAATGTGACAGGTGCCGTAATAGAAGGATGTACAAACCATAACGCAAGCAAGGAGGAGGATGTGCTAAGTGCCGTAATAAAAGGACATGTAGGCTATCAGGAGTATGCAGAAGAGGATGTGCTAAGTGCCACAACAGAAGAATGTACAAGCTCTGGGAACACGCAAAATGACGTGTTTAATTCCGCCTGGGGATGTCACCAATGGCCCCCATAGGCAACAGCCCAGCTGGGGCTTTGAAGACTGTGTAGAAGTTTGCTGGCAGGACAAGAAATGAAAGTCATTTCAGGTAGAAGTAAACATGTGGGCCAAGAGGGGAAGAGACAAGGGGAGGGGCAGGGTGAATTCCAGGAACAACTTCTAAGTGTCTTGTGGAGAAGAAGAGTAGTGCCCAGGGTTACTGCTCTTCACTTACGTGCATCTATTCTCAGTCACACGTGTGCTAAGGCAGCCCTCCATCTGTGACCATCTAGACCTTGGTTCTGCATGCTCAAGACCCCACCAGGCACAGCCCTCCAGCATGGCGAGGTCTCCATCCTTTGGGTTCACCTCAACCCACTCAAGAAGCTTTGAGGCCAACATTGAAAGGGAAGGTCTGGATTTTTATCCTTTTCTTCCCGCAATGATTCTTGGCCCCTCTGCCAGTTTGCCCAGCCCTTTCCCAGCAACCTTTGAGCTCTCAGTATCAAGAGATACTGGGAGGAACAGGGAGGAGCCATTTTCATGTCCATCGACCCAAATCCAAGTGAAAAGATCCCAAGTTCTTGAAAGAAGGAACTGTAGTGATACTGTTAATCAAAATAGTTAACAAACATGATAGTTCCCTCTCCGTCAAGCACTTTACACACACCATCCCTGTGGATTGCTGTTCTTATTCTCCAGTTTTAGATAATGCAGCTGAGTTGAAGTGATCTGTTCAAGGCCACCCGCTTAGTAATGGTGAGTCTGAGATTCAAACCCAGGGCTGCCTTGCTCCAGAGCCCATTCTCTTACCACGGGGCCATGCTGTTTAAAAATCTAAATGAGCCTAGTTAAGGCTTTCATCAAGAGTAGGGAGAAGGCATGGCTCCTGATCTCTTCACTTGGGGGAGACATTAGCTGGTGAGCCTGTCACAAGCCCATAAGGGGCCATGGCCACAGACCTGAGTGCTACATGTTGAGCATCGTTTATGCACCAGACACTGTCCTGAAGTCGTGTCTGTATCAGATAGGGTCCCAGCACAAAACAAAAACCAACCAAGTTCTTTCAACTGAGAGAATTTAACATAGGGGATTCGTTTATAGCTTTGCCTTTCTGAGGAGCCAAATGGGGTGGCAAGGTGACCCAGAGTTCAGTAACAGCAGAAAGGCATTGCTGTGACCACTAGGGCCAGGACAGGAAGGGACAAAGGGAGAAGGTGAGGTTACTAGTGCCCATGGTTTGAGGCCATCTGGCAGGAGCTGGAGCCACAGCAGAGATGTAGCCACTGCCAGTGGACACCACCAGAAGTGGGGGAGGGGAGGGATTTCTAACCCTGACAACTATTCTTCAAGGTAATTTTTACCCCATTTTAGAGATGAGGAAACTGAGACTTGGAGAGGTTAAGTGACTGACTCAACCAAGATGGAGCAACTTTTAGGTCAGGGAAGTGCTGACTTAAACTCAGGTCACTGTGTCTGTCTTCATGGCTCAGGCCAAACCAGTCACCTCAGAAACATTGTGAACTATGAAGAATTCAACAACAACAAAAGAAGACAATTCAGGAGCCTTGAGGTTCCAAAGACCTGACCCGTATGGGGTCAGGGATCAAGGGCCCTGGGGTGACGATGGTGCTCGTGTTCCCTTCCTCTTCTGTCCCCGCAAGTCCCGGTTGTCGCCTGGAAAGGAAAGTTATATTAAGCCACAGCCAGGGCTCTGGGTGTTGGGACGAAGAGCAATTTTTATTTTTCTCTTTGTGCTCTTCTGTATTTTCCAAATTTTCCTCAAGGAACACGCACATCTTCATTAACAGGAAGGACAGATAACCTTCAGGCAACACTAAACTGGTAGCTGGCTCCAGACAAAGCCTTCAGCAGGAAAAAAGTTGGGGCAAAAGATGGTGACAGGAGGGAGGACTGGCCAGCTGGCCAGATGGCTTGTCACAATCCTGCATCCTCCTCTCCTGGGAGAGGACAAAACCAGGAACCAATAACATGCCATGGTCTAAACTGTTCTTTACAAACACACACTAATGCATACACACACAAACCTCATATGCACAAACACACACACATACACTTACACATAGGAGGCACATAAATGTACAAGCACACATGTGCACTTATATGCATGCCCACCCACAACACACATGCATATATACACACATATTTGTTCACACATGCACACACAAAACGCACACGTACACACACGTAAATGTGCACATGTATACATGCCAAGCAGAAATCTCTCACACATCATACACATGCATATGCACACATCACACCCATATATACACACATATATCACACACATATACACAGCCGTTACACACATACACAGCCATTACACACATCACACACACAAACAGCCTCATTCTGTTTCACTTTTTTTTTTTTTTTTGGTGAAGAAGATTCACCCTGAGCTAACATCCCTGCCAATCTTCCTCTGTTTTGTATGTGGGTCACTGCCGCAGCATGGCCACCAACAAGTGGTGTAGGTCTGCTCCCGGGAACTAAACCCAGGCTGCCGAAGCAGAGCGCACTGAACTTAACCACTAGGCCATGGGGCTGGTCCTGCTATTTCACTTTGAAAATAAGACTTGGCAAAACTTTCCTGGCACAACCACCTGGCAAGGCTTTCTCTGGCCTCCCCCGAGCAGCTCCCAGTGACACCTCCCAGGAGCAGGGATGTCTTCATTTTTCGGCCCCAGAACATGAGCCACAGGTGCCATTTCAGGGGTGGGCTCCAGAGAGGTCTTCCCTCTGTGACCACAGCTGGAGGCCCTACCCATCCCCTGAGGGCTAAGCTGCCCATCAGCACCCGGAGCTCACACCAGCAGGGCTGCCAAGGAGCTCCCTTGAACTCACACCGCCCTAAGCCGCCACACTCTAAGGAGTGGCTGCAGACTGCAGAGTCCACACTTGTCCAGGGGAAGCCTGTGAGGTGAGAGCCCCTTGGGCCCACAGGAAGGCTCTTGGAGTTAGATTCGTGGGTCAAGCCCCTGCTCCTCTGTGGGCCTTAGTCTCCTCCTCTGTAGTGGAAGGGACCTCTCAGCTCTAAAGACCTGATGTGGCATGTCCCTTGGGGCTGCATCCAGGGCTTGTAGGCTGCTGCGGTCTGAGACTCCTGACCTTACAGGCACCTGGGAGGGAATTGAATTCAGAGGATGAAACGCACCCAAAGTCCTCAGCCACCATTATTTATTCCCTGGGCTCCCATAGTCACTGCCACTATAAATATATGTGTAGCTCACTCCACCAGAGAGCCCAGGTGGCCCTGGGGAGACACCAGAGAGAGGGGAACCCCCAGCATGTGCATTCAGCCCTTCCCACCCCCCACAGGTTAACCACAGCCCAGTGGTTTGTCAAAAACATCTGCCCACATGTTTCCTGGATGACATCTTGAGCAGTAAAGGACCTGGGATGGGAGGGGACAGCTGGGAACTGAGGATCTCCAGAGGAGTCTAGAACAGGAGGGGGTGGCAAGCACTGCAGGTGTGGGGACGGGGTCACATGGGCAAGTCCTGGGCCTGTGGCTTTTGATCACCAAGGTGGTGGGCCTGCTCAGGGTAGGCTAAGATTCCTCTCCGTAGCGAGGTAACCTCCCAGAGGGGGTGCCCCAGCAGAGACTGAATTTAGGGGTTTTGCTTCTTTAGAGGAAGACCTTGTCTATTACATCACAGGATGGGTAAGGACAGGAAATTAGCTTGAAATGACCTGAACTTGACATCCCTTGGAAGAGGGACAAGAGCCCCCGATGGTCCAAGGAGTGAGGAATGGGCCCCCCGGGAAGGACGTAATTCCCAGAGTGCCCAGAAGTAACGCTGTCCTTTGCCCCTGGTGGGAGAGGCCCCTGCCCTGGGTGTCAGGCCTTACAGAGCCCCAGTCTGGCTCTTCTGGGCCATGTTCCTCCCCACAGTGTCGGGAGTTAGTGAGGCCAAGGGGACAGGCCCAGCTAGATGATCCCACATACCTGCTTCTTCTAGGGTACCATCCGTAGGCTTGAGGGGTGGCCAAGGGGCCACTGCCTGCAAGATGTCTACTGTGGCAACTATAGCAGTCAGAGTACCAATAGGAAAATGGAGCCCAGGCCAGGGGGTCAATAGTGGATTAACACAAGAAAGGAGTTACCAAAGGTGATGAAAGACCTGAAAACCTAAACAGGGAGCTGAAGTCTCCCAGAGATTACAAGCAGCAAGAAACGGCTACCTCCCTAGGGCCACAGGGACAAAAGAAGAGAGGGTATTATCAGGAGCCGGAAGCATGCCTGCAGGAGCAGGAACTATGGAGGAGGCACAGCCATTGCTGGAGACACCACTTGCAGAGAGGGCTGGAGGGAGCCCCACCCTGGCTTCTCCCTTCCTCCCTGGTGCCTACCTCTGGCCAGTGCCTCCATTAGCTGAACCAACAGGAAGTCAGAGTGCAAGGGAGCCTGGGAAGTGTAGTCCACAGGGGTCAGGGGCTGCAACACACAGCAGGACAGGGAAGGTGCGGAATGGACCACAGGAAAATAGGAAAAAGGCAGGCTCCACTGCCTTAGCTGCACAATGGGATGCAAAGGTCTCCGGTGCCTACCTGAAGGCAGGACGTTGACTCAGCTGACGTCTTGAGTCTTTTCTGACCCATACAGCAATGGAGGGGGTGAGCAGGGAGGCAGAAGGCTCTGTCACCCTGTCCCCATCAGGAGGAAGAGTGGGAGAATGACTCTAGGTGGACACCACAGGTTGACCTGTGGTTTGAGGAGCCAGTGTGGCTGGGTTCCCAACACTGGATCTGGCCTGCTCGGTGGTTGTGGAGTGGCCCTGCCAGCCGGAGCTGGGAGTCTGGCTCCTTGTTGGTCAGCAGGCGCACACGGCCCGCGTTCTGGGGAAACGACCACAGTGGCGCCGGCTGCTGCTGAAGCACCTACTGGCCTAGGCACTCAGCTTTCTGCTTTAGGTGGACTGTTTCACTTACTCCTTTTAACAACCCCCTATGACAAGCACCAAGGGTGTCCCCAGAGAGCCCAGAAAAAGATGGTAGCAAAAAATAGTGTGTCCCAGGTGTCACAAATAATTGAACAAAGTCAAATTCCTGAAACTGAAAAATGAGAACATCCCAGAGTGTGGTGCCACCGCTGCGTCCATGTCGGCACAATGAGCACACGCTGTGTGAACGGCCAGGGTCAGGACACACCCCCAGGGGGAGAGTGGACAGTCAACCATCAGAAGGCTCTCCAGCTCTCCCTAACTTTCCCCTTTGAACCGGTAAAAAGACCACATCGTGAGGGCACTATGGAGCTCTCCAGTCTCCCTGTTACAGGCAGGCCCAGAGGGGCTGGGTGACTTGCTGAGGGTCACACAGCTGGGGAGAGGAGAACCACACACCACAGCTGCATGCAGCTGCAGAACCGTTTCATGGCCTGCTTCCTCTCTCGCTCTCTAGAATGATCCTTGCTGCTACAGGGTTTCGATAGTTCAAACCTAGAGGGCAGGAAAGGTCAGGTTTGGTTTTTCACACACTCCGTCACAGGTTACAGGCAAGATTTTACTCTTAAACTGAAAATAGGAACTTATTAAGTTTGGTTTAAGACACAGCTCTCTCCATCCTCCCCGCTCCAAATACATTAAAACACTCTTTCCCCATCAAAAAAAAACCCCCAAAAATACAGGGGCCGGGCCTGTATCCACGTGGTTAGGTTCATGTGCTCTGCTTCAGCGGCCCAGGGTTTCACCAGTTTGAATCCTGGGCACGGATGTGGCACTGCTCATCAGGCCATGCTGTGGTGGCATCCCACACGCCACAACTAGAAGGACCCACAACTAAAAATACACGACTATGTATGGGGGGCTTTGGGAGAAAAAAGAAAATTAAAATCTTGGAAAAAAAATATGTAATATATTCTACAGGGCAGAAAAGAGGCATTTGTGAGTCTTTCTGTTCCTGTGGGACACAACCCAGAAAAGGCAATTAAGTCTTCACTGCTCCATAGGAAAAGGGCTGCCCCCGGCCCTGTGGCTTCACGGGACAGGCAGAGGTGAGGAGGAGAGAGCTCATCTTAGCTGGGGTCTGTGGCCACAGACTCCAGGCTTCTTGTCTGACTCTTCCATCAGGGAGCCGGTGGGTCCGCATCTTCCGGGTTCTTACCAGCTGTGTTTAGGGGAGGATTAGTACTCCACCAGAACTCACATGCTGTGGGTCAGCAGTGCCGATTCCTGGAGCTCTTGCTCATGGCCGATGAGCCTCAGGGAGTAGGAGGCTATTTCTGCCTCACTCAGAATGAGATGGACAGTCAGTTGAAAGCTAAGCCACTTCTCAATGCAAGGATGGTATTATATCAGTTAGCTTTTGTTACATAACAAACCACCCAAAACTTACTAGTTTGAAACAACCACCCTTTATTTAGCTCATGATTCCACAGGTTACCAATTTGGCCGGGCTGAGCCAGCTGGTTCTTTTGGTCCCAACTGGGCTCATTCACACATCTTTGGCGGGCTGCTGGGTGTGCTGGGCCTGGCGGGCCTAGGACGGCTCAGCCGAGACACTGTGCCTCTGCTCCACATGGCCTCTCATTCTCAGCAGGTAGCCTGGGCTTTACACATGGTAGCTGGCAGGGTCCAAGACAAGAGCAGAAGGACTCAAGGCCTTTCGAGGCCCAGGCGTGGAATGGTCATAAAGTCACTTCCACCATATTCCAATGGCGAGGTCAAGTCACAAGGCCAGGTCTGACTCAAGGACTGGGACCTCGGCCCAGTTCTTGATAGGAGAAGCTGCAGAGTCACACTGCAAAGGGCATGTTTATAGGGAGAAGAGAAGGACTGTCACCATGTTTGCAGATGATCCTCCCCAGATGTCCTTTCTGAATTCTTCTAGGAACAAAGTAGGGGCTCTGGAAAGAAAAAAAATGTTGAATCAAGTAGGCCATCCGAGCAGGGTTCTGTGGCACCAGCCTGATGAGCGCCCAAGTGCAAACCTCAAGCCTAGGCGGTGGGCAGACCCTTCAGCAGTGGTGAGTGGAACCCATGAGCACTGGTTCACGAGAGCCAACTGTTCAATATTGGGAATTCCAGGAGCCTGTTGTTAAACCATCATGGCTCGAAATTGGCCACAGTGAGAGCAATTACACCATGGGAATCAGCAAGCACTACAAATCCGAGCGCTTTTTCTCCCAGAGCCGGTTTACCAGCACACCACTGCCCTTAAACCAGAACAAACACTTTGTCTTCCAATCTAACGGGGAAGGCAGACATACACCGGGAAAGATCAGAACTTGATGAGCGCAATCCAAGAAGTAACCAGAGAGAGCGGAGACTTAGAGGGGAAAGGAACTCACTGTCTGGGGCGGTGGGGATTTGGTAAGGCATCCTGGAGGAGGTGGCCTTTTAGCCAGGGCTTGAAGGATAAATAAAGACTGCCACGGCCAGAGGGAAGGCTACAGCCTAAGTGGACGGCACAGGCAGAGGCGGAGAGTGGGGCTGAGGCCACAAGTATATTGTTTAGTATCAGTTTGGCTTCCAAGGACAGAAACCCCCAAACAACGGAAGTTTAATTCTCTCCCCATCACCATCTTGGGAGGTCAGTGGTCCAGCACAGCCAGGCGGCTTTGCTCTCTACCCAGCCCTTCACCCCACCCTGTGTTCTAGAATCTCAGAGAACAGGTGCAGGATCTTCCCCCTCCCTCTCCCCTTCTCGGGAGCAGTGGGTTGTCCGGTGGCCCTAGATCTGACACCCGGCATCCCCCCTCACTGGCTGTGTGAGCTTGTACAAGTTGCTTAATCTTTCTGAATTTTGATTTTTAACTCAGTAAAATGGAGAGAAAGTAACTCACAGGGTCACAAAGATTCAAGGGGTGGGGGCTCTGTAGAACTTAGCACAGTGGCTGACCCAGGGTGGGCCCTTGAGGAAATGGGGTTTGTGTATGGGAATGTGTGCGTGTGTATGTGAGAGAGACAGACAGACAGAGAGATTGGTTCCTTCCTTCTGTCCAGGCCCCGGGCAGCCCCCGTCTCGGCCTCCCTCTGTCTGCTCTGAGGAGTGAGCCGCCCGCCTTCCCGGGCTTGGGTGGGTAGATAGCGGTGCTGGGGAGAAGGCCCTAGGGGCCTGGTCCTTGTGGAGTTTGGCTCTACATGGGCAGCTGTGCTGAACCTTAACCACTTCAGGCCAGCTTCGCTGAGGTAGCCACTTCAAACAAAGGCTCTGTGAGGACCGGGGCTCTAGCCCCCAGGCTGTCTACCCTCACCCGCAGACCATGCCCACAGCGGGACTGTGCCAGCCACACCTGCTGGAAGCCCTCTTTATGAAACAGTGTGGACCCCTCCAGATCAAGAGGCAGGGCTGTCCAGTTATGGTCAGGTTGGGTACAAGCTGGGAGGCTGAGGGCAGGAAGTCCACTGGGTCAGTGATCCAAACAAATATTTGGCAGGTCAACGCTCAAGGCTGACCTTGGCAGTTCGTCACCCAGGTGATCAGGAAGTGGCTTCCAGCTCCTCTTCCCCACACCTCCCCCCACTTCAGCCTTCAGAGACAGGTGTTTCTGGCTGGGGTCAGCGGCCCACTCACCCTCCCAGCCCCTGGCCTGGAGCACCCCACTTGCCCACCTAACCCCAGGTGGTCCCAGGACAGATCATCTTCTCCCCCAGAGTGAGCAGCCAGAGGAAGCAAGCATCCGCACTGCACCTCGTCCCTCCCAGTACAGGGCCAGCTCGCTGGCTTCCGAACCCCCCCGGGCACACATCCTCAGCCCCCCTCCAGCTGGCGAGGACGTCCCTCCCCCAAACCCCTGTGGGAGAGAGTCAGAGGGAGGCCAGGGAGCTGGACCCATGTCCCCACTAGGTGGCTGCGAGGGAGTCCTGTACTTTCTCAGAAAGCTGCTGAGCGTTGCCAGAGCCCAGAGCCAAGAGCACAGCACTGCCTCTCAGAGCGCTTTGTTCCACTTACTGGAGGGCTAAAAATACACTGGCCCTGCCAACGGCAGTCCTCAAGAGCCCAGGGGAGCCAGCGCTGGGGAGCAGTCACCCCAGCACCTGGCACAATTAGAAGGAGAAACGCAGTCCCTCCTCCAGCGCAGAGGCAGCCAGCCTCCTGGGCGCCCCCACCCCTGTGGCTCCCGTTTCTTCTTGAACGGGTGGGCTTCCCTGCACCCCTGCTCTGCCCCTGCTCCCTCTCTCTGCCCCTTCTCCCTTTCCCAGCCTGGACCAGCTTCTTCCCTGGGTGGAGCCCAGGCCTGCCTACAGGACTATGCTTTTACCCATCTCAAAACAGCAGCTCTCCTGCAAAATGCCCAGGAAGCTTCACAGCCCTCTGGCGAAGCCACAATTAGCATGGACATCCCCCCACCGGGCGATAACCCAGTGGCTTAAATTCAAGACACACATATTGACACCCTGCCTCCACCAGTCTTAATCTTCCCAGAACATCAAGGCTCTTTAAGAATCTGATGAAAGCTATGGGCCCAGAAAAATTGCTCATAAGCAGCATTCTCCAAGCAATTTTAGGGAATTTATGGATAGCATGAACCCATCCAGGACCCTCCCCCGCCTACACACACACAAGGGAAGAATCCTTCATGTGAAGGAAGCCAGGCGCTGAGCAGATGCTGGGATGGACAGATGAATAAGAGAGAGGATGGACATGCAGACAAATACCAGCCACACCCTGAGCGTTTAGAGGTAAGAACCAAGCCTATGGGACAGGGGTATGACTAGAGCATGGAGGGAGAGACGAAGAGAGGGGCTTTGAAGGACAAGCAAAATTTTACCAGAGAGAAAATGTAGGATTTGAAAATTTGAGCACAGCACAGGGCATGAGAAAAAACCTTGTTTGGGAGCAGCAGGGATGGCCTGCGGAACCGTCCAGGGTGTGAAGGGTGAGTACACTGGTTTTCTGTTGCCGTAGAACAGACGACCACAAACTCAGAGGCTTGAAACAGCACACACTCAGCCTCTCCCATCTTCTGCCGGCCAGGAGTGGGCACGGCTCTGCTGGGTTCCTTGCTCACCAGCTGCAAAATGTGAGGCTGGGGCTGGGGTCCCATCTGAGGCCTCAGGAGGGGACAATCTGCTTCCCAGTTCACTCCAGTGGTTGGCAGAATTCATTTCCTTGTGGCTCCAGGACTGAGAGCCCCAGTTTTCCACTGGCCATCGGCTGGAGGCTGCTTTTGGTTCCAAGAGGCACCCACGGCTCCTGGCCTCGTGGCCCTTCCCATGAGCCGTTCACAACACAGCTGTTGGCTTTTTTAAGATCAGCAGGAGAATCTCTCTCAATAAAGTCAGCTAAGAGAGAATCTCATATAATGTAACCTAATCGAGGGAGTGACACCCCACCCCCTTTGCCATGTTCTGTTGGCTAGCACAAGTCACAGGTCCTACCCCCATTTAAGGGGGGCGATTATATAAGTAATAGTAAAGGGCCATCTTGGCATTCTGCCTCTCACAGTGAGACTCAGCTGGAAGAAAAGGGTAGGGCCCAACTGGGAAGGCCTTTGTAGGCCGTAGTTAGGAGTAAGAATTTATTCTGCAAGAGTCAGGAAGCCACTGGAAAGGGATGCAGAGGGAAGGATGAGAGTGGAGGCAAAGAGGTCACTGCCATTTGGAAGGTGATTGCCATGGTCCTGAGGGAGAGGATGAGAGACCATGGCCGTGAAGATGCAGAAGAAAGGCCTGATACCCACCTGGCTGCCCTTCACTTCCTTTGGGACCCTAATCAAATATCACCTGATCCGTCAGGCTCTCTCTGTCTACCTGACATAAAATAACGCCCCTCCTCCTCTCCCAACCCCTCACCCAGCCTTACTGTCTCACAGCACTTACCACCATTTGTCCTACTCTGGGTTTGTCTATTTATCTGCTTGTTGTCTTTCTCTCCTTCGTAGAATGTAAGAACTTGGTTTGTCGTACTGCTGTATCTCAGTGTCTGGGGTATAGTACAGGCTCAATTAATATTTGCAATCTGAAAGAATGAATGAATGAATGGGTTCAAGAGATATTCCGGCAATAGACTTGCTGGAACTTCCTACAATTAAAATGCGGCAGAGGAAGAAGGACGCATTAACGATGCGCTAAGGTTTCTGCCTTGACAGACTGGGTGGTGATGCTCAGCGACGTGGGAAGGAATGGATCAGAATGGGAAGTAGACACTGAGTTTAACTTTGGTCTAGTGGATCCTAGATGGTCAAGATCAGCTAGGTCGGCTCATCTGGCGAGAAGTCGGAAATGTGAGATTCAGAGCTCATGACATAAGTAGATAACAAGGGAACAGATTCTGCAGTCAGTGCTAACAGGGGGTAGATGAAGTCATGGGATAACGAGAAGGCAGAACCAAGGATGTGCCCTGGAAAGAAGACAGAGCCAGTCTGAGAGGCAGGAGAAGACGTGGAGGTGCCAAAGAAAGAGCCCCACTAAGGAAGGCAGGTGGTGCTCGATGCCACAGAGAGCCCAAGCAAACAAGATGGGAACTGAAAGGATTTGGTCTCTAGGGGTTCACAGGTGACCATGTGAGAGCAATCTCAGAGGGGCAGAGGTTTCAAGGTCCATGAGAGTCTGAAAGTGGGTGTCAATCACTCCTTAAGAAGGGTCATGGGGGGCTGGCCCAGTGGTGCAGCAGTTAAGCACACAAGTTCCGCTTCTCGGCGGCCCGGGGTTCGCTGGTTCAGATCCCGGGTGCGGACATGGCACCACTTGGCAAGCCATGCTGTGGCGGGCATCCCACATATAAAGTAGAGGAAGATGGGCACGGATGTTAGCTCAAGGCCAGTCTTCCTCAGCAAAAAGAGGAGGATTGGCAGCAGATGTTAGTTCAGAGCTGATCTTCCTCGAAAAAAAATAAAAGAAAAAAAGAAAGGACACGGGGCAATGCTGAGAACAGATCTGATGACGAGGGAGGGAGGAGGGGGAAAGGGGATGCAACCCAGAGTGAGCAGATCCTCATGGCCGTGGGCACAGCTCACCTCCCCAGCTCCCAGCTCCCTGCCCACTCCACTCCAGGAAACATGGGAAGTCCAGAGAGCATCCCGGGCCCAGCTGCACTCCAGGAAGAAACTGGGCAGGCGGCCCAGGCTTACACAAAATGGACTTTGGGCTGATTGCCCAAGCTGGACTAACGCGCCCACCTTCCTAGAGAGGGCATGCTTTCCGGAACCAAGGCCAGAGCTTGTCACAAAAGCCAGATGTTGGCAGAGCCGAAAGATGGGGTGGGAGGGGCCCGTGGGGCAGATGAGGCACATCCCTGCTGCCTCTCGGGCCCATGGGTCAGGGGAAGGGATGGAGACCCTCACAGGCAGGGAGCACTGTCACACAGTGTACGGTTTTGCAGGCAGCCCAGCTGCTTCTGAGAACGGCCCTCCAAGGCATCTGGGACACATGTGGGCCATTAGCAGTGAGACAAACAGAGTTCGGGAGCATAACAAGATGGTGCTCCTTCAAAATGGATAAGTAAGACTCAGGAAAAAATTGCTTCCTATCCTGCATTTGTCTTAGGATACATGTAATCTGTACCCCTGGGGCAATTAGAATAGGATCCAATTTATTATTTAAATTGATTTATTCTCAGTTATCCATTCTTCCAATAAATATTCATTGAGCATCTACTATGTGCCAAGCACCCTAAGAAAAAGACATATTTTCATAAATACACAGATGCATGAATATGCAAAGGATGTCTCCAGGACAGTGGCTCTCAACCAGGGCTCCCGAGGGACATGTGTCAATGTCTGAGGACATTTTTGGCATCTAATGGGTAAAGGCCAGGGATGCTGATAAATATCCTGCAATGCACAGGGCAGTTCCCACAACACAGAATTATTGAGCCTGAAATGTCTTTAGTGCTGAGATTGAGAAGCCCTGGTTTAGAAGGATCCACAAGAAACAGGTGAATCCTGGTTACCTGCAGGGCAGCAGACCTTGGAGACTGGCGTACACAGATGAGCAAGATGATTACTTTTCACTGTGCACCATTTTCAAACATTTTGTACTGAACTTCTTACCAAATGCATGTATTACTTTTTTTTTTAGGAGAATAACTATGACTTGATTTAGCCGTAATTATTTGGTGGCCTTCTCCTGACCGTTGGGGAAAGGAATTTGAAGAGGAGGGACAACAGGAGCTTTGCAGTTCCTGGTCGGTCCCCCCTTCCTCTAAACCAGCGTTTCTCCATCTTGGCACCACTGACATTAGGGACCAGGCCATTCTTTCTTGTTGGAGGCTGTCCTCTGCACTCTAGGATGCACAGCATCCCTGGGTGCATCCCTGGCTTCTACCAACTTGATGCCAGTGGCACCCTACCTCCATTTGTGACAACCAAAAATATTTCCAGATATTTCCAAGTGTTCCGTGGGGGCAAAATCGCCCCTGGTTGGGAGCCACTGTGCTAGACCTACTGTGAAAACCCAAACACAAAGATGATCCCGTTCACTGACCTCACAAACTTACGGTCCAGCTGGATCCTCAACTGGACGTGTAACCACGCAAACCGGCCCAAGGACGTGGAGAGGGCGGAAGGACTACTGGAGCAAAGGCGGGGACGGGGCCAAGCCGCCTGCGGGAACTGTGGGTCACAGATCCTTTAGTGTAGGGAGGGGCCTCCCAGGCTCCCCTGAACCGTCCACCCATTTCCCAGAGGAGGAAATAGAGCAGAGGGGTGATGAGGCCAAAGGCACACGGTGAATGATGGCCAGGTGAAGCTGGAACGACTCTATTCCGTGTAGCATCCCCAGACATCCCTTGGAGACTTTCCTTGTTCTTCTTCCCCCGTCTGGCTCCATGAGCACCCCGGAGTCCACCGGTGCCCGCCACCTGGAAGCGGATCACCTACAATGGCGCGTGATTAGCATCGTGTGTTTTCTGCCTTCGCCCTGTATGTCTAGATAAGCAATCACTCAGCTGTTCTCTAGCACAGCAGTCAGCTCCCATGGGAACCGGCTTGCTCATGGACTCCCAGAGGTGTCTTCTGGGGCTGGAGAACCGTGCCAGCAGCTGGGCTCAACAGACCCAGGAAACATCCGCCATCGCTGTGGCTGTGGCCCCTTCTGCCGCCACAGGCAGCTGAGACCTGGGGAAACCAATTTACAAAATTCTGTGACTTCACAAAAGAGAGCAGCAGGGAGGAATGGCATGAAAATCAAAACCCACTTGGTTTCAACTCCTTGAGGAAGGCAAGTTAGGGTGAGCCCCGCCTTGGACAATGAAGTCAGCCAAGCCAGTCAGTGCCTTCTTTCCTTCTGGTGTGAAAAGCCAGTTTGCTCTTCCAACGGTGAAGAACCCAGGCTTTGAAGCCAGACTGCCTGGTTTGTAACCCCATTTTGCTACTTCCTGGCTGTGTGATCTCAGACAAGCTACTTAACTTCTCTGAGTCCGAGTCCCTTTATCAATAAAATAGCAATGATAAGAGGGACCTCTTTGTAGTATCGTTAGTGTCAGCTGAGGTAAAACACATGATGTTCTCAGCACAGTGACCAGCACATTGTCTGTATGAGTTACATGATTCCTGCTGCTATTATTGTATTCTTAATCATAAATATAATAATAAATACCTTACCGTGGCTCATGAGCTGAGAGGTAGATACAAGTTTTCACAAATGAATTCTAATTTGGGGACTAAAACTAAACAAATTTCTGGTCTTTTGTATAACATCCCTCCCTCCACAATCCCATATTGGAAAATAAAAGGATCTTTTAAAAACACATTTGAAAGGTGTTTTAGCCCATCTGAACGGCTAAGACACGACTGCCTGTTGGTTTCCACTGTTTTCCAGCTGCGGTGTTTTGCTCATTGATCAGAGAGAAATCCCCAAGGTCTGGAAAGGAAGCTTTTAATTGCTCTGGATGGACCGATTTTTGGCTTAGCTGCTCAAGCATATAATTGAGTGAGAGAGAGAGAGAGAATGAATCACTTTGAGATGCTTTGAGATAAATATATAGTCAGACCTCCCCCTTCCTGACCAGACCTAAAACATCCCCCTGGCCGGGCTCCCAGAAGCTCTGGGGAGAGTCACTGCATTTTCCTGATCTTTATCAAAATAGTAATAAGAGCGATAGTAACAATCACTGTCCTTTATCATAGGTGCTTGCTGTAGATTGAATTCCCCCAGAAGCAGACCCTGAGACAAGGATTCTAGTCAATCTATTTTATTTGAAGGGAATCCTGGAAGCAGCAGGAAGGAAGGGGAAAAGTGAGGCAGAGGGGAAGTCAGCCAGTAGAGGGTGTGTTAGTAAGCAGGTTACCACTGGGACACCTGGAGCTTAATCCCCTGGGAACGGTGGGGGCCAGTGCAGAACACACTCCAGCATCATCTCGATCAAGGGCTGAGGGTGCTGGGGAGCCCATCAGTCATTGGCTGCAGACTGCTCCTTGGAAGTATTCGTTCTAGCCATCTCCAGTGCAGGCAGCTGGAGGAAGCCCTGAGGCAAAGAGTTACAAGCAATAGCAGTCAGGGGTCGGGCCTTCTGGAAGGGGATGTTAGGGGGGAAGGGGCACCAACAGCACTCAAATAACAGACAACCCCAAAATATGATGATTCCCCGTTTCCCCACTCAAAAGATCCAGAGGATTTATGACCTAATGGAATATATCATCTTTTTTTAAAGTAGGTGAAATAGCTAAATATCTATTTATAACAATTAATTTATCACTTACCATGCATGCCTACAAGCACATATTATGCGTAATGAGAGGTTAATTTAGAAGAGTTGCTTTCTTCACCCCCATCCCATGACTCCATTTCATGACAGCTCTTCCAACTCTTCCTTGCGCACAGGGTCTTTGTCATCATCAAAGCCACCTTTTGAGTCATCTTGAGTTTTCTGAGCACATCGTCTCTCCCCTCTCGTTCTTGGCGATACAGCATTTTTGGAATCTGGAGGATGCTTTTGAGGGAATTTTTATCCCAAGCTCTAAGTACCTATTTGCATAACATTAGGGCAGCTGGTTGTTCCATTCATCCTGGAGGTGTCGTTGCGTGATCTCCATAATGTAACCATTGACGGTGTGGCTTTCTTAAGTGTCCTTAAAAGACTCGTTGACACACACGTTGTGAGGTTGTGATGCCATGTCCTTGCGAATTGGTTCCAAACTGGGTTAAACGTCCCCGGCGCCCCTTTAACGATTCCTTCAGATGACCTTAGTACTTGGCCCAAACGGGCACCCACGGAGGGCGTTTCAGGTAACGCATCTTACTCAAACAGCACTCAGTTGTTCAAAGTAAAATAATTGAGAGCACCGCACAACATGCAAGACAGTGTGAGGTCTTTCTTGAAAATAAAGAGCCTCTTGTCCCAGGGATCATCTGGGGAGTGGCGGCTTCACGGTGTATCTGAACATGGTGGTTTCGGCCATTACACGCGTATACTCATCTAATCCTCACTACCACCCATGGGGTAGGTTCTCTTATCGTCCCCATTTTATAGACGGAGAAACTGAGGCTCTGAGCAGCTCCAGCAGCAGTGGAGTGACAGAGGAGGATGTGACTCCAGGATGTGCACACCCTCCTGCTCACCACACTGCCACCCCTGACGGGCGAGGGCTGTGCCCATGGGTGGAGCT
This sequence comes from Equus przewalskii, assembly GCF_037783145.1. Taxonomy (NCBI): domain Eukaryota; kingdom Metazoa; phylum Chordata; class Mammalia; order Perissodactyla; family Equidae; genus Equus; species Equus przewalskii. Next base: position 6,833,932 of record NC_091851.1, on the reverse strand, counting down.
GGCAGATGCCCTCGCCAATCAGGAAACTCTGGGGGAGAAAAGCCCCAGCTGACCCAGCAGCTGGCCAGGCCCTCTGTCTTCTCCCCCGGCTTTCCTGAACCAGGGAAGCACGGGGCAATCCCCGCCACGCCAGCTGAAAACTTCCACAAGGAAATGCAAAGACTGTTTCGCATGCAGGGATGTGGGGATCCTTCCCAAAACCAGGCCCAAGACCATTTCAAATGGGCAAGCAAATGTCTGCGAGGCTTTTAAAAACAGGACAAAACAGAAAAACCTCAACTCCCTCTTTCTTTTCTCTCCTGCTAATCAGACAGACACACTCAGATATTTGCTGATTGATAGAACGGAAGAACTGGAGAGGACAGGAAGGGAGAGAGGGAATTTGGCATGGTGTCTTAGGAAGACTGTGGACTTTGGAGCCCGGCAGGGCTGACTTCACAGCCTCTTAGTGCTCTCAGCCTCAGTTTCACCATCTGGAAAATGGGTTCTGATCCCTACCTCAAAGAGGATGGTGAAGAGCAAGTCGAATGCAGCAGCAGACACCAGGCAGAGCTCAGTAGTGTTAATTCCCTTCCCCGCTGTCTCGACCAACAACTCTGGACACCTACCAGGTGCCACACATTGTGCGAAATTAAAGGCTGAGAGAGAGAGAGATTCATCACCTCATCCAATTGGAGAGAAGGACAAAAACGCATAACACAACGATGAAAATAATAGCCCCATGAGCACTTTATACACATGCACTGCCTTTGGGACAGGTCTTAGTGCCATCACCATTTTACAGATGAGGAAACTAAGTCTCAGAGATGTGAAGGAACTTGCCCAAGGTCATGTAGTAAGTGGCAGTGGGGTGATTTGAACCCAGGTCTGACGACACAGGAGAGAGGAGGGACGGATGGTGAGGCCTACCGAGGGGCTGCAATGGTGCATGCTGGGTCCCTCTGGAGGTGGGGGTGGGGGCTGGATGGAGAAGAGAAAGCCATTTCAACGGTAATGGAGAGCCAGACACCTGGATCTCTGCCCTGCCAGCAGAGGCACCTCTGCCAAACCCAAAGGGCGCCCCCTGGGGGACAGACAATGTGCCTGTCTGCCAGAACACTTCCCTAGCCCACTGGAGACCATCCAGTCAAGGCCGGGCACCAATAGCCATGTGTGCGAGCACCCTCGTCTTCCTAAGCTGGGGATCAAGGAAGCCCAGGGCTGTACTTGCATCCCAGGGTCCCAGGTGGAGTTCCCTGCCTTCTGGAAATCAGGATGTGAGATAAAAGAAGAGGAAGAAATGGGAGAGGGAGAACAGAGCTCCAGCAAAGAGAAGACAGCAGCCATCTTTCCTTAAAGGGGCCTTGTGAGGGACCTGTAGGAGCTACAGCTGCTGAGCTCCTGGACAGAGCCTTGGGCCTCCCAGGTGTCATGTCCAGGGTCTCACTGGAAGGCTGCCCTTGGCCTTGAGCTCATGTCCCACAGCTGTGATGTGCAGAGGGTTCTCAAGGGCAAAGTTTCAGTTCTGCAAATGGATCCTCAGAAAAGTGTGCCTCCCAGCTCGCCGCGGCCAGCCCCGTCAGCAAAACGTACCGAGGAAGAGAACTCTGCTGCCACCGAAGCTGGGAAGAGGCCCAGGAGCCAACCGCGACGCGGGAGGCTCTGTTTTAAATTAGCCCATGCTGTTCCCTCCCACTGCTGACAGATTTGGGGTAAGCGGGCATGCCCTATTTCATGAACATTTGATGGACAATCCCCAAAGCATACCACGAGACCAAGGCCATTTTACGGGCCACTGAGAACCTCCAGCTCATGCAGCTCAGTGACCTCAAGAGAAGAATGAGAGGATGGAGCTAGGTGGCTTCTGTGACCCGTCCAGCATGGACATTCTTCAGTTCCATATTTTCCCTCAGCCTCCTTTATGATGTCTCCACAAGGTCGGGTAGACTGGGCCCTTAGTGACTTCCTCACTATCTAAAAAAGGAATGTGTGTACTTTGTGGTGATAGTACTTAGAGAACTCACAATTTAGTTTCAAGAAGACTAGTATACAGTTGTCATCTTTTGGCAGCCCTTTTCCTATGGGGGTTGCTCCCCTTGTGTGGATCTTGGTGGGCGGTGGGTCCCTGCTTCCTGTTCCAGAAGGCCAGGGTAAGGGCACAGGCCTTTGCCCAGACAATTGGATAACACTGCCTAGGACTCCAAACGTTGAGTGAGAGATGAAAACACTCGGAAACCAGCCAGCATTCACTCCAGGGCCGCAGCAGCTAGTGGCTGAGGTAGTGGCCAGAGGCCACCAGCAGCAATGTCCGGCAGTGACAGAGTCCAGATGTGGTTTCCAAGCCAGCCCATCCCATGCCTCTGCCTGTGGTCCCGCCACCAAACCACCCACAGCTCCAGTCCATTGTCCAAGCCCATGACTTTGGGCTCTCTGTAGATTCTCCAGGCCACCTAACCATCTCCCAATATATTCTTTTTTGCTTAAAGTTAGCTACAGTTGATTTCTGTTGCTTGCTCCCCAAAATGCTGACTGATACAGTGAACCAAACCATTCTTTTTTAATTTAAGAGTTAAATAATGTCAAAGAATAATTCTGGAGAAAAAGGGTAAAATTATGACTCCTATCAAAATATAAAGATTTTATTTAACTCATTCATTAATGGAGGAACCAATTGAGGTGTTCCCAGTGGTTCAAAAGAGAATTCCGAGAACCACACACAAATAGGTAATCAGAATGCAGGAATGAATTTACAAATGGATGCAGAAGAAGTCTGTCCATGGGGCAATAATCAGTAGAATTCCACTGGATGCAATTAATTTGCATTTTGATGAACACAAATCGTTTGCATTATTACCAGTTTCCTATGACTTACGGAGTCGTGGAGCAGCTCGAAGACAAGGCAAGGTGGAGATAACCTGGAAGGGGCCCAAACAGGACGCTCAGCGATCTTTTTATTTGTCTTGTCCATTTGAAAGTCTTTCACTAATTTTTCCTGACAATAATATAGGAGATGACCAAATGGGTGGAAGAGACAATAAAGGCTATCATCCAAGGATCCTGACCACATCAGGTTGGAATCACATGGAAAAAAAATTCTTGGAGGAGACAGAAATTGAGCTGGATTTTGAGGGCTAAGAGCTGGAGAGGGGGCATTCGGGGGGAAGGGGAGAGTGTGAGCAGAAGTTGGAGCGGTAAGGAACCTGGCATGTTCGATGGCAGAGTGGACCTGTCTGCCCAGAAAAGCAGGTTTGTGAAGAAAACTGGCAGGTGACAAAGTTGGAAATGTAAATTGGGACATCCTTGTGGCTTACTATTGTGTCTCTCAGAGCTTATTAACAGCCTTTGAGGTAAGAGAAATAAGATGATAAAATAAAAATAGTGTAGATCTTAAGACTACGAGAGTAGATCTTAAGAGTTCCCATCAAAAAGAAAAATATGGGCTGGCTCTGTGGCTGAGTGGTTAAGTTCGCGTACTCCGCTTCGGCGGCCCGGGGTTTCTCTGGCTTGGACACCAGGCGTGGACATGGCACCCTCGTCAGGCCATGCTGAGGCGGTGTCCCCACGTAGCCCAACCAGAAGGACCTACAACTAGAATATACAACTATGTACTGAGGGGCTTTGGGGAGAAGAAGAAGAAGAAAAAGAAAAAGATTGGCAACAGATGTGAGCTCAAGTGTCAATCTTTAAAAAAAAAGAAAAAATAATTTTTGTACCTATATATGGTGACAGATGTTAACTAGACTTATTGTGGTGATTTTGCAATATATACAAATATCGAATCATTATGTTATACACCGGAAATTAATATGTCAATTATACCTCAATAAAAAATAATAATTCCAGTCAGTAAATGCAGAATATCATTTTAAAATTACATTTTGCAACTTTTAATTAAATAACTGATTCAGACAATTGCCACTGCAGGATGTTTAGCTGAACCTTATAATAAAGAGACTGGGCTGTCATCGTCTAAACCCACTGATTAAAAACAAAAAATGGTGTCACAATAGTCACCTGAAAAGGACACTTGGAGGTCCCTTTCTTACTCTGCTACAGTAGACAATTTTGGGGGTGCCTTCCTAGTGACTCTTTCCTTTTTGGAAGTGTCCCCCCTTCTTGCTGAGGATGAAGCAGCAGACAACCAGGTTAGAAACAGATGACCCCGCCCCCGGGGGAGTGGGAGGGAGATGGAATTTTAACACAGAAAGACCCAACCAGTCAGGTGATGCTGATCCTGGAGTGATAAGAACATATAAAATCCGGGCCCTGGCTGTTACCATGGCAACCCAGAGTCTGTCGCAGGCTGAGTTTGAGGGAGCAGAAGCACAGAGCCTCGAGGACATAGTCAGTCTGCAGGGAGATAGGAGTAGGCTGGCGGAGAAGTGACCGGCAGCCCCAGGTTGCCTGGCACCCTCCGGTCCATGGGGCTGTGAGGCTCCTCGTGCCATCCCTCCTCCAGGGAACCATTGCTCCCTTAAGTTCACTTGAATGGCGCTCTACTCCTTGGCCCCAAACAGGCTTCGAGGCGTACGATGAACCTGGAGCCATTTGTTCCCCAACACCCACTCATCCCTGCATTTTGGGCAAGTGTGCAGGAGAGTTGTTGAAGATGAAATGAATGAATGAATGAATGAACAGTGAATGCTACAAAATTCCATCACTTCACTCCCTTCAGGAAGACCCAGAACTTTCCACTTCATCCTCCACTTGTTTGTTAATAAAACATCAATGGCTGCCTTTCACTGGGCACTTGGTTTGTGCCAGGCACTGGGCTAAGCTCTGCGCCTTCGAAAGGCAGCAAGTGGTGACTGGTTTAGAACTGGGCTCTGAGCCAACTGCCTGAGTTGGAAGCCTGACTCTGCCTCTTACCAGCTGTGTGACCTTGGAAAGTTACTTAACCTCTCTGGTTTCCTCACTCATAGAATGGGAACAATAACTTACCTCGGTAAGTTGTAGGTTGTTGTGGGGGTTCAGTCAGTGAAAACTGGGAAAGCACCTAACACAGTGCCCGACACAAAGTAAGTGCTCCATAAAAATGAGATAGAATCTTCAACCCACCCTTCATAAGGTAAACACTCTTATTATCCCCAGTTCAAGACAGAAAAACTGAAGCTTAGAGAGGTTCAGCCCTCTCCTGAGCCAGTAACCACTGGTGGCGCCAAGGTTCAAACCCGTGGCTGATTCCTGCCCTGTTTGAAGAGCCATTATGTTACGTAGCTTAAATGTTTATTGTGCATCTACTAAATACACAGTGCGAGGTGCTAGGCATACAGCTGTCACCAAGACACACCCAGACTGGCACTCATGGAGCCTGCCACCCCAGCCCCAAAGACCCTCTCTAGAGGCTGAACCCGCCGACCCTTCAGAGCAGCCTTTCCTAAAAGCTGGGTGCACCTCGGCTCCCTGGTGCGTGCGAGCCAGCAGCCCTGGAGACTCAGGCCTGTGGACTGGACCGTTCACAGTCGGGGAAGGAAGGGGAAACCCATCACAGGAGGGACACCCTCTTGTGGGTGGCTGGTGTCTCACAAGCGCCCATTGCGTCATTCACTGAAGTTGGCAATGTTTAAATCCATCTTGTAATAAAATACAGTCCGAGCTGGAGTAACACCGGAGGGAGAGCCGCGGTCCAGCTGCGAGGCCCGCCCCGTTCTCGGCTGGTTGGCAGTGAGCTCGGGTGAGCCCTGGGCTTGCTGAAGGATGCCACGTAGCAAAGCCAGGCTTCCGGTCTCTAGTCCGTCCCGCTCCTCAATCTGCTTCTTATTAGCTTCCAAAGAGAAGCCTGGCGTGCTGCCCGGCTGGGAGCCTGGGAGCGAGGGCTTGCTCCCCGAGCCCCGCCTCCCTAGTCTGGTTCTCCCCGCCCAGCCCCAGTCCATCAGCACAGCTGACCATTTCTGGGGCACCTCTCTCCACCTCCCCAGGTCCTCCCTCTCTGGCGCCCTGTCCTCCTGCAGCAACCTCTTCCTTGCACACTCACACATGCACACAACCTCTCACTCCACTCAGCACCCAGTGCCTCCAAGCTTCCTTCCCCCTGGGTTTAGGGCCCTCAGATCCCTCGGGCTGTGCACCCTAGAGGTTAAAGGGCTCACGCTCCAGCACCAGACTAGCCTGAGTTCGGACCCCTTGTGTACTGTTTGCTAGCGATGTGACTTTGGGCTGGTTACTTAATCTCTCTGGGCCTCAGTTTCTCCAACTGTAAAGTGGGGATGATAGTAACAGTAACCGACCTCATAGGGTTATTGTGAGGATTAAATAAAATAACACAGATAAAGGGCCTGGCTTAAAACCTGATCTCCCACAGGCGCGAAAACACTAATTAGAATTTGGAGTGCTGATCTTCCTGAGACTTACAGTTGGCCAAAGGAGGGCCCTATTTTCAGGGACAGGAATTAAGGTTTCATTTTAGAACAGGTACAAGGGAGTAGGAGGCTGGAGGGGCTTCTATGTTCTAAATACCTCAAAGTCAAATTCCGCAGCCTGTGTTTGTTCACTGAGCATTTATTGAGCACCATCTGTGTGCCAGGCACTGTGCAGGGGAACCACAGCCTCCTGCAGATCAAGGAGCTCGGAATGCAGTGACAGAAAGAAAAGTAAAAATAAATGGTCACCAAGCAACATACTACTGAAGGCCATACGGAAGAGTTTAGAAAGTGCTACAGAAACAGGAGAGAAAGCAGCTCCGAGTAGATGGGGGCAGCTAGGAAACCTTCCTGGGTGACAGGGAACTGGGTCTCAGAGGAGGACCACCCACATGGACAGAAGGCGCCCCTCCTCCTGAGCTCTCTGATATGGATGCATAGTAGGTCCCAGTTGCTCTGCAAGGGAAGCAGGCAGAATTCCTGAGCCCCACTTGGCTGATGACGAAGTGGAGGCACTGAGCGTAAATGACATCTTCCCCAAGAGCCGACTTTAGGAAAGGGATGTTCTCCCCCATCCCAAATGGCCAGCTCTTTCTGCTTCCAACTTGGCAGGAGTTTGCCGGGAAGACGAAGAAGATGAGGGGGAGGACCCAGACTGGAAAGATAAGCTAGGGCTGGCTGGCCACGGGCCTGGCACAGGGTCTGGACTTTGTCCCATGTGGGCGTGGGGAGCCTGCACAGAAGTGTCCACGCCCTCACATTGTTCACTAGCCACAAGGCCAGACTTTGTCCTTATAATTCCCAGCACTGCTCAGAAACAGAACTCCTCACCAATACGGATAGTTTAAAGAGCAGCGATTTAAGAAGCAGCGGCTTGGCTGGGGGAGGGAGGGTGCATTCCCCTGCGGAGAATCATTTTCTCACCTGTAGGACACCCTGCTGTGCCAACAGAGGGAGCTGGCACCAGAAGGACTGAGGGGGCACTAGCATTTACTGGACACTGAGTGAGCCAGGGCCTCTGCTGGGACCCTCCATCCTTAAAATCAGAACCCTGGAGCAAGCATCGTCGACACCAAGCAGAATGGAAACATCTGTGTCCGAGCAGCCCGGAATGGAGGAGGACAGAAGCCCAGCTCCGGCTGAGCTGGGTAGACATCTCAGGGGCTTGTTGAGGATTTGGCTTCCCCGTCACTGCTGCAGGGGGGGAAAGTGGGAGGGCAGGCTGGGGGTCGGGGCTCTCCTGGTTTACTCTGAGCCCCCAAGGGCTGGATAGCAGGGACAAGGACCTGCCTGGCGTGGCTGAGGGCAGATGGAGCAGGAGGCACTGGCCAGCTGCAGGTCCTCACAGGCAGGGCGGCCAGATTTACCAAATGAAAACAGAGGATGCCCAGTTACACTTGAATTTCAGACAACCCAGAAACAATGTTCAGCATAAGATGTCCCATAGACTCGGGCTGTAGCAATGGGGATGAAGAAAGGGGACAGATTTAAGATTTGATTTGGAGGTAAGTTCTGTGGGAATTGGTGACGAGTTGGACATGGGAGAAATTAAGGATGACCCCCAGGCTCCAGGCTGGAAAACTGTGTGGTTCACGGGGCCACTAAGATTAGCAAGGGAACCTTGGATTCCATCTCTGTGATGTTAAATTGAGGTTCTGGACACAACCACCTGGGGAGTGAGAGTTCAGGGAACAGAGACAGTAGTCCAGAACTAGGCCTTGAAGATTGTCAACATGTGTAGGTCACTCAGAGGAGGAGCAGCCAAGCAAACTGAGTCAGAGCAGGCAGGGAGGCAGGGGGAAAATCCACGGAGGGTGGGCAAGAGGGCAAGAGAGGAGCGAGCTTCTGGAAAGCAGGGTCCGGCCATGTTGAATGCTGCAGGGAGGTTTGGTAAGGTGGGAAGGGAAACCGAAGGCAACCTGCAGTGGACTGAAGGGAGAATTAGAGGAGGGGAGGCGGAGGTGTCAAATGTATCCACGTCCGTCAGGAAATCCTGCAGTGCAGGTGGGCGGGGGGCAGAGGGAGCAGGGGTGGCCGGAGGGCGGGGGAGGTCTGGGCAGGCTTCCATCCGTAATCTTTGGGGCACTTCCCTGCGTGGAGGCATGGAGACAAGTCCTACCACTCTCTAACTGGCACTGGGGCCTTAGACTCATTAAGTCAAATGGAAATTGTAATCAGGAGCCTGTTAAAGTGTCCTGAGTGAAACAGAAGAGTGTGAGAGATGAGCAGCCTGTGGTTCACACTCACAATGGAACTGAGACACGCGACAACTGTTATAGGAAGGATTTCAGAAGCGTTATAGGAAGTGAAAGAAGCCAGACTCGAAGAGCACCTGTGGAAGGAGTCCATTTATAAGAAGTTCTAGAACAAGCAAAACCAAATGATGATGGAATAAAGATCGGAGCAGCGGCTGCCCCTGGAGGAAGGGTGGGTGGACTGACTGGGCAGGGGCAGGAAGGAAACTTCTGGGTGATGGGGATGGTCTGAGCCTTGGTGGGGGTTTATTCACACAGGTGAGAGCTTTTGTCAAAGCTCAGCAAATGGTACACTTAAGACATGGACATTTTCTTGTTTGTAAATTTTACCTAAAAAACTGAACTGTAATTATTCAACTCCACTTAGTGACACACCTACTGAAGTGTTTCGGGGTGAAGTGTACTGAAGTTTGCAACTCTTCTTGAGAAGTATAAAAAAATAAGATGGCTTCAGGGGTGGATAGAGAGATGGACAGATATATGATAAAGCAAATATACTAGAGTAAAAGGTTATCCAGGCAGCGAGTGTACGGGTGTCTGCTCAACTGTTTTCACAAGTCACTCAACTATTCTGTATGTCTGGAATTTTTCATAATAAATGTTGGGGGAAATAAAGAAAAAAGGATGCAAGAATACTTTTAATCCAATGCAAAGATGTTTGTTGAGTGTATGCTGTCTGTGAGGCGCTGCAAGACAGGGAAGTGGTGCTGATGGAGGTGCCCAAAGTTGGGGCATGAGGCACCATCCGAGGGAGGGGCCACTGAGCTGCCTCCTTAGAGCAGAGAACTGTCATCGTCCCATCTCATGGAGGACTCCCAGGGCCAGAGGCCAAGGGGCGGGACTATGGTGAAGGAGAAAGCCGTGTGTAGGTCTACCAAGAACTAACTTAAAGAAATACGTCTTTGGAGCCTTAGAGACTTATGGGGAGGGCAGTGGGGAGGGCAGATGCTGGGTGGCCCAGCCCCTGGGGATTTGGATGGGGACATTCAACACATCCCTAGGAGGATTAAGCACGGCCAGGCTTGGAACAACTGCTTAAATGCCAGTGAATGAAATGTGCTGCCATAAGTTGCTCACTGGTTGGGGATTTTGAGTTCCAGCCCCTCTGACCATACAACAGGAGAATAGGAACCCCAGACCCACCACCCGCCTGTGTCCTTAGGGAAACTCCTCACTGTTGTTTTAAGACTACAAGTTTGGCAACAGCCAACATGTGCATCTGGAGCGCAGGGGGTTAAGTCATTTATGATGGTTTATAAAATGCAGTGGAATTATATGCAGCTGTTAAAAGTGAGCAAGGTAAATCTGTATGTCCTGGACTTGAAAACTTAATATAAAGTTATATATTATATATATATATGTGTGTGTATATATATACACACACACATATACATATATAGGTATAATATATATTAAATTATCTCAATTATATAAAATTATATGTCAGTAAATGTGTACAGATATGTATAAACGGATGGGAATATAAATACAAATATTTCAGTATATGTGTATATGTTAAGGACTACATGTTTATGTCTCCCCAAAATTCCTATGTTGAAGCCCCAAGCCCCAGTGCGATGGTGTTAGGAGGTGGGGCCTTTGGGAGGTAATCAGGTTTAGATGAGGTCGTGAGGGTGGAGCCCCCAGGAGGGGATTAGAGTCCTTATAAGAAGAGAAGAGACTAGAGCTCACTCTCTGCCACGTGAGGACGCAGCGAGGAGGTATCTGCAAGCCAGGAAAAGGGTCCTCGCCAGACACCGAATCTGCCCGCACCCTGATCTTGCCCCTCCCAGCCTCCCAAACTGGGAGAAATAAATGTTTGCTGTTAAGCCGCCCAGTCTGTGTCATTTTGTTATGGCAGCCAGAGCCAACTAAGACAGTATATAAATACTCACACACACACGCACGCGCACACACACACACACACACGTGGCACCATAAAAATGTTCACCAATAATGGTTACTCCTCCGTGATGGAATTTGAATTATTTTTTCCTGACTTTCTTCTTGGCATTTTTCTGTACTGCTTTAAATTTTCACAATAAGCATGTAAAGTTTAATGAAAATTATTTTTCAAACTAATTTTGTAGGAGGTTTTAGAGTAAACTGATGTTTGCAAAGTGCTGTAGAGACAGTCACTTAACCCCAAATGTTTACCATGGCCTCCCCTGGTCCTGTCCTGAGTCAGAGATGGCAGGTGAGCTGAGGACCTTGCCTGGCCGTGACTCAGTGCTCTCCTGTCCCCTCCCTGAGCCCGGAGACAGGAACAACTACATAACTTGTGGGGCCCAGTGTAAAATGAAGATGTAGGGCCCGTGTGCAAAAATCACCAAGAATTTCAGGGTGGTGACAGCAGAGCACTAAGCCAAGCGCCAGGCCCTTGTGAGCCCCGGCTGCACACCTGTGAGGCCAGCCCTCCCTCCCGAGACCATCTGAACAAGTCACAGAGCATTTGCTGCCAGAAAGGAGGCCAGGAAAAGTGGTCAAGGAGGAGCTGGTCAGGGCTGGACACGCTGGGGCCTGAGTGAGAAAGAGACTCACTGGGACTGGCGATTCGCCGAGAACCTCAGCAGAGCAAACAGGCCGAAGGCCACGCGTGCGTGTGACCCCTGGCTCCTGCCGTGTGCGAGGGCCGCCAGCAGGCTACGTGGGCCACAGGGGCTGCTTTAATAAGCAGAGGGCAAGTCAGGAGGGCCTTCAGCCCATGCTGGGCATGTGGCAGCCACCCAGTGTGGCGTCCTCAGCCTGCCATCTTCCCGTCCCGCCTCTGTGAGACCCTCATCCCAACACCCCACGGCGGAGCCGCTGCCCCGAAGACCCGCTCCCGGCCGCGCCCGGCCCGCCCCGCCAGGCTCCCAGCCCCCCGGCCCCCAAGCAGGCCGCGCACGCCACCCCTGCCCCGGCACAAAAGCTGGCTGGGCCTCCCCCTCCGCCAGGCCCCGGACCGGACAGCCGAGTCCCCGCGGCGCCGGGAGGCAGGGACGCGCTCGCCGAGGCCCCTCCGCCGGCCACCAGGACTCCGGGGCGCTCGGCACGCAGGGGCCGGCCCGGCTCGCTGGCAGAAGGTGGGCAGCCTGCAGCAGCCCCTTGGCCCCCGCCCTCGAGGTGCAGTCCAGCGGGCAGCCAAGGCCTCGAGCTGCCCCTAATGGGGGTCCCTGCCCCCGGCTCCTCACACCTCCAATCCACCCGGATAAGACACCAGCGAGGGGCACGAAGACCTCCGGTGGCCCCCACTGTCTGCAGACAAAAGCCAGCGCGTCCACCGGACACTCAGTCCTCCTGGTCAGACCCGCTCCTCCCGCTGCTCCCCTCGCCCCGTCCTCCCCCCAGCGGCCCCAGTTCCATCCGCCCTAAGCTCTGGAGGGACCTGTGCTCCAGCCGAAGCACAACGCCCTCCCTGGGGTCAGGGCCCCGGTCAAAGGCCTTCCCGTCCAGACCCGTCTCCTCCACGGCCTCCTCGATCCCCTCCACTGGGGACGGCCTCCAACAACCCTTCACCGGGGCCTGCTGCGAGCCAGGCACAGGCCCGGCTCCGCGCCTCTGCTCTAGGCCTCCGGGACCGGGTGCGGTTAGCTCAGGGTGCCTTGTACTGCTCGGCGTGTGCACCCACGGGGCTTGGGACGCGGCCTCCGCAGAGGAGACTGCTGCTTGGTCACGGCCTCCCCTGAGCTCCCCAGCGCTGGGCCGACCGTCCCCGGGAAGGAACTGGCAGCCCTAAGCCCCCGCACGGCTTCGCCTGTCCGGCTGCGGCTTCCTCAGCTGCTCAGCCTGCCTCAGAACAGACCAGAAGTGGACTGAATGCACCAGGAGCCACCCTCCACCGCCAAGAGTCAGGAGCTGGTGGATACGTGCTGCCCCTTCCCCATTCCAGCGGAACGACTCTGAGGCGCATCCTGCCTGGTTCCTCAGATGGCTCGGTCACACGGAGTCCCAGGGGCCCACACGCTGTCACCACCCACAATCCACCCACCATTGGTCCCTTTCCTGCCTCCTCTCCCCACTCCCCGCTTGTGCTTGTGCCCTCTCTGCTCAGGCTCTGCTTTGGTATAGAAGAGCATTCCAGGCTTTGGGTCTCTCCTCAGCTTCCATCATTCCTCACGTGCCTGTCATGTGCCAGGTGGTAGTAAATTGGGGCAGGAGAAACATCCTGTGTGCCCCCTGCTCCGTCTCCCGGTTGTTGTCTCTGTGTGGGAAGGGTAACTGGAAAGGGGAGGAGGAGAGAGGGGCCCTGGAGGGGCCCCACTTCCCAGGAGAACTGAGGATGCCCCGGCTTGGGGCAGCCCCTAGCTCCTGGCCCTGGGCCCTCTAGCTGGCTTCTCCAGAAAACCTCTCTGTCTGCCTGGCCCCCCACAGTCCTGCAGGCGCAGGTGGCTTGAGACTCAGCTGCAGTCTGCACCCCAGATCACCCTGCCCAGCCCTGCACTCTGAAAGCGGAGCCTGGGGACTGGGTTGCCCGGATGTCTGGTCCTCCTCTTCCTGTTAGGTCCAGCCTGCAGGAGACACCGGAGGGCAGGGCACAGCAGAGTATTTATCCTGCCCCCTTGCTCCTCCCTCCCTCCCACACCAGGCAGGTGGCCCTCGTCCTCACTTCCCCTCTCACCAGTGATGGGAAATGCCCTTTCTCCCTGCCTGGCCCTCCAGTGTAACAGCTCCCCACTGCTGCTAGTGGGTGCCTCATGCCCCTTCTGGTTCCCTCCACTCTGCCCACCTGGCTGTAGGCAGCCCTTCCATTAAGAAAATGTCCTTAGTGGTCCCCACTGAGCTGCTGCTCATCTCCTGTCTTGTTGCCCTGACCCACTGACTTGGACAGCACCTGGCTCCAGCCAAGTGGCAGATGTTCAGTATTCCACTCAGATGACCTCGGTTCCCATTGCAACGCCACCATTTACTTCCACCTGGCTTGGCCTCTCAGCGTTCGTTTCCACATCTGGAAAATGGGTATGATAATAGCAATGCTAACTGTCTCAGCATTCTCAATGTGGCGAATAACAGACCCCTCTTGAGACCAGCCCAGGAGAAGGAGGGGGAATTATGGAAGGGCACCGGGGATCCTGGCAAGAATGAGGAGCTCGACTTGGGTTCTCGTGGGTGGTTCTTTTTGTCTCTGTGTGTCTGCTTCTCTCCTTCTTCCCCTCTCTCAGCTACACCTCGCATGTGGCCAAAATGGTTTCCCTCCAGCTCTTGAGTTTATAAGTCTAAATAAATATAGACCTTATTCCACAAAAATGGGCTCACACTGGCACACTGTGTTGCACCCTGCTTTTATTCACTGATCGGGAGCCTCTCCCCACGTCACTGAATGTTCTAGCTGTAGAATTACAGCACCACGTGAGGCAGGCACCTGGCTGGCCACTGGATGGCCTACCAATGTTTATTTCGTTGACTTGTCCCTCAGCCTAGGAGGTTTTCGCCGTGACTATCGCTGGTGTTTGGAACACGTGTCCCCTCCCCACAGCCATCTCCCAGGATCCCTTCTGAAGCAGGGGACCGACTTACTTACTCTCTGTCTTGATTTCCATCCTCCACCACCGGTCCTTGATCTGGTTTTCATTTGAAGTTCACCACAGCTAGCGCAGCGGCAGACACGGCATCGTCTCTCTCCAGTCCTGCTTTGACTTACTCTGAGCTTTCCGGAGATAGTCCCCTTGGGGATGAAACCGTCTTCAGTTGGGTCCGTGTTCCGCGGCAGCTGTGACTTTTAGAACTCAGCTGACTCTCACACTGAAGAAAGACACGAAGCTACTCTTCTCTCCTTCTCCAAAGGCCAGCTCTGCTTTTTAAGTTCAAACAATAGCATTCGATTGAACACACACATCCACATCTCTCCTGAGGGCTTCAAGAGAGGAAGAGGACACTGTGGAGCTTTTTAAAATATTGTACAAAATAAAATTTAGAATATCATGTCAGTCACGGTCCCTGGGGACACAGATGGCTCACTCAAACTGGGCAGTTTGAGGGGAGTTTGATAAAGAGACTATTTACAAACGTGCAAGTAAGATTTGGGCAATCAGTGCAGGGTGATGCAGAATCCTGGGGCCAGCAACATCAGAGGACCATTCCCAAGGGTGATGGTGTGATTACTGCAACCCAGAGAGACTGACATCATGGAGGGAGCCCTGGACAGGAGCTGGGGCCTTTAGGAGGGGGATGCACCCAACCCATGGGGACCCAGAAAGGAAGGAGCTAGGGGGACAAATACCCAGACCTCCCTTTCCTCTGCCCTCCAGATATCATCCCATTGGATGGACCCAACTGGAAACTAGATGTCATGGCTGCCCACTGATGCAGGCTTAGGGCCCAGCATCCCAGAACACAGGTCAGAGTAAACAGGGGCCAGGGAGGGCTTAGAGGCGAGCAGCGGGGAGGAACGGACAGAAGGTATGCTTTCACAAAAGCTTTGAAAGTATACAACCCAATTAGAAATTATGAATTTAGTCATTAAAAGCTAGGGAGGAATCATTTGCACAACTAAATGATTTTTTTGGTTTTAAAAACATTTTCAACTAGTTGCCGTTAAACAAACTTCCCCCTGCAATTAAAATATGGTTTCATTTATGGAAAATTCAGCTTACTCAGAGCTGTTCAGGACCGCAGACGTTCAGGTAAGTAAAGGAATGGAGCAAACTTGAGCTGGCTTTGAGTTAGGCATGTTTCCTACAAACGTTCCGCCAGCGAGCTCCTTGATGACATCAAAGCCAGGGGAGGGCAGCTAGCTCCCCAGAAGGAAGTTAGAGGCCTGCCGAAAGAAGGAGCAGACGCTAGAAGGCCGCAGAATGCCAGCGAGCCACTCAGAGCGCAAATTAACTTGCAAAGGTCACCCCATTTGTGAGTGGCTGGGCCCCCAACGAAATAGCGGCCTGTCCTCCCGAACAGCTCTCAGAAGTCTCCCAGGCAGCATTCCACATTGAACTATGATCTTTAGGCACCCAGTCAGGAGGCTCTTTCCCGAAGATGTTCTTTCCTGGTCTTCCCCTCAAGAATACCCAGGTCTACCACGTGCACCCCCTGCCTTGGGTGACCCAGCAGCCAGCAAGCATTTTCCAAGGAAAGTCCTTATAAAGGGATTTTTCTGTGCTCTCAGTGTCCCAGGTTTGGGCTGTCATTGCAAAGTTGTACTGCACTCATGATGGTTTAACCTATGACACCAACAAGGACAGACTCTGCATCCACCTGGGGGCTGTGCTCAACTTCAAGGCCCAAGCCTGCCCGCAGACCCCTGGCTGGCAGACAGGTGGGTGAGTCCACCATCCCGACCCTGCTCCTGGGACCGTCTGTCAGCCAGTGCTCTGCTGGACATGTGACCTCAGAGACAGAAGTCGTGGAAACAGATGAACCTCAGCTGGTTCAGCTGGTATCAGCACAACTGTTTTAAACAAGTCCTGCTCAAACCCTCTCCTTCTAGTTTCTAATTTCTTCTCACCTGATGCTAACAGGTAACCATGGCTTTATAAACTTGGAAAATGGATCCAGAAAGTGCCACCTTGAACCGTACCAGGACAAACTGCAGAAAGGTCAGAAGACACTGTGCTTAAAAAGCTGCTTTGAACAACTGACCTTTTCAGACAAATCCCAGCCAAAGTTCTCCCTTGGCACCATCTCTGAGACGGCAGAGTGGGGAGGGCGTGCAGGGCATGGTGGCGTGTTGCTGGCCCACTCAGCAACACCTCCTGTGATGTCTTGAAATGCCTATTGTTTCCTGACCTGGTCCTGGGGACTGGCTGGTCCATTATGTCATATTTTCTCAATGGAGGCCATTGTCTCCTGCCGGCAGCTCCATGGCTCTTGTCTTCACAATGCATCGCCCTCACCCCAAAGTCTTGCCCTGTAGACAGCGTAATGTGATCCTGGCTGGGCTCAAAGGAGACCTTCAGTCCCTCCCAGCATGTGCAGAAGTCCCACTGGCAGGACTGAGGAGTAGAGATCTCTATCCAAGAACCAGGGCTGGACCTTGGCCAACCTGACCTGGGACGGATTTCAGCATGCCCTTCAACTCCAATCTTTCCTGAGAAACACATCCCCTCCCACTATTCCTGGGGTAGCCAGGCTTCAAGATGGACCCCACCTCCTGCCAATCTGGCCCTCGTGTAGTCCCCTACCACATTACACAGGGCAGACCTATACACTTGGTTGTGGAAATGGCAGACTGTGACTAGGTCCTAACAGACATTGTGGCTTCCACCTTATCCTCTCTGGGGAGAGCCAGCTGCCACATTATGAGGACACTCATGCAGCCCCGTGAAGAGGTCCACAAGGTGAAGAATTGGGGCGTCCTGTCAATGGCCAGCATGAAGTCGCCATCCATGTGAGTGAGCCATCTTGGAAGCAGGTCCTCCAGCTCTGGTCAAGCCTTCGGATGAGTGCAGATCCAGCTGCATCTTGACGGCAAACTCACGAGAGACCCTGAGCCAGGACCACCTGGGTTGGCCACTCCTGGATTCTAGACACACGGAAACTGTGAGGTATTAGGTGATTATTGTTGCTTTAAGCCACTATGTTTTGTTACATGGGGTGTTTGTTCCATAGTGCTAGATAGCTTAACATTCTGGGTGATCAAGTCTGAAAGGTCAGCCTCCAGGGGCTCAGAGCAGAGTGGAGAAGGACAGAGAATGGACACAGAGGGGCAAACAGTCACTAACTCTGCACGCTTGGTTTCCTGAGCCCTAACCATCCTGCCTTTTGTTAAAAAAATGGAGGGAGTTTCAAAAGTGGAATAAAGTTGTCCAGTATCCTCCAACCAGCGATGACCATCCCTTTCCATGAACTGGGCACCATCCTCCCACCAAGTGCCCCAAATTATGTTCTTCTTATAAAAACTACAACCACACTACTGACTACTAAAACCCTGAGCTGCGTTTCTACAAACTACTGCCCAGCCACCCACTCAACCAGTCCTGTGCTTGGCAACAGATTTCTCTTGAAAATCTAACTTTCTCTCTTATCAGTTGCATCTTGACTTTATTCTAAAGTTCCAACCTATCAAAATAACTTTCATCCTAATTCACCTGTCACTTTTGCTCTTCCCTCCAACATTGTGTCACCTGCACATCTGATGCCATAGGTTCTCACTATCTGCATCCGGAAAGTTGATTAAAATAGTGACCTGGGCAGAGCTAACCCCAGAGGCCTTTGGCACTCCTCCATGGACTCCACTACCCCTTGACAACGAACACTCTGCAAAGAGTTGTGCCATGGATCCCCTGGAGATTCCCATTACCAGTGAGTTTGCCAAGCCTTTATTAAAATGCTGATTGGACACAAGTTTATTCACTCCATTCACCAGCACTATCTATGAAGGAAGCTCTCTTCCCTTGTGTATTAGTTTCCTGAAGCTGCGGCAACAAATTACCACAAATTTAATAGCTAAAAACGATAGAAACGTATTCTCTTCCAGTCCTGGAGGCCAGCTGTCTGAAATCAGTATCACTGGGTCACGATCAAGGTGTGGGCAGGGCTGTGCTCCCTCTGGGGACTCTAGAGGAGGGTCTATCCTTGCCTCTTCCAGCTTCTGGTGGCTGCTGGCACTCCTAGGCTTGTGGCCCCATCTCTCCAATTTTCAGGTCCAGCGTCTTCAACTCTTTCTCTGCTCTGTCTTCACATTGCTTTCTCTTCATGTGTGTCAGGTCTCTCTCTGCCTATCTCTTATAAGGACACATGTGATGGCGTTTAGGGCCCACCCAGATAGTCCAGGATAATCTCTCATCTCAAGATCCTTAATCACATCTGCAAAGACTCTTTTTCCTTCTGTAGGGGAAGAAGACATATCCTCTACCTTCTGGGTCCTTCTGGCTGGGCTACGAATTAAATTCACATGAGACAGAATAACAGGAGAAAATCAAACAAAGCTTTACAACGTGTATACATGGGAGACACTCAGGAAAACTGAGCACTTGCCAAAATGGCGGAGGATCTCATCTTAAATTCCATCTTCAGCTGAAGAGAAAGGAGGGTGTTGGGGGTGGTGGTTTGGGACTTCAAGGGGATAGAAGGCAATTTACATGGAAATGGAAATGGAAATGGGCCAACTATAGACAGTGTGACCTGAGACACATTTTACATTACATTACAGTTATCTTATGGTATTAGCTCCTTCCTGGAACAGGCCCTTCTATTTTAAATTCTTTTAGGCAGTTGTGGGGGGTCAAAGTTTCTTTCATAGTCTTTTCTTCTTAAAAAGAGTCAAACCAGGGCCAGCCCGGTGGCGCAGAGGTTAAGTTCGCATGTTCCGCTTCTTGGTGGCCCGGGGTTTGCCGGTTCAGATCCTGGGTGCAGACATGGCACCACTTGGCAAAAGCCATGCTGTGGCAGGCGTCCCATGTATAAAGTAGAGGAAGATGGGCATGGATGTTAGCTCAGGGCCAGTCTTCCTCAGCAAAAAGAGGAGGATTGGCAGTGGTTAGCTCAGGGCTAATCTCCCTCAAAAGAAAAAAAAAATGGCAAGCCAAGAGACACATTTTGGGGTGGCCAACTCTGATCCCCCACACTTCCATTTACAGGTCCCAGGGATTAGGGCCTGATATCTCGGGGGGCCATTATTCAGCTCACCACAGCATGACACAGCTCACTCCTACCAAGCTTTCCCACCTCATGGCCACTGGATTCTTTTCTAACACTTATAAATAAGCTGTGTCACGCTCTGCTCTATCATTTTCCAAAAGTCAACATCAAGGTTACTGTCTCTACTCTTTGGAATCCACTTGAGACTTATACTTCCCCAGGCCACATCAGTCTGGACATAAAAATGGGGTCATATTAAACAAAAGCATTTCTCAACTTTGCAATTCTTGCCAGTTCTCCAGTCCCCTAGAAATGTCAGGAACACCTAGAACGTATCTCTTAAGTGGAGGCCGCCTAGAGGTTGAGATCGCAGTTTCTCAGCTCAAACTGCCAGGGTTTTGAATCCTGCCCCATCACTGTGGCCAACTGTATTTTCCAAGATGGCTACAAAAACATCTCCCATCCCACAAGCTCTTCTGCAGTGTGGTCTTGGCCCCTACCCCCATCAAGAGCTGGAGTCCAGGGGCTGCCCTGGTAGCACAGCGGTTAAGTCCAAATGTTCCACTTCGGCAGCCCAGGGTTTGCTGGTTAGGATCCCAGGTGCAGACTTATGTACCACTTGTCAAGCCATGCTGTGGCAGGTGTCCCACATAAAATAGAGGAAGATGGGCACAGACGTTAGCTCAGGGCCAGTCTTCCTCAGTAAAAGGGGAGGATTGGCAGCAGATGTTAGCTCAGGGCTAATCTTCCTAAAAAATAAAAAAGAGCTTGAGTCCATTTCCTTTTTTTGAAGAAGAAGAAGATTAGCCCTGGGCTAACATCTGCCACCAATCCTCTTCTTTTTGCTGGGGAAGATTGGCCCTGAGCTAATGTCTGTGCCCATATTCCTCTATTTTATATATGGGATGCCGCTGCAGCATGGTTTGATAAGCAGTGCTTAGGTCTGCACCTAGGATCCAAACCAGCGAACCCCAGGCCGCCAAAGCAGAGCCTGCGAACTCAACCCCTACGCCACTGGGCTGGCCCCTGGAGTCCATTTCTCCACCCCTTGAATCTGGACGAGCCTACATGTGCTTTCCCCAATAGAATGTGGTGGACACCATGCTGTGCCATCTCCAGACAAAGCCTTGAGTTAGGCTGGCAGTTTCCTATTCCTGCCTTCTTGGGATGCTCCTTTCTGAAGCCAGCCAAGATGCTGTGAGGGAGCCCATGCCACATGGAAGGACCACTTGTAGACACTCTGACTGACAGCCCCAGCCGAGCTTCCAGTTCTCGACTGCCAGCGTGTGAGTGAGCCATTGCGGATGTCCAGCCCAGTCGAGCCTTCAGATGCCTCCAGTCCCACCAACACCTGACTGCAACCACATTAGACACCAAGAGAAAACCACCCAGCCCAGCTCAGTCACTCCACAAAACCATGAGTGACAATAAATTGTTGTCTTCAGCCGTTGAGTTTTGGGGTGGCTTGTTATGCAGCAATAGATACTCAGATGAGCCACTTATTAACTGTGTAACCTGAATCAAGTGACGGTCCTAAGATGAGGCTCCGGCCAGAAGCAGACCCTGCAACAAAGACTTGGTGCATGTGGTTGATTTGGGTGGTTATTCCAGGAACCACAGGTAGGAGAGTAGGGGCGTGAGAAAGGGAGGAAAAGGCACCGAATGGCAGGAAACCACTTATAAGCGGGGCACCACTATGATCAGTCCCTCTGGGGACCCTCTGAAACGGCGTATAAAACTCATCTCACAATTGTCTTGTCAATAAAATGGTGCAGCCACTGTGGAAAACAGCATGAAGTTTCCTTGAATACTTAAAAATGAAATTACCATATGCTCCAGCAATCCCACATCTGGGTATACACCCAAAATAGTTGAAAACAGGATCTCTAAGAGGTATTTGTAGGTCTATGTTCATAGCAGCATTACTCACAATAGGCAAGAGGTAGAAACATCCCAAGCATCCAACGATGGATGAATGGATAAATAAGATGTAGTTACACACAAAAAAACAAAACAAACAACAGCAACAACAAAAATTAAAGGGGCCAGCCTGGTGTCGCAGTGGTTAAGTTCGCAGGTTCTCCTGCGGCGGCCCAGGGTTCGCCGGTTCGGATCCCGGGTGCGGACATGGCACTGCTTGTCAAGCCATGCTGAGGTAGGCGTCCCACGTATAAAGTAGAGGAAGATGGGCACGGATGTTAGCTCAGGGCCAGTCTTCCCCTCTCCCCCCCCCCCAAAAAAGATGTAGTATACACCTACAATGGAATATGTTTCAGCCTAAAAAATCAGGGAATTCTGTCACATGCTGCAACATAGATGCACCTTGAAGACATTATGCTAAGTGAAATAAGCCAGTCACAGGAGGACAAATACTGCATAATTCCACTATACGCAGCATTTAAAGTAGTCAAATTCATAGAAACAGAAAGTAGAATTGCGGTTGCCAAGGGGAGGGGGCGGGGGAGAGGAGAGTCGGTCAATGAGCATAGGGTTTCAGTTTTGCAAGATGAGTAAGTTCTTAGAAATCTGTTGTGTAACAGGGTGCACACAGTTAACATCACGCTGTATACATTTTTAAATGGTTAAGATGGTAAATGTTATGTGATGTGTTTTTTACCGTAATAAAAAAAAATTGTCTCATCAAGAAGCAAACAAGTTGGGGTAGTCACCATCAATTTCCGTTTGAGAGTCACTCTTGGGGCGTTAACTCCCCACAGTCCAAAGGCCAGAGGACTCCCCTGCAGAGAGATGCAGGAAGCCATCAGCACACATGGGGACTCTCTGGGGTGACCAGGGGTGACTGAGGACATTGGGTGGGGCACTGACGGGATCTGCCACACGACTTACCTTTGAGTCTCGGTTTCCTTGTCTGTAAAACAGGAATGAGAAACACCCACCTGGATGGACGGTTGTGAAGGCTATTTTGAGTGACACACGTTCCCTGCCTGCCCCCGCCCTGTGGGCCTCCCCAGTCTGAATTAGGAGTGACAGGGCTTAGTCTCCAGTTGGCACTCTCCCATCACCACACACCCTGCCTCCCTGCCCCCCTTTATTTTTACAAATCAGTAAACTGCCCAGCTCCAAACTTTTGGAAGCAGCCACTCAGTTCTGCAAAGCCCGGGGCAGTGACTCTGGGCTATGCCTCCCCCCTGGGCTGAGTTCTCTCCTGCCCAGCTGAGAGACCTCGTCATTCTGAGCTAAGTGGATGCACAGCAGCCCTTTCTCGCCAGCGGCCACCAACATGACATCACCTCCCCAGCGGAGAAGACTTAGCTCTTCCTTATTTTGTTCCATGCTCCAAGCACAGCTTAAAAAGCCCTTTCTGCAGACTGGGAGGAAATGTGCCAAAGTATTAGCTGTGGTTACAGCTGGTTGTAGGACTTAGGGAGTAGCTATTTTCTTCTTTATATTTTTCATATTTTCCACAATAGGCATAATCTATTTTTTATTGACAGAAAAAAAATTAGTCTTCTATAAGTTAGCAGTTTAAAAGCACGACGGCCCACCTCCAGCATCATGAATCACCTCCGCTCATTCAGGGCGTCAGCTCGCAGCCATTATTCTCTCTGTTCTCCCTTCAGTCCGAGTCCTCTGCCTTCGGCTCCTGCCCTTTGGATATTGGAGTTAATCACAGTTGCTTGTCTCTGTACCAAACCAGGCTCCCTATATGCTTCTGGATGTTCCTTCTCACCAGGAATTTTTTTTTTTTTTTGGGAAGATTAACCCTGAGCTAACTGCTGCCAATCCTCCTCTTTTTGCTGAGGAAGACTGGCCCTGAGCTAACACCCGTGCCCATCTTCCTCTACTTTATATGTGGGACGCCTGCCACAGCATGGCTTGCCAAGTGGTGCCATGTCCGCACCCGGGATCCGAACTGGCAAACCCCAGGCCGCCAAAGCAGAACGTGCGTGGTTAACCGCTGCGCCACTGGGCCGGCACCTCACCAGGAATATTTTTAATCCAAATTTGTTTTAAAGTCTCCCAAACTAAGAAATCGACCTGATATCTCCTGATGTGATGCACTGAGACGAACACAACATCCTTCCTGGTGTTCTGGCCTCAAATGCACAGCCTGAGTCTGCTCAGGGCAAACAACAGACAGACCCAAACTGAGGGACATTCTGCAGAATAACCGGCCCGTGCTCTTCAAAAACGCCAATGTCGTGAAAGACAGAGAAAGCCTGAGGAACGGTTCCAGGACATTGTTGGGACGGTTAGTGAAATCTGAATCTGAATAAGGTCTGTAGATTAGATAATTGTATTGAATTAAGTTTCCTGAGTTGGGTAATTGCACTGTAGTTATATAAGAGAATATCCTTTATATTTTTAGGAATTATATAACTGAAGCTTTGGGGGTAAAGGACATCATATCTGCAACTTATTCTCATATGATTCAGAAAAATATATATATACACACACACACACAGAATCTGGGTGAAGAGTAAAAAAATTCTTTGTTCTATTCTTGGAATTTTTCCATAAGCCTGAAATTATGTTAAAATAAAAAGTTAAAAGAAAAATGATTCTGGCACAGCTCAGGCCCCACAGCGGCTGCAGCCCTCGGGGCTGCCCTCTCCTAACGCGCGCCTTTGGCTCCATGACAGGAACATCTCTCTCTCATCTGGGGTCTTGTCCTTCTCTCCCCTACAGCTCCAACTCCTTGCTGAACCTTCGGATTTCCATTTGGGACTCTCTCAGAATCCCTTTCTCTAATGAAGACAGAGAGGCCTTTCCAAATCCCGCTCTAAAGCAGGAACCCCTGCCGCCGTGGGTCCCCCTCAGCTAGCACAGTGGTTCTCCGCCTCCAAAGCTGAGAAAACACCCTGGGTCAGAATCTCTGGGCTGGGACCCCAGCGCCAGGGCTGTCGAACGCTCTCCAGGTAATTCTATTGAGTAGCCAAGACTTTGAGCAATCGACCGTGCATCCCACCTGGGGAGAGATGCCCAAGCTGCGTGGCAAACCAATCAACCAAGAGCTCTAGGGTTAGAACTCAAGGGACCGATTTAACTCCCCAGGAAATTATACCTCCATGATGCTGATTTTTAAATACAAAAATAAAAGAAACAATCGAAAACAAATCAGAAAATTCAGAAAAGCAATCAACTGGAAACAGGTAGTTTCAAAGAGCAGCCAAGTTTGAGAACTAGTGATTTGGAACAGCGGTTCTCATTAATGCAAACATCAGCTTGCAGCTGAATCGCCAGTAAGGCTGATAAAACACAGGCTGCTGGGTTCCACCCCAGAGGTTCTGATTCAGTAGGTCCAGGATGGGGCCCGAGAGCGTGCATTTCTAACAAGTCACTGGTGAGGGAATGCGAATGCTGCTGGTTTCAGGACCACACTCTGAGAATGACTGATTGAGACCATCTTGCTGTTTACGTTGTGACCCTGGGACCAGCAATGTGGTGACCTGGGAGCGTGTTAGGAACACAGATTCTGCACCCTCAGACCTCCTGAGGCCGAATCTGCGTACTCACAACATGTCCAGGTGATCTGTGCCCACAGGAAAGTTGAGAAGCGCTGCTTTAAAGGAAATCCACACCGTCTCACACGCATACAGGTGTGTTAGGGCCAAGAGCACTCGGGACTCTCGATGGGACAGCTGCAGGTGTGGAGAACAGTACGACTGAAAAAAACCCTCTAATAAAAGATTGTTAAATAACCCAGACAGGCAGAGGCAGCTGGTCTGCTGGACCCAGATGGGGGTTCCAGCTGGTCTGTGTTTTTCTAGCCCCTACTGTGGTCAGGACCCTGAGAGGGAGAGAGAGGGCGGAGGCCATGCAGGGGTTAACCGCCCAGAGAGCACAGGTGGGGTCCAGCCTCCTGGTATGCCCTTTGATTTTGACCTCTGGGTGAATGAAGTTGACACAGCAGCCTGACTCCTAGGCGACTGCTGACTAATCCATTTGCTTGCTGTTCTTGACCTTGGACTGTGTCCTCACCCTGGTTCAGCCCCCATGGAGACACGCAGCAGGAAGGCTGCTCAGAGCTGGGTGGTCTGTCCCTGCCAGGTGGCCGCCAGCAGAGGCCGCAGGGCCGTTTGTTGAGCACGTACTGTATGCTGGCTCTGCACTGAGGGCTGTGTTTCACTCCTCACCGTAGTCTTGCGGTTGGTGTCATTATCCCCAGTTTATTGAGAAAACTGAGACTCGGAGAGACGAACTCACGTGTCCAAGACCACAGCAGCAATTGAGTGGCAAGGCCAGAACTGACTCCCCAATCCCTCTGTCTCCACAGCCTTACACTAAACCAACCTGAAGTGGAATTGTCATTGGGGACATCGGTGAGGAGGGAACTTACTGGCTGCTGCCCTATTCTTACATTTCCTCTCTTGCTTCTCCTTTGCCAAAATGATAGAAACAAAAATTATTCTAAAGCTGTGCTGCTTGATACGGTGACCAGTGGGCACATGGAACTATTTAAGTTTAAGTTAATTAAAAATAAGTAAAATTTAACATTCAGTTTCTCAGCCACACTAGCCACAAGTCAAGTGCTCAATCATTACACGTGGCTGGTGGCTACTGACACTGGACAGCTCAGACTAGAACAAATTGCCAAACGTTCTATTGAACAGCGTTATTCCAAAAAATCTTACATACCTTTCACCACCCCTGGTCACTGTTCATTCAAAGTCAACATTTTTTTAAAAAAATAAAACCTCAAACCCACACAATTTACTTTTACAGTATTGTCGTTTGTCATATGGAAACCAAAAATTTTCAGCCATGGGAGCACCAGGTGTTAGAAGAGAGGCACCTACTGGCAGCATCTGGGATTACAACCTAGCACAATCAGACACTGGAAACGGGCCAGAGGCTGGGGTCCAACAGCCATCAGTGGGGTATCAAGGAATCCACAGCTGTGGGAGGAATCCCATACCAGGAAAGGATCAGGGATGAAGCGTGAGGAGGAGAAATTGAGTCAGAAAATCCATCCACCACGAATCTGAAATCTCCAGTATCATGTCCCTCATGCCATATCCCGTAATGCCTGGCACCAAGGAGATGAGTAATAAATGCTAGTTATTTGAACAAATAAGTAAATAACTGATTGATTAATTAATTCTGAGGATTCCATAACTGCACCACTGAACATTTTATCCTCTTCCTTAACGTTTTTTTCCCATTTGAACACATCTCTTATATTATGAAGTCAATGCAGAAAGGGGATTTACTGTTTCAAACAATTTAGCTGACACAAAAATGTTCAATCATCAAAGGAGGTTAGGACTTTACGAAATCATCAAGAACAAGAAGATGTCAAAATTTTTGAGTCTCTGGTAAAACGTGAAAAGACGTTCCTTTGTTTTCTTTGACCCAAGGTAGCAGACATGAAAGAGGGCTTTCCTGATTTGGAGATGAACGAGACCCTAAATCATTCATTTACCCATTCAGTTCACAGATATTGATTGGGCCACTTGGAAGCCAGGTGGCAAAGGAGACAAGCTGGAGGCTGCTTATCTGAGTCCTGCACATTGAAGAACAGAACGCACCCACGGTTAATCCCTGATCTGGACATCGTCCTGGGCTGGGAGGGCAGCCTGCAGTCTCCGAGGAACTCTTCTGGGGATCCAGGGGTCCAGATGCTGGGAGACCTCTGCCACTGGATGCAAATCTTGACTTCGAAGAAACTGGAGTATAAATAGTGATAAAATCCCAGGAGACTGTGGAGGACCTCAGCTACGGGAGAGGTTTTTCGTGGGATCCAAGCAGGCTATCAACAAGTCTGAATCAGGGCTGCGTTAGAAAGCTGGTGGCCTAAGGCTACTTATGGGCCAGTTGTCCAGAACTGGAGGGGACCAGGGTCTGGCCTTGCTTCAGAGGGACAGAAGAGTAGAAAGTGAAGAATATCGTTCATTCCAAGGTCCGTAACAGTCCACTTCCCCACCAAAAAGCAAAGGACAGTCCCCCATATCTGACGAACTTCTAGTGGGGTCCAGTTTCATGCCTGGCCCTGTTCTAGGTGCTGGGGAAATAGAGATCCATATGCTTGAGGGTCCTGGGGGGCAGATTCATTAAGAAGGGCCCTCCCTCTCATCCTCCTCTTCACGAGCCCGCCTAAGCTCCTCTCAATTCCTGGCAAAAGAAAGGCACGGTCTCCCAACACTTTTACCTTAATTAAAAGGTCTCAGATATCCAAGAGGAAAAAATGGGCAAACGACTTGGACAGGCACTTCACACAAAGGGACATCCAAATGGCCGGGAAACATATGAAAAGATGCCCAGCATCAATGATTACAGGGAAATTCAAATGAAAACTACAATGTGCTGTGACTACACACCCTCAGAATGGCTAAAATCAAACCTCTGAAAATATCAAGGGTGGATGAGGATGTGGGGCAACCAGAACTCTCATACACCGCCGGTGGGAGTGTCAACTGGGACCAGCACTTCAGAGAACTGTTTGGCAATTTTTTCTAAAATTGAACATGAAGATATGATGGAGCAGTTCCACTGCTGGGTATCTACTCAAAAGAAATGAGTGTTCATGCACACTGAAGAACACATACAACAATGTGCATCAGAGCTGAACTGGTAACAGCCCAAACCTAAATAAACCCAAATGCCCTTCAACAGAAGAATGGATAACTATATTGTGCGCAAACAGAAGGAAAATGAATGAACTGCTCTTAAACACAATAATATGGATGAATCTCAAAAACAAGGTTAGGGGCCAGCCCGGTGGGGCAGAGGTTAACATATTAAGCTCATACGTTCTGCTTCGGAGGCCTGGGGTTTGCTGGTTCGGATCCCGGGTGCAGACATGGCACCACTTGTCGAGCCATGCTGTGGCCCACGTCCTACATATAAAATCGAGGGAGATGGGCACGGATGTTAGCTCAGGGCCAATCTTCCTCAGGAAAAGAGGAGGATTGGCAGCAGATGTTAGCTCAGGGCTAATCTTCCTCAGGAAAAAAACAAAAAAACAAGGTTAAGAAAAAGAAACCAGACAAAAAAGAACACATCCCGTGTGACTAAATTTATAGGAAGTTCAAGATCAGGCAAACTCATCTACGGTGATAGAGGTCAGAATAGAGGTCATCTGTTGGGGCAGTGGCAGGTGGGGATTGACTGGAAAAAGGCTCCAGGGAACTTACTGGAATGATGGAAATGCTGATTTGGGTGTTACACAGGTGTATACATAGATAAAAATTCATCCAACCGTCTATGTAAGATTTGCGCATTTTACTATATGTAGATTATGCCTCAATAAAAGAGTAAAAGCAGTGAAAAGTCTTGGTGACCACATTTGATAGAAGCCAGCTGAATATCAAGTTTGCGTGTAATACAGTGAACGCAGTCATTGGGGAGCTTCGTAGAAGAGCCTCAAACACAGTCACAGTCCCAAAGCCCTTGGCAATAGTTTCAGACCTTACTGCTCACCGGCACTCAAAGGGACTTGTCCCTTTCCAGCCAAGGAGGCTGTGGCTCCACAGAGCTCTCCACGGACTAACTCCCCTGAGTTGTCCTCTTACTGCTCCGACAGCACCTGGGGCCCAGCACGCGTACTGCCAGCCTGGCCCGGCACCCCAGGAGGCTAGACCTGCTCAGAGACTCCGAGAGGGCCCTGCAGGTCCTTAGGAGAAACTTATGGGCACGCTGGATGTGTAGGGTTGGCCTGTAAGGAAAGATTAGACAAAGGAAGAAACCCTTTAGGAAGGTTCTGTATTTAAAAGGCCTTTTATTCCCCTGGAATTGTGCAGATCCAGCTGTGTTGCACCTCAGCCCATGGATGAGGAGTTCTCAACCTCAGCTGCACGTCAGAACCAGAGGGAGCTTCTGAACTGTAGGCTGCCTGGGCCTGCCCGACCCCAGACCAACTGAATCAGAACCTCTAGCACAGTGGTTCTCAAAGTGTGTTCTGGGAGAAGGAACTAGAAATGCAAATTCTAAGGCCCACTCCAGACCTACGGGGTTCTGGAGCCAGCCCCAGTAACCTCTGTTGTAATGGTTCTAACAAACCGTCCCAGTGACTTTGACGCACATACTCAAGTGGGGCCCTACTGCTTTAGTTAGAAATTTGCATTTCTAACAGGTTCCCTGGTGATGCAGATACTGCTGTTCTGGGGACCACACTTTGAGAACCACCACTGTCTAACTGCCCAATGGGTAGAGTCAAGCTCTGGTGGGCGGGGGCATGGCAGGAGGCTAAAGCTACCCAGGTGAGTGACTCTGATGCAGGTGAGGGTTAATAAATGCATCCATAGATTTTCATCATCTAATCTGGACAAGAAGCCCACACAGATGAGAATGTTCTGGGAAAAGAAATACAATTTGTTCCTCAATGTGACCTGTCTGGGACCCATTTTCATCCCCAAATATAGTAATTTTGGGTTCCTGATGTTGCAAGACTTACCTTTTAGGTGCCCATCCCTGAGAGTTTGTTCTGGCAATATAGGACCTGGAGAAGTTTCCGGCAGAACACTTTGCATAAAAACTTCAATTTGAGGAAAGTCCTGATTTTACCCTCAAAGGTTAATCTTTGGTCCAAGATAGACGGGAAACAAGAGCAGGAGAAATTAAGGAGTAAAGGAAATGAAAAGAGATTCATGTGGGGCTGGGTAAGAGACAGGGAACGGGGGAAGGAGAGAGAGAGCTGTAAGGGAGAAAGGCAGAAAGACACTTTCTTCTTCCCAGGGAGGCTGACCGGCTCCCTCTCTTTTCTTGTTGGTAATTGAGCACTGAGAAGGGTTTTGTGCAAGGTTGGAGGGAGGAGCTGGGCAAGCTGATCTGCAAAGCAGGAAAGAAAAGGATTGAAGGGAGTCAAGGGGGACCAAGAGGAGTGAGTGGGGCAGGAGGCCACACACTGGGGGAAAGGGACAGATTTCTTCAGGATTCAAACTTCCTGCCCTGAAAAGGCAAACCACAGCCTGGGGGGGAAATCTTCAAAACACGTATATCCGAAAAAAGACTTGTATTCAGAACATAGAAAGAACTTGGACAACTCACTAGTAGGAAGGCAAACCACTGAATGAAGAAAAATGGGCAAAAGACATGAATAGACACTTCACAAAGGCGATACAAATGGCCGACAAGCACATGAAAAGATGCTCAACATTATTAGTCATCAGGGAAATGCAAAATAAACCACAGCAAGATACCACATAACACCCAATAGAATGGCTAAAATCAAAGACTTGCAATACCAAGTGTTGGCTAGGATGGAGAGCAACTGGAATGCTCATATCTTGCTGGCAGGAATTGAAAATAGTACAGCCACTTGGGGAATGCTGGAGATTCTTTTAAAGTGAAACATACACCTATCACATGACCCAGCAATTCTACCCTTAGATACTCACCAAAGAGTGATTTAAAAAAATGTCCACAAAAAGACTTACACGCAAATATAAACAGCCACACGTAGCTAGTGACCACCAAGTTGGATTTGTGAACTCTATATTTTGTGGTTGCTCAAATGCTTGTGAAATTAAAATGCATGTTACCTTAAGAAAAAAAAAGACTCGTACACAAATGTGCATAGCAGCTTTATTCACAATTTCTAAAAACTGGAAACAATTCAAATATCCATCAACTAGGGAATGGGTAGACAAAATTTGGTACATCCATAGAAAGGATTGTACTAAAAATGGTGAAATGACCGAAAGATGCAACATCATGGATGAATCTCAGAATCACTGTGAGGAATAAAAGAAGCTAGATGCAAAAGACTGCAGGCCACATGAGCCCTTTTGTATAAATTTGTGCGTGTACGTGTGCGTGTGTGTGTGAGGAAGACTGGCCCTGAGCTATCATCTGTTGCCAATCTTCCTCTTTTTGCTTGAGGAAGATTGTCACTAAGCTAACGTCTGTGCCCATCTTCCTCTACTTTATGTGGGATGCTGCCACAGCATGGCTTGACAAGCAGTGCTAAGTCTGAACCCGGGATCTGAACGTGCGAACCCCGGGCTGTGAAAGCAGAGTGCACAGACTTAACCACTGCGCCACTGGGCCAGCCCCTAAAATTTTTAAACAAGCAAAACTGATGTACAGTAACAGAAAGCAGTACAGGGGCTCAGAACTGAGGGACTGCAGAGAAGGACTAAGGAACTTTCTGGGGCCATGGATAGGTTCTGGATCTTGTTAGGTGTACGTATTGGTCAGAAGTCACCAAACCGAGTGCTTAAAATGTATGAATGAATTTTATTGTATACAAATTATACTCAGTAAAGTTGATTTTTAAAAGAGTAAAAAATTTTTAAGTGTAAAAAACAAAAATAGCAAAAGAGAAAAGAGAACAAGCATTTTAAAAAACAAAAAAGAAAACCAAGAAAAAAACAGGGGTTATTCACCTAAAACTAATGTAATATTATATCTTAATTATATCTCAATTGAAAAAGAAGAGAGAGACTTAGTGGTAAAATAAACAATGAAGTGCTACAATGAGAAGAGAAATGGCCCCGGGCGGAGGCCCTGAAGAAGTATATGAGAAGAAAGAGCCCGGGGGCGAGAGGCGCAGGCAGTGGTCGGCATGAGCTCCCCTGGGGGTCAAGGAAGTAAGAGGCTGGGAGGAGAACAAAGACAGCGGAGACTAGAGAAAGCCGAGGGGCCTGGAAGCTTGGGGCGTGGGGCCGGCTGTGGGGTGAGGAATGGTGACGGAGGCCAAGAGTCAGGGAGAGCCCCGAAGCCGAGCGGCTTTGCCAGGAAGCTGGGGGAAGGAGGGTGGGCTCCCATGGGAGGTTGCTAGAAGAATTCCCAGGAAAACCCGCCCTGCCGCCTGGATTTCCTGACATCCGTCATGTGTCAGTTCTTGTTTCCTATGGAAGGATGGATATTGTTATTTTAACTGCTGCTCCCGGGCAAGGCATGCCCGAGGCCCCCGCCGCCTTCCCTTTGCCCCCAGGAAGGCTAAATGCCCTAGGTGACTTGTCCCACCTCAGGTTCCCAGGGGCGAGCCTGGCTTGCCCACCCAGTCTGCCTTTTCCACTTGCCTGTGTGGCAGGTGGAAGTATGTATTGGTAGAAGCTCCATGGGATGAAGTTTGGCACAATTTATCAAAATTACAAATGCACATACCCTACACTTCTGCCTTGAGGTATTTATTTTCCAGATAAACTTGTACACACATGAAACTGTGCATGTACCTGGTTATTTACCACCTTGCTGCTTATGACCCTATTTGTTCAGAAACAACCCAAATGCCCCTCAATAGGGGCATTAAATAAATATTAAAATTTATTAAATTATTTATATTGAATATTTGTTATGCTTATGTCTATTATTTAGTATATGTGTTTTTTAAAGTATGGCACACACAAGCAATGAATACTATTCAAGTACAAAAAAATAATGATGATGCTGTCTATGTACAGACATTGAAAGTTTTCCAAGATATCTTATTATATCTTTTTTTTGTTTTTCTGCTTTTTCTTCCCAAATCCCCCGGTACATAGTTGCATATTTTAGTTGTGGGTCCTTCTAGTTGTGGCATGTGGGACACCACCTCAGCATGGCCTGATGAGCAGTGTCATGTCCGCACCCAGGATCCTAACCAGTGAAACCCTGGGCCGCTGAAGCAGAGCGTGCGAACTTAGCCACTCAGCCATGGGGCCAGGCCCCAAAGTTTTCCAAGATGTCTTATCAAGGGGAAAGAAGGAAGATGCACAACAGTTGTACAGTATAAAACCACTTGTCCTAGAGCCAGCCATGTGGCATAGAGGTAAAGTTTGGCACACTCCGCTTCGGCGGCCCAGGTTCATAGTTTCGGATCCCAGGTGCAGACATACCCCACTCATTGGCCCTGCTGTGACAGAGACCCCATATAAGTGGAGGGAGATTGGCACAGATGTTAGCTTAGGGCTAATCTTCCTCAGGAAAAAAAACCCAAAACAACGTTTGTATTAAAAAATAATAAATAAAAGGTGTATAAGTAGGGTTCAGAAGATTATGTTTATTTATATATACCCCCAAAAAGTCGTTGCAAGTGTCCTCTACTGTCTTAGGTTTAGTGAGTGGGGGCCTGCAGATTAAACTGACAAAAGACAGATTAGCAAGAGAAAAGACAGAGCTTATTAACACAAAGAACACGCGTACATGGAGGAGCGCTCAACAATGAGTAACTTAACGTGCTCATTACAATTGGAGCCTTACATACTTACGTATCTAACTTGGTAGGAGAAAGGAAGGGGGAGAAAAAAGGCTTTTATGGGAAGAACAAATAGGTTTCTTTAGGAAAGACAAATGGGTTTTTAGGAGAACAGACCGGAGATACAGAAGGTTTATGATAATGTCTGTTTATGCAGATACGGGTGGTCTTTCCATCTTCTTCATGCCAAGCAACTCCCCCAAGGGCCTTTATGGGACGTTTCGTCTTGGTCTCTCTCCTGGAAGTAGAAGCTGCCAGCAAGAGGGAATTTACGGCAGCGCTTATTTCTCAGAAGTTTCTGCTTTTAGTCAGATAAGGGAAACTCTGAGATGGCTTCTTTTTGCGTCTGTTGAATCTCAAACGTCTGAGCTTAAATTAGTCTTAATACCAACTCTGGGTTCCTCGTGGGTCCTCACACAAGGACATGCAAGAAACTGAAAATAGTGGTTATGCCACTGGAGGGAGGGGATGGAGGCCAATGGGAAATGGGAGGCTGGGGCCAGCAGTGCAGGGAAGATGTTTCTTGGTACACTTTTTTATTTTGTTTTTATTAATTTCAGAAAGATATGAATTCATTGCCCATTCAAAAAAAATTTAAGTTCTAAGTGTGTTTCTAATCTACTTAAGGAATGGTTCCCCCCCACCACCTCCTTTAGGAAAAGATGGATTTTTGCCTCATTAGCGAAGCCTAATGGGATCCAGCCCTGAGGGGGGTGAGGTTTTTATCAGCACTGGCTGCGATTTTTACCCGGAAAGGTTATAATAGAGTCAGGTCAGCCTTTCCACTTCACTGGGAGGGACACTTAGAGCAATGTGTCAGCTGTAAGTCCAAGGCCCCTCCATCATTGTTCCTCTCGGGTCTCCAGGAACGTAAAGGCAGCTACAGAGGATGGAGGCGTGGCTCGGGGTGGAGCCAGGACCCAGCAGACAATGGAAACCCTCCCCCTTCAAGCAGATGGAGGAGGCGGTATTTGGGCTTTGCCTGTGGGAGGCCGGTGAGAGGAGCGGGGAAACTGACAAATGCCGGCACCTTGTCCTAACATCCAACTCATGGCCAAAATGAGAATCAAAGTACTTTCTAGCCCAGAGAGGGAGCCATTCCTGATCTGAAGAAGATTCCAAAATAGGAATTCAAGGTCATTGGAAGGTTTTTTGGAGAGAGTTCATGAGAAAGTCTTAAATGCCCTGGAATTCAAAAATACGAACCAGAAAGAGAATGGATCAAGGTTTTACTTCTGAGGACACATCTCAGTTCTGGAACATGCCAAACACATTCCCACCCGAGGGCATCTCAACTAACCGTCCCGTCCACCTAGAATCCTCATCTCTAAATCTTCTCAGGCTGGCCCCTGCTTCTCACCCTGATCTCAATTTAAATGTCCCCTCCTCAGAGAGGTCTCCTCTGATCACCCAAAATATAGGTCCACCCAAGCAGTCCATAACACATCCCCTTTTCTCATGTATTCTCTTATAGCCCTTACCACCATCAAATACTTTTTTATTTGCATGTCGTCTATCTCTCCCAACTAGGGTGTCCTTTAATGGTACAGTCAAAACTGGTTTGTTCTCCATGTCCCCAGTGTTTAGGACAGTTACCTAGTACATAGTGGGCACCCAGTTTTGCTCAATTAATGAACAAAAGAGTAATAGTTAAACTTGAGATGTCTGTGAAATACCCAAGGAGAGACGTCAAGTAAGAGAGCTGTCGAGTCATCAAGTGTGGGAAACATCCAGGCCGGAGGTGAGTGTTTGGACATCGTTAGAACAAATGCAGTTTTTAAATCCATACGAGTCAATGAACTCATGTGAGAAGAAAGAGTCTGAACTTCGACAAACCCAAATTTTGAAGCTGAGAGAGAAAAGGAGCAAGCACCAAAGAGTGAGAAGAGACAAGAGACATGGAAGGAAAACCAGAAGCACATGTCCTGGAGGCTTAGAGACAAAGTATTTGGAGAACAAGGGAGCAGCCATCTGTGTGGACCGCTGCAGGTGGGGAGCTGTCGGGAGCTTGACAAGAGCCATTTCAGCGCCGTCAGGGGCAGACGCCTGCAGGAACGGCTGGAAGAACAGGAAGGGAGGAAGTGGTAGAAGTGAGCATCCACGACTCTGTCCAGAAGTGTGGCTGAGCTAGAGGGCACATCACCTGGCTGTAGCTATAGGCTGATACGGATCAGGGGAAGCGTCTTCTTTTCTGCTCAACTTTTTATTTTGAAAAATTTCAAACCTGCAGAAAATCGAAAGAAGAGTACAATGCACACCTCTTCACGTTTACCTTAATTCATCATTTGTTAACACTTTGCCGCGTTTTCTGCCCCCCACATCCATAAATATTCATTTTAGGGTGAATTATTGGAAATAAAGTTGCAGATACTCCTAAATACTTCAGCATGCTTTTCCTAATATCAAGGCCATTCTCCTCAATGACATATCCCATCCAAAGAAATTTAACATTGAATCAGGAACTTCTTCTAATAAGCAGACCATATTCACACTTCCCCAACCGTGCAGAAACACTCTGGATAGCTGTGTTCTTTTTTCCTGGTCCGGGATCCAGTCGAGGTTCACGCATTCCATTTGGTTGCCATGTCTCTCTCGTCTGCTTTAATCTGAAACAGTCCGTGGTCTTCTTTCGTCCTTCCTGGCACTGACATGCTTGAAGAGTTCAAGCCAGCTGTCACGTAGCATGTCCCACATTCTGCATTTGTCTGGTTGTTTCCTCATGATTGGATTCAGGTTAAACATTTTTGGCAAGAATACCACATAGATGACGTGAACTTCTCTCAGGACAGTTTTTTTAAAGATAGAAAATACTCAGCCTATGTAAATGCTGATGTAAATGATGCAGTAGATTAGGGATGGATGATGGAAGGAAAGCGGGAAAATGAATGAGGCAATGAAGTCTTTGAATTGGCGGGGGAGCGTGGTGGAGAGGGTGGGGTGGAATCAGATGAAGGGGCTTGTCCCAGCCGGCAGTGGACATGTCTCCTTGCTTGTAGCACACAGGAAGGAGAAGGAAAATATGGCGTAAATGAATGAACGTAGTCTGGTGCAGGGAGGATGAATGAGTTTGAATTTGATGGCTTCTCCTTTCTCAGTGAAATGAGACAAACTCAGCACCTGAAGCTGAGAGTAAGAGTTTGGGACGGGAGGAGGGAGTTTTGTGGAAGAAACTACAGTATGACATTGTCATTGGTGGAAGTGGCAAAGTAGGCTTCCTAGAAAAATATAAAAATTTAGGCAGCACTGTTGGTGGGAATGTAAAATGGTGCAGCTGCTACGGAAAACAGTATGGAGGTTCCTCAAAAGATTAAACAGAGAATTATCATACAAACCAGCAATTCCGCTTCTGGGTATATATCCAAAAGAATTGAAAGCAGGGTCCCAAAGACACATCTACACACTCATGTTCATAGCAGTATTATTCACAACAGCCAAGAGGCGAAAGCAACCCACGTGTCCATGTATGGATGAATGGATTAAAGAAGATGTGGTGTATACACACAATGGCATGCTATTCAGCCTTAAAATGGAAGGAAATTCCGATATATGCTACATCATGCATAAACTTGGAGAACATTATGCTGAGTGAAATAAGTCTGCCACAAAAACTCAAGTCCTGTATGATTCCGCTTATATGAGGTACCTGGAGTAGTCAAATTCATGGAGATAGAAAGTAGAATGATGGTTGCCAGGGGCTGGTGGGAGGGGAATAGGGAGTTGTGTTTAATGGAATTTTAGTTGTGTTTAATGGAATTTCAGTTTTGCAAGGTGAAAAAGTTCTGGGGATTGGTTGCACAATAACGTGAAGATACTTAAAACCACTGAACTGTACAATTAGAAATGGTTAAGAAGGTAATTTTACATCATGCATTTTTATCATAATCAAAAATTAAATAGAAGTTAGGCAGGCCATGTTTAGTGTCCAGCTGAGGGTTGAGATAATTCATTTATAGAGATACAAGTCAGCTCAGTTGCACAATTTTCTCTGGTAATGTTCCGCTTCTCAGATATGTATAGAGAGAAGGTAAGTACCTGTGTTCACCCAGGATTAGGTTCTACAAAGCCGGGGAACTGAAGAAGTTTGTAAAGTGTAGTAGACGGTACCATTGTTGAGCAAATATTTTCTCTCTCTGCCCTCCCCCCATCCTAAGGGATGGAAGAGAGTTCCCCAGCCCAGTGACTTTGGGCTTGACCATTTGACTTGTTCTGACCATCAGGCCGGCAGAAGTGACAGTGTGCCTGTCCGAGTGTAACCCTTATGAGGTGACTTTATTGTGTAAAACACTGAGATTTGGGGGCTGTTTGTTACTGCAGCAAAGGCAGACTAATACAGAAATTATAATGGTAGACCTACAGTGGGAAGGAAAGAAAGTAGTGATGGACAGTGAGAAGCTGAGGGGTTATTAGAGTTCTTGAGGATGTGGAAGGATTCCAGCAGTGGGAGGACTTCCAGCAAGTGAGCTGGGAAGAGAAACAGTTGTCACAGAAGAGAAATGTTTGGAAACAAGATTTCCGCACTGGTGTGATTTCTAGTGATGACTTGGTCCAGGGTGTAATTGTAATGGTGGGTAGCTGGGGTAGACAGAGGAAAGTCTAACCGGGTTGGAAAGTTTATCTCATTAGTGTAGAGTTTGAATGGAAACAACTGATTGTGGTCACACAAGATATACACATTAGGAATGAGTCAGTTTTAACTGGTAGGGAGAGAACGGTAGCGCTCACTTTCCTGTGAGCGCAGTGATGGCCCCAAGGTTAAGACAGAGCATCTCATGGTGTTTTTAAAGTCATTGGAAGCTGTACTGCCACCTGATAGCCAGAGACCCTTTGCGGTTGAAAACTCCCTTATTTTCCAGAACCCATGATGCAGGGAGTTCCCAGAAACATGACTGAGGAAGAGAAAAGTGAGGGAAGGAAGAGTACATCTCCCTGAAGGTAAACAAGAGCCTCTGTGTTAGATGGAGGCTCACCCAGGTACTAATTGAAAAGGCTATCTCAAAACAAGCCCACAGGCTACAGCTGATTTTAAACGGGATAGAAGAATTTGGAGGCTGGAGGCAAATCGATTCTTACTAACTGTGTAGGCCTGAACAAATTACTCAAGGACTCTAAACCTCTTTGACTTTCTCATTGTAAAATTGGAATAATGCTGCTTGGCTTACAGGATCAAAGATAAATTATAGAGAGCCAGGCACATGACAGAAGGTAGAATGGAAACCATTTTTATTGTTGTTGTTGTCATTGTGTCCCTAAGCATGAAAGAACAAATGTCTCTTTAATAAAAGTACCTGGAACGTTATCGAATGTAGGAGTAGAAATTAAGTCAACTGGCTACACTGAGGAGGCCTAAGGAGGGCTAGTGAGGCCATAGGCAAGCTAGCAAACATGCATGGGTGGACTGGAAACCAAGTTCAGTAAGCTACACAGGGATGGACTGGTCAATCAAGAATTTGACCAAGTGCAATTTCAATTTCAATAAAGATATTCTATGCAATAAATTGAAAAACCATCAATATGTTTAAATCCATGAGTTTATAACAATATTTTTCTTAAATACTAACTGGTCATTGTATTAGTTTCCTATTCTGCTATAACAATTTACTGCAAATGTGGTGGCTGAGAAACAACACAGACTTATTCTCTTACAGTTCTGGAGGTTAGAAGTCTAAAATCAAAGTGTGAGCAGGGCTGTGTTCCTTCTGGAGCCTTCAAGAGAGAAGCAGATCCCTTGCCCTTTTCAGCTTCTGGAGGCTGCCTGCAAGCTTAGTTCACGGCCCCTCCTTCAGTCACTCCATCTCTTGCTTCTCTTGTCACAGGTCCCACTCCTAATGCTGATTTTCCTGCCTCCCTCTTTTAAGGACCCTTGTGATTACACTGGGTCCACCCAGAGAATTCAATATAATCTCCCCATCTCTTTTCTCACAGCAAAGAGAAAAAGAGACTGAAAAATGGAACAGAATATCTAAGAACTATGGAACAACTACAAAAAAAAAGGGTAACACATGCATAACAGGAATACCAGAAAGAGAGAATGGAACAGAAGAATATTTGAAACAGTAATGACTGAGAATTTCTCCTAAATTAATGTAGCAGGATCAATGCAAACAAACAAACAAAAAACCTACAACTAGGCATATCACATGCAAACTGCAGAAAAACAAAGATAAAGAAAAATCTTGAAAGTAGACAGAGAAAAAAACAATTTATCTATGGAAGAACAAAGATAAAAATTACATCCAACTTCTCCTTAGAAACCATAAAGCAAGAAGAGAGTGGAGTGAAATATTTAAACTGTTGGGGGAAAAAAAAAGCACCAACCTAGAATCCTGTATCCTGTGAATTTATCCTTTAAAAGTGAAGGAGAGCAGCCGCCCCATGGCCGAGTGGTTAAGTTCGCGCACTCTGCTTCGGCGGCCCAGGGTTTTACCAGTTTGGATCCTGGGCATGGACATGCCACCACTCATCAAGCCATGCTGAGACAGCATCCCACATGCCACAACTAGAAGGACCCACAACTAAAAGTATACAACTGTGTGCCAGGGGGATTGAGGGGTGGTGCTTTGGGAGAAAAAGGAAAAATAAAATCTTAAAAAAAAAAAAAGTGCTACACAAGTACTTAAAACAAAAAAAGTCAAGGAGAAATAAAGACTTTCTCAGGCAAACAAAAATTGAGGGAATTTGTTGCCAGTAGATCTGCCTTAAATAAATGCTAAAGGAAGTTTTTCAGAGAGAAAATTATATAGCCAGAAACTAGGATCTACATAAAGAAAGGAAGAGCATCAGAGAAGGAACAAGTGAAGCTAAAATAAAAAGTTTGATTTCTCTTTTCCTGAATTGCTCCAACAGTTAACAATTTGTTCAAAATAATGACAATGTATTCAATGATTGTAGCTTATCTATAAATGAAATGAATGACATAAATGATACAAGGGATGAGAGGGAGGAATTAGGATCACTTTGTTATTATAAGATACTTGCATTACTCATGAAGCAGTATAATGTAATTTGAAAGTGGACTTGGGTTAGTTGTAAATGTATATTGCAAACTCTAGAGCAATTACTGAAAAAAGCAAAAAAAAAAAAAAAAAGAAAAAAGGAATTGACAGGCCAAGAAAGGAGAGAATACAGAATCATATAAAACACTCAATTGAAATCACGAAAGGCAGAAAAAAGAGAAAAATATCAACAAAGAACAAGGGCAACAGATAGAAAACAGTAATGAATATGGTAGGTATTAATCCAATTATATTAATAATCACCTTGAACATCAAAGTCTAAAAGCATCAATTAAAAGACAGAAGATTATCATAGTGGATCAAAAAACAAGAGCCAACCAAATGTTGTCTACAAGAAGCCCACTTTAAATAGAAGTACACACATAGATTAAAAGTAAAGGGATGGAGAAAAATATACTATCCTAACCAATCGAAAGAAATCATGAGTAGTTATATTAATATCAGATGAGCAGACTTCAGAGCAAGGAAAGTTATCAGGTATAAACAGGAATATTACATAATGTAAAGAGATCAATTCTCCAAGAAGATGTAACAATCCTTAATGTGCATATGCCTAACAACAGAGCATCAAACTATGTGAGGCAAAAACTAATAGAATTGCAAAGAGAAACAGATAAACCCACTATCATAGTTGGAGACTTCAACACTCCTTGATCGGAAATGAACAGACCAAGAGGACATATCAGTATGTGTGTCCAAATCAGTAAGGACATAGCTGACTCAGCAGCACCATCAATCAACTGGATATATATAATTGGCATCTATGGAGACTACTTCATCCAACAACAGCAGACCACACATTCCTCTCGAGCTCACAAAGAACATTCACCAAGATAGACCACACTCTGGGCCATAAAACACATCCTAACAAATTTAAAAGAATAGAAATCAGACAGTGTCTGCTCTCAGACCACAATGGAATTAAACTAGAAGTCAATAACAGAAAGATAACTGGAAAATCCCATGTTATGTGGAGATTAAACAACATATTTCTAAATAACAATGGGCCATAAACAATTTAGAAATAACATTTCTAAATAACAAGAAGAAACCTCAAAAGAAACTTAAAAACGCTTTGAACTAGGGGCCAGCCCAGTGGTGTAGTGATTAAGTTCGCACACTCCGCTTCGGCAGCCTGGGGTTCATGGATTCAGATGGCATGTGCAGACCTATATACCATTCATCAAGCCATGCTGTGGCAGCATCCCACATACAAAATAGAGGAAGGTGGGCACGGATGTTAGCTCAAGGACAATCTTCCTCAAGCAAAAAGAGGAAGATTGACAACAGATGTTAGCTCAGGGCCAATCTTCCTCACCAAAAAACAAAAACAAAAACATTTTGAACTAAATGAAAATGAAAACACAACTTATTAAAATTTGTGGGATGCAGTAAAAGCAGTACCTACAGGGAAACTTATAGAATTGAATGCATATGTTAGAAAAGAGGAAAGATCTAAAATCAATAATCTAAGTTTCCACCTCAGGAAACTGGAAGAAGAACAACAAATTAAATCCAAAGTAAGCAGAAGACAATAAATAATAAGAAAGCAGAAATCAATGAAATTGAAAACAGGAAATGAATAGAGAAAATCAGTGAAATGAAAAGTTCGTTCTTTGAAAAGATCATTAAAATTGATAAGCCTCCAGTTAGTCTAATTAAGAAAAAAAAAGGAGAGGACACAAATTACTAATAGCAGAAATGAAATAGGGATCATCACTACAGATCTCATCAACATTAATAAATAATAATAAAGGAATACTATGAACAACTCTATGCTCACAAATTTGATAACCTAGATGAAATGGACCAATTCCTCGAAAGACATAACATGCCAAAACTCACACAAAGAAAAATAGACCATCTGAATGGCCTATATCTTTTAAAGAAATTGAATAAATAATTAGTAACCTTCCAAAACAGAAAGTAAAAGCCCAAATGATTTCACTGGTGAATTCTACCAAACATTTAAGAATGAGATTATACCAATTCTTACAATCTCTTTCTAAGTATAGAAGCAGAGAGAATACTTCCTAACTCATTCTATGAGGCCGGCATTACCCTACTTCCAAAACCAGACAAGAGATTACAAGAAAAGAAAACTACAGACCAATATCTCTCATGAACATAGATGCAGAAATTCTCAAAAAAATATTAACGAATTGAATCTAACAATGTATAAAAACAATTATACACCATGACCAAGTGGGATTTATCCCAGGTATGCAAGGCTGGTCAATAGTCAAAAATCAATTAATGTAATCCTTACATCAACAGGCTAAAAAAGAAAAATCACATGATCATATTAATAGATGCACAAAAAAATTTGACAAAATTCAACACCCATTCATGATAAAAACACTCACTCAGTAAACGAGGAATCTTCATTCTGAAAAAGAATATCTACAAAAAACCTACAGCTAATATCATACTTAATGGTGAAAAACCTGAAGCTTTCTTACTAAACTCAGGTACCAGGCAAGGATGTCCTCTCTTACCACTTCTTTTCAACATCATACAGGAGGTTTCAGCTAATGCACTAAGACAAAGAAAAGGATATAAAAGGTATATCTATTGGAAAGGAAGAAATAAAACTAAACTATTCACAAATGACATGATTGTCTATGTAGAAAATCTGAAACAATCAACAAAAAGACCCCTGGAACTAATAAGGAATTATAGAAAGTTACAGGATACAAGGTCAATACGTAAAAATCAATCACTTTTTTATATACCAGACATGAACAAGTGGAATTTGAAATTAAAAACACAATACCATTGGACTGCTGGGGACCAATGGTTCCAGATCCAGGAACCAAGTGGGCCTCTGGCCTGAGACCATCCTGCCCACACTCCCAAACTACCCATCTTCTCCAGCTGACCCGCAATAACCAAGGCACCCTCACACTCCCAACCCTTTCCATGTCCCTCCCTTGCCTCTGTCCTTGCCCCAGTGGCCACCACCACTTTAAAAAAATAAAGCCTATTTAAAGTGGGGGAAAAACCAGAGGAAAAACTAACCTGGAAGAAACAAACTAGTATCAGGAGCAGAAAAAATTTTCTCTAATATTATAATTACAAATTAAGTATCAGAGAGATATGAGAAAATATTACATCCAAGAAACAAGAATAAGATGTCAGGGGGAAAAGTAACAATTAGGAAACAAGAGTCTTTGGAAATTAAAAATATGATAGCCAAAATTTTTTTAATCAATAGAAGTGTACTTCCACTACCAGAAAGATGGAGTAGACATACTTCTCCTTATACTTCCTCTTGCATACAACTAAAAACCCTGAACATTATATATAAAAGAAAGATAAGAAGATTCTGAAAGGTTTAGAGAAGAAGGCACATGATTAGGGGCCTTGGAACCCAAAGAATGACATGGCAATGAGTTCCTTGGTTTTTCTTTTTGCCTTATGTATCCCGTTAGGTGCCTGAGAAGTCCAGAACCCAGAAATGCCAAAGGCACAGCCAAAAAACCCCAAGAAAGCACTGTTCTTTAGCCAAAGGCTTGGGGGAAAAGCAGCCTTGCAAGAAAAATTGGAAGATAGAACTCTAGAAATTACCTATTCTGAACAACAGAGAGAAAATAGACTTTAAAAAGGAGAACAAAGCCTCAGAGACCTATGGGACTGTAACAAAATACCTAGCATTTGTGTCATCAGAATCCTGGAAGGAAAGTAGAAAGAGCGCAGGACTGAAAAGTTGCTCAAAAAAATAATGGCTAAAAACTTCTCAAATTTGGCAAAAGACATAAACCTGTAGATTCAAGAAGTTCTGTAATCCCCAAACAAGATAAGTCCAAAGAAATCCACACCAAGACATATCATAATCAAACTTCTGAAAACTAAAGATAAGAAAAAAAGATCCTGAAAGCAGCTAGAGAAATGATGTGTTACTTTAAGGGGAAAATTTGAATGACAAGGGATTTCTCATCAAAAACTATGGAGGCCATAAGGAAGCGGTACAACATTTTTCAAGTGCCAAAAGGAAAGAACTGTCAACCCAGAGTCCTATATCCAGCAAAAATATCCTCCAGGAATAAAGAGGAATCATGACATTCTCAGACAAAGGGAATCTAAAAATTTGTCACCGGCAGACCTACACTAAAAGAATGGCAAAAGGAAGTTTTCTAAATAGTAAAGAATCAATAAAGGGAGGAATCTTGAAACGTTAGGAAGAAAGAAACAGTAAGCAAAAATATGAGCAAATACAATAGACTCTCCATTTACTCTTGAGCCTTCTAAATTACATTTGATAGTTGAAGCAAAAATTGCAACACTATCTGATGCAGTTACAACAAT
The DNA here is from genome assembly GCF_037783145.1 of Equus przewalskii. NCBI lineage: Eukaryota > Metazoa > Chordata > Mammalia > Perissodactyla > Equidae > Equus > Equus przewalskii. The sequence goes on along the minus strand of NC_091851.1, from coordinate 6,789,441 downwards.
TGATAGAACAACTAAACAGAAAATCACAAGGATATAAAATAACTTAACGCCACCATCAAACGACAGAATCTAATACACATTTATGGAACACTTCACCCAACAGCAGCAGAATACACATTGTTTTCAAGTGACCACAGAACATATGCCAAGATAGACCATATCTTGGGCTATAAAACAAACTAACAAATTTAAAGGAATTGAAATTATACAAAGTGTGTTCTCAGACCACAGTGGAATCAAAATAGAAATCAATAAGAGAAAGTTAACAGGAAAATACCAAAACACTTGGAAAAAACACACTTCTAAATAATTCACGAATCAAAGAGAAAGTCCTAAGGGAAATTTAAAATATATTGCATTGAATGAAAATGAAAATACAACATATCAAAACTTCTGGGACACAGCTAAAGCAGTGGTGAGAGGGAAATTTATAGCACTAAATGCAGACATTAGAAAAGAGAAAAAGTCTCAAATTAATACACTAAGCTCCTACCTAAAGTACTCAGAAAAAGAAGAGCAAAATAAACTCAAATCAAGTAGAATAAAGGAAATAACAAAGAACAGAAATCAATGAAAATGAAAACAGGAATCTATAGAGAAAATCAAGTAGAATAAAGGAAATAATAAAGAACAGAAATCAATGAAAATGAAAACAGGAATCTATAGAGAAAATCAATAAAACAAAGAGTTCATTCTTTGAGAAGATCAACCAAATTGCCAAACCTCTACCAAGGCTGACAAAAAAAGAAAAGAAGACCCCAACTACCAATATTAGGAATGAAACGGGGGCTATCACTGTAGATTCTGCAGACATCAAAAGGACAAAAGGTGTGTTACAAACAGCTCCACACACATAAATTTGACAACTTAGATGAAATGGATCAACTCTTCAAAAAATACAATCATAACTCACCCTACGTGATATAAATAATTTAAAAATCTTTGTAACTATTAAGGAAATTGAATTTGTAACTTAAAAATTCCCCAAAAAGAAATCCCAAGCCCAGATGGTTTCACTGGAGAACTCTATGAAATATCTAAGGAAGAATTAACACCAATTCTACACAATCTCTTCCAGAAAATAGAATAGGAGGGAGCACTTCCCAATTCACTTTATGAAGCTAGTATTACCCTGAAACCAAGACCAGACAATGACAGTGCAATGAATGTAGATGCAACAACACTCAACAAATGTTAACAAGAAAAGTCAGGGGCTGGCCCCGTGGCCAAGTGGTCAAGTTCGTGAGCTTGGCTGAAGGCGGCCCAGTGTTTCATTGGTTCGAATCCTGGGTGCAGACATGGCACTGCTCATCAAACCACGCTGAGATGGCGTCCCACATGCCACAACTAGAAGGACCCACAATGAAGAATATACAACTATGTACCGGGGGCTTTGGGGAGAAAAAGGAAAATAAATAAATAAACAAATAACAAGAAAATTCAGCAATATATAAATTGAATTATACATAATGACCAAGTAAGGTTTATTTCAAACAATAAAATATTTGAATGCAAAGCTGGCTCAACGTTTAAAAAGTCTGTCAAGGTAATTTGCCATAGTAACAATTTTAAGAAAATCACATGATCACATCAATGCAGAAAAAGCATTTGACAAAATTCAACATCCATTGATGATTTTAAAAAAACTTTCAGAAAAATAGAATTAGAAGGAAACTTTCTCAGCTTGATAAAGAGTATCTACCAAAAAATTTACCACTAATCTTACCCTTAATGGCAGAAGACTGAATGTTTTCCCCATGAGATCAGGAAAAAGGCAAGCCAAGTTGTAGCCAGTGCAATAGGGCAAAACCAAAACAAAACAAAGCAAAACAAAAGAGTGAGAAGGGATAAAAGGCATACGACTAGAAAGGAAGAAATTAAAACTGTCCCTATTTGCAGATGACATGATTGTCTTTCTAGAAAATCCCAAGGAGTCTAATAAAAAAAAAGAATCCTAGAACTAATAAGTGAGTGCAACAAGGTCTCAGAATACAAGTTAAACACACAAAAATCAATTGTATTTTCATATACTAGTAATGAATAGTGGGCACTAAAATTAAAAATCAATATCATTCACAATTGCACCAAAAAAAGAAATAGGTGTACATCTAACAAAACTTATACAAGATCTGTATGCTGGGGCTGGCCCGGTGGCGCAGTGGTTAAGTTCGCATGTTCTGCTTCGGTGGGCTGGGGTTTGCCAGTTCAGATCCTGGGTGCAGCCAGACATGGCACCGCCTGGCAAGCCATGCCATGGCAGGCATCCCACATATAAAGTAGAAGAAGATGGGCATGGATGTTAGCTCAGAGCCAGTCTTCCTCAGCAAAAAGAGGAGGATTGGCAGCAGATGTCAGCTCAGGACTAATCTTCCTCAAAAAAAAAAAAGATCTGTCTGCTGAAACTACAAAATGCTGATGAAAGAAATCAAACCAGATCTAAATAAATGGAGAGATATAATATGTTCACGGATTAGAAGACCCAACATAATAAAGATGTCAATTCTCCACAAATTGATAGACAGGTTTAAAGCAACTTCCTCGAAATCCCAGCAAGACTTTTTTGTAGATTTTTCTTACCTGTACAAGAGTATTTTGAAATGTACATTGAAAAGCGAAGGAACTAGAATAGCTAAAACGATTGAGAAAGAAAATTAGAGAGGGAGGAATCAACCCATCAGATTTCAAGGCCTACTATAACACCACAGTAATCAAGGCTTTATGGTATTGGTGAAGGGACGGACATATAGATCAACGGAACAGAACAGAGAACTCACAAATAGATGCACGCAGACTTACCCAACTGATTTCTGACAATGGTTTCTAAGTGATTCAATGAAGGAAGGAGAGCCTTTTCAACAAGTGGTCCAGGAGTAATTGGACACCCATAGGCACAAAAAATGAACATCAACCTAAACCTCACACTTAATACAAAAAGTAACTCCAAATGGATCATGGACTTCAATATGAAATGGAAAACTGTGAAACTTTCAGAATTAAGCATACGAGAAAATCTCTGGGCTCTAGGAGTTACACTTGATACCAAAAGCACTGTCCATCAAAGGATAAATCAGTAAGTTGTATTCAACAAAATTAAAATATTTTGCTTTATAAAAGACCCTGTTAAGAGGATAAAAAGACAAGCTATAGACTGAGAGAAAACATTTGCAAACCACTTATCCAACAAAGGACTAGCAGCAAGGATATATAAAGAACTCTCGAAACTCAATAGTAAGAAAACAAACAATCCAATTAGAAAATGGGCAAAAGACATGAAGAGACATTTCTGAAGAGGACATACAGACAGCACATAAGCACATGAAAAAATGCTCAACATTATCAGCCATCAGGAAAATGCAAACGGAAACCTATGAGATAGCACATTTATCGGCATGGCTAAAATACAAAACAGTGACAACACCAAATGCTGGCAAGGATGCAGAGAAAATGAATCTCTCATATGTTGCTGGTGATACTGTAAAACGGAACAGCCACCCTGGAAAACAATTTGGCAGGGTCTTAAAAAATCTAAACATGCAAATCTGATATGACACAGCAGTTGCAGACCTGGGCAATTATCTCAGAGCAATGAGAATTTATGTCCAGACATAAACTTGTACAGGAAAGTTAATAGCAGCCTTATTCCTAATAGCCAAAACTGGAAACAAACCAAATTCCTTTAAGGAGCAAATAGTTCAAGAAATGGTAGTACATCCATACCATGGAATACTACTCAGCAATAAACAAGAATGGACTATTGATACAAGCAATAACCTGTATGAATCTCCAGAGAATTCTGCTGAGTGAAAAAAAGCCATTCGCAAAAGGTCACACACTGTGTGATTCCATTTATGATTCCTTTGTTGAAATGACAGAGTTATGGAAATGGACTAAGGAGGGAATGGCTGCGGGAGGTAAGTAGGTGTGGCCATACAAGGGCAAATGAGAGATCCTTGTGCTGACAGAGTGTTCTGTATCTTGACTATATCATTGTCAAATTCCTGGTTGTGATGTTTACAATTGTTTTGCACGATGTTACCATTGGGGGGAGGGGTAAAGGGTACACAGGTTCTCTCTGAATTATTTCTTACAACTATGTATACCTACAATGATCTCAAAATAAAAAGTCTAATTGAAAAAATCTGATAGAAACATAAGACGATAAAGCCAATGACAGTTTCCAAAAGTAGAACAGCAACCAAAAAATGATAAACTAGTAAATAGGAAAGAAAATGTAAGAAAAATACAGCGTTAATCCAGGCAGTCTGCCTTCCAGCTAAGAAGAATTCCTGAAAAAGAAAGAGCAGAGAAAACAGTGGGGGAGGAGATCATCAAGGATATTATATAATAAGACTACTGGAATGAAAAGAAGTAGTTTTCCATATTGAAAGATTCGTATGAGGGAAAATCATCATGAAATGTCCGGAGTCTGGGGTCAAAGAACTCAGAGAGGAGAAAATAAAAGGGCCCTTGGGGGGTTCTGTGGTGTAATTCACATAACTTTGCATTTCACCACTGCTAAGTCACCGACCACTCCTCCACCCACCTTCCAGCTCCATTCTCCTCATCTTTGTGGGTTTGTCTCCCTTTCTGTCTCTTGAGCCAGGGTTCAGGAGGAGCCGAGACTGTCTGTGCTCAATCTACCCTCAACTCAGGAACCAGGGGCCAGAATTTTACTCTACATTTGAATCTAAAACCCAAATTCTTTCTTCCACCTCTGGCCACCTTGCAAGAGGCTCCTATGGGGCTAGCCAACCAGCCAACCTCTGTCCCAGCCTCTGAGGCTGCACCCAGGGCCAGGGCGCCTTCTTTTCCAGTGAGTTCGTCCTTGATACTTACATCCCTTTAATCCACGTTCCACCTACATAGCAGAGTGGGTGGTGGGTCCCTCTGTTGGGAGGTAGGGAAGAATCCAGAAAAGTCGGTTTCTAGCATAACTCAAGGGGTGGGGAGGGGCTTCGGCCTGCCGTAGATCAACCTTGCCTAGATGTTAGATTTCTGAAATTACACAAGTAGTATTTGAGTGCGTTCTTTTCATAAAAATTAAACCATTACAAAAGATTCACCCTTTACCCACCATTCCTAATACCAGAGGCATCCATTTCCAGTCCCTTTTCTGTATATTTTCATACATATTCATGTACCCATAGGAAATACATGGTGGTGTTCTGTTTTGTTTTGTTTTGTTTCCTAAAGATTGGCACCTGAGCTAACAACTGCTGCCAATCTTTTTTCTTTTTTCTGCTTTTCCTCCCCAAATCCCCCTAGTACATAGTTGTATATTTTAGTTGTGGGTCCTTCTAGTTGTGGCATGTGGAACGCCTCCTCAGTGTGGCCTGATGAGCAGTGCCATGTCCGCGAGCAGGATCCAAATTGGAGAAAGCCTGGGCCACCAAAGCAGAGCGTGTGAACTTAACCACACAGGCACAGGGCCGGCCCCCTGGTGTTGTTTTATTGTGGATCTTTTTTTTTTTTTTTAAAGATTTTATTTTTTCCTTTTTCTCCCCAAAGCCTCCCGGTACATAGTTGTGTATTCTTCGTTGTGGGTTCTTCTAGTTGTGGCATGTGGGATGCTGCCTCAGCGTGGTCTGATGAGCAGTGCCATGTCCGCGCCCAGGATTCGAACTAACGAAACACTGGGCCGCCTGCAGCGGAGCGCGCGAACTTAACCACTCGGCCACGGGGCCAGCCCCATATTGTGGATCTTTTTTGACCTTTAATTTATGAGAAAATTGTGTATCATTTTGCAGGTTTTCTTTTCTTCTCACTCAAAAATGTGTTTCAGACAGCCTTCCACGTCAGGATTTACAAATCTCCCATCTTTATTTTTTATTGTTACATGGATTTTAGGATATGGCCATAATATGTTTATGTAGTTACTCTTTTATTGATAAGTATTTAGGTCCTTTCCAGTTTGGGTTTTTTTTCTTTTTGTTTTTGGAAGCAACAGAGCAGAGCAATGCTGCTTGAAGTCTGCGGTCCAGCGCCCAGCACAGCCCACGAGCTGTTTATCAGCAGTCGACGATGAAATAAGAACAGAGACTGGCGGTAAGCACTGAGGAACTTTCATAGCGATTTGGCAGAGTAATGTTATGTTGAATCCCCAAATGAAAATCGGGGGCTTCTATTTTGTAAGTCTTTGGTTTTTAAAATTTCATTTCTCTAGTAATTCATTTTTCTGTAAAAGTAAACCTGTACAGGGTTATAACAGACTGGAAACAAAGACTAGAACTTGCCTAGAAATTGTCGAGAAGCGCTGCTTTTGTGAACAGCCTCGTGCACACCTACCTCCTTATGTTCGTGTGCAAGGGTCTCTCCGCTGTAGATTTGAAGGAGTGATTCTCTGGGTTATAGGATATGGACATTTTTTATCTTAATAGATAGCGTCAACTTGGCCCCAAGAGGGGCCAGACTCCTCCATCACTAGTATCTTCTTGCAGTTTCCATCTTCCTGAATACCACTGAGGTGGAGCTTCTTTGTTTATGCTTATTGTCGTCTAGACGTTTCTTGGAGCCCAGGAAGTCAGCCAGGCCCTGGGTTGTGACAATCCTTTTGTGACCTTGTCTGCTAGGCAGTCCTAGGAGGTGGACTGGGCAGGGTGACTTCCTCTTTCAACGCTACTGTTCCGCCAGTGAGAAATGGAGGCTGGGCTGCACCTCAGCCCCCCACACACGTACACTTGTTGGCAGGACCAGGTCTCCTGGCCCAGATTTCCCCCTCCAGACTCACAAGGATGGGCCAGGTGCAAAAGTTCACCAGGGGAACAGGCTGGGACTATATGAGGGGCGGGGGGGTGGGGAGGGGTAGTCACAATAAGAACTAAGAGCTACATCTGAGAGGTCAGGAGGGGACAAGGGAACAGTGAGAAACTGGGACACACCACAGTGCAGCTCAGGGCTGGGAAATTCTATCTTCCGGAGGTATCATAGGAAGCTGGGACCAGAGACAAACAGATTCTCTGTCAGCCCAAAGTCTAAGCAAACAAGAAGCCAGAAGTTTCTTCCATCTATTCGCCTGATCTCCTAACACTGCTTATTAGTGTTTTGTTAGTGACGTAACTCACACCTTACTAGTGACATAGCTCAAGCCTCCTGAAGTAATACAGGGGCTTGTCCCCATCCAACTAAACAAGGAACTTGCAGCTCCCAAGACACCAGGCCAAACCATTGCTCGTCTTGTGGGGGCGTGCCTTTGTGCAAATACTCACTCTGCCAGGCCCAGGAGGCCGTTTCCAGGCCAGTCCACCTCATCAAAAGCAGGCAGCAGAGGAGGAACCTGGCATGAGAAGCAGAGGCAAGAAGGCAGAAGATTTCAGAGTTGAGTGGAGACTAGAGCCATCTAAGACAATCCTTATGCAAATTCACAGCTTCAGGTACCAGCTCTCAGTACCATTTCTAGACCCCAGATAAGTACTTAGCTTCTCTGCACCTCGATTTCTTCATCTGTAAAATGGCAATATGCCTGTAGTGGGTGTTATTGGTGCCCCACCTATGTCCTGTACACCCTCATTGTTTCTGAGCCCAACTTTGCCTGGGGACGTTCTCCAGCAGCAGAGCCCACTCTGCCTGCATGCTGAGAGGTGCTAGAGAAGTAACGTGCCCAGGAGCGGCCCTCAGCCACACACTAACGGGGGTTGATACACAAACACCCCAGCTCCCGAGGGACAGGAGACGTCTCGGGCATGACTTCTACACGGTCTCCCAGGCATCCCCAGCAGGACTGAGCCCCAGGCGCACATGGTGATGATGTGCTTGATAACACGATAATCCAATAATGGCTGCCCTCCGTTCCCTTCCCACTCCCCACTGAGATCACCTCCCATAGAAAGTACTTGCACTTGAATCCTTATAACAAGGTCACCTTCTGGCAGAACCCAAACTAAGAAGCTTCCCAATTTTCTCAGTTGTTGGTAAGATCAGGCGAAGCTCTCAGACAGAGGTCAAGGTTATCATCATGAAATCTTGCCACTATTCTGTATGCCAGGCAAACGGAGCTACAGGTCAACACGAGCTGGCTATTCCTGGGCTCTTGAACTCTATGTGTGCACTGTGGGGACTTAGGCAGAAGGAACATAAGCCGTAAAAGACAGTTGAATTGGCGCCTACCTGGGTCCTGCCTGGTTTTAGCTGCTCCCAACACAACGATCACAACTTCCAACCTCCAAATTTCAATTTCTTCCAAAGAAGCAATTCTGTCAACCCATCAATCAAGTAAGGAATATATTTTTAGCATAGTTTGGCCCATAATTGATATCAAGCAGAAGATGTGACCTGTGGCCTGAGTAACTCACAATCTATGCAGAACTCAAAGGAAATATCTAACAGTTAGCTGAGCAAGACCAGCAGAAAAATCTTGGAACTTTGTGTGGAACCAGACAAAGATGGGGGTTTGTTGAAAGAACACAGCAGCGCTGAAGGCGCTCCCAATGGCCAGGGTTGGAACAATGCGAATAATAAAATAAGCACTTATAGTATGGGATTATAACCCATAGAATAAAGTGTCCATGAGTCCCTACTGATCTCAGTAACTACTTGATCAGATAAATCGATGGAGCAGATGTGACAGCTCATTCTTGCAATGGAAATCCAATCGACAAATATGGAAGGAGAGAGGGAAGGAAGGGGAAACTGAATTGGGCAAACACCACAGAGGCGACTGCTGCAGACAAGATCTGCGGATAGATGCAAGAATCTGTGGAAGGTTTGAGGAGAAAAGGGTTTGAACAGCCTCAAGGTATCTCTCCTGAGAAGTTTGTTGACTAGGCGGAAGGAGTGGGAGCGTAAATATAACCTTACAGAGGAAACGCCCCTCCGGAGACCACTTGACCACAGATCCAGGCCATCGCTGCAGAAATCAATGCCATGACCCCTCTGGCACGGTACACTGCACCCCACATCTGTGGTCCCCTCGCCCAGGCTGCATGACCTCTACCCAATCACAAGAAGACCCACAAAGGCCTGAATTGAGGGACGTTCAGCAAAGTAACTGATCAATACTCTTTGTGGGTGTCCAAGGATTGAGTAAGGAACCATTGCAGACGGCAGGACCCCAGAAAGAAGAAACAACGAGAGGCAAATGTGGGTCCTGAATGTGTTCCTGGAGCAAAAGCAGGACATCAGTGGAAAGCATGGGGGGTTCTCGCAGCGTCTTTAGTTTGCTGACGGGTGTTAGTACCAAGGTCACTGTCCTGGGTTGCATCCCGGGGCTGTGGTTTGGGAGGCTGGGGGAGGGTATGCCATTCTGGCAGCGTTTGCCACTTCTTTCTACTACCATTTTCTAAATGTAGTTCAAAATAAAAAGTTAAAGAAACGGCAGCAAACATCCAGTTTGTCCGCAACGTCTTTATCAGAAAATGAACAGTCACCACATTTGACTTGATTTGAGCAATGCTCAAAACTGAAGCAATGGATCTCAAAATAGTTTGAAATGTGGGAGTGGGGAGGTAAGGACTGGGGTGTCGTCTGTCTGAAACACCCACCTTGGTTCAGGGAGGCAAAAATTCCAAGAGCTCATCTGAATAGATTTGGCAGAAAAAATGTTCAGCTTCTGTCCGAGGGCCAGTCGTATATTTATCAATAGGATTAGTGGCGCCATGTTCGCCGTTCAGGTCTCCCAGGCCCATGCCGTGGCATCACCCAACACTGGGATCTGATTTCATAGAAAATGATGGGCGCATCTGTCTCAAACTACATAACCTTTTCCCACAACCCCTTTGTGACTTGTTGAATTTGGTTCAGGAGCCAGTGCTGTAATCTCGAGTATTTTTGGTACATTTAGAATGTTCTAGGACCTCAGTTCTAGGCCTATAGGCCAGGCACGGTGTGTGCGGAGGCAGAGGACAGGGTCAAGGTGTCTCTGAAGGGCAGTGGAGTCAAGAGTGAAGTGAGAAAGCTCTTGCAAGCCCTCGGCCCCATGCTGAAGCCAGGGCAGAGGCAGGGCTGCCTGGCGAGCCCACTTGCAGAGAACAAGGCAGCCCCCGTGAAAGGCCAGGAAGCAGAGAGCAAGACAAGGAGGCAAGGTCTGCTGTGTCTGCTCCTCCCTTTAAGCAAATGCCAGGCTGTTGAAGGCCAGGGAAGAAGTAAACATTGACAAAGGTGAGGAGCAGCACCAGGCCAGCTGTCCGAGGGCCCGGGGAGGGTGGGGCGTGGCTTAGAAAGGACCCCCTGGAGAGATCGCTGAGGAAACCCCAGGGCCCTTGGACAGGCCTCTGTTACAGAATCTTTGACGCCTTCCGCTGATGCTTTAGGCCCCTGGGGGACTCCGGGTCAGGTGGCCAGGACGGTGAGCCACACCAGGGGTTCAGCAGCTAGTGTTTGGCAAAGGTGTGGCTCAAAGGGGCCACCCGCAATCTGATGATTTCCAGGGCTGGTAGGTCCTGGGTAAACATGGGTCCTGCTCTGGCAGGGTACCCGGCAGATCCCCTGGTCCAAAGGGCCTGTGGTGTTCTCGGGAGGAGCTCCTCGAGGTGCGGGCACAGGGCTCTCATCAGAGGTCCCTGGGGTGCTGGGTGAAATGCACCTTCCTGTGCCCCACCCACCGCCACATCAGCCCCTCCAGACCTCAGGGATGAAGCCCAGGCCTGTGCATTTTTAGCACCTTCCCTGGTGATTCTGATGCCTGTTCAGGTGTGAGGCCCGCTAGACCCACATCATAGAAAAGGAAGCTGAGGCCCAGAGAGAGGGCGCAACTCTCTGGCCACACGGAGGGAGGAGGGCCCCAGGTTCTGGCTCCCACTTCACCTCTCCGCAGCCTTGCGAGTGGAGCAGTCAGACCTGCTTCCTTGGCTTTGGCGGGGAATGCTCGTCCCTCCCTCCTTCCCAAAGTGTAACCCCTCTGGGCCGTGGGGTCTAACCCTTTCCTACAGGAAGGCTTCCTGACCCCCATCTCCAGTCCAGGGAAGGAGCCCTGGGGCCCCCCAGCCCCTGGGCCTCCTTCTCTCCCAGCACTGGCCACACTGAAGTATGACTAACCACCGAAACTTGGACCCCCACAGCAGCATGGGGCTGGCACGAGGACACAGGTGCTGGAGCGATGCCATCAGGAGTCTCTCTGTAGCGCCTCGCTCACCGCACTCCCACCTGGCAGCTCTAACAGACTAGGAGCTTGGCCCCAAACCAGCAGCCCAGCCAAAGTCCCAGGGCTGCCTCTTATCTGCCCATAGGGTCATGTCCTGTCTGTGGGCCAATCACTGTGGCTGGGGAGGAGGAAGTCTCTCCTGGGCCAGACCTCAGTAAGCAGAGGGGTCAACTCCACCAGAGGACGGGGCTGGGAATGGAGGAGAGGCTCCCCACGGGAAAATCAGAGGGGCTCTGCCACAAGGACGGAGGGCAGCAGGGTAACCCAGCACGTGTCCACCCAGCCCACTTCCTCTCTCCTGATATCATAAGGGGCTCACCCACTGGGAGGGCTGCTCTGATGATCAGTGCTCTTCAGAATCGAGTCCAAGCCTGTCTCCCTGTCTCTCCCACCCATCACAGCTGGGTCTGCCTTCTGGTGTCACCCAGAACAACCTCTCCTCTCGTCTGCCTGATTAAAGGATGCTGACCATCCCAAACTCCACTCCCTCACATCGGTGTATCCCTGGGCCCAGCACTCCCACTTCTTCTGCCCAGAATTCCAAACCCTCCCACACTGGCTGCCTGCCCAGCCGTGGACACCTACCCTTCATCATACATGGCCACTCCCCTACTCAAACCTTTAATGGCTCCCCATTACCTGCCATTGGAATCTTCACTCTTGGTGTTTAAGATTCATCTAAATCTTGCCCCCAAAAATATTACTGGCAATTGATCATTATTCTATAGCCTGTTCTGATTATTTGCGATAAAAAAGGTAAATACTCCTAGAGATTGGGCCTACTTGTGGCCACTCTTTTCTTCTACTTTATTCTCACGTGGGATAAAGAAGATACCAGCAACCTCTGAACCTTCCCCTCACTTTTGCTGTGAATCTAAAACTGCTCTAAAGAAATAAAGTCTTAAAAAAAAAAGAAGCTACCACTTCTTTTGAAAAAGTATTTGAGAGAGAGAGAGAGTGTGTGTGTGTGTGTGTGTGTGTGTGTGTGTGTGTGCGTGCGTGCGCGTGCGTTTGGAATGGGGGTGGAGGTCCACACTCGCCTGTGCGGGGAAAAAAGGCTGGAAGGATATTCTGGCATATCACCTCTGGATCCTGCTATTGCAGTGACTTAATTTGTTTTTCTGTATTTTCTACCTAAACATGTAATTTTGGTGAAATTAAAAAAATCAGTTTAAGAAACTTACTGGACAAGATGCAGTTTATATTAGAAGAGGTACCAACCGCGAGGTTAAACAGGCATGGGTTTGAATCTCAGCAGCTGTGTGGCCTTGGCCTCAGCACTTGTGGGCAAGTGACTTGTGCCTTTATCTCCCTCAGCCCTGCTATCTCCTCTGCAATGTGGGTGATTATAGTAAATTGCAAAAGTGGCCACAATCTTTGCAGCTCCTCCTATCAAAAAAAATGGAGTCGATTTTCCCTCCCCTTGAATCTAGACTGGGCTTGTGAGTTTTTTTGGCTAACAGAATGTGGCAGTAGTGATGGCATGCCAGTTCCAAGCCTGGGCCTCAAGGGCCTGAAGCTTTCACCTGCTTTCTTGGAAGCTAGCCCAGCTGCCATGAGCACAAGCCGGCTGGGAGATGAGAGGTCACATGGAGCAGAGACAAGCCATCCCAGCTGAGGCCATTCCTTTTTTTTTTTTTTTTTGGTGAGGACGATTCAGTCTGAGCTAACACCTGTTGTTAATCTTCCTCTTTTTTTGCTTGAGGAAGATTAGCCCTGAGCTAACATCTGTGCAAATCTTCCTCTATTTTGTATCTGGGTCACCACCACAGCATAGCTTGATGAGAGGTGTGGGTCACACTTGGAATCCAAACCCAAGAACCCAGGCTGCTGAAACAGAGCACACTGGACTTAACCACCATGCCACAGGGCCAGCCCCAGCTGAGGCCACTCTAAGCCACCAGCCCCAGATCATTTGGCAGCTGACCTCAGACAACTGAGTGAGCCCAGCTACCTAAAGAACTGCCCAGCTGAGCCCAGCCATTAAAAATCAACAGCTGCAGGGCCAGCCCCGTGGCTGAGTGGTTAAGTTCTCGTGTTCCGCTTCAGCAGCCCAGGGTTTCACCAGTTCGGATCCTGGGCACGGACACGGCACCACTTATCAAGCCATGCTGAGGCAGCATCCCACATGCCACAACTAGAAGGACCCACAACTAAAAATATACAACTATGTACAGGGGGCTTTGGGGAGAAAAAGGAAAAAACCAAAATCTTAAAAAAAAATCAACAGCTGCTATCTTAAGCCACTAAGTGTTGGGGTGGTTTGCTATGCAGCAATAGTTGACTGATATACACACTAAAGATGTCCCTACCTCATGACCCTTGCCCTTGCCGTTTCCTCAGCTTGGAACCCTCTTCCTGCTAACGTCCACATGCCTTTCTCCCCCCTCACCCCAGGTCTCTGCTCAGTGAGGCCACCCCTGGCTGGTCTACATGAAATAACACCTCCACTCCTGCTCACGCTCCCTGATACCTATCTCACCATAGCACTCATCATCACTCACCTCTTCACACATTGACTGATTTGTTTATCGTCTCTCTTGCCCCAACACACGCAGCACAATGCAAGCTCCGTGAAGTCAGGGATATTTTCTGTGTTGTCTACTGTTCTCCTGGGGCCCAGGACCTAGAAGGGCTCAGCTGTGTGGAATGAATGAATGAGCTCATCTCACACCCTAGTGATTCCTATCCAGCTGCTCGCAGACCACCACGTGGTAGATTTACTCTGGGCTCCCCCCATTGGCCCACCTTGCTCTGGGCCCTCATTCCCAGAGTCACAGTGGCCCCCACATTTGAATAATCCCTTTAGAGTGTAAAGCGACTTCCACCATCATCTGTTCGATCCTCCTTTCCCTCCATTTGCCAGTAGGGATACTCCCACCCCTATTTTTCAGATGAGAAAAGAGAGGCTGAGTGGCTTGGAATTAGGGTATTTTGATGCACATCCTGCCCAGAGCTCCCTCAGACCAATGGACAGAGGTACCTCCTGCTAGTGCCCAGGGCCCCATCAGGCCCCCCAGCCAGGAGATCCCACCCCAAGCTTTTGTTAGCACCTACAAACATAAGTTCTTTACCTGCCACATAAGAGGGGCCAAATAAAAACTAGAACACCATGGGCCAGCCGCCCACTGGTGCAGAGGTTAAGTGCGCACGTTCCGCTTTGGTGGCCCAGAGGTTCGCCAGCCCGGATCCTGGGTGCGGACATGGCACCGCTTGGCAAGCCATGCTGTGGTAGGCGTCCCACATATAAAGTAGAGGAAGATGGGCACGGATGTTAGCTCAGGGTCAGGCTTCCTCAGCAAAAAGAGGAGGATTGGCAGCAGTTAGCTCAGGGCTAATCTTCCTAAAAAAGAAAAAAAAAACCTCAAACGCCAGGCTTATGGCAAGGAAAGGGTTTTTGTTTCAGGTGATATCAGCCGGCAGACAAGAGCTAGCCCTCAAATTTGTCTCATTTTGTCTCTTCTTCCCAAAAGAGGGGAGGCGAGGAGTTTTAAAGGTTTGTGAGGAATGTGGCTGCCTGTAGAGAGGCGGGGGGAGTCAGTGGTCTGGCTGGTCAGAGCTTTCCCACCAGCCTGCGTTCAGCCTTGGGAGACTGTTTGCAGAGAGGAGGATAATAACAAAATTTGCAGGTGGGAGACCTTGGCTGTCCGCCTCCATGACGGATAGTGGATTCTAGAGCCAGGGAGTAAGCAGGGAAAGAGTGCTTTGGTTTTAACGCCATATATGCTGGGTTTAACATAGGGGAACTGATATAAGGGCCGGCACCACCTTCTCCCCTCCTCCCAGCCCTCACTGGAACCTGGCCTGTCCCTAACATGGAGAGATGGAAGGTCCTCCCCACGGTAAGATGCCTCTGATGGGCCCAGCACCTCATTAAGTTGAATTTTAACATCGTTTAATATGAATCCACCAAAGGAAAAGGACGCAACAGGGGCTGCTGGATCTCAGCCAGGGCCCCCGGCAGGCTCAGAGCTTGAGAGAGACTAAGGAAGAGGGGCAAGGAAAGGGGCTCCCCTGCAGCCTCCGGGCTGCCCCTACCTGCACCTCGACCTCTCTCCCTCCCTCCTGGATGCCCCAGGGAAAATCGTGGTAACAGGAGGAAAGCACAGAGTGCGGGTCTCTGGAGTTCACTGGTGACCGCTCAGTAATGGTGGCCTTAGTTGAGGCTCCTCCAGGAGCCGACCCAAGAGGAGGATCTGGGTGTAAGCATTTCATTTGAGAGGAGGCCCTAGGAAGCCCCGGCAGGGGTGTGGAGGTGAGACTGGGTCATCGAGCAGGGACTGTGTGGAGCCCACCTCCAGCAAGGACACACCAGCTCCGGCCCCTGGCTAGGGAGGGCCACTCCCAGAGCACTGACTGCGGGCATTCCCAGGCTGGCGGGGCAGGCCCTGCAGGCAGGCAGGCCTGGGACAGAGACGCAGGTCCTGAGGCAGGGCCAGTCTGTGTGCAGGAATGAGCTGCAGGGGGCCTCAGGGCCAGGGCCCTGGAGGAAACTGATAACAGTGTTGTTTAACCCAGGTACCTGCAGTGCCCCAGGGGACAGAGATCAAAGAATGGCTCCGGGGGGAGTATTTCAGCAGAGAAGACCCAGGCCAGGAGCAGGAGGGGCTTTGCCCACAAAGACACCTGGGCGAACTCAGCACTTTCGGAGGGCAGCTCCACGATCTGAGGGAGCAGGGCCCAGGCCATGGCAGGAGCTGTCTGCCTAGCCACAGCCAAGCCACCACCTGTCATCTCTGGTTACACTGTGGACCCTGAGGTAGGGACTCTCTGGCAGAGATGGGATTCCTAGAATGATCCCCCAAGTAAATGGCTCCAAACCACCGGTTCCAACAGCACTGACTAAGAGTCTGCATGTGCACAGCCCGCAGCCAGGAGACGGCCAGGGACCTGGAACGTGACCACAACTTCACGTTCATTAAGCCTTACTTCTAGGCCCTGTGCTTCTAAAGGCTTAGCATGAACCCCCGCTTCGGTCCACACAGCCCCTCGAGCTAGTCTGAACCATTATCCTCGTCTTAGACGGAAGAGGTCAGGTAAGGGCAGGCAGAAACTTTACCAACTGGACCCTGTTTTGGTGCTCAGAGTAAATCCCCCACTTCACAGGTGTGGAAAGGAGCGGGCCTCAGTAGTCTGTCCACGGTCCCCACTGCGGGGAGTGAAGCACAAACCAAGCCAGGCAACGCCTGGATGATTCCAAAGCATCACAAAGTCCTTTCCCACAGCAGCCACGGTCCAGTGGGGCCAAAAAGGAGGAAAATGAGCAAGAGAAGTTCAGCCCCAACAAGGCGGTAATACAGGAGAGGCGACAGCCTAGAGCCAGGCCTTGGGCACCACCCAGATGTCCCGCTCACTCCTCCTCCTGCGGCCTTCCCCTCCTCTCTACTAGTTCATGAAGTTTCTAAAGAAGCATCTGACAAAGTGTGGAGAAGGGGACTGGAAGGGGTTGTTGCCTCCTACCCTAAAACATTTGCCCACAGATTTTCCCACAAGCTGTCGGACTCCGGAGAGGAGAGTCAGCCGACGGCAGGAAAGCAGCCCCTTTCATTAAGCGGGGGCAGGGGGGCTCCCACTGGAAATGAGCCCCCAGGTCTTGGGAAACTGCTGGGGAGGCAATAAAATTAGAGAAGGGCTGTCAGCAAAAGTGGGTGGTCGAGAGCCTCTCATTAGCCTGATTAGCTATGGTAAGAGGCCCCATGCAGGGAGGAAGGCCCTGGGGGGTGGTTATCTACCTCCTGGGGGATGGAGGGCCCCTCCGAAGCCCAGGGGGCCCTTCCCCCAGCTTCTGCCTTCTGGTCAGACCCCATCCCCTCACGGCAGGGGGAGGACCCAAGGGAGCCCCAGATGCACATTTCTCTCCCTTGAGTCTGGGCACCTGGCCGAGCCTCCGAGCCTCATTTTCCTCACCTGTAAAATGGGGCCGGTGAGAATCCCTGGCCACAGGCAATGACCAGGAATCACCTAAACAAGTGGTTCTAATCCCACCTGTACAGCAGAACCGCCAGGTGAATCTTGTAAATGACCCACATGTGGACTGTACCCCCCACCACCCAGAAGCTTTGGGGGTGGGCCCCAGCAACAGCACTTAATACAGTGACAGCCCGGTGGAGACTAGACCGTGCCTGTGAAAGTGGCTACAACCCCTTGGTTCACATCACCAACACCAAGTTAAACCGCCCATCTCGGGGTTGCCCTCCCAGACCCTCATCCTTCTAGAAGAGAGGCTACTTGAGGACACGCCCCTCATCTGTCACAGCCACCTCTGTACCCCCAGCGCCTGGGACAGATCTGGCATACAGTGTTGGTTGAATGAATGTTTTAACAGAACAGAACCTTAAACTTACAGGGACTCTGGGGCAGTGAACCGCGGCAGTCATACTCGAGGGGCATCCACTTCACATTCGTTCACTCGTTCCAGGAATATCTACCGAGTACCATGTGTGATGGCCGTGCTCTCTTCTAGGCACCTGGGGTGCATCAGAGAACACCAGAGGCGAAGAGTCCTGCCTGCCCTCCTGGAGCTTAAAGTCCAGCAGAGACGGAAAATAAGCTATACATATAAAGAGTAAAGGCGAGGTTTGTGAAGAAAAATTTTTTAAAGATCTTAGAGTAAGGTAAAGTGAATCAGGAATGAAACAGGGTGTTCAGGGAAGGTCTCAAGGCAAGGTGGGAGTTGAGCAAACATAGGAAACAGCTGAGGGAACAAGCCAAAGCAATATAGGAGAGATTATTCCAGCCCAGGGAGCAGCAGGAGCAAAGGGCCTGAGGTAGAAGTGTGCCTGGGCTTCACTGGCGTGGAATGAGGGAGGGGTCCAAGGAGAGAAGGTCAGAGAGGTCAGAGGAGTTCCAGCTGCTGCTGCTGAGTGATGAGCCGCCACAGACTTAGTGCACGAAACCACCACCATCTTATCACAGTGAGGAATTCTGCGGGTCGAGTGTTTGGACAGGGTTTGGTGGGAATGGCTTTCCTCTGTTACACAATGTCTGGGGCTTCAGCGGGGAGGTGTGACTGTCTTGAGGTGACAAGAATGACTGGATCTGAAATTCTGTAGTGGGCTGTCCAATACAGGAGCCACAAGGCACATGTGGCCATTTAAATTTAAATTAATTAAAATTAAACAAAATTTAAAAGTCACTTCTTCAGTTGCACTAGCCACATTCCACATGCTAGACTTAGCAAATAAAAATGCAGGATGCCCAGTAAATTTGGATCTCAGATAAACGAACAACGTTTTAGTATAAGTATATCCCAAATGTTGCATGGGACGTCCTGACGCTAAAGAAGTATTGTTTATCTCAGATTCAAATTTAACAAGCTTTTCTGTGTTTTATCTAAGCCCTAGCTAACACATGATTATGGCAACTGTATTGGACAACACGAATATAGAACGTTGCTATCACGCAGAAGGTTGACGGACAACCTTCCATCAACGGCTGCTCTAGAGACTTCACTCACTGGGCTGGTTCCCGGGCCGGGACGACTTGAAGGCTGGGCTGAGCTGGGACACATGGCCTCTCCTACGTGTGGCTTGGCTTCTCCCAGCATGGCAGCTGGTTGAGAGAGAGAGACCTGAGGGAGCAAGGAGCAAGCATCCAGAGCAAGGCTCCCTCTGATCCATACTGGGAAGTGAACGCCCAGCGTCACTTCTGTCCCATTTCATGGATTACAAACGTCTCACTAAAGCCAGCCCAGATTCTAGGGGAGGGGAATTAGATTCCTGTGACGGGGAAGTGGGAAGGTCACCTTCCAGAAGAACACATGGGATCGGAACATTGTTGTGAACACCTTTGGAAAAATAAAACCTCTCAGTGGGAGCAGCAAATGAGGCGGGGCCTTGCAGTCCTAGGAAGGACTTGGGCCTTTATGTTGCCTCAAACGGGGAGTCATGGAAAGGTTTTTGTAGAGAGATCATGAACAGACTTAGGTTTTAAAATGAAACCTAAGGGGCGAAGGGAGGGATGGGAGCTTATCTAGGTTGTGGCTGGGCTGAACTCAGACCCCCGGGCTCCTGGAGCTGCCGGAGCACCATGACAATCCCAGCCTCCTGCCCCTCCCTCTCAGCTCAACAGGACACTTCCAATAGCTCCTCACGCCGGTTCCTCTCCCAGGCCAGTCACATCCAGTCAGTTTCATGTCCCCTGCCCCTTGTAGTCTGACAAGTGCTTTAACAAACAGGGCAAAAGGGGTCAAAAGCACCACAGACACAAACCAAACTTTAGAAAAACACTTTGTGCAAGCCCTGTAGGGCTTCCCAGCATGCATTTCAAGTTTCCCCCGCGGCCGCCCAGACTCGGGATTTCCTGTCTTCTGGGGCGTTGGCCGAGCAGGCCAAGATCAGCAGCACGGACGGAAGGAATGTGGCTTTATCTGTTGCCTGTTTGCGTGTGCTCCCTGGCTCCTTCTCCTCTCGTCCCGAGAGTCCTCTTCCTGTATTCCTCCTCCTCCTGCCACTTTTCCTGCCCCAAATACATGCCCGGCCACTGCCTCCCACCACCACCGAATCATGGGCTCATGATACAGTCAACAACTCGGAGGAGCAGAGAGGCCTCGGGAGCCCCAGCTGGAATCTTGAAGGCTGACTCTAGCTAGAAGTTTCCACACTTGAGCAAACTGCCCAAACGCGCTGCAGAAACCTCCCTTACCCTGGCAGCACAGGGGCAGTGGGGAATTGGGACTAATATCAACTATGCCAAGAATTACCGTGTGTAGCAGGCCTGAATCAGTAGTTGGCACTAGCCTAATACCCTTGCAGCATCATTTTTGTTTGCTGTTTCAAAATCTTGCCTTGCCTCAGGTTGATCATCCAATAGTCCCCTCCTGTGTTTTGCAGTGTGGTGGCGACATGACAAAGAATAGACACATGATGCCCATTCCATCTCCAAACTCCACCAAAATGACAGGAAAGCATCTGTGACGTGGCAGCTAAAAAATAAGTCCAGCAATAAACAGTTCCTAAAACATAAGCAGCTGGCCAGCCTTCCAAATCTTTGCAGCCATCTTTAGCGGAAATCCTACACCCTGACCCCCCAAATCTCTCCCCTCTTTGACAGATACTATAAAGCTGAGGGTGCACCAGACTAATTAATGCACGTGGGCAAGAATTGGAGGGCAACCACCAGAAATAAAAACGGCTGTGGGCTGGGATTATAGGCTCTCCTTTTCCTGAGTGTTTCGAAGATTATAGGCCCCCTGGTTTCACAAGCTTTAAAGGAGTTTTGTAGCGCATGAAAGTAAGACCCAATTAAAATTACAATCCTCCTAAAATACCATGTAAGTCAGTCACAGTCTAACAAATGAAGCCTTCACAGGAGGCTTGCTGGAGGGCCGAGGGTGGGAGGTCGTCTCCAAGGAGTCCTGCCCTTTCTGCTGGGACAGGTGGTGGAAAGACAAGGGTGCAAAAGAGGTGTTCAGATCTCTGGACCATGGAGACCATTCCAAAGGGACAGGCACTTAGCAGTCGGGAACCTCCAGAAACCACCCAACTCTGGCATCCTGACTCTCTGCAAAATACACCAGATACATAGATTAAGAAAAAATCAGAAACATATTTAATAACTGACTATGGGATGTGGTATAACAGAAGACTTACTTTCTCGTTTATAAATTTGTATTATTTGAACTCCTTAAAGTATGCACTGCTTTTGTAATCACAAATAAAGACGAAAAACAAAAAGTAAATGCCTTTGAACAGCGAAAAACCAAACCTTTGCTCTGCCCACCCAGGCAAGGGGGCCCTGTGTATCTGTGTGCGGAGGGGATGGGATGAGGGAGGGAGGGCGGTGCCCCTGGACCTTTCAGCTCCTGGCTGGCTGTTCCTTTCAGTCACGTCTTCCCAGGCAGGGCGCATGGCCCAGCCCTGAGCCTCTACCTCACTGCTGTTTGACACCAGGCCCAGGCGAGTCCCCTGAACAGGAGGAAGAGCTGCAGCCAACAGAGGTGTGTCTCGGGTCCCCAGGAATCTGAGGTCCACACAAATCCTAGAGAGGACTGCTGGTCTGGGAAGACCGTTGGACAGAACTTCAAATCTTGGATCCCATGACTTTTCTCTTCCTGCCTCAAGATAACCATTTGAGCAACCCTTCAGGAACAGGAGGTTTCTCCCCAGCTGTACCCAGAGAAGAGGCCCCCAAATTGTGGGCACGTGGCTGGCCTGGACACCTCTGCTACCTACAGGTGGAAGGCTGAGGGTGCAAGGTGCTTACTTCCTTGACTGCTGCAAACAGCTTCCAAACAGAAACCCACCCCTTACAGAGCTGGGTCTAGGCATCCTCAAATGAACCTGGCAACCAACCCCAAAAGGTGGGCATGGCAAATGTTGAGAAAACAGACCCAGAAAAATGGGGGGTGGAACAAGCAAACACATGAGGTAGCTGGCCTACTGCTTATGCTTTGTCACCACTAACAGCAACAAAGGCACCAAGTGACCTTGACTTTCTACCAAAGATTTACATACCAGAGGGGGTCTGCATCCCCTGCTCCTCCTTTGGGGAGAATGCCTTACCCATCAACTCCTAGGATCACTGGCTGTCAAGCCTCTCAAAGCATCAACCCAACAGCACTCCTGCTGAGGCTTTCAGACACCCCAAAAAGCCTCCCCACATATCACTCTTAAGTTGTCTCAAGTCACCCATTGGGGATTTAAGAAACCTTTCAGAATGTTTGGCTGAAGCCCACCTGCAATCCAGGAAGGCCCCTCAGCAGCTGGCTGCCCTGCCAGCTTCCCCTCCCACTGAGGCCCACACTGAAGCCCTCCCCTTTGGCCTGTGCTCCACCCCCACAGGCTCAGCAGCAGGCAGGACACGGCGGCATCCAGTCCCACAGCCTTATCTTCAGTTCAGGATGCTGGCTGCCGCTTCAGCCAGTTCACCTTGTTCCTCACAAACACTGAGCACAGGATCACACGTAACACCAGCAATCGCTTCTTCGACATGGGTGGGAAAGGGAAAGGGCCACAAACATCCCTCACCCACTCAGGACCCTGTGGAATTCCATGAATGACCATCACACACAATTCTAACTAAAAAATTATCCTTAGGGGCCTGCCCAGTGATGCAGGGACGTTTTGCTTTGGCGGCCCAGGGCTCACCAGTTCAGATCCTGGGTGCGGACATGTCACCACTTGTCAAGCCATGCCGTAGCAGGCATCCCACATATTAAGTAGAAGAAGATAAGTATGGATGTTAGCTCAGGGCTAATCTTCCTTCAAAAAGAGAAAAAAATTATCCACTCATTTTGCACAGCATACTTTCCAAGTGCGTAACACGAAGGGAGTAGAAACTATGTCTGGCCTGTATAGTTAAGTTTTAGCCACCTGTAACTGGCTGGGAGGCAAGACCTCAGTAGCACATCAATATAAGAAAAAACTCCCTGTGGTGTTCAAACACCAATGTTTTGCAATCCTCATACCAGTCACAACCGATTAAAACAAGAATAGAGGCCAACAACGGTATGTTTCTCAAAGCATCTCCTCAGTAGTTAATTACAAAGGTAAGACATGAAACTTCAGAGGAGAAAAGCTGGCAGACACCAGTGTTAGGTGCTCAGTAATCACCGACGACAGGACACAGGTATCCCTTCTGAAGACACAGCATCACTTAAGAGAACCATGCTCAGACAGGCAAGCCCAGCGCTGGGGACCTTCTAACAACTGGCCTGTAGGACTCAACAGTGTTAAGACAAGAAGGGGCCAGAAGTCTGGGCAGATACTGAAGCTCTCACCACTGCCCAGGCTTAGCTCAACGGCAGCCCAGGGACCCACTTGGCCTTATTTCCCACAAAAACACTCCATATGGTAGCATGGTTTATTACTTTATTATACATTTTTATAAAACGTCCAAACACACTCATACCCCCACTACCATTAGGGAGGGGCTTCACATCTTAATGCAGACCTGGTGATCTTCTAAAGCAGCCCGTACTGTTTTTATACTCTTAAGATACGCCTCTCCCCTCAAGTATTTATATCCCAACTACAAAAACGGAGCTGCAAAGGGTGTATAAAGATAAATGAGATTTTCCTTCTCTTGTTATAGTACAAACACTTCAGGTGACTAGAGAAGCACGAGTAAGAAGGGGGCGAAATCATCTAACTAAGGAACGGAATGTCTATGTTACCTGTAAGAAGCTGAATTACTGGCTGCAATGAAGCAAGTGGTTTGCAGGGACATGGGCACATCAAACAGCAAGACAACGCGTGCCAGGCAATTTGCTTCTACTTGTTTCCAGAAGGCACATGTTTCCTGCACCGTTTCTTAACAACGAAAGACAAATTAGAGGAGAATCCAGTATTTAGATTCTGCCCACTTTGAGGTATTAAACGTATAAGGAAAAGATTAGTTATGTCCAAATAGCATGCAATACAAATATTTTTAAACCAACATGGTTAAGAGTTAAGATTTTTAGAAATCAAAATATTTATTCACAACATGATTTTAAACTAAAGTCGAAGGTAATAAATCTTCCGTGGCAATGATTTAAGTGCAAGTGATGCTGGCTTTCTTCACATTCATGTCCTTCATTCGGAGAAGAGGAGATCAGTTGTTCTTGAACAGGTCAATGCAGCTCTGCAAGAGGGAGACATTGTTCTGGAAGAAAAACAACAAAGCAGAGCAATGAATCGCTGTGGAGTCCAAGACTTCCTATACATCTGTAAGAATTAAATTCACCAACTCAGCTTTTCACAAGTGACTTGAAGCCAACTAAAGTGGGCTGACGCTTTTCTTCATCCAATCACAACTGAGTCACAAACGTAAACCTTTTGCCCCAATTTCCTGTTGGCAAGCTCCTCTCCCTCAGAGGGTCTGGGAGTGCTGCCTGGGGGAGGCTCACCGCTAAAGAGCCAGCGGTCACCCCTCCAACACCTCTGCCGCCCCCACCCCAGGTGTGTCCCCAACACAGTCATGCCAACTGCACTTACTATGACTTAACCTACATGCTATATAAATGAGTTGTTCTGTGAAATCAAAGGCCCTGGAAAGACTGGATAAAAAGTTGCTGAAAATTAGTTATGGATGAGATTAACAAAAGATAAATATTCACATAGAACTTTGAACAAATTGCTTTACAAAGTTCTCACTTTTAGAAAACTTACAACACCCAGAACAGTATGGGTACGATTTATATATAAATCATACTTTAAATTCCAATTTAAAAGGTCATACACAGCATTGCTTTAACCAACGTTATGGCCAGTGCCAGCTCCCGCCTCCAACGGCTCCCTGCTGACCAAAGGGCCACCCTGGCTGCCTGGACCAGACTGCACTTTGCAGTACAATCCTGGCTCCACCCAGGAGCCACCCACCCAAAGGGCCATGCCCAGAAATTCTGAGTGAATGGGTCTGGGCTTCCAAAATTCTTTTAAAAGCTCCCTAATAGATTCTAATGTGCACCCAACATTGAGAACCACTGTTCTCTACCTTTTCTGCACTAAATTAAATTACAGATATTAACTACATAAGGAAGTTTTTCTTCCTTTCTAAGCCAAAAAGTAATTAGTATCAGAAGACACTTAGCAAACTATTTATTTTGAAAAAGGTTTTCCATGAAAATTCCACATAATGAAGAGCTTATAAAGGGTATGATGGATGCGTTCACAAATTATTAGAACAGGTTCTCCAGAGTGTGGCCCACAAGAACTTTGAGGAAGGCAGGGTAGCCACCATCAAGAGAGCTCTGTTCTTGTCAAAAGCAGTATTTCATCAAGACATTATGGATTTTCAGTGGAAAAAATACTTCAACAAATGGCTCTCACCTACAATAAAGGGGATTAAAACCACAAAGCAAACCCCACCTGCCTGATGAAACTGGGATCGTGAATTGGGAAATAACTAGAAAAAAAACCCCGAAAAAGCTGTTGGCTTGCTTTGAAGAAAACACTTACCCTGGCATGCTTTATTTCCAGTTCAGACATTTCAATTAGATTCTTTCTAAATGCTGCCACTCTCTTTCTTTTGAAGTTGACTAGTTCTACAAAAGAAAGTTTACCAAGAAAAGTTGAAAATTTTCATCTTTAACTTCCAAATACCATTCTTACAAATAAATGATCTCTGAAGCTCTGATGTACCACCATATTTTTACTATCGCTGCAATTGGGACACATACCAGACATTTTGGGGACACCAGTGATGTGCTTGCCATTGTCTTCACGTGAGCACTGAAATTTGGAGAATGGCCACTGACTACTTGGAGAATTCTGAACTGGGCAGCCTCACCCTTAACCTCTAGGCATCAACACCTGGAGAGAGGGCTGGGGAGATGTGAGCCATCAATGGCACCACTGTGCCTGCGCCAATGGCTTCTTTGGTTTTGTTTTTTAATGTATTATTTTTAAACTTTGAAAACTGTTACTCTCATGTTCAGACAGCTTTTTGGTAGATACAATCTGTAGGACATGCTACCTTTACAGTTATCCTTTCCTTTCCTACTGCCACTGTCAGAATTCAGTATTAATACCCTATTAGAAATTAGGCTAAACCAAAAGTATGTACTTACTCCCTTCTACACTTTCAAAACTTGGTGAACTGAAGCTCTCTGCCTTGCAGCTTTCACCATCACATCACTCCTTTGGTCACAACCCTCCCTAGCTCAAGCTGGTACTCCAAGGCACTCAGGAGCAAACTCACCCTCCTGTATCATTACAAGTACACAGCACTGTCCAGCAGAAATATAACACAAGCAGCCACATTAACAAGTAAAAACTCACAAAAGATTTTTATAGTAACGTGTTAATGACAATACCTTGAATATACGAGGTTAAATAGGTCTTCCCAGGTGTCAAGATAAACTCGCCTCCTCCCTCTGGGCCTTGTTCCTCAGGACCAGGACTCAATGCTATCCCACCTATCTCCCCCCACACCATTGTTTGTACTATGTTCATTCAACTGATTAATCAGTTCAGCCACAAATCTTAGAAGGAATTTGGACCAACAGCAGACAGGCTAAGACTCACTCAACTCAGCATTCTACAGAATGCTGTACTTTTAAATATACACCCAGGCTTACATATTGAATAAAGAAGATAAAATCTAACACAGGAACAAACCTTAGGCAATAAGGACAGGCAGGCCTACACTGGCACCATTTTAAAGCTTTGTGGTTTTTCTTTAAACTCTTCTAAAAGTGTCAGAGCCACTAAACTCTGGCCTACATAATAACCTAAGATTTCCACTCAGTTAATCATGAACTGTGTTTTCCTTATAAATTTAAATTAGGCGTTACAAAAGGGCAAGATTTTAAGAATATGGAAGCAAGGAGGTGCTTTCTTTGAAAGAATCCAAGACAGCCACGTGAGCATGTCTGCAAGCCATTTGCAAAGTTTTCATAGAGAGAAGCTGCCTCTTACAGTTAAGGCATGATAATCCTGAATAGAAATGAGCTGAGACAAAGGAATAGACCTCTGTGCACTGCTATTATCAGGACATTTCCAAATACGCCTACATTTCGGAACTATAGAGTTCTGAGAAAACAAAGTCTTAAAATGAGATAGGGATTTCTCATGGAAACTGAGTTTTGAGGGGGTGGAGGAACATTCTGAGGGTCAATCAAGTACAGAGTCCTACCATTACATTCACATTCCGGAGGAGTCTTTTTTTTTTTTTTAAAGATTGGCACCTGGGCTAACAACTGTTGCCAATCTTCCCCCCTTTTTCTTTCCTGCTTTATTTCCCACCACCCCGCCCCACCCCGGTACATAGTTGTATATCCTAGTTGCAGATCCCTCCAGTTGTGGGATGCCACCTCAAGGTGGCCTGACGAGCGGTGCCATGTCCGCGCCCAGCAACCGAACCCTGGGATACCACAGTGGAGCGTGCGAACTTAACCACTCGACCACGGAGCCGCCCCCCGGAGGAGTCTTTACACTTTATGCTCTGGCATGTTCTATGGCCCCTGAGAACTAGAGGGCAGTGAGCTCCCCCAAGGAAAAGACTACATATCACACTGATATTTAATGGAAATGGCACACCATCTCCCCATACACTTAAGCTATATTAAAAAGCCTCCTACTCTGGAATGGGGGAAGGCAAGAAAGAACCCTGCAGATAGGGACTGGAACTGAATCATCATTATGGACGCCTGATTCCTCAAGAGTGTGTGTTTAGCTATGTGTATGTGCATATACTCCTACTTTTCCTGGAAGGCAGCTGAAGGGCCTAGAAGCAGAGACACCCCAGGAGCAATGAGCACACTTAGCACCCAAATCTTGTTACTATTCTGTAAGTAAAAAGAACTTGGAAGAAATGGTGATTTCGAGGGCTAGAGGAGAAAGGTGTAAGATTAGCATAAAACTAATTGCGCAAAACAAAGGGACCACCAAAGGGACATGCCAACTTAAAGGTCTTCCCACTGGCTAAGTCTGGTCAATTTGAGCACCAAAATAACTTAGTACAATGAATTTTAACACTATTTTCAAAGATAGGAGTCCGTGACTCTAACACAGATGACAAAGGACATGCGGGAAAGGGAAGGCTTGTGCTTAAAGGATAATGCCAAGTGCTAACTTGGAAAGTGAAAGCGAGAACTGCAGGAGGCAAAAACCACCTTCCTGCAACCACCAGGGCAAAGGCTGGCTCAGGCAAGAATCAGCAACACAGGCTGAATTTGGGGAGGAAGAGTGATCAGGAGTAGGATATATACATGGTCTTAAATTGTCTCCTCAGACTAATTAGTGGCACAGGAAAAAAAGTATTAGGTACACAATGGAGAGAATTGGACAACACTGAATGAGTAATCAAAATTAACACCACAAATAAAGGAAAGATGAACACAACACACCCACAGATGCGATACCCTAAGAAGATGGATTATTTATGTAGCATTCTGTTGGAAATGCATAATCAGAATCTAACCATAAGGAAACAGACTAACTGCAAAGTGAGAAACATTCTATTTGCAAGTTGTTGTTATTACGGTCTTCAAAAAGGCAAATGTCACTGGAAAAAAAAAAAGGCTGCAAAGGGTTCCTTCTAAATTAAAGGAGACTTAAGAGCTATGATATCTACACACAATCCTAATCTGTAGGACATTACTGGGACAACAAAGTGAGAATACAGACAGTAGGTCGTATCGTATCAAAGTTCACCACAGTTGCTAACTGTACTGTAGGGATCTAAGAGATACACACAACAAAAATTTTAGGGATAAAGGACCACGGTGTGTACACCTTAACCTCAAATGGTTCAAGAACAAAAAGCCAGATGTGTGCATAAACACACACATGTGGGAGCACACGTGCATGTGCAAGTGACAAAGGGGCAAACCGGATAGCTAGGTGACTCCAAGGATATACGGGTGTTCCTCGTACTATTTGTGCCATTTCTCTCTGTAAGCTTGAAATTATTTTCAAATAAAAAGCAAAAAGTAAAGAGTAGCTCTGCTCAACCTTCTTTTGCAGATTCAGAAAGCTGTTCAAATTTCTGGCAGCATTCCTGCTGGTGTGCTTCAGCCAACTTGACGTCTCTGCTTTTTAACCGGGCCTTATCCAAGGCTTTGTTTGAGTTCTCATAGTCAATGAGGGCTTTAGTGCGTCTGTATAAGAGATCCTGAAAAGAAAATTAACATACATGACATGGTAGTTAAACCTATCCTAAAAAATCTCTAGAGAACAAAACAGGAAGAATAAACATCTAACCTACTCCAAAAAATAGCCCAAGTACCACAGTGCCAGTGCCCTGCCTGAAATGTTGGACCACAAGAATCCAACTAACTCTACCCCTCCCCATTATTCTTATTATTTTTAATCTCAAGATTAGGCTGTGAACAGCAAGTCTTACAGCACCGTCGAGAGCTTTTTCAGATTTCTTTATATGGATCAAGAAAAAACCCCCAACAGTGAAGACGAAAAGATTTTTTTTCCTAGTTGATTCAACTATTTTAAGTAATTTCAGCAAGTTAACCACTGTGTATCAGAACACGTACAGTTACTGCTGGGCAAGTCAAGCGAGGCCGTTAGAGCACAGGGGGGCAATGAGGTATGACAGACACATGAGGTTCAATATACAACTATGTCTACTGTTGTGCACACTCAAAAAACTTATGTTTTTTGTCCGCTCTCAAGTCCATTAAAGTAGAGGATGAACTATAACAGATACAGTCTAAACTGTATAAAAAATATCCAAATATAAGACTAAGGAAACATGAAAGACAAATTAACTACAATAAACCAAACTATGGGGAAAATAATGAATTTCTACTTCCTGATGTTTTCTCCTTAGATATTTGCCTGTGTAATTTTACGTTGCCTGATTTAGTATAATGTACGAAACTAATTGAAACATTTTTGTTCAGGGCAGCGTAGATAGTGAAGGCATGTTTCACTCCCAAAGGTCATCCTGTTTATCACTTAGTCTTGCTTCTGCTAAATAATGCTTTAGGACTCAAAGGCTGCGGTGATAACTGCAATTCAGGAAAAACTCAAACTGAAAAATATTTTCTGCCTCAGAAATGGCCCTTTGGGCTTGAGTTTAGTTATGTCCCGCATGTAATAACCTATTATCCCCCAAACTATTATCTGTCTACTCAGCACCATCCCTCCTGATCCCAAGCAATACAAAGTAAGGACACAATACAACAAAAAGGCATGTCCCCATGAAAAGATTTCAACCTGGGGCAGGCCCCGGGGCCAAGTGGTTAAGTTCACGCCCTCTGCTTCGGTGGCGCAGGGTTTCGTAGGTTTGGATCCTGGGTGTGTATATGGCACTGCTCGTCAAGCCATGCTGAGGCAGCATCCCACGTGCCACAACTAGAAGGACCCACAACTAAAAACACACAACTATGTTCTGGGGGACTTTGGGAGAAAAAGGAAAAACAAAATCTTAAAAAAAAAAAATTTCAACCTAAAACGGGACTGGAGGATAGGAAATGGAGAATCTCATGCATGTGCCCTCAGAGAGGAATTTAACTGAGAGACTGATTTCCCATAAAACACCTGATTTACAGAAGACCAAGACTCCTCTCTGAACCAATGAACTTACCGCTT
The DNA here is from genome assembly GCF_037783145.1 of Equus przewalskii. NCBI lineage: Eukaryota > Metazoa > Chordata > Mammalia > Perissodactyla > Equidae > Equus > Equus przewalskii. The sequence goes on along the minus strand of NC_091851.1, from coordinate 6,759,393 downwards.
GGACTCAGGCTGAACTTCCTACCATGTGTGCTCCTGGACCGCAAATACAGCCCACCACAAGCCCACAACGGACTCATCTGCAGCTTGCTACAGCCTAAGTTTCCTGAATCACAATTTCTCTGCTATTTCTGAATAAACCCAATTTCTGGTAACTTGAGCTTGCCTCAGTTTATCTCGTTAGGTTGATATCACTTATACAAACAATCCCGACAAATTCCTATCTTCCTTCATTTTTAACAAAAAGAATACATCACTAACACAAGACCTCTTCTGGGTCACAGCAAAGTGGTCTCGCAGTACTGAGAGTTAAAGAACTCCTGCCTTACCTTTGCAGCCTCTATGTTGAGCATGTAGTATCGAAGGAGTTCTGTCAGCTTTAAATCTTCGTCTGAGGAGACACGACTCTCTACTTTCTATTTAAAAAAGGAAAGGTCACCATCATTAGGCAGAATGCTACAGATTATGAAACGTGTTATGAAGACCAACATAAAAGTCCTTACCCTAAGTTTTTCAAAAAGTTCAGCAACCTTCAAGAGGTACCTGAAAATAAACACATGATTTTGGTTTATCAAAAGAATGATACCACATTTGGTATAGAAGTGCTGAGTCCCTGACAAATGTCCTAGAAGTGTCTGCTACGTTCAGAGGGTGTGTAAGATTTGAGTGCGGGAGACTATCGACTACACTTGATGAGCCTGTACTGAAGAGCGGAACTGAAACTATATAGTTATTACTCATTAGACTTTTCATTACACCACCCAGTGGTTTTCGACTAAGGGATTAGGAGAAATGCTTTTCCAACACAAACTTACTTTTTGATGACGGTGGGCTCTTCTAAAGCCAGGCTATGCAGACAGGCTGCAGTGTGGATATAGTCATCTGCAACATCTGCAGAAACAAGGACAGCCCTTTTTAGAGGAACAGAGCTGGTACATTAGCAAAGCTAAGTGGCTAGTGGGCAAATTCTATTTACTTTTATGAGATCTGGTCATTTTGTCAGCTTTTGCACACGAATCCTTGATCCTATTATAATAGTTAATGAGGAAATTCTTCTCTTGCTCAAAGAAGTCATCTACCTCCTAAAAGGGAGGAAAAAAAAGAAATTTAAGCAGCACAACTTTTAAGACTATACGTATTTTGTATTAGAAGAAACATTAAGGAAATAAGCTTATGCATAACAAGTATAACCTTTACAGACCAGGGAAATACAAACTGACAAGATACCATTTCATATTCAAGATTAGCAAAAATCAAGTGCTGGCAGGATAAGTCAACAGAGAACCATTTTAAAGAGCCATTTAGCAATGCCCAGGAAAACCTGGGGGTGGGGGAGGATGTGGCTGGTTCCAGACTGGGAGGCAATGCTGGCACCTGGTTGGCATGGACAGGGATGCCAAACATTTTGCAATGCACAAGAACAGGACAGTCTTGTACACTTTACACCAATGAGATAGTCCAAGAGTTTCCAAATTTCTGACAATGCCCTCTCTACTCAGCACCTATATTCTGGGCACCTTACTCAAACCCTAAAGTGGCAAAGGCAGACACCAGATAGTAACTGTTAAGGTAATTTAGTTTTAAGGGGGAGGGAAGTGCGGCTGAGGAGTGAAGAAATAAATAGCACCTGTGAAGGTAATAAGAGATTGTATATTGATTTCATTTGCTAGAACAGCACTATCCAATTCAAATACGTGAACCACACGAGCCATTTAAAAATTTTCTAGTAGTCACATTATACAAAGAAACAGGTGAAATTACTTTTAATATTCTACTTAACTCAGTATATCCGAAACACAAAACATTAGTGAGATATTTTACATTCTTCTCTTGGTATCAAGTCTTTAAAATCTAGTAGGTAAATGAAATTAAAAATTTAATCCCTTAATCGCACCAGCTATCTACATATCAACTGCCACATGTTACTGGGGATATACCAAAATGGACAGTGTAGTTATGGAGAATGGCATGAAATACTGATCTTGTAGCTTGTTTTTTTTCTTTTAAAAAAATAATGGAGTAATCTCTCTCCTTACAGAAAAGGAGAAAATAAAGACTTAAGTGTGGGGAGGTTCTTATCCCTTTCTCCTGGGAGAGAACAGGGTATTTTGGGAAAGTAAGTGAAAATCCAATGAGTAGATGAAAACTTCTCAAATTTATTTACATTTCTGAGGTTAATAGTACTTGTTTCACAAATCTCTCTTCTGAAGAAATAAAAGGCCATCTATTCACATTAAGAATTTTCTAAAACAGTGAAAGCCACTTACCTTAACTCCAGAAAAAAGGACTTCATCAGCACTTTTCACTACACTTTTGAAAAAGCCACCAAACATCTCTTTGGTATTTTTCCGCCTAACACTTAGCTGAAGAGAGAGAATTCCAAAATAAGAGTTTATGGTATGTATATTTTTCTAGGTTCTTTTAAAGACATCCTGAGTATATTCCAAGTAATACTGTTTACTAGTACAGGCATACACATAAGCTAACTTTGAGTCCATCTTAACCACCAGATCTAAAATACTGAATAAAGAGCTAAACCTAAACGCAGGGCATAATTCTAGAAGTGTGGCTTAAGAGGTATTTTGAAAAACTATCTAGGCACCAAGACTCAGGGGCTTTTAAATCCTTGTAGAATTATTGTCCTGTCTATGTTGTTTATCAAACTTCACTGGTTAGAGGACGTTGAGGAAATTTCTAAGTCAGGTCTTACCCTCATACATATTAAGTAACAAGAAACATATTTATTTTTAAAAAAGCATAGAAGTCTCCTTTCAACAAAAAGCCAAGAAGAAAACAAATGTGGATCAACTGAAGTTCCCTCCAACAATCCCAAACTTAACTGGAGGAGAAAACGAGTTTTTACAAGGGTTTCGAGAAAGTTCAAAATCTTTAAGCAATGTTTTATGAAAATCCCTACACTATGGATCTATGTGGAGGGGAAAGTGGCATCTAAAAAGGGCTTCCATTGTGTTGGTAAGTCAGATCTTTAAAAAGTATACTTTTAAGTATAGCTTTGTACATTTTAACTCAATCATTGAAAGGGAACAAAAGTGCCTTACATCCTGATCATATTCCAGGAAAACATGGAAGTTGCGATCTTTACTGAGAATAGGGTGCGAAGAGAGCCGCTGAAGAAAGACTTCGTGGGAGGACACAGTCTTCTTAAAGACAGCAAGATATTCACTGAAAGAGAAGTGCACAGGCATTCACTTGGCACCTCTCAACTAACTGACCGATCCCGACCCCAGTTATCTCATCATTATGCTCATGACACTAAGCAAAATAGCTGAAGTGGACCAAAACATTTTTAGCACAACTTTCTATCTAATTAGGTAAAAAGGCAAGCTGAAAATTTTGCAATCTGTGGAATGAGCTAACCAAAGGGAAACGTGGTATTGTAATGAGTTGACAGAACAAGTCTGTGAAGCCCCAAACCTACATGCAATTCCTGCTAGACACAATCCCTGTATCTAGCAGCCAAAGACCGCTAGTGTCTTTAAAACAATGAACACCCTTTACATTGGCAGCCATGGACGCAGCATTGAGTCTAACAAGGCTTGGAATTATCAGAAATTATAAAGTGACTTTAACTCAATCTAGAGACTAAAGATCACTCTAAACAACCCAGTGATAGGAACTTGAGCCCTTGGTGCTGATGCTTTATCCTCAGAGCTGAGCATTACAGTCACTCAAGTGTGTGCTGAATGATTCAGTACCTGGAGGCGTGTGACCGCCAGCCCTACATAATAAGGGCTTGGGACAGAGCCCTGAAGAGACCTGCGGAAATGGGCACCGGAATTCCAACACACTGATGGTGGAAGAGGGGCGGGAGCCAAGGTAAACAAGTCCAAAGATGGTTTCAGAACAAACTTTAACGCAACCCCCAACTATGATACAGAATAAAGAATCCTTTTTTATTTGAAATAATTAAATCACAACAGATAGAAGATACGCTTCCTGTGGGCCTGCACTTCTTTCAAACCATGAATGTGGTTATTATTTAGACTTTCTTTGTAACTGCATTCACTGCAATCTAGTTTCAAATATACTTTTAGTAACCAAGCTTCAGGGATGAAAGCTTCGTATATTATCCAAAGCCTGAAGAATTACTTATATGGGAAGGGGCCGGCCCTGTGGCCGGGTGGTTAAGATTGCACGCTCTGCTTTGGCAGCCCAGGGTTTCACCAGTTTGGATCCTGGGTGCAGACCTAGCAACGCTCATCATGTCATGCTGAGGCAGCGTCCCACACAGCACAACCAGAAGGACCTACAACTAGAATACGCAACTATGTACTGGGGGGCTTTGGGGAGAAGAAAAGAAAACAAAACACTAACAAAAAGGATTAGTAAAGATAGGAAGGTTTATTTACTTCTTCACTATGCCAGACCAGGATTCCATAACAAGTACCACCAACCCAGGGAGAACAACTAGTCTACCCAGTGCCACTAGTCTCAGGGAGTCGACGTCTAAAGTACAAAGACCATGCTCCACATTCCACAAGACGCAGTTTTAGAAGACAGCACTAGGCAACTAATTAACTGCTATACTTTTACAAAGTTAGTTATCCGGTTCTTTTTATTTCTGTACATCACCACTTTTCTTCTCCTCAGAAGATTTAAGCCCCATCAAGAAAACCCACTTACGCTTCCAACTCTTGCTTCATCTTGGCAAATTCTTCTTTGGTCATAGACCCTTCACCCTCTCCCAGTTTCTGCATCTTCTCTCGAGGGCCATCAAAGTCAGGCTTTGTAGGAGCAGGTGGAATCTGCAGCAGAGGCAGGAAACTCATGAGCATCCTCGTCCCAGCAGTTGCTGTTCTAGTCGGTGCCTATGCACAGGAGGCAGCTAGTCCAGCAGCTCCTCTCTTAACCATATTCCTTTGGCCATCTAAAAGTGTCCTCCCCACAACTGGGCGCTAACTTTGATATCATTTGTTCAGTTTACCCATTACAGACAATTGGTAGGGTACAAAAGCGTTTATCCTGCTTTAATGTCAGTTTAAAACACATATATTACAATCAATGCTAAAATGAAGCTGATGAAATACCATCAAGATCATACAGTCTCTAGCCTTCAAGAGGAATTTTTAATTCCAGAGGATAATCAAAAGATTCTAATTTTGAATGAACAGAACATTCTTCAACACAAGCATCAGCACTAATTTTGTTTAATTATTTGGCCGGATTCTTCAGTCTGTCTGGCAGGATAAGCCACACTTAATTCTTTAAAACTGGCTAAGTCTCATCCCATAGCCACACATCAGCTCTCAAGGGCTGAGCACAAAGACAAGTGCCTCATCACTCCTTAAGTCAAGTACAACACTTTTGATAAACCTATTGCATACCATCGCCAATACTGAGGTTTTCCTAGAAATCAATTCTACTTGATGCCTAAAGGAAAATGCCAGAGAAACAACGAACTCAAAAGTATAAGACTCAAATCATGAAAAGGTTTATCCTCGTATGTTGTACAGAATGTAAGACTCTGCTGCATCTCATAGCTGCTAACACTATTCTTATATATTTTAGACTTTACCAGAAACAGTACATAGTCTAGTTGGCAGATGAAATCACTGTTTTCACAATCCATTACAAAAAGTAGATAAAAGTCTCTTTAAGCAAAAGGAACAGCAAAGTAGAAGAAACAGCTTCAGTAATTATTTGATTTTCCAAAATGCACTTACAATAAGCCCAGCATAGTCTGTAGTTTCAATAAGAGTGTCATGTAGCCACACAAAGTCTTCATGTTGCCTCGTAACAGAAAACTCCGGGCTCTGAAACGCGGGCAGCGTGGTCTGTAGAGAAAGGAGTGAGGAGTTAACTGCTAACCACTTTTAGATAAGTGGAGTGGGTTTCCCCGGCTGCACTATGAGGAAACTCTGAATAAAACATCACACTGAGATCCAGCAAATAAAAAAGCAGCAACACATAATCTCCCTGCCACTAGGAAAGTCATCGCGAAAGATTCCAGTTTTTTTTTTAAGGAATTCTTTTCACAAAACTCCACCTTTCAGGTCAACTCAAACAGATATAATCGTGTAGTCTTCACGCTGCCTCCTGAGTAACTGAGGTATGCTAATCAAGCCACCAATGTATTAAGAGAAAACCACGTGGGGAAGGACCTTATAGACAGCACGGATCTATGCTGGAGGTGGCATACACCAAGAGCTCTAGCATCAAACTGCCTGATTCAAATTGTGCGGTAGCCACGTCCTTTATTTAACTGTGGGCCACGGTTTCCTCACTTGTAAAATGGGGATAATGGAATACCATCATAAGGCTGTTACAGAGCATTCAATGTATTTTTTTTTAAACTAGTGTGGAAGATAAAGGAGGCTGAAAACGTTCCTGGAAGGACCGACTCTGAGAAATTAAAACTTTCCATGTTTTTCAGATTGGCATATTGCTTTTGTCAAATTAAAAATTTGGAGGAAAAAAGTCTTTTGCATCACAAGAAATAGGGGGATGGAGCCAGCCCCATGGCATAGCAGTCAAGCTCGGCACCTTCCACTTTGGCAGCCAGGATTTGCAGGTTCAGATCCTGGGTGCAGACCTACACCACTCATCAGCCATGCTGTGGTGGCAACCCACATATAAAATGGAGGAAGACTGGCACAGATATTAGCTCAGGGCTAATATTCCTCAGCAAAAAAATTAGCTGGGGTGAAGGCCAGAAACTTAGTAAACATGGGAAAAGCAAGCACTTCCTAGGCATGCAAATTAAAAACAAAGGTGGAAGATTCGAGCTGTGCTGACAGGTGGCTCCACACACATCACTTTGCATGGTTTGCTTCCTCATGGAGTAGAGTTCAAGCCACACTTAATTACATCAGCAATGCCCACAGCCCTAGGGCTCCACCATAGTGGAAAATGCTGAAGCAAGAGCACTCATCTGACGCTCACTACAAGAAAGATAAGGGAAGTTCTCACTTGGCAGCAGTGCTACACTGCAAACAAATAGCAACCATTTCGGTTCAGGGTGTCTCCTTTCACATCCACTGTGAATAACAAAGCTGTAACCCAGCATTGTTTTTATGACTGAAGTCATTCTGTCACTTACCTTGGTGTGCACTGTAAATTTGACCTTATCTCTCTCACTGAGTGCATCAGGTATATCAATCTGAAGCGAGGGATCAATATTCAGGTCCACAGATACAGATCTCAGCTGAAATACAATTTTTGGGGGGGCTATTAGTCTCAAATTCATTTTATTCCTAAAAAAAAGTATTCTTCCAAAAGTAGGAGCTAGTAATTAAAAAGCAGTGTCTACAAGATCATTTAGAACCAAGCCAGTTGAGACATATTCTAAGTTTATTTGAAAGTGTGGGGAAACCTGCTCTTAAATGCACAGATGGATCCCAAGTATTCCTGTAATCAGAATGAAGTAACTATATGATTCCATTATCAGGTCTGTTACATTTTCTGTCTACATGAAAAATACATTTAATCAAATACTTAAACTGGACTAAGGCCTGAACTAGATAGAATGAAATCTTGAACTTCCTACATAAATGCCCAAACAAAGAACCTTCAAGAGACATTGATCAGAGTGTAGATCTATCCGAAAGAAGTTTAGAGACCAGGAAAACGCAGAGAAGGCACAGAGAACAGTCATGTGGTATGGGATCCTGGGTGGAAAGTTAAGAAAAATCCAACTCAAGAGTGGACCTATTTATATTCAGGGACTGTTTTCAAAGAGATGAAAAATCTAGACACAAGAGGTGAATTGTAAAAACTAACGAAGGTCTTAATTAGCAGAATCCCACCGTGATTACACGTAAGTGACAAGTGTGAACACTGTCCTGGAAGCAAAAGTAACTGATTTTGTGAGTTGGAAATTCAGAAGAAAATAACACCCAACTCCATTTTTGACAGTTTAAAAAAGAATTTTGGGGAGAACTGGAACGTTATGAACAAGTGATTAAAATGGTTTTCCCACTAAATTTAAAGTATGATAAATTCCCTAATTCTTAAAGCAGACAAAGCTGACGGTCAATCTGAGGACCTGCCACAGATGAGGCATAAGAAACTTCATGGGCTAAGCATCTCACGTCCTCCTGGCCTCTCCTCTTAAACTGTAAGCTAGTACTAAAGCAAAGCTGTCACAACACTGTAGACTACTGAACACAGGGCAAATGCCCAGTGAAGGCTGGAATTAAAAGGATGAGAGACGAGGCAATACTGAGGTATTTCCCTCTAAATCCCTTTGGATTCTTTTCTTCAAAATAAAAAGTTCAAGACGAAGGACTGATGAACTTAAACTTGTGAAACTAGAAAAACTAGTTGAATCACGTATATAAAAGGATTAAACAGAGGCTGGCCTGATGGTGTGGTGGTGAAGTTCGTGCCTTCCACTTCGGCAGCCAGAGGTTCGCAGGTTCCGATCCCAGGCGCAGACCCAGCACCGCTCGTCAAGCCATGCTGTGGCGGCATCCCACGTGAGACAGAGGAAGACTGGCACAGATGTTAGCTCAGGGCCAAACTTCCTCACACACAAAAAAGTTTTTAATTGCAAAAACCAGAGTTAACCCTACAACAATGGCTTTCCTCTAGGAGATAAGCTTCAAGTTCTGTTACCAGAACATGATTTTAACATCAGATGTTGGTCAAGATCACAATATAACAGTCCCTCCCATCTCAACCTAAATACTTCTTTCAAATGAATACTTGATGACTCCTATGAACTATTTGCTTATTTGGCTTAATTTCCACATGTCCATTTATGAGATCTCTGCAAACAAAGATAAAGCTTCAAGGTCAAGGATACTTCATTTTATCACAACTGTGACTCTAGCTCTGACTTATTTCTGATAAAAGCTTCCTTCCTTCTGATAATTTACCACTGGGCAAATACAGTTCAAAAAGACCTCAAAATATACACTAAAATCTGATCGTAGAGAATATTCACCACCCCACCTATCTTATGTTGACAGCTGTCAGAGTCAGTACAAGAATAAAGCAGGGCAGGTATAAAAGGGGCAACAGACACAGGTGGAAAGATACGGCAGCCCAAGGGACAAATCTAAGGTGCATTTCCCTGAGCTCAGCAACACCACCATGTTTCCTGAGACTCCGTTTCCTAAAGAAGTCACAAGTCCTGGTTTCTAGCCATCTCTCAGTTTCTGAACATGCTGACAAATCCATTTTGGTTCACTACAAGCCAAGCAAAATCAGTGAGCCTGAGAGCTCCACAAGGACCACCTTTGGAATCAGGGTTGGAGGATCCAAGGGGAACGTAATCTAGTAAATGGCATGCGTTAAAGCACCAGTCAAAGCTACAAAGGTCTTTACCAGCTGCTTTTCGTTCCACTGAACAATTATCTTCTGGTTTCACTTCTTTCCCCATACTCCCAACTGTTATTGAGGTAACAGTCCAGACTATTTACTATACAACTATCTTCCTTCCTTGTCAGCACAGAAATAGTTTTTCGGTATAAGAGTGCAATGAGGACAAAAAATAATGACAACTGATGGAGGTTTTGAAAGACTGCCCTACAACAGGATAATCAAGCACTCAAGCTTCTCCAGCAGTAAGCTTTTTTGCCTGGACCTATCACCAGAGGAAGAGTCAACTCAAACAAAAATCCAATCACATGACACGATAGCCCTAACCACCCAAAACCAAAACAACACAACACAAAATATAGACAACATGGAAAAGTCTGCATTTGGGCCTTAAGGAATTGTCTGAAAAGATCTTGGCAAAATTCTGAGCATTCAGGCCATGACCAACTCAGTGGTCCCCATTCACAAGTTAACTAACTTCCTCACATTGTAGCATACAAACCTCCAGACAATGAAGCAGATAAATCATCAAGGAGTAAAAAGTTGTGAAATGTTTAAAGCTTCAAAGTCAGTGCTGTATCCTCACTCCGGAAGCACCAAGTGTGATTAAAAGCTCAGCATTCCTCCTGCTTAGTCAATAAAACCAACATCCCAGAGCCCCATGCTACTTAGTATTTATATTTATATTCATATATTTAGTACTTGCTAAATAAATCACCAGGATGGAAGGGAAGGAGTGGGTGGCACCCTACCATATACTTCTCTCATAGCCACCTTTATCCCCTATCCTAAATAAGCACCTAGAGTACTACCTTGTCCTGCTGGACAAGGGTGAGTCTGACTTGGGCTATAGATGTCAAAATGCCTTGCTAGAATAGCTGTTTAAATCAGTGGGGATTCAGAACCAAGCCCAACCTTATGTATGTATGCTGATTTTTCCATTTCCCAGTTCTCTTAGGTCACTTCTGAGAACCAAATTTAAAACATACCTACTCTCAAAGGATGGAATGTTAAGTTTTAAAACTGACTTTTCATAGATTCCTACTGAAGCCACTGCATCACATACCCAAAGTTTTAGACAGAGTTTCAGTCCCCAACGTACTTCCCTCCTCCAGATTAATCCTTATAGTAAGGACAGAAGAAAACAAACGGGTAAACAAGCATTGCTTCATTTGGAAAGCAAATTTTTAAGTGTTTTTAAGAAATCCGAAAGCTTGGTAAGAGAGTCTAAAAAGGAAAAAAACTGATAGAAAAATTTCTGTGCATTTCCTCACCTGCTCATCAGCCTCCCAGTTGGGGCAGCTGACACTGGCTGCCACACAACTCCACAGGCACTCTCCCTGCTAAGGACCACTTTTGGTCCGAATCTCACTATGACTCACTTTGCTACAAGACTGAACACAATCTGCAAAACTCCCTCTTCAAGGGGTTTCATGGCTCACAGATGGCAAAGGGCATCTATGTGACTGGACAACACAGAAGGCTAGATTCTGAAATGCAAACCCAAGGTGGGAACAGAGAAGACATATACAGAAGGTAAAAAATGTTGTTACGGTGACTACAGACCTGAGTTTACACTAGTGCCATACGGCCAATGTGACAAGACACAATGGGAAGAAATCATCTCCACACTCACACTGATCTGCCAGAATGGGAGCTAGCTGAATAGCAATTTAAATCGAACCAGTTTTGTACACAATATTAACTAGTCAAATATGCCAGTCCCCACATTGTCAACTTAACTCGGCTGCAAGGAAACTACTATAAACAGGGAAAAAAAATAAAGACTACTTGTATACATTTAAATTACTTCCTAGTGTCCCTTCCCAAAGCAGAAATGCACTTAGCCACACAAGCTGCATTAGTGTGTCTTCCCTTCAAATTGTTTCTCTCGCCTCTCTAAGGATTTCGTTTTGTTATCCTTTACCCCACGGCCCAAAGAACTAAGACCCCTACACCAGGAAGAGGGCCAACATGACAAGTCATCCATGAATGGTAAATTGGCAGCATGGAGCCAAAACAGAGGCAAGAAGCCTGCCTTCTTTTGGTCACAGGAAGCAAGAAACAGGGTATATCTCAGCTAGAAAGGTATGCATACCTTGCCTAGTCCAATACTCACTAATGAGGAAATAAATCCAAAAATGTTACACTACACACTCTATGTATGCATTAATTTCCAAAAACAAGACTCACTGGATACATACTTATGAAACAACATGTATTACTTTGTTACTGTTTCAACTCAACAGGAAAGTGCTCTACAAGAAACTTTAAAACCATATCCTTTCTCCAAATCCCTTTATTGTACTTGAAATGTTAGTTTTCTTCCATCCTGAAGGTAACTAAAACCTGTTTATCTATATTCTATCCCAGCTTTTCATAGTGGCACTGGTGCGTACAAAACAACTGAATCGACTATAAGCAATATAGGAGCTCTGATTTCACAGGTATTTGTTCTCATCTCCTGCCCCACTCCCCCGACGCGGTTCTCCCCTTCCTATAATTTATACCTGCCAATAAATATCTTAGTCCACAAGGACAACAGAACCAAAGACTTCTAGAAAATCTCAGTCTACTAACATTGGTAACAGCTATGGAAGTTAGTCATAAGCTTGAAAAATTAGATAAAGAGCTGCAGCAAGTGATCAGATTTCCACCACTCATCTTGGTGAGATGAGACCCCAAGGGACCCATCCCTGCTGACACCAACCATTCTTACCAGTAGTCCACCAACACACAAGCTGTCCACAGTAGAACACCACAGACTGCCGGGTGTTTGGAGGCTACGTAACCCCGAGTTCCTAGAACAGGAACCGAGGCTTGGAAGAAGATCAGTGCAGCGCACTCAGCGAATGGATAAACTGAATCATCATTTCACAAGGCTGCAAGCCCATTACTAGTCAAATCCCAACACGGAACCAGAAAGAAGTTTAAACTAAATTCCTGGTTTAAATAACATTCAATGCAAAAAATCCATCTAGTTACTAGATACTTGGATTATCTTCAAATGAATTAACAAAGCAAGAGTTGAATTATTCGGATGTAAGATCTCCTAGCACAGAAATTCTACTGGAGTCAACACGTCACTGTTAGAGGAAGCAGCTACAACAAATGAAAAACTAATTTCTTACATTCAAGGCTGAAGTCCTTCACTTACTGCCCACTTCCACCAAGCATCCCTCCCAAAAGTTCCCTGGGGTATTAAGTTCACAGTACTCTGCTACAAATTTGACACGTCACACATTACTCATTGTTGATGAGGGTTATTTAAGAACATTCACTGCCTGACCTTTATGATCTACCCAAGATGAAATAGAAACAGGTTTGAGAATAAAAAACAATTTACCTTCACTACCAACAAAGATGACTCAGCAGGATGGATAGAGCTGTCTGAGCTTAAGCCTGTGTCATGTGTTTGAGACACAATTGGCATGAAAGAGAAAAGGATGCCTGCTTCGTGGTGGGATTTCTTCCACTTTGAGTGGGAGGTACTATACATTTCCCAGATCATTCAGATGTAAATATTCCACTACCTCATTTTATCACTCGGATATCTGACAGCCACTAGGACAATGTTCCAGCTTTGTACTGCTCTTCATGAAAGACCGAGAGAAAGCTGTAAAGCTGGTGATAGCTGCATTTGTACTCCTCACCATTTACACTGATGGGAATGAAGGCTTAAGGGTCTGCCTAAACACGTAAACTGTAAACTCTTCAGACAGAAGATGCATACCACAGATTACCATAAGCAGCTATTTCAGAGAAAATTATACTTTTCTCTCCAGACCACATAGCAGCGCCTGAAAAAGTTACATCAAATTTGCAAAAAGAAACAAAAGGGGGAGTGTCAAGCCAAGGACCCAATTTCTCCACCGAGTTCAGTTCAGTCCTTCCTCTACCTCTCAAACTGAAACTTACACACTCCTCCCTGGGTATTTACCGTCATGAAACAGTTGACAAATTCCATGTCCCTCTTTTAGGAGGGATGTCTTCTTAAGAGTAAGTCAATGGCCAACCAGAAAGTAAGTGTTGGCGGTGAAGTAGCAGCTTTTTGGAAGCTAGATCACGCAGAGAAACTTCTCAATTTATACTTTAAAAAATAAGTTTGCCACATTCATGTGAGACACAACATCCTATAGCCATCTTCCTTCACTGTTTCAAAAAGACAGAACTTGCAAAGCTCTGGAATACTTTCCTCAAAATAAGTGGGTTCAGTAAAAGTTACGTTGTTTCCCTAAATACTACCTAACTTCATTGCATGTGCCTTTCCCACTGGTTATCTGGAGCATTCAGGGTACTAACCTATGGGAGGTATCTTGCCTAACTTTCTCAAGCAATGAGGCCCTGACAACACAGAAAGCAAATTGTTCCAAAAGGAGGATTTTAAGCCAAATTTTACCCTGCAGCACATTTCTCAGTGAGCTTCAACTCTGGGCCACAATGCTTTGCGGGTGCTGTGGCATCAGGGCTTCAGGTTTCCCTTGTCCAAAGTGGGCATGAACTCTAACATAGGAACCGCCTGGCTGTCTCACTGTAACCCTCAACTGCCGAGAACCCGCTGAGGACAACCACTTTTTGATAGGGTTCCTCAGTATTAGGGGGGAAGCTAATTCCCAATAATTGACCAAAGACAGTCAATTATGCTTATGTTCTATACAGCACGCTATTTTCTTAGAATTTATCAATCGCAGACCTGAAAAAACTTGAGACAAACTGGCACACAAGATTAGCCTGTCATACGTTCTGTGTCACCCATAACATCACACCTTTTTAGAAGAGTTTAAACCAGTGATTCTCAACCAAGGGACACTTGAGAACGTCTGCATGTATTTTTGACTGTCACTACTGAAGGGAAAGGACCTACTGCCACCCAGTAGAGACCAGGGATCTTGCTAAACACTAGACACTGCACACGACAATTCCCCACAACAAAAAATTACCAAGCCCAAAACGCCAACAGTGTGCAGGCTGAGTAATCCTGGTTAAACTAAAGACTACACTAGATGTTAGTCACTTACTAGATCTCACACCAAACGAGAATTTAGATCTCAGAATCTAGAAAATTCTATAATAGCCTCCCTTGGCCATTTCTTCCTACAGTCAAAAAAAAAAAAAAAAAAAAAAGTGAGCAGATCGTGACCTGCTTAAGTAGTATTCACAAATGGGGATCTCAAGACACTGTGTGCAAGTTACTGATCCAGAACTAAGGCTTGGGCAGCTCTGATAAGTCATGCCTCCTGAGTTCAAAAAAGAAAAATGAACCCAAGCAATTAAGTGTAACAGAAAACTTTATAGTCCATAAAAATTAGTGAATTTGGACTTGCTGCAGTAGTGGGCAAAGTTCAGGATTGCTTCTATACTAACAAACTGTAGGACACTTCTATCCAAGCTAGTGAAGAGTACAGTATCCTTAGAGACAACTTCCACATGAGTTAACAAAAAGCTAGCTGCAAACCAGAGCACTAATGACTGGCTCTGCGAAGAGAAACCATCCACCCAAAGCCTGTGTAACCACCTAGTCAAACTTAAGGCCAAAGTGTAATAGCACCAGGCTGTAAGGGCTATCATCTAGCCTACGCAAAGCTTTTCCTAGCTGCTCAACTTATTCCAGTCCATTAGCAATTAAAAATCATAAAAAGTCTTGGGAGGCAATCACGAGCCACGTTCAATTTGCCATAGGTTTGCCAGACTAACGGGAACGAGACACATCACCACATTAAGATGCACACTGAATCTGTGAGTGGGAACCTATCCACAATGCCCAGCTATTTAAATGACTTTTTGGTAAAACAGAAGGCCTGAGACCTAGAAGGCGCAAAATGACTGAAGACCAGAGTAACTCTTAATTTTTATGGGAACAAGGTTCTGCACAATCTCCAATTATTTCCCTCAACCTACTGAAAACTCTAGACACCGGACAACTTTCATCCATTGGGGGCAGAGGGCGCTAAACAGTACTACTTTATCATGAAGATGAGGCCTAATGTTGCTAATACTTCAGTTAACCTTTTCAGGAGCCAGCTTTGGTAAAACCATACTTTTCTAAATTTAAAGATCAAAATACAATCTTTCCTATCAGTAGAAGACTAGTTAAAAACCAAGTTAATCGCACAACTCTTCCCCTAAACTGCTTTTTGGGAAAAGGGACAAATCCCAACACCCTCAACTAAAGGATGCAACTAAATGCAGTGTCAGGCTGCCAGATACAGGCTAATGCTCCTTCCAGTTTTGCTCAACTAGCCCAAAACAAGTACTGCACAAGGATTCAAAATCCTCAAGAATCAAGTACGTCCCCTACTTTATTAGTGAGTCAAAGCCCCAGGAACGCCTATCCTCATGGAAATTCCAAAGCAAATAATCAAAGTTTAAACTTAAGACATTTTGGTAAAAATGTAAAATATTTCAGTTGACTAACAAAGCTGTACTACAGAAAGAATAGTTTGCCCAAGATCTGGCCTCCTGTGATTTCACTCGTCTCAAACTTCCTTTTGGTGAAAAGTAAAAACCACCTAGAGCTGATCCACAGCACAGTAGTATCAGAGACCAGCAAGCAAAATGCAACCGTGCATTAAGGTAATACTTAATTTTTATTATTTCCTTATTTTTGTAATTAAAAAATCAGAAGGAAAATAATTATATATAATCCTTTCCTGTAGCCACTAAAGCCAGGAGGCAGGAAATAGCCTTCACAATCCTACTCAGGTTTTGCTGAAGGATCCGAGTGTTACGCAAATTACTTTAAAAAGCAGCAACGATGTACCGTACTAACAAATAGGAAGGTCGGTTAAAGCAGTTAAGTCCTTCTAAATAGCTGTCTAAAACAGATTCTGGATCAAGCAAAGAAGGTACCAAGAAAAACAAATTTTTAACTGCTATCAAAATTCCTATTCATTTAAACTTCTAGAGAAAACTACCCGGAGAATGTTCTAGAAAGAATAGTAGTCTTGAGTTTCCACTTTGTTTTAGTTAAAAAAAAAAAAAAAAAAACAATTTACTTCTTTCAACTTTCAAAGAATACCCCAACTAAGACCACACCTTCACGCACAACATGGCTTTCTGGTAACTAAGACAGCAATAACACCCTTGTTGCAACAATCCAGCGGCTGGGTGTGAACTTCACTACTTACTGGATGAAAAACAGTCTCCTGAAAGGTACTGTGGATGAAAGGCGCCTTTGACTTTTAAACAGATTTAACTTTTTAAGATGACTTCCAGGTTACTTAAATTTGGGCGCGCCTTGTATTTTTACATTACATTTCTTTTCCATTTCCCGTCAGAAAAACTTTCCTGTTGAAGATTCCGCACACAACGTTGTGGCTCACACCACCTCTACGCGTAAACTGTGAAAGCAATTTACACGTAAAGGACCAATAAAAGAGCGTAGACTTGTCTCTAAATCTTTAATTGGCTACGGTGACCTGAATTTACTGCATGAGTTACCTTCTAGATCTCAAGGTTTAATCAACACGAGGATAATTTACATAAATATGCAACTTTTAAAAGTAAAAACCAAGTCCAACGAATATTTGAGCACCTACTAAAAGCTGCAGAACTCGAGCAGTGACGCATTTAGCGTTAATAAGGTTGTAAGGATCGTGCTTCAGATGCTGACTTGATGGAACTTCCCCAGTATTTGGGCCAAAAAGTTTTTTCTCAAAGGGGGGAAGGGACAGTTTGGAGGCAACAAAACCAAACTCGGCCGTTTGTTGCATTTACGTGAACTTCCCGTTCACCGTCCAGTCTGCACGAAACCAAGCGAAGTTTTGGTAACTTTTTCCAAGAACAGTCTCAGGTCTCCTGAGACGAGCGCCGGAGGCTCGCCACGCGGCCGCTCGGTGTTGGGCCCCGCGTCCGCGGCTCTCCTCGGGGAGACCGGGGGCAGCTCTCTGCGCTCGGGGTCCGGCGGGTGCACGAGCAGCCCCAGAACCCCCAGGGTCGCGGAAGGAATGGGGGCTGCGGGACCGCCTGTCCTGGAGCCTGAGGGCGGGGAGGGCCTCACCTTGCTGCGGTCCTCCTCCTGCTGCTGCAGCAACTCGGGAACCGCGGCCATGGCGACGCGGGCCTCGAGCGGGGGCCGTCTGGCTGCGCGAGGAAAGAAGAGGCTGGGCCGCGGCCGCCGTCAGGGCGCCTCTCAGGGGCGGCTGCGGCCCCGCCTCCGCTAGCCTCCCTGCCCGACGGCGGTGGGAGGCCTCGGGACTCCGCCACCATCCCAGCAGCCCCGGGAAAGGCGAGCGGCACGCCACGTGCTCCCCCAGAGCGGCCTCCCCCGTCCCCGCGGCCGTCATCTTGGAGCCGGGCAAAGAAGCTACGCGGGGCCTACCCTCGCTCCGGGCCACGCGGAAACCGCCGACCGCAGGGGCACCACGGCGACGCGGAGCTACGGACACTGCCAACGAGGAGCGTTTCAAGAAAGACTACGCGGTAGCGTGGGGGAATTTATTGCTCAGCCAGAATCCAAGATGGCGGCGAGCTGTGACGTAATAAGATCTCGCGAGAGCGAAAGGGCGCGATTTGAAAGTTCCCGCGCTTCCGCCCGAGGGGAGGGACTCCCCAAGGATCGCCAGTCTATGAAGGTGATCGGAAGCTAGGGGTGGGGCGTGAGCGCCGCAGTGCGTGCTGGGACCGCCGTTCTGGGGCGGGGCCTAACTCGAGCCCAAAGCGCGGGACTAAGGAAAGTAAGGTCCAGGGAGGGTGTTGTCGTTCTGGAAGTTAAGCGAAGCGTGGTGGCTTCTGAGGTACCTACCCCTGCCGTTGGCCGGGCTTCTCTTTAAACCGTCGCTTCCTTAATCCTGACTCCCACCTGAGGGGCCACAGCCGTCCTGTCCTCACCTTGGTTCCACACGCATGGCGGCCCGCGAGGCTGCCTTCTGGGGATCACGGCGGTGGGCCCTGCCGACCGCCGCTTACTGGCTCGGGCCTGACGTCCCTTCCGAAGCTCGGGTCCGCCGGCTGTTACATGGGGTCGCAGTAGTACCCACCGGAGAGCGTGTGGGTTGCAGGAGAGGTCTCCGCACGGGATGCCCTGCACGGAACCCGGCGTTCAGGGGTCGGCGGGTAACGGGTGACTGCCCGTAATGGCCGCTGTGCGCGCGCTTTCCGTTTGTTCCCTGTCTCCCTCCCGATGCGTCCTGTCCTGCACGTTGAGTGTTGCGGCGCCTGCCCCAAGTTGTCTGCTCTTCGTCAGTTAAGCGCCAGTCCAGGGCCCGCGTGGTTGGGTTCGCGCGCTTGGCTGCGGGGCCCCGGGTTTCCCGGTTGGGATCCCGGGATCGGACATGGCGCCGCTCGTCAGGCCCGGCTGAGGTGGCGTCCCACATACTACAACTAGAAATGATGCGGGTCGGTGAGCTGAAGAGTCGAAAGAAAGATTTCTTGGACTTTCAAGGTCTGGCAGTAGTGCTCTTTTATTTAGAGAATAGTGTGGAATAGCACGGGGACAGGACCCATGGGCAGTCAGAGCTGCTGCTGCTGCATGGGGACAGGACCCATGGGCAGTCAGAGCTGCTGCTGCTGCTGCATGGGGACAGGACCCATGGGCAGTCAGAGCAGCTGCTGCTGCACGGGGACAGGACCCATGGGCAGTCAGAGCTGCTGCTGCTGCACGGGGACAGGACCCATGGGCAGTCAGAGCTGCTGCTGCTGCACGGGGACAGGACCCATGGGCAGTCAGAGCTGCTGCTGCTGCTGCTTGCGGATAGGACCCATGGGCAGTCAGAGCTGCTGCTGCTGCATGGGGACAGGACCCACTGGCAGGAGGAGCTGCTGCTGCCCCTGCAAACACGGGTTGAGAGTAGGGCTAAATTTAAGGTGTAGGTGTGTGAGTTATCTCTTTACAAGACAAAGGAAAGAATATGTAAAAAAGTCATTAAAATGGTATCAGTGCAGGTGGGGTCTTGTTATTGGGTGGTCTTATAACTTTTAGATAAGAATCAAACCGGATTAAGTAAATGGCAGAAGACGCCACCTTAAATATTATCTTCAGCTAAAGACAAAGGAGAATGTTGGGGGGGGTCACTTACTTGAGGTTACCAGACAGTAAACAACTTAAGTCCTTGCCTTCCCCAGGAAGCGTTTCCAGAGATAAGGTCATCCCCCTTCCCTCCTGGTGCAGAGAGTGCGACACCCCCCCACAGAGGGAGACTTCCTTCACAAATGCAAATGTCTCATCAGAGGGCAAGCAAATTCCACTCCTCAGAGCCTCCTCATCTGCATTTTTTTAAAAGTAACCAGCCTAAAATAATCCTCATCAGAAGGACCCACAGCTAGAATATACAACTGTGGGGGCGGGGGGACGGGGGGGGGGGGCGCCTTGGGGAGAAGAAAAGAAAGAGTTTGGCGGTAGATGTTAGCTCAGAGCCGATCTTAAAAAACAATAAGCGCGGTCCTTCTGGTATTGCCCAGAGGCTGTCTTTGAAAGCGCTTTGCCCGGACATGTTGGGAAAGCTTACTGCATACGGTCTTCGTGTGCGGCCTTCACCTCTACGATTCGCGGGTGCAACACGTTTGGGATCTAACACCACTTTTCTCTTTCTAGGGACACGAATTAAAAAGACCCTCGGCGCTGAAGTGGGCTAGAGGGAAGTGAAAAGCATCTGGAGATGAAGGCCTTTCAGAGCCTCTGCAGGCGGCTGAGCCGCTCGCCCGGGTCTCCTGCAGAGCCAGCCCCGAGCGCGGCCTTCTCCGCTTCCTCGTGCTCGTGGGGCCGGAAGAAAACAGTGAATCCTTACGGAAACGTGGACCAAGGGAAGTACTCTGATTTAGTGCAGTCCGTCTTGTCGTCCAGAGCTCGCGCGCAGACTCCGGAATCCTTGTTCGAGGAAGACGCTCTCCTCTACGGGCCTGTGAGTAAGGGGAAGCCCCCAGAGCGCGGTGGGGAAGCGGGAGCGCCGCAGAACTGGTTTCCTCTCTTCAGTCCGGAGAGGGGGCTGAGCCCACACGCCGCAAGTGATCCTGCAATCCCTTTGAAAATCCCTCTGCAAAGGACTGTGATTCCCAGTGTGACCCGCATCCTTCAGCAGACCATGACGTCGGAACAGCTGTTCTATTTGGAGAGGTGGAAACAGCGGATGATTCTGGAACTGGGAGAGGATGGCTTTGCAGAATATACTTCAAGTAATTACCTCAATCCTGGTTCCATATGATTTACTATGTTTTCTAGAGTATAGAACACCAGTGTCAAAAGAATGAGTTTTGGTTTTTTTTTTAACTTTTAACTAGTGAGGAACTACTTTCGAATGACAATAATTAGCATTAAACAGCACTTTATGTGTATTAAGTCACTTAATCCTCATGACAACCTCATGAAGCATGGATGCTATCATCCCCCTTTCACAGATGAAACTGAAGCACAGAGATCAAGTTCTCTGACTAAATGATGTATAAGATTCATTTATTTTGTAACTACAAACTTAAGTATTAGAATTGCATGTTTTCTTTGATTATGGAAAAGAGTCAATAGCCAGATGATAGAATTCTAGTTGTTTGCTAAGCATTCTGTTCAGAATCTAGTAAATACTGCCTTGCTCTACTGATCAGCATAGACTGACTTGTAAACAAGAAACCAGAACACATGATCTGTATCTAGATCTTGGTAAATTGAGATAATCAAATGCTCTTGATTAGGAACTGGGAATAAATAAACTTTAGCCTTCAACTCCTAACTTACTAACTTCTTAGACAAGTGAGAATAACTTCCTTAAAACAGATTCATTCAGGGGCAGGCCCCGTGGCCAAGTGGTTAAGTTCGTGCGCTCCGCTGCAGGCGGCCCAGTGTTTCGTTGTGTTCGAATCCTGGGCGAGGACATGGCACTGCTCATCAAACCACATTGAGGCAACGTCCCACATGCCACAACTAGAAGGATCCACAACGAAGAATATACAACTATGTACTGGGGGGTTTTGGGGAGAAAAAGGGAAAAAAAATAAAATTTAAAAAAAAACAGATTCATTCAAAAACAAGATGAAAGAAAAACATTGGCGTTGGTGAATTAGCTCGTCCCTATCAGGATTATATAGTTGTCTTTTGTTAAAGTTGTTTTGCTGTGATCATCCCTTAACCTGTGCCTCCCAGAGAGCAGTGTCTGTACCCCTAGTGGTACACAAGCACTTTTATTTTTAATTTTAAGAGTAATGTACTTATTTTGAAGTATTTTTAGAAAAACTGTATGTGTGTGCATAACACATTAAACCTGGTCACATGTGTTTTAAAGAAAAAAACTGTATAGGTGGCAGGGCATCTGGATATGGCAAAAATGGTCAAGGCCCTAGCCCCTTATAACATTCCTCAGCTGTTTGGGGCAAGGAGTATATGCAGGGGTCTAACTGCCTTCTTAAGATAGTTAATTAGTGACAACGACCAAACTATTCTGTTTTCTAAACAAGCAACATGAAAAAAAATCTTTTAATGACAGCTTAAGTTTTTTCTCTGTACAACTAGATTTTAGAATGGACATTATTTCCCCATGAGAAATTCTTTTGATTTTCCTTAAACCAGGAATGTCACAGCTTGTGGGACTCTAAGAAATGTAAAGGCAGAAACCTGTTGGCACATGTGGGAACCTAGGTCTGTAGCTCTTCACCCAAAATAAAGAAATGGTGGCCCCTTTGATAAAGGAGAGGAGTTTCTGTTTGGAATATGAATTAGCCCCACTATCCCAGGCAGAGAGAAAACTATGGTTGTTTTCCAGAGTCAACTGTTGATCTAGATTACTACTCTGATGTGTTTCGCAGTTAACTCAGGATCAACCTTAAGAAACAGGCAGAATCATGGTTTGGTTTTTTTTTCCATAAGGGGGCACTCACCTACAGATTAGTGTTGTGGCCCAAAAAAAGGAAGGAGAAGAAAGAAAGACAAAGAGCGTTTCATAACCTACAAAATTGATTAATGAGTCAGGAGTGGCAGTTTTAAAAATACTAGACTGATAGATTTTTTTTCTGCCTGGTCTTGCCAAAGTCCAGGGCATAGAGATGTGCCCAGTGCTGGCGTTCTCAAACACTCGGTCAGCTTCCCAAGCATCAGTTTACCTCTTGGATATTGCTGAGGATAAGAAAGTGTTGATCATAGTGGAAAGGGCTGGGGTTTATTTTTGCAGTTTTTTGCTACACTGATTTTTAAATCCTAAAATATTATCCATCCTATCAGTTCTGTCAGTCAGAATATTGGACATTCGTTATTTTTTTTTAATGGATGTTATATACTGGGACTTGAAAACATTTTACCTTTCATTCCTTTAATTTATTGAGTGAATACTCTGACTTGATGGTATCTGCAAATCTTGAATCTTTTTAAATTTATTTTGACAAATTGAATCATTTTTAATGTTCTGAGCCTTACAATCTAAAGGATCCTGTAATCTAGATCCCCATGTCATTGCCTCTTATACATGAAGAATCCACCCAGGAGTTAAGTCTGCAGTGGGAGATGAGTTGTCTGTTTGCTTGGTAGTAATATGGTTTGATACTGCCTCATTCGATGAGATTCTTTTCCTCGTTTTCTGTAGGTCTGTCTCCAAACAAATAGATTTCCTACTCTGTTTCTTTTCCTTTTTGTTTTTTTTAAAGGTTGGCACCTGAGCTAACAACTGTTGCCAGTCTTTTTTTTCTTCTTCTTTTTCTCCCCAAATCCCCCCAGTACATAGTTGTATATTCTAGTTGTGGTATGTGGGACGCCGCCTCAGCCTGGCCTAAGGGGCAGTGCCATGTCCGCTCCCAGGATCCGAACCTGCGACACCCTCAGCCGCCGAAGTGGAGCACATGAACTTAACCACTCGGCCACGGGGCTGACCCCCCTACTCTTTTTCTCTGTGTATCTAAATAATGGTCCCTGAGTTTGCCTCCCTCACTCTGCTGTGTGGTAGAGTGGAATGAACATAGACTGTGTGCCAGGCTGCCTGCCCAACTTTTTGCTTTTGGGCAAATTAGCAGCACTGTCTAGCCCTCAAAAAGTGTATGAGCAGATAAATTCAGAACAGAGCAACTGTCTTAGGCTGTTTTAGCCCTAAAAAATAGTGCAGGGGAAGAATATCACAAGTTCCCTGTGCTCAAGTCCCACAAGATCTACTTTCTTGTTTTTAATTTGTAGGTGCCTCGATTTTCATTTCTTGCCAGTCACTAGGCCTCTTAGTAAAAGGATTCCCCCACCTATGTTCATCGTTAAGTTTTGGTTGTAAAAAGAAGTATAAACAAAAGTGCAATTCCCTAAATTTCTTTCTTAGAACCAGTTAACTTACTAAAATGGATACTTAAATTCACCGTACCATAAACTAGGTGGGATTCTATCGCACCCGGATCTTCAGTTCTAGTTTTGGCCTAATTCTACCAGAAATACTTTATTTTAATCCCTTTTATTTTCTAAACTATTCTAGTCCCTTTGGTTTTCAAAGTGCATTCCTAGGTTTCACAAGAGTTTGAAATGTGGTGTGTTAGGGGTTGATACTTAAAGGTAACTTTTATGTAATTTTTAGTTTTACTGTTCAGAGTTTTTTAGAGTATTTGTTTTTTAGTGCTAGCTTTGGTTTTGTTTGGTTTTCCTTTTCCCCTGATTTTCCTTTCAGACATATTTTTACAAGGAAAACGATTCCATAAAGCCTTGGAAAGCATACTTTCACCCCAGGGAAACTTAAAAGAGAGTGATGAGAATCTCCTTGAGTCTGGCTACATCGAAAGTGTCCAGCATATTCTGAAAGATGTCAGTGGAGTGCGAGCTGTTGAAAGCGCTGTTCATCATGAGACCTTGAAGTATGTAGGTCTGCTGGACTGTGTGGCTGAGTATCAGTAAGTATTAGATTGTTTCCATCAAAGTGTAGAAGTGAGTGAATGCAGGGTGGGACAGATGGTGCCTGTCAAACACTACTTTTCCTCTTAACTCCTGCTTCAAGGTGCAGCCTCTGAAAGGTCGAAACCTATGTGATAAGTAACAGAATTGGGAACGGGGCTGGAGGTAAGGACAGATACAGGGTGAAGAGTCACGTAATCCATGTAAATCTGTGTTCCAAAATCACAGTGTTTGGTGGAGAAAAGGTAGAATTTTTCAATATCTCTAGGATAGCCTGTTTTCCAACATGTTTCTTCTCAAAGCAAGGTACCAGCCAGAAGACCCAATTTAATTCCTGCACTTTCTTTCCTGTTGCCCTAAAAATAGCATCTTGATATGTTAGCCCTGAAAATCCATTCTTTTCCTGGCTTCCAGGCAGTGTTTGACATGGATAGGAACTTTAAGCTTACCAAAGCTTCCTACAGTTTTCTAATTGCTGCTGTGTTACTGTTTTTCCCACTTACTCCAAATTCCAAGGGTGGATATAACCTGTAGATACCCCTATTCCAAAAAGAGAATGTGAGCAATACAACAGAATTGGGGGGAAAGTCTGTGAGTTTAACCCTTGGAACTCTAGTTAAAATTTAAATTTTTAAAAAATTGACAGAATATTTATTAGTCTGGAAACTGTGTTTAGGCTACCTAACAGTTTTCTGCCATAGGTACCTCATATCCAAGAAGAGCCATGTGTGCCTAGAAATTTCTATTTTTGGCTCCACTTTAGATTATCCAAGGGAGACATACAATCAGTTATACCTAAGGCCTACAAGAAGTTACTGACACCAAACACTTTTCATAGGGATTATAAAATATGTCCACAGTACTGCTGTTTATTTGGTATTTTTGCTCTTTAGGTTAAGAGCATTAACATTGAGAATATGAACATTGCACATTTTTGAAACTAAGGTTTTAGAAATTTAAAAAGAGTTTTTAATGGGTAATATATAGACTTGGTTAATTTAAGCTACTAGAAGTAAATCTCCCACCCCTACTCTTTAAAAAAAAAAATATTTTTAATGTGGTGAAATACACATGACATAAAATTTACCATAAAATTCACCATTTTTAAGTATACAGTTCAGTGGTATTAAATACATTCATAATGTAGTCTAAGCATCACTATCTATCTTCAGGACACTTTTCATCTTATAAAACTGAAACTCTGTACCCATGAACTAGGAACCCCTTCTATTCCCCCCTACTTCCAGCACCTGGCAACCTTTCATTCTACTTTCTGTTTCTATGAATTTGACTACTCTTAAGTACTTCATATAAGTGGAATGATACAGTATTTGTCTTTTTGTCACTGTCCTATTTCATTCAGCATAATGTCCTCAAGCTTCATCTATGTTGTAGCATATGTCAGAATTTTTTTCAGGCTCATTAATATTCCATCGTATGTATGTACTGAATTTTGCTTATCTATTCATCTGTCAATGGCCACTTGGATTGTTTTCATGTTTTAGTCATGAATAATGCTATTATAAACCTGGGTATACAAATACCTCTTCAGGCTCTTGCTTTCAGTTTTTTTGGATGTAGAGTCAAAAGTGGAATGGCTGGTTCATATGGTAATTCTATTTTTAAGTTGTTTAGGAACTGCCATACTATATTCCACAGGAGCTATACCATTTTATATTCCCACCAATGGTGTACAAGGGTTCCAATTTTTCCACATCTTTTTTTTTTTTTTTTTAAGATTTTATTTTTCCTTTTTCTCCCCAAAGTCCCTTGGTACATAGTTGTGTATTTTTAGTTGTGGATCCTTGTAGTTGTGGTGTGCAGGACGCCGCCTCAGCATGGCTTGATGAGTGGTGCCATGCCATGCCCAGGATCCGAACCAGCGAAACCCTGGGCCTTGAAGCAGAGCACGCAAACTTAACCACTCTGCCACTCCTTTTTAACACTTGTTATTTTCTGTTGCTTTGATAGTAGCCATCCTAATGGGTGTGAAGTGATATCTCATTGTAGTTTTGATTTGCATTTCCCTAATGATTAGTGGTGTTGAGCATCATTTCATGTGCTTATTGGCCATTTGTTGGAAAGACTGCCTTTTCGTGGGGCTGGCCCTATGGCCAGTGGTCAAGTTGGCGCACTCTGCTTCAACACGAGGGTTTACTTCAGGGCTCTCTATTTTGTTTCATTGGTCTATATGTCTGTCTTTATACTACTATCACTATTTTAATTACTGTAGCTTTGTAGTAAGTTTTGAAATCAGCAAGTGTGAATCCTCCAGCTTTGTTCTTTTTTAAGATTGTTTTGGCTATTTGGAGTTCCTTGAGATTCCATATGGATTTTAGGATGGGTTTTTCTGTTTTTGCAGAAAATGTCACTGGGATTGTCATAGAGATTGCATTAAATTTATAGATTGCTTTGGGTAGTATGAACATTGTAACAGTTAAATCTTCCAATTTATGTACATGGAATGTGTTTCCATTTCCATTTATTTATGTCTTTAATTTCTTTCAACAGTGATTTGTAGTTTTCATTGTAGGTGTCTTTCACTTCCTTGCTTAAGTTAATTCTCAAGTATTTTATTATTTTGATGGAATTATAAATGAAACTGTTTTTGTAATTTCCTTTTCAGGTTGCTTGATATTCATGTATAGAAATGAAGTTGATTTTCATGTGTTGACTTTATATCTTGCTACTTTTCTGGATTCATTTATTAGTTCTACCAGTTTTTTTTTTTATTCCTTCGGGTTTTCAACATGTAAAATCATATCATGCGTGAACAGAGATAATTTTACTTCTTCCTTTCCAATTTGCATGTGTTTTATTTCTTTCTCTTGCCCAGTTGCTCTGGCTAGAACATCTGGTACTCTTGTTGAATAGAAGTGGCTTTGAAAGCAGACAGCCTTGCCTTGTTGCTGATCTTAGAAGAAAACCTTCCACTCTTTCACTATTGAGACTGATGTTCGCTGTGGGTTTTTCATATATGGCTTTTATTTTGTTGAGGTAGTTTCTTTCTCTTCCTAGTTTGTTGAGTGTTTTTATCATTAAAGGGTATTTAATTTTGTTGAATGCTTTCTCTGCATCAATTGAGATAATTATGTAGTTTTCTTCATTCTATTAATATAGTATATTACATTGATTGATTTTTGTGTGTTGAACCATCCTTGCATTCCAGGAATAAATCCCACTTGGTCATAGTGTATAATCCTTTTAATATGCTGCTGAATTTGGCTTGCTAATATTTTGTTGAGGATTTTTGCATCAGTGTTCATAAGGGATGTTGCTCTGTGGTTTTATTTTCTTGTAGTGTCTTTGTCTGACTTTGGTATCAAGGTAATGCTGGATTTATAGAATGAGTTAGGAAGAGTTCCTTATTTTATGCCCTTTTTTGAAAAGTTTTAGAGGAGTTGATAATAGTTCTTCTTTGAATGTTTGATAGAATTCACCAGTAAAGCCATCAGGTCCAGGGCTTTCATTTGAGAGATTTTTGATTACTGATTCAATTTCCTTGCTAATTATAGATGTAGTCAGATATTCTATTTATTCCTGGTTTAGTCCTGGTAGGTTTTGTGTTTCTAGGAATTTGTCCATTTCATCTACGTTATCCACCTTTTTGGCATACAATTTTTCATGATATTCTCTTACCCTCTTTTTTTTAAAGATTTTATTTTTTCTTTCTTCTCCCCAAAGCCCCCTGGTACATAGTTGTATATTTTTAGTTGTGGGTCCTTCTAGTTGTGGCATGTGGGACACTGCCCCAGCATGGTCTGATGAGCAGTGCTAGGTCCATGCCTAGGATCCAAACCGGCAAAACCCCGGGCTGCCCAAGTGGAGCACACAAACTTAACCACTTGACCATGGGGCTGGGTACCCCCCAACCCCATACCTTTTGTTTTTTCTTCAGTAGAATCAGTAGTTTGTTCCAAATTCGTTTCTGATTTTTATAATTTGAATCTTCCCTCTTTTTTCTAAGTCAGTCCAGCTAAAGGTTTGTAATTTTGTTGATCTTTTCAGAGAACCAACTTTTGATTTCATTGACTTTTCTGTTTTCTATTTATTTTGTCTCTGCTCTAATTTTTTTTTATTTTCTTCCTTCTGCAAGCTTTGGCTTTGCGTCTTCATTTTCTAGTTCCTTAAGTTATAAGGTTATGTTATTGATTTGATTCTTTCTTGTTTTTTAGTGTAAGCGTTTATAGCTATAAATTTCCTCCTTAACACTGCTTTCACTGTGTCCCATAAGTTTTGGTACATTGTGTGTTTCTTTTCATTTGTCTCTAAGTATTTTCTAATTTCCCTTGTGATGTCTTTTTTGGTTGTTTAAGAATGTGTTTGATTTCCACAGTTTTGTTATTTTCCAGTTTTACTTCTGCTATTGATTTCTAATTTCATCCCATTGTGCAGAGAAGATACTTTGTATGATATCCGTCTTTTTAATTTGTGGCCTAACGTGTGGTTTGTCCTGGAAAGTGTCCTGTGTGCGCTTGAGAAGGTCTGCATCCTGTTGTTGGGAGTGTCCTGTGTGCGTCTAGTAGATCGAGTTAGTTTATGGTGTTGCTTGAAGTCTTCTGTCTGCTTGTTCTATCCATTATTGAGAATGGTGTATTAAAGTCTCCAACTATTATTGTAGAACTATATTTCCCCCATCAATTTTGTCAATTTTTGCTTCATATATCTTGCGACCTGTTATTTGGTGCATAAATGTTCATGATTGTTCTATCTTCTTGCTGTGTTGAAACTTTTATTAATATAGGATGTCTTTCTTTGTCTCTTGTCACCTTTTTTGATTTAAAGTCTAATTTGTCTGCTATTAGAGCCACCCCTACTCTCTTTCGGTTACTCTTTGCGTGGAATATCTATTTATATCCTTTCACCTTCAATCTATTTGCATCTTTGGATATACAGTGAGTCTCTTGTGGAGAGCTTATGGTTGGATCATGTATTTTTATGCATTCTGCCAGTCTCTGGCTTTGGCTTGGCAAGTTTAACCCATTTACATTTAAAGTAATTACTGATATAAGAAGGGACTTCTGTCATTTTTCTCTTTGTTTTCTGTATGCCTTATAGATTTTTTCTCTCTCATTTCCTGCATTTTACTGTGTTTTGTTCATTTTTTTGTAGTGAAATGTTTCAATTCCTTCCTCATTTTTTTTGTATATTATATAGCTATTTTTCTTGTGATGACCACAAGAATTACATTTAACATGCTAGTTGTAACACTCTAATTTGAATTTATACCAGCTTAACTTCAATAACATTCACGAACTCTGCTCCTTCGATAGCTCCGTCCCCATCCCTTTCAGTTGTTGATGTCACAAAATTATGTGTTTATATATTATGTGCCCCAAAACATAAACTAATGATTTTTTAGATGCATTAGTTTCTTAAATTACGTAGAAAACAAATGGAAATACAAACCAAAGTTACATTAATACTAGCTTTTAGACTAACTTTTTAAAAGTATTACTCTTTTAAATCACATAGGAACAAAAAAGTGGAGTTACAAGCCATTGTTACAATAATACTAGCTTTTATAATTGCCCATGTATTTACCTTTATTGAGATTGTTGAGCATCTTTAAAACTAAAAAAGCCTTTGTCTAGGACATATGCTATCACGTTTCCAGGGACAGTTTCTGTTGATTTACTTTTTTCCTTTGAATGGGCCATGCTTTCCTCTTTCTTTGTATGCCTTGTGATTTTTTGTTGAAAACTGGACATTTGAATCTGATATTGTGGTAACACTGGAAATCCTCGTCTCTCTGTACCCCCGAGGTTTGCTGGGTTTTGTATATTGTTTTGGGATTTTTATTGTAGGCTATCTCTGTGCTAAAAGTCAACCCTAAGGTGTAAACTTAAGATCTTCTCAGCTCTTTTCTGAGCCAGTGCCTTTCCCTGGACATGCACAGTCATTTTCTCATTCTCTCCAAATGTGCAGTTGCTTTTGGATGTGATAGTCTTTAGAGTTTGACTTCCAAAAGAGAAAAATGAAGTAGGGGCAGGGGGTGAAATGGTGCCAGCCTTTTAAATCCCCTGGAAGTCACTTCAGCCAGAGGAAGAAGGGCTTGCAACAGTAGGGGGAGAGGCAACAAAAATGGCCATCCTCCTCTTTGCCTACACCTCTGTGGTCAGAAACAGTGATAGAGCACAGATCCCTGATATTTGGAGGACTGGATGCTTTTTGTCCATTCTGACTGCCATAAGCTGTGTGTAAGCTGCTCCAGGAATATGTGCGTAGCTGCTACCATGCTAAGAGCTAATATTGAACAAAATTAACCACAATTTACCATCCAAGCCCTAAATAGACTCTAGATTTCTGTAATAGACAGATTTCTAGTTTTTCACAGTTACGAACTGTAGCAATGAACATGTCTCTTTGTACACTATTGTGAGAGTTTCTCTAGGCAGGTGCCCAGGTTCATTTGTTTGTTTTGGTGGGTGACACGCAGTTTGGATAAATTCAATTGATCTGAAGTAGGTCTAGACATGAATACTTCTTAAATTTCCAGGCGCTTGTCACTTGAACCTAGGATATCAAACCATTGCTCTCTGCTACATACCTAAAAGGGAAATTGTGGGGTCAAAGAGTATGTACATTTTAAATTATCACAGATATGAGTGTGCTTATTTTTGCACACCTTTAATAACACAATTTAATAATTTTAATAACATTGTATGTTGTAATTCCAGTCTGCATTTCATGTAAATTAGGTTGAGCATCTTCTCATTTGTTTAAGAGCTAATTGTGAACAGTCCTTTTGCAGTTTTTTTTTTTTTTTTTAAAGATTTTATTTTTTTCCTTTTTCTCCCCAAAGCCCCCCGGTACATAGTTGTATATTCTTCGTTGTGGGTCCTTCTAGTTGTGGCATGTGGGACGCTGCCTCAGCGTGGTCTGATGAGCAGTGCCATGTCCGCGCCCAGGATTCGAACCAACGAAACACTGGGCCGCCTGCAGCGGAGCGCGCGAACTTAACCACTCGGCCACGGGGCCAGCCCCAGTCCTTTTGCAGTTTTAATTTGGGTTTATACTATTAAGATTTTTTTTCACATTATTAAGTTCTACAAGTTACTAGTGTGTTGCTAGAAACAGTGGTCCATGGCAGAACTCTTTATTTTAGAAATGTTTATTTTGATTTATTCAAGGAAGAGAACTGGGAATGCTAGTCCCTGGGGTTACTCAAGCCCTCTCTTCATTTGCATAGATTGTCAAACTTTGTGATATTACAAAACAATTATAAAAAAATTACCTCTAGATCTGCACTGTCCAGTAGAGTAGCGACTAGTCACATACAGCCATTAAGCACTTGAGTGTGGCCAGTCCAAACTGAGGTATGCTGTAAATATACAAAGTAGATTTCAAGGACTTAGTACAAAAAAAGAACATAAAATATCCCTTTAAATACTTTTTTATATTGATTATATGTTGAAGTGATAATATTTTGGATGTGTTGGGCTAAATAAAATATTAAAACTTCACCTGTTTCTTTTTCATTTTCTTTTTTGATGTGGCTACTAGAAATTTAAAATTACGTGTAGCTCGCATTTTATTTCTTTTAGACAGTGCTACTCTAGACTGATATTCACTTGCATAAGTTGTAACTCTAAAGTTATGGTGACAGGTAGGTAACTTACATACTTTGTACAAAATCTCCCTCTAAACTGCTAATTTTGAAATTGAAGTCATGAAAGGCAGATTGAATAGATAGAGCCCTTTGAGAGTCACTAGTTATTAGTCCACTCGCCCTATGATCCTTTTGATATCTGCAGTTGGGAAGTATAAAATCCCACCAGGATGGGGGGAGTGGGAAGGAATGCACTGGTAATTTGACTTAAAAAAGTGGCAGGAGTTTTATTTTCCCAATATCCCTAATAGTAAGACTCCCTACCCTGTGTGTAAACTTTTAGGGCATGCACCAGGTCTCCTTATTTGTATTTCTGCATATAGGTGATGACTATTAAATGCTGATGGATGTGAACCCCAGCTTTGGTTTCTGAGCAAGAGAATTTCTGAGGCTCCATGATGTATAGTCCTTCATGATAGGAACTTTGCTACTCGTCTGTTGTGGTTCATTCTGATAGACATTTGAAGCAAAATCAACTAAGATAATGAGAAATGTAGTTTCTGTTCCCCTGTCAGCTGTTAAAGGAAAGGAGGCTGTGGAGGGCCAAAGGAACTTCGACAAAGTTTAGAAACTTGAACTTCGGAAAAGTTGTTTCCCAGCACTCCCATGTGTGCCTGCACCTGGAGCTCTCATCAGTGCACTTCAGGAAACATTTTCTGTCACACCCCTGACAGGCTCATTACTGACCTGACTAAAGGGCTCACAGGAAAGAGAACATCACACCTTTCTAGTCCTAAGGAGTAAAGCTCAGGGGAGCTGTGTTTTTGGAAAGTGGAGAATAGAAGCAACAGTCATTGGGTGACAGGTAGTAAACCACGTAAGAAGAGGGTTAACCTCAGTTTGAATTATTATGTACAAAGACTTCCTTTGGTTTCTCTTTAGGGGCAAGCTGTGTGTGATTGATTGGAAGACATCAGAGAAACCAAAACCTTTTATCCGAAATACATTTGACAACCCACTGCAAGTTGTGGCATACGTTGGTGCCATAAACCATGATGCCAACTATAGCTTTCAGGTCAGGACACTGAGCCTCTACTTACTTAAAGCTTTGCTGAATGATTTTTTATAGCTACTTAACTCCTTATAACTTCTGCTCTGTTTGTATCCTACTGCTTAATCTGTTCCTTGTCCTTCTACCACTTTAAAAAGTCCTTCCCCCCTCCTCTTCCTGGGCTTCCTGTTGTTGTTAATAGTTCCTTAGTGATCACAGTCCATTCTTCAATGTCTTAATTGTCGTCTTTGTGTTCTTATGTGCCCTAGTGCCATCTTTCATCAACCTATCGTATAAACTGAGTTAGGAGATTTTACTATAGATTGTTTTGTTCTGAGTTTGCCCTGGAGTAAGAAGAAAATGAATCTAAACTCTGGTCTTACTGTAGAAATACTGTAATTGCCCTGTGTTTCTTCCTAGGTTCAGTGTGGCTTAATTGTAGTGGCCTACAAAGATGGATCCCCTGCCCACCCACATTTCATGGATGCTGAGCTCTGTTCCCAGTACTGGGCAAAGTGGCTTCTTCGACTAGAAGAATATACAAAGAAGGAAAAGAAGCAGAATAGTCAGAAACCAGATTAGGGTCAGGATGCTGTTTGAGAACATTCAGCCCTTTCCTACAGTTTGGGAAGGTATATCACTGTTTACTGTGATCTAAAAATGGAGATGCTACAGGATCTGAGCGCTACATTAACATAAGCAGAAGTATTAATTTGTTGAAATTTCTTGCATCCAAAAGGACTGAAAAGCCAAAAAAGTTTAGATTTAAAGAGCTGGACTTCAGCACATAAAAGACCAACTGTGTTACCTCTGACTGTTATTTACCTGAAGAAAGAGCAAGCAGGATTAGCACAGTGTTGGTGGCTCTTGGACTTCCCTGTAGACTTTTCTGGGTCCTGGGCAGGACGCCCAGTGTCTGATTGAGATTGGAGGGCAGTGAGGCTTGGTGTGCCAAGCATTTCCCCAGGGTATGCCAGGAGGGAAGGGGCCATGCACCCCCAGGGTGTATGTGGAGGGAGAACTCCCATCAGCCAACTATTACTGCCAGTGCAGTTTCATAAAACTTGTTTTATATATTGGGGCTTTCTATATACTTCATTTGGGGAAAAAAATTTCATTTAACATTTTTGAAAAATAAGTGTGTGATTCCTTAGACTCAAGTAAACATTGCTGTCTGGAAAGATGGAGCCTATTTACCATGTCATTGGCAGTATCCCATGGCACACCACCAAATAACCCCCAGAAGTAGCCAGACTCCAATCTGAGAATCGTAATTGTACGTATCTTAGTAGCCATATTCTGGCTTGAGTCAATGAATCATGTACCTAGAGAAAATGTATCATTTGTAGACTTTTTCAACTATGGAAGACAACAAAATCTAATAATTTTTTGTACGTTTGATAAGTAATAAAAATTATTAGTTGTTACTGGGTTTGGAAAACTTAAATACCTACCATGGCCTTGTGGGGGGAGTCCCTGTTTTATGGAGTAGGTTAGCATTTTAGTTACAGTTGCTGTCTTAAAAAAGTTGGGTGCTGCGATTACTTTTTTCTTTCATTAGCCATTATAAGAAATAAAATATAAGATGTGAGTAAAGTAATAAGGCTTTGGTTTTGTTTCTTTTATTTAAAGTTCTGTGTTTATAGAATAATTTCATAAACCTGAGAATTGTTTAGATTTTGTTTTTAGATTTAGAAGTTTACCACTGGCCCAGTAGCGTTGGTATGTGTTCTTTGTAAATGCATACAAGAAGGAGGTGTCCTCAACCATGGTCACCTGGCAAGGAAAGGAAGATTCAGATGGGAGGGAGGAGGATTGAGGGAGACCTTTTATTGACTTTATACACTTCCGCATTTTTTTTTCAAGTAGCATATATTCCTGTAGCCTGTAATTTCCGAAGCTGGAAATTAAGTGAGATAATTAAAAGTTGTACCAGCAGATTTTGCTACACTGCTCTGATAAGCCTCACCTTAGAATTTAGAAGACTAGACCCAGCAAGACTTCATTTTAAGACAGTTCTCTTGGGTTAATGTAAATGTGCCTTGGACATTTCACTTTGTGCTGAGTCTCCCAAGCTGATGGTGCCGTGACGAGTTCCATGGAAGTCCCTCAGAGTCTGACCATGAAGAGGTGGTGTGTGGACAATGAAGGTAAATCCCAGGTGAAAGCCTGGTTCAGGCTTCCCTGAATCACACAGGGGAATACCAGTTTCTCACTGCAGTCCTGATACTCCTTAAATCTCACCAATTAAAGAGGTCTCAATCCTCTGGTTGAGTTATCTTCACTGCTAAGCCTTAAGAGGAGAGAGCCAAATTTGAGTTTCTAAATGAGTCACAACTTTTCAAGAATTAACATCAATCTTAGTAATTTTTGGAAACCACCTGTTCCCCTGTGTGATATATGGTGTAATAAACTCCAGTGAAATGAAACAGGATTTGTCAGGAGAGATTCTCTAATTAAGGGTAGTAATTAAAAAATATATATATATATATTTTTTTCTGGAAAACATTAGCTCTGAGCTAACATCTGTTGCCACTCTTTCCTCTCTCTTTTTTTCCTCCCCAGAGC
Source organism: Equus przewalskii (assembly GCF_037783145.1). Lineage (NCBI taxonomy): Eukaryota > Metazoa > Chordata > Mammalia > Perissodactyla > Equidae > Equus > Equus przewalskii. The sequence goes on along the minus strand of NC_091851.1, from coordinate 6,724,170 downwards.
CTCAGTATGTAGTCGTAGATTCTAGTTGTAAGTCCCTCTAGTTTTTTGTGAGCCGCCACCACAGCATGGCTGCTGACAGGTGAGTGGTGTGGTTCTGTGCCTGTGAACCAAACCCTGGGCCACCAAAGCGTAGCGCACCGAACTTTAACCTCTAGGCCATCGGGGCTGGCTTAAAATATTTTTTAAAGGAGGTATAATTGCTCTTCTGAGGAGGCTTCCGCACAAAAGTGCAGAAGGGAGCCTTCCCGTCTGGAGATTTGAGACTCCATTAGACTGAAAGCTAGCTGCATGTCCTTTTCTTCTGCGATTCCACACGTTCTTCATGCATTAAGCAGCCGACAAAAGCTCCCTGCTGGCACTAAAAACCAATTATTAATTGTTTCCAAAAACTTTAAGCCTTTTTTTCCCCCTCAGATCTGGCCTCTTAGAGCCATTAGCCCCTGTTAATCTGAGGACATTAACATCTATAAACCTATTACAGTTCTAGGAAAGCTTGTCAACCTGTGACCTCTTGTTTCATATGTGTGGACCCTGGTAAACACAGGAAGAGGGTTCATCAGAAGTGTTTCTAGGGAACCAGTTTGCCTGTCGGCTTTAACAGGAGTTGGAGAGGGGGAATTTGTTTTAATCACCGTGTCTTTCCACCTGAGCAATTAAACATTTCATTATAACCTCCCCCACCCCACACACAAAAAAAGTGAAGAAGGGAATAGTTGGAGCTTTTATTTTTAAAGAAACACTTCATCTGTTTGGAGCTGGTGCCCTGAAGAGGAACGTTGTCTTAAAGCAAACCAATCAATTACTAAGGAAAAGGCAGACCTGACCTGACCTGCCTCCCTGGCCCGCCGCCTCAGAGGCCCACAGGTTAGGCAGAGACGTGCTGCTGCTGGGAGTCTAACCTACAGACCCTCTTGGGTTATTTACACTATAGAAGGGAGCTTGAGAGAGTCTCTGGGGACAAGCCCCTGATCGAGCCTTGACCATAGTAGTTGTCAGGTTTGAGTGACGAATTTGTGAAGATCGCATGATAAAATGATATTCTGCGTTAGAGTGAGATTTAAGTTTTTTCCTTTTTGCTCAAGAGATGGGTAGAGAGGGAAAAAAATAGAACACTTTACTTAGAATCCCATTTTTCTCTCCTCTGAGACAAACCATCATAAATTTGTGTATCTTTCTGGTGTATCCTTTTATAGTTTGACCACCTGTGCTGGTCTCCATGAAGGATATACAGTTTTGCTTCTGTGTTTTGGTTTTCACTTGGTCTGAATATTTGTTTTTGAGATCTCTCCAGGGTGACCACTTCTAGATGTAGCGCATGGCATTTAACTGCTGTGCAGGACTCCCTCAGGCTTGTCTTGCCGTTGGACTGGTAGGCTAACAGTGTTTTGCTACTACAGACAATGCTGCAGTGATAAACACCCTGTGTGTGTTTCCCAGCACACGCGAGGCACATGCAGTGCAGTGGAAGTGGGATATGGACGTGGCGCTGCCACTTACTAGCTCTCAAAGCTCGAGCAAGTTACCTGACCTTTCTGTGCCTGATTTCCTCCTTTGTAAATTGGGGGGAAATAACAGCACCCACTTGTTAGAGTTGTGAGGATTAAATGAAGTAAGCGCTTAGAGCAGTACCTGACATGTCGTAGGAAGAAAATAGATGTTAGCCATCATCATCATCATAAAATGATCAAACCCAGACGTGTCTGCTGGGTCACAGCATATGCACAGCCCAAACGTTACTGCCAAATTCCTCTCCCAAAAGGTGATAGCAACTTGCGCTCCCACCAGTGGTTTCTGAAATTTTCTGCTTTCCCACATATTCATTCACACAAGAGTTTTAAGACTTTTTTTTTTTTTTTTTTGGCCAATACAGGGTGAAAACAGTTAATATTTGCTTCTTTGAACAGCAAAATAAGTCTGCTTAATAAATAAAGCTTGAATAAAATCTGCTTTAAAACGGGATTGCCATCTAGTGGTGGGAGAAGTAGACTGCAGTTATGGGGCAGAAGCCAAATGTGGGTGGGCCTACATGTACCTCAGGGGAATTGGGGCATTTTAGTCACTGACCCAGGTCTGGTTTGAATTAAAGCAACTGGGTGAGAATTCTATTCTTGTCTCCCCATGTTTAGGTAGCTGTGACTTTCTCCTTGCTTTTTGCAGTACAGCTACATAGAGACTTGTCTGCACAGCCTTGTGTGGTCTCTTACAGCCAAATGAATCTGGGTCACTGGCTCAGAAAAGAGAAAAAGAGGAGTGAGATGAATTAGGAATGAGGCTATTTACAAACTGGCAGCGCGGCTCCAAGCAGGGCAGGCTTTCCTTAAGCGATCCTAACCCTCCAGTGGAGAGATGGTCAAGTGCACGCATCGGGGCCATTCCCTCCAACCACCGCAGAGGACTGGCTAACTTCTTTCCAAATCAGGGGCTTGGACTCTCTGCTGCAGAGACTTCTAAAACTATGGTCTAACACGATTTAAGAGTGCATGAGGGGCCAGCCCCATTGCCGAGTGGTTAAATTCACGCCCTCTGCTTCAGCGGGCCAGGGTTTCATCGCTTTGGATCCTGGGCATGTACGTGGCACCGCTCATCAAGCCATGCTGAGGCAGCATCCCACATGCCACAACTAGAAGGACCCACAACTAAAAATATACAACTGTGTACCGGGGGGCTTTGGGGAGAAAAAGGAAAAATAAAATCTTTGAAAAAAAAAAAGAGTGCGTGAAAATGTTAGATATTAATCATCAAAGACAGATACATTTTAAAAGATCTGTACATGAAAGATAAGAGTGTAGAAAAAGCAATGTTGCTGAAATGTTAGTGTCTTTAAATAAGTACTGTCACTAAATTAATAGGATATTAAAAACTAAAAAAAGAGAATAAAGTCTAAACAACAAGCAAAGGTCAGCTGTGATAGAAGCATCCATTCAGGCCAACCTAGACTGTCCCGCAGCACCAGGCTCACGCCCATTTCTAAGCTGTTTGTGCCTATGCCATCGCCTAAAATAACTCCCCTGCATCCCTTTGTTCAGCCTCATCTTAATTTTCCAAGTGCTTGGACCTGAACCCCAATCCTACCTGATGCCCAGCTCAAGTCTTACCTTCTCCACAGGAAATGAGACGGCGTAGTGCAGACAGCAGGAGCCTCAGAATCAGGCAGACACGGGTTCAATCCCAGCCCTGGGATGTTGGGTGAGTCACTTCCCTTCCCGAGGCTGGTTTGTTTCCACACCAGTAATTTGGGGATAGCACTGACCCCGGTGATGTCAGAAAAATTAACATGGGGCAATGTGTTCCAGTGCTGGAAATGGAATAGGCACTGGGCAAATATGAGTTCCTCCTCCTCGGAGCTCACTGCAATCAGCACATGATGATTCCACCCTTCACGGAATTCCTATGGTGCCGTTTTTTACCGCCCACGTTGATTCTTATTTGTATTCTACCTTTTTCTGTTGCTTACCCATTTCAGATGTGTATCTTCTCCCTTGCTCATGGGACATATGTATATTGTCTGTCCAGTGCTGAACAAATGTGAAGCATTCAATACATATATACTGCTTGAACTGTCCCACATGTGAATGCTTCCTTTTCCATTACCGTGATCAGTAGTTACACATAAGGTATGGGGTTCTTTTAAATCCAAGACTTGGGTAATAACTACAGAACACAATACAAGGTATAGGTGGTCCCAAGATGAGAGGATTCAGTGCATCTTGAATTCAAAATCAAGAAAGTTAAAGAAGTAGACAGAAGCCACACAAAACAGTTTTAAGAGAGAAGAGAAGGGACAAAACAAACAACAAAGGGGAAACCACTCTGCCCCAGAACAGCAGAAAAAGAGCTGGGGATCAGAATGGCCCACCAGAGACGTTATGGTTAGAGACATCTGGTCAGCCCTTTGCTAAGAGGCTGTGGGTTCACTTGTAAGCTCAGTGATTGGAAGGTATAGGTAGAACTAGAGGAGTCAGACAGTAAATCAAGACTTGTAAATGGGGCTTGTGAGGCAATACAGAGGAGGACAGGATGGTGCAAAAAGCACGGGGTTCTAAGTTAGAGGTTAATTCACCCCTTCGCCCAACAAATGTTTATTGAGTGTCTGTTTCGTGCCAGCTTGTACAAGACATGAGGCTACGGACAGACGTGGAGTTTACAGTCTAGAAGAGAGGCAAACAACTAACAAGTGAAAAAAGTAGTAAGGAAATTACAGATTGAGAGGCACCATGAAGAAACAAAGACTCTGAGCCTGCGAGGGGCATTGCAAGTTTGGGTTGGGTGGTCAGGGCAGGCTCCTCAGGGCTGGCGCATAAGATGGAACCTGAGAGATGAAAGGTGGCCAGCAATGTAGAGCCACAGGAAGAGCCTCCCAGCAGAAGGATCAGGGAGGCCTAGAGGTAGGAAGGAGAGTTTACAGAGGAGAGGAAACTGCAAGAAGACAGGGCTGGTCAGAAAGCAGTGAGGAGGGGCTGGCCCTGTGGTCGAGCGGTTAAGTTTGTGCGCTCCGCTGCAGGTGGCCCAGTTTTTCGCTGCTTTGAATCCTGGGCGTGGATATGGCACTGCTCATCAAACCACACTGAGGCGGCGTCCCACATGCCACAACTAGAAGAACCCGCAATGAAGGATCTACAACTATGTACTGGGGGACTTTGGGGAGAAAAAGGAAAAAATAAAATCTTTAAAAAAAAAAGAAAAGAAAGCAGTGAGGAAAAGGAAGGAATTTCAGGCTCAAGGGCCGGGGGGTGGAGCCAGGTCATGTCAAACTCAACAGGCCATGAAAGGCCTTTGGATTTTGTTCTAAGTAAGAGGGAAAGGCAGGATAAGCAGGGGAATAACGTCATCCGATTCCCTTTCAAAAAGATCAGTCTTGCTTGGAGAGCAGAATGCGGGGGCAGGAAGCAGAGAAGGGTCAGACGGCTATTGCAGTAGTCTAGATCGGGGGTCAGCCAACCATAGCCCGTGGACCGAATCCACCTGCCGCCCATTTTGTACAGCCTGTGAGCTAAGAACTGTGCTCACGTTTTACATGGAATTGACTGTGAGGCCTCCACCTCTTTCTGGTATCGCTTCCTGGTCTGAATGCCTGGGGGACATGAACAGAGTTAGGAATTCCAGCCGTCCAACATCAGAAGGCACCACCATCAGTGCAGAAGCTGTGTGAACTGTTAGCTACATGTATGTAACCCTGAACTCGTGTCTGGCTCTCAAGACCCAGCTCACGTTCCTGCTCTGCAAAGCTTCCTGGTACCCTCAGTGGTGATCTGCCCCCCACAGCATTGGACACAGGCCTCTGTATTAGCATTCACCACGGCTGCTTGTATATGCATCTCCCCAGCTGGGCTATGAGCAAGGATCGGTTTGATATTTCCTCTGCCCCCAGTGCTAGCTCAGTGCCTGACCTGTGGCAGATGCACTGGCAGTGCTGGTTAGTGTAGCAAATGCGGGCTTGCCCTGTCCGTATTCCCTCAGCACTTGCCGTTCCAAACGATGGTGCAATGGACCGAATGCCTGTGCCCCCCACCCCAGTTCCTATGTGGAAGCCCTAATCCCAATGTGATGGTATTTGGAGGGGGAGCTTTGGGAGGTGATTAGGTCATGAGGATGGAGCCCTCATGAATGGGATCAGTGCCCTTATAGGAAGAAGCCAGAGAGCTAGCTCCCTCTTTCCACCAAGCGAGGATACGAGAAGTCAGCGGCAGTCTGCAGCCTGGAAGAGGGCCCTCACTAGAACTCGGCCATGCTGGCACTCTGCTCTCAGACTTCTAGCCTCCAGAACTGTGAGAAATAAATTTCTGTTGTTTGTAAACTACCCAGTCGATGGCCCTTTGTTACAGCAGCCCCAACTGACTGAGACAGATGGCTTCTTAGAAGAACCTGAGCACTGCCTGAAGGCTTTGTCTGGCTGCAGGGCAGGCTAAAGTTCCCCGGAGTTGACTCTCCTAGGGGTGACCCTTAGCCACCGAAACACAGGAGTTGGTGGATGAACAGCCCAGCTTCCTCAGTCCTCGGGGGGGGGGGGGGGGGACAACTCTGGGGCCTGTTCTACGTGGCCCCCTGGAGCTCCCCAGCTGGCTGGAGGCCCAGCTGCCCCAGCAGGAACCTGCTCACCAGCACACCCTGTGCTGGCTCCCTTCTCTTCCCTGGTTCACTTCCCCAGGACCACATCACACCCCCTGGGTTAAATTAACTCCTGTCTCAGGGTCTGCTTCTGGGACAGTTGGTGAGTTGGATGATTGGATATATGGATGAGGATGCTTAGCAGCAAAGAAAGAAATGGAAGCCAGCTTGTCCAATGTCCCCTAGCACATGCTGCTGCTTCCGCAGCGTGTCTAGACTACGTTGGAGCACGTGTACAGCTAACAGCTCTGGCACAGGAAAAAGCACTTCTCAGCTGTCCCCACCATCCTGCTATTTGTCATCCCATCCATCTGCTGTTCCCATGAAACACTCACCCACGTCAGCTAAAATGGTGTGCTAGGCTTGGAATCGGTTGAGAAAACGTCAGGCTGATGGACTGAAATAGCAATTGTGTGGACTGTGGTGGTGGCCACACAAATCTGCCCCTTTGCATAGAAGGCAGGACTCCTGGAGCCCAGGAGGCCTCTCTAGGGGAACTGTTAGGTAGCGAGGGTGCAGGACAGGCCCTGGGAGTCACGAGTAGCTGGGACAGGGCCCTGCCTTCACCTCCTCCCTGGGACTTGGTGTTCTTTGCCCCTTCTCCCAGCTAGCTTTGCATCAGTTACTGCTTCTTGCCCCTCTTTAGGAACACAGGGATTCCCCAAACACAGAACTGGATTTGCTTAAAGTTACTCTTTATTTTTAAATGTTTCTCTGTTAGTTTCCCAGTCAGTCTTCCATGTAGCAGAGTTCAACAAAAATGTGTGGATTTTCATGCCTAAGGTCAGTTGGAGGATGTACCTCACAGAACAGTATGTGCCTTGATGAGCTGGGGGCTGGATGTTTTTTCTCAGAGGAAAAGGGTCATTCTAAAACGAAGGGTATTTTGATCTTAGAATAGTGGATACTTACATAGTTACTCATTCAGGAGGTATTTACTGAGTGCCTACTATGAGCAGGCAGGGTCTTAAGCTCCAGGAATAAAGCAGTGAGCAGAACAAACGGAATTCCTCACCTCATGGGGATTATCGTCCAGTGGGAGAGACAGATAGTAAACAATGTATGTAAGAAGGTCAGGAAATTCTAAGTGCTGTGAAGAAACACAAAGCAGAAGTAAGGAAAGAGAGACATAGGCTGCACCTTGAGTGGGTGGTCAGGGAGTGTGTCCAGTTACCCATGCTGTGTGACACTCCACCTCACAACTAAGTGATCAAAACAACAGTCACTTTATTCTCTCTCCAGACTGTGTGTGCTGGCTGGGCTCCGCGAGGTGCTTCTTCTGCTCCCCATGGATTTTCACTGGGGCTGCAGTCGTCTGCAGAGTGGCCGGGATGACTCATTCACGTCTGGCGTCTTGGCAGCGTCGGTGAGAAGGCTGGGCTCTGCTGGGATGTTGGAACGGCTGGGCCCCTCTCTCCATGTAGGCTCTCCCTCTCCAGTGGCCCGTCCGGGTGGCCTCTCACGTAGCCTTTCCAGTGGGGTAGCCAGGGCTCCTCAAATTCGAAAGCAGAAGCTGCCAGGCTGTCTTAAGGCTTAGGCTTGGAGTTGGCACAGCATCATTTCTGACACATTCTGTTGATTAAAGCGAATCACAGGGCCAACTCAGATTCATTATGGGAGGGACTGCCCAAGACAGTGAGCACCGGGAGGCAGGGTTCATTGGGGGCCAGCTACCTAGAAAGCCTCATTGTGTGACATTGGAGCAGAAACCAGAATAAAGTGGAGGAGTGAGACATGCAGCAAGAAGAGGGTGTGCAAAGGCCCTGAGACAAGACTGTGCTTGGGTGTGTGAGGAAAGCAGACTCCATTGCGGCTGGAGCTGAGCAGTGAGTGAGGAGGTCAGGAGGCAGCCAGGGGCCAGACGCCCTCAGTGCTGCAGGCATGGGAAGAGATTTGGGAGTTATTCTTAGTGTAATGGGAAGCTCTGGCCATGCCACTAGATCTCGATGCTGTCTGGACACTAGATCTCAGCATCTGGGTTGAGACCCTCCTCATCTTCTCATTAAGGGCCCCCAGGGTCACCCTGTTTAGACACCGCCTCCTCTCCCTGGCAGTCTCCATGCGCCTTTGCTGCTTGATGACTTCCCCACAGCACTGAGCACCAACTCCAACTCGGTATTTTACTAATTTATCTTATCTGTTGTCCACCTTCCCCCTCGGGAATGTAAACTCGCAACAGGCAGGGGGTTTTGTCTGGTTGGTCTGCAGGCCCACAACTAATATGTGTTGTGTGAATGAACTGATCGGTCACTCTGTGGCCCCAGCTGGTCTAAAACAACGTTTGGAACACATGGGGAGAGGGGACCTAGTAAATACCAAATGACTGAATTAATTTGGCAACAAAGTAACTTTTATAGTTCCACTCTGCTTACCCAAAAGTCACCTTCCAGTAAGCATTTATCCAGGGAAATGAAGAAGAAAGAGAAAACGCCTTCAGAGCAGCCTAAATAGTAACTAAAGGTCAAAGGAGAGCCCCTCACTTCACCCACAACTCTAGTGTGCTCAAAAAGCTGGTTATCGGACAATTGTAGCCTGGAAAGCCCTGGATTTAAGGATGAGGGGCTGTGACAGGACAAGGAGAATGACAGCTGCCAGGAGGGGAGGGCAGAAAACTCAGAATGCAAACAGAAATGCGTGGCAGAGCAGTGGGGCTGCAGGCCTGCGGGCAGCAGTGGCCAGGAACCATGCCTACAAACAGCATCTGACAACAGGTGACATTTATAATGTGACCAAGTCTCTTTAACAGATCATATCGCGTTCACTGTCCTCTGTTTAAGATGAGGACGTACACATATCTAAGAGAGATTTTCATTAAAGCAAAGAGCAGGCTCCCACCCGGCGACAGAAAACACCTCTCCACTGTGCCCCCCACCCCCCTCACCATGGCCTCTACTCTCCTACAGTAGCTCCTTCATGTTCTCTGTGGTCGGCTCCTCTTCAGTCCCCAGCTTCTACTTGAGCGTGCCCAGGGGTCTTCTCATTGCTGGGATGTGACTGCATCCGGCCTCTGGCTTCATGCTTTCTCTGGTCTAGCAACACTCGAATTCCTATCTCTGCCTCAGACCTCCTCCTGGACTCCCACCACCTACTCCACTTGTGCTTGTGCTTACCAGACACTTGAATGTCTCTTAAGCAACCTGAAAAGATCCAAACCGGAACTCCTGATTCCACCCCTCCCCTCACCTGTTCCTCACAGTCCCTCCCATCTCATTAAATGGCACCTTGATTCTTCCAGTTGCTCAGGCCAAAAACCTTGGAGCCATTCTAGACTCCTCTCTTTTTCTCATAACCAGGGTGACCATGTCATTCATTATATAAGCTGGAACTGTCCCAGAAGAATAAGGATGTCTGTCCATTAACCCATATCCAGTTCATCAACAAAGCCAGTTAGCTCTATTCTAAAAAACATATCCAGCATCTGGCCGTTGGGAAGGTTGAGGAGAAAAGGGAACCCTCATACACGGCTGGTGGGAACACAAACTGGTGCAGCCACTATGAAAAACAGTATGGAGGTTTCTCAAAAATTAAAAATAGAAATACCATATGATCCAGCTATTCCACTTCTGGGTGTTTATCGAAAAAACGTGAAAACAATTAATTCGAAAAGATATATGCACCCTTATGTTCATTAAAGCATTATTCACAACAGCCAAGACTTGGAAACAACCTAAGTGTCCATCAACAGATGAATGGATAAAGATGTGGTATATATATATATACAATGGAATACTACTCAGCCAGAAAAAAGATTAAATCTTGCCATTTGCGACAACATGGATGGACCTTGAGGGTATTATGCTAAGCAAAATAAGTCAGACACAGAAACACAAACACCGTATGATTTCATTCATATGTGGAAAACAAACACACAAACACATAGATACAGAGAACAGATTGGTGATCGGCAGAGGGGAAGGAGGTGGGGGGAGAGGGGAAGAGGTAAAGGGGCACATATTTATCGTGACGGATGGAAACTAGACTTTTGGTGGTAAACATGATGCAGTGTATACAGTAGCCAAAATACAATGATGTACACCTGAATTTTACATAATGTTATAAACCAATGTCATGTCAATAAAATTTTTAAAAAATAGGTGAGATCATGTTACTCCTCTGCTTGAAATGCTCAATGGTTTCCCAACTCATTCAGAAGAAAAGCTGAAGTCTTTACAATAGCTGCAATGGTGACCTGCTCCCCAAGCCTCTCTGCCCTTGTCTCCACTCTCCCCACCTCTTCTCACCCAGCTGAAGCTGCGCTGCTCCTCCTGCTCTCCGAACAAGGCAAGCGCACTCCTGCTTCCTGGTCTCGGCCTTTGCGGTTCCCTCTGCCTGGTACACTTCCCCAGATAACCACAGGGCTTACTCCCTCACTGCTTTCAGGCCACACGTCCCTGACCGCACTATATAAAATACCAACATCACCTATCCATCCTCATCCCAGCCCTCCTTGCCTTACACGGCAGATTCTATTTTCTAAAAATGACCATAGCAACATGTACGGTCCTACAAGTTTTCCTAGAACCACTCCTCCCATCAAAAGGGAGTCTTACTCCCCTTCCCTTCAATATGGACCAGCCTTAGGAACTGGCTTCTAACATAAAATGTGGCAGAAGTGACACTGCAGAATTCCTGAGGCAGGCCCTTCATAGGTGATACAGCCTCCACTCTCTCTCTCAGGACACTGTCTCTTGGAACCCACCAGATCAGAGGAAGCCCAAACTAGCCCCCACAGAGAGACCATAAGGGGAGGCCCATGTGGGGAGGAATTGAGCCCCAGCCTACAGCCAGAATTACACCAGATGCACGAGTGAACAAGCTTTCAGATGGCTAGCAGACCCCAGCCTTCAAGTGTTCCAGCTGAGGCCCCAGGCATCGGAGAGAAGAGAAAAGCTGTCCCCTTGGCCCTCTGCTCTGCCCTGTCCAACTTCCTGACCTGCAGAACCCCTAAGTTTTGGCTCAATTTGTCACAGTCATAGTAACTTGGGCACCAAATTTGATTTCTCACTATAGTAGCCAACACAGTATAGATTTCCTTGCTTATTTCTTGCCTATCCCCCCGAGAGAATGGGAGCTCCTGGAGGGCAGGGGCTTGTGTCTATTTTTTCCTAGCCTCAGGATCTAGAAAAGTACCAGGCACACAGTGGGCACTCAGTAAATATTCGTTGAACAAATGAATCTTTGCTAATTAAAGAAAACTGCTCCTTACTATAATTTGCAACACCTTCTGCTGAGGCACGCGACCTTTTCCTGAAGAAAGTGTTCTCTGGTGTGTTTTGGACCAGCTCCCTGTTAAAAAATATCTCTTGTCAACCATCTGGAAAATGATAAAGTTGGATCCATACCTCCCACTATACGCCAGGAAATAGTCCAAACGGATCAAAGATTTATACGTGATAAAATGAAACCATTAAAGTCCTAGAAAAAAGCATGACAGAATTCCAATATAATCTTGGAGTGGGAAGGCCTTCCTAACTACGATTCAATCTCCAGCAGCCATAAAAGAGAAAGATGGATCAATTCAAACTACACAAAAATCACAAAACTTCTGCTTGGCCAAGAAAAACCAGCATGAGCAAAACTGAAATATAAATGACAATCTGGGAGGAAAATCAGTAGCTTTCATCACAAAGAGCTAAACTTCCTGATATATTTAAGCAAACAAAGTCCTAGAAGTTGGGCAGGGAAAAAAAGCCAACAACCCAGTAGAAATATGGGCATTCAGGCAGTTCACAGAAAAAGGAACTACCAAGGGCCCTTAATCATGGGAAAAGACATTCCACGTCTTTCTCTCACACCTAATAAGAGAAATGTAAAATAAAACTACACTGAGAAACTATTTCTCCCCTATCAGATTGGCCCACATCCCAAACTGGGCCACTACAACGTGGGCAGGATGGTGAGGAGAGAGGCAATCTGACAGACTACTGGTGCAATTGCAAGTTGGTACATCTCTGTGCCGGGGAGTTGGGCCATATTGATCAACGTTACTGTGCGTATACTCTCAGCCCTAACAATTGCATTTCTGTAAATTTCTCTCACAGATATGTTTGCACATATGTGAAATGACATATGGATAAAGTTATTCATTGTAGCATTGTTCATAGTAGCAAAACATTGGAAACAACATAAATGTCCCTCAGTAGAAGACGGATGACCTAAATTATGGTACGTCCATACAACACAATGCTAGATAGCTGTAAAGAAGAGAACATTCTTTTGTACTATTATGGAAAGAGCTACTAGATGTATTATTAAAAGAAAAATGCAAGGTTCCAAACAGTACGCATAATGCTATCTGCTAATTAAAAAAGAAAACAGTGGAGAACAAGAATATACATATACATATTTGCTTATATATGAGTAAAGAAACTCAAGAAAGTTACGCAAGAAGCTAACAGTGGTTGACTAGCATGGTAGAGGAGGGGCTCGGCAGACAAGAAACAGATTTGGAGAGAGGACTTTTCCATGCACACATTTTAATATATTTTTTCGTTTTCCCCCAAACACCACATAATTTGCAATAAGTGATTCACTCCTTTAGCTCCAAAAGAGATCCCTTCTCAAAATGTAAATATTCCATGGAGAAATAGCCACAGCCTATGGCCCTCAATCTTTTTCACCTCCAAGTATCCATTCCTGTGATTTTTCTTTTCTTCACCTTGGAAACCTCTGAGTGAACCAGCCCCCAGCTGCACCGCCCAAGAGATAACCCCGCAGCCAATGACTGGGCCCCTTGCCTCAAGGTGGGATAACATCCATGGTGCCATTCACACTCTAGCACTTCTCCTGGCATCAGGCTGAGGCTAGACTCCAGCTGAACCCACATCTTTGCCTGGTTTCCTCCTGTTGTACCTTGCTTCCCTCACCTCCTTATTGGTTTCTCCTGAGAGCCTCTCTCAATAAATCACTTACCCCAGAATCCCTGTCTCAGGCTCTGCTTCTAGAAATTCAACATAGGCAGCAACCAAATAAACCACACTGATTCATAACAGACCTCCTTCTCCAAAATGAACCATCAGTAGGCACTGCTGATGCGCATGAGCATGTTTCCACACTGTGCTGACCTAATACCAGCCAAAAGCAAAGATACTGCTGGGTGGACTCTGTCCAGGTTAATAAATGATTTCCGATGAGGGATATAAAACACTGACAATAGCTCATCCATCTCCATTCCCATCATCTGTGGACCTAAGTTTCCAGGGCTGCCAGCCTGAGAACCAGTGTTCTAAATCATGACCCCCAGGACTGTAGCTGGATTTCCTGACGATTGGCTGAGAGCAGGCCAGGCAAACAGGGCTGGGAGGAGGAGGGGTCAGAGGCAGGGGTGGACATCGTTGGGTTTGCCTGCCATGGCAGAGACGGCAAGTTGTCCACCATAATCTATTCCCCCATTCTGGCATACAAGAGTGTTTTGTTTGAGAAGGCTGCATTTTCCCGTCCCCAATTCGCCCCCCACCCCCCCAGAATGTAGGTGGAAGGGCTATATGCCACATTCAGGCGAGCAGCTTCAGAGAGTGGGCGTAACCCTTCCACACCTGTACCAGACCTGGTGCCCCCCCAGGGTTCCTCAGCATTCGGCTCTATGTGCTGAAGTCTGCTTATGGCCACCCTGAAACTCTACCTGAGGGCTTCTCCTAGCACAGGAAGCCTGCTTGGCCAGTGCACAGGGCAAGTTGGAAGGCCTAGAAATGAATGCTGCCAACGCTGGCACCCTCAACCAGTGATGGGTGGGGAGTTAGTGGACAAATGGTTTCCTATCCCTTCTAGTGGGGTAACCCTGAGGCACGCCTGTACTGTCTCCCAGAACTCCTAGGTGGGATTAAGCTCCAGTTGTCTACAGCAGTAACCTCCTTGATTATACTCCCTTTGTAAGCTGTCTTCTTTTTCCTGTCACACTTCCCCACTCCCCTACAGATGCTTCTTGGGATCACCTCCTAAGCAATCGACTTGAACTTGAACTCTTGCCTCACAATCAGCTTCCGGAGGAACCCAAACCAAGACAACACTCCTACAGGCTGAACCGCATAGAGATCCAACTTCAACCATGCACCTGCTGACAATGCTGTAGGGCATGGCAGAGCAACAAAGGAAAGAAGTCTGGGTCCCTGAGTGATGGCATGGAAGAGAACTGCCCAGAGCACGGTGATTGGCTCAGAGGCAGGCTTGAGAGCCAAATCAGGCCAATCAGAGACAAGAAGCGTCAGCCCAAGATCTCGGCTGAAAGACAAACGCTCCTGGTGGGCTGCTGCACTGTGGGATAGAAGTCCAGAGTGGAGGGTGGTCCTCTGGCCTCCACTTGAGCCTCCTAAGAAAGAAGCCACTCGGGGGAAAACCAAGTTAAAAGAGAGAAAGATGAGCGATGTCACATGGTTTAAGCACCCAGATCTTGCTACCCTTGAAGCTGGAACAGCTCTAGACTTCTCAGCTAATATATTCCCCCTTCTGTTAAAGTCATTTTAAACTGCGTTTCTGTTACTTGCAGTGAAAAAAGTTCAGTTTAATAAAAATCTGACCCTAAAGAGAATTCATAAATCCCAATGCAAAACAGGCAACAGGCCAGCTGCCGTGGCCAGTCATTTAGATATTCTCTTATAGGAATGTTTGTTTCTGTCTGAATTACCCAAGTAACTGAGGAAAGCAAATCAGCTGTCTTCTAGACTCTCTCTCCTCTGTATCAAGTGCTAGGAGACACAACAGACATCAGCAATTAGCCCACTGGAGCCAGGGCCAGGTCCTCAGCGCTGGCTCTGTCCCAGGAGGCTGCACCATGCAGCCACAACATCCCACTGTGGGTCCCAAGTACAACTCTCGCCACTGCTGATGCTCGAATGTGACCATAACTCAGGCCATGTGGTGCCGCAGCCTTAGCCCAAGCACCCAGAGCTTCAGATGAGGCAGTCTTGCCACTCAGAGAAGCCAGAAGGGTGAGGACCCCCACACCTGCCCCAGCCTCACGCCTGCCTCTTGTGTGTCCAAGTCGAGCTTAAAGTCTTTCCTTTCCTTTTTGAAGAGAGAGGGGAGAGAGACAGGGGGTTGTGAGCAGGTTTAGGATTCCTGGCTGCTTTCTCTGCCGCCAGCCGCCAGCCTCTGCAGTCCCAGGAATTCCTCCCCAGGAATGCTCTGAGGGTTGTTTCAGAGACGGCTGTGCAGAGAGGGGGGCCTCGCTCAGTGCCCCAAATGTCACAGGTACTCAACAAAAGGGTTTGTTTCCTTCCTTCTGAAAGAAAAGCGCTGAGTGAGGAGAGAAATGTTAACTCAAGTTACAGGATTTGCCACTTAAACGGCCCAGATCTTGCCATAATGCCTGGCCCACAATGTGGGAGAGAAGACAGAAGGCGGGGCGGGGTGGAGGTGGGGGGTGGATGATGGAAGAGGGAGGAAATAAGAAAATGGCCTCACCATCCACGTTTCCCTACACCAAGGAGTGGCCCGGTCCCAAAGCAAGATTATCTTGATCTTCCAGGTGGAAATGAACCTGAGACATGCAGCCCAGGTAATGCCCAGGACACAAGGGGAAGGCAGCGAAGGGACAGTGTGGTACAGGGTCAGCACTTCACTCAGTTCAGGGAGCAGCACGGGACCAGGGGAACCCTCTCTCCTGGCACCGTGGTTCCCTGAAGGCTCTGGGCCCTATCTGCTGCCCCTCATGTCCATCGCGGTCCATCATGGAAGGACCCTGGAAACCACCTCACCACCCCCTCTCCCATGGCCTGCTGCCTCCCTTTTGCCCTATCTCGGTCTCAAGTCGGCTTTATTGTTAACCTCCCAGGCCTCCCAGGTAAGGAGATGCGGGTGGCCAAAGGTCACTGCGCTAGGCAGTCACATGCCTGAAGGATGCTGCTGACACTGCTGTTCCTCCTGCAACTGCTCTCTGCGCCGGCGAGCATTCCTCACGCTCAGGCTCCTCACGCTCAGGCTCCGGCGTTTGCCACACGTTGGCCCCAGTGCCAGCCTCAAGGGAGGGAGAAGTGCCTTCTGCCAGCAAGTGCCAGGCCCAGAAAGCCAGAGGCATCTCTGCAGTCACCCCACGGCCACAAAAAACGACCACAGTGTTCCCTAGTCCCCTGCTGAGTCAACTCCAGGTGTCCCTGCCCATCAGCTGCGGGGCCGGTTGTTCAGTGCTGTCTTTTCATCAGCCATCTGTCCTCCTCCTAACGCTCAAGATCTGCTTCTTCAAACCCACCCACCAACACAAACACTCAACCTCCAAATAACCTGACGGCGAAAGGCACACAATAAGCTCTAACCAGGGAGGTAGATGGCTCAATGCTCTCCTGTGTTGTTTTCATAAGGAAAGTTTCACGAGAACATTTCATTTATTAAAGTAATTCCCATAAACTCTTTCTGAAAAATAAAATTCATTTTCCTTGCTTGAGCAGCATTTCAAGTGGAAGTACTTTTATTTCAAGGCACCATAAAATGGTAGTCTCTCTAAGAACACCTCTGCCTCCATGTGTGAAAACCCTAAAAAAAATCCCCCATGGTCATCACGGCCATCCACAAACTCGTTAACTGTGACTGTTCAATAGGACATGGGGTACGGGGGCCTGACGCCACTATTATAACTGACAACGTTGGAACAGATCCTCTTGCTGAGGCCCCAAAAGGACAGAGAGATGAACAGAACACTTGTAATTAGAAAGAGCCAGTGGGGCGGGATAGCCTCGAAACCCCAAATCTGTGTAAACGTGGCAGCGCTGGCGTCTCTCCCCACCCCCTCCTCACTTCTCCTCCTCCTCGCTCAGGTTGGCATTCCCCTGGAGTGTGGACGTCAGCTTGTTTTGCAAAAGGGCCGCCAATTTTTTGGAGGTCTTTTTGAGAAACGCGCTGCCCGGGTGGGCACTGTTCACATGCAGGTACAGGTCCTCC
Organism: Equus przewalskii; assembly: GCF_037783145.1. Classification (NCBI taxonomy): domain Eukaryota; kingdom Metazoa; phylum Chordata; class Mammalia; order Perissodactyla; family Equidae; genus Equus; species Equus przewalskii. The sequence goes on along the minus strand of NC_091851.1, from coordinate 6,707,196 downwards.
TGGGTGGGGCCAGTGTAGCCGCAGTCCTCGCAGACGTACAGCTTGTCCCGGCGTTGCTTGTAGGCGTACTGCTGCTGCACCCCGTGGATTTTCTTCAGGTGGGACTCCAAGGAGCAGCGCTGGGTGAAGGCCTTGTTGCAGACATCACACTTGTAGGGGCGAATGCCTGCAAGGGCGAGGGGCAGACACATCACCAGTCGGTCACAGCCAAGCCAGAGCCTCTCAACTACGAAGCCATTAAAAATCATCATGCACAACCCAATAACAAAAAACAAACCACCAGACCCAAAAACGGGCAGAGGAACTGGATAGACATTTTTCCAAAGAAGACATACTGATGGCCAACAGGTCTCTGAAAAGGTGCTCAACACCACTAATCATCGGGAAAATGCAAGTCACAGCTGCAGTGAGACTGCAATGAGTCACACCTGTTAGAATGACTATCATCAAAAAGATAAGAGATAACAAGTGTTGGAGAGGAAGTGGAGAAAGAGAACACTTGTGCACTGTTGGTGGGAATGTAAATTGATATAGCCATTATGGAAACCAGTATGGAGGTTTCTCAAAAAGTTAAAAATGGGACTACCACATGATCCAGCTATCCCACATCTAGGATATGTATTTCATATCCAAAGGAAATGAAAACAGGATCTCAAAGAGATATTTGCACTCCCATGTTCATTGCAGCATTATTTCACAACAGCCAAGACATGGAAACAACCTACGTGTCCATCAACGAATGAATGGATAAAAAAGATGTGATATATGGATATATACACAATGGAATATTATTCAGCCACGAGAAAGAAGGAAATCCTTCCATTTACGACAATACAGATGGACCTCAAGGGCATTGTGCTAAGTGAAATAAATCAGACACAGAAAGACAAACACCGCATGGTATCACTTACATGTGGAAACGTCAAGCTCACAGACATAGAGTAGAGAAATGGTTACCAGGGGCTGAGAGGTAGGGAATATAGGGGGAAAAAATCATCACCACCAAAGGTTCAAATTGAGGAAAATGATTAAGGCAGGAGACGAAACTGCTCACAAAGGTTCACAACATCCACAAGAACAAACATAACAAAAATGGATGCAAACATAGCCAAAACACACCACCTGGCTTTGGGAGGAGGAGCTTTATTCTTCCCACCTGTATGTCTTTATGTTTTGATTTTATAGTGGGCAAAGTAAACCATGTTTTTATTTTGGTTTGGGTTTCCCTGGAAACAGACCCTGCAACAAAGATTCCAGTACAAGGAGTTATCTGGGAGGTGACCCAGGAAGCCCTGGAGGGCAGTGAAGAAGTGAGACAGGGACACCCTCAGGCAGGGTTGCAGGTGTGCGCAGGTGTAATGTGGATGGATGTACCCAGCAATGGCAGGGGTTGGGGGTGTGGGCAGGACACTGACGACATCTGCTACAGTTATATCAGCATATATAGTGCATATCCAAACTAGATTTCGTGCTGGCTTTAGAACTGGACTGATATTGGTGGGGCTGGCGTTCTAGATGGAGAGTTCACATGTGCCATATGTACCAGGGAGCTCAACCTTATCAAAGCACAGTGATTCCTATTTCCACCATCAGTACTCATCTCAACTGTGTAAGGTCAGAATGTCAATAAAGAGATATAAGTAAGGTCTACCTTAGGCTCTAAAGGAGGGGATCCTGGCTGTGAAGGAATCAGTGTCACAGAAGCCTGGAAACCTGGGAGAGGGTGAGTATCATGTTGGGAGTACGTGGAGCAGAGAGGGGGCTGCGACCACAGTCAGACCATCTCAGAGCCCAGAGGCCAGGAGGGCCACCGCCTGGAATCCCCAAAGCCTCAGGCACAAAATTTAACGGTATGCCAAAAACTCATCAAATCAAGAAAAATAATATTTTAAAAGTGGAAATAAATACAAAAAAAATCCATGATGAACAAGTTATCAAAATTTTGTGTGTGTGTTTGTGTGAGGAAGATTGTCCCTGAGCTAACATCTTTGCCAATCTTCCTCTATTTTATATATGGGATGCTGCCATGGCATGGCTTGATGAGCGGGTGGGTGGATCTGCGCCCAAGATCCAAACCCACGAACCCAAGGCCACTGAAGTGGAGTGCACAAACTTAACCACTACACCACCAGGCTCGCCCCTTCATGTATTTTTCTTTTTGAGGAAGATTAGCCCTGAGCTAACATTTGCTGCCAATCCTCCTCTTTTTCCTGAGGAAGCCTGGCCCTGAGCTAACATCTGTGCCCATCTTCCTCCACTTTATATGTGGGACGCCTACCACAGCATGGCGTGCCAAGCGGCGCCATGTCTGCACTCGGGATCCGAACCGGCGAACCCCAGGCCACCGAGAAGTGCAACGTGCCCACTTAACTGCTGAGCCACCGGGCCAGCCCCTCTCATGTATTTTTTTAACGGTTATTTTTTTCCCCAGAATGTTCTAGTTGTTTAAAAAATATTGAACATTTGAAAAGCAGGTGTATTAAAACTCCGTGCAGAGTCTCAGCCCCAGCCCAGAACCTGAACCGCCAAGGGGTGGGGCCAGGACTCTGTGTTGGCAAGCCCCCAAGGTTTGAGAACCACTGCTTCCATATTCGATTCTGTAGGTCTGGGGTTGGGCCTGAGACTCTGCATTTCCAACAGGCTCCCAGGGGATGCAATCTGAGTTGCCAACACAGAGTCCTGGCCCCACCCCTTGGCGGTTCAGGTTCTGGGCTGGGGCTGAGACTCTGCATTTCTAACAAGTTCCCAGGTGACGCTGAGGCAGCTTGCACCAGGACCTCTTTGAGAGTCACAGGTCTACAGCAATGCCAAATTAAGAGTAAGGACAGCTCTTCAGGTATCTGAAGGTGGCCATGTCTTCTCTTCAAGGTTAAATGTCCCCAGTTCCTTAATGGTGGCTCGTGGAGGTGGGCCAGGAGAGCCACTCTGTTCATGAAGCTTTTTTAAGTACAAAGATGATAAAGAAGTCAAAATGGAAAGAAAATATCCTTCCCACTTCATCCAACCACCTGAACAAATCAAATCACTTTCACTTTTTTTCTGGTCCAATCCAGGGCACACATCATCTCCTGTATCACTCAGGGGAAAAAACTGCAGGATCAGTGTTTTGGTGAGATGTTACTCCAGCCTACTCAAGCAGAACGTGGGCCTACGTTATATTCACACATTCTAGAAAAACTGCCAAAAGTTAAGAAACTCCTCTATAATCCTCAGCACTTGGCACACAATAGGTGTTTAATAAATAGTTTTTAAATGAATGAATGAATGAACCCTACTGGCCTGGGGAGAGAGGCCACATCTTTGGGGCTAGTTTTCTACAAATTTAAGGAATATGCTCACTTATGTGTCACATGTGCACCATAGTGGGCTTTGTGTTTCTCCAGGCCTTCTGGGCTCTGGCTGGCTCCCCACCTCTCCGGCAGATCAAGCAACACACGTGATTTCAAACCCATGGCTGATAAGAACAGAAATTCACCCAGAGACCTGTTGCTCCTTTCAACAGTTATTGGAAATAGCCCGCTACTATTTTAAAACATCCGAACTAAACCTGTGGGGAAACCAGCACTTAGACCAGGCTTTAACTTGGATGCAGCGAACTCCTGGATGTCCTACTCATGGAGGTTCCCACCCCCAGCGGTGACCTGAAAGGTGATCTGGAAGTGGATGCATTGCTTTGCCCTGGGATCCCTGCCCCTGGGAGAGGCGAGCGTGCCAGGACCGAGTCCAGGATGCCCAGGACCGCGTCTCCTTCCTCTCTTCCTTTAGCAGGTCAGCTGGGCCTCTTCCACGAGCAGAGCACCCAGCAAGGCCTAGACAGCAAAGGCCAGAATTTCAGAGCCCTGCATCGTATGCACGATGGAGAGAATGGGGATGACCCCTACATGGGTCTTTTTTTTTCCCCAGGGAGGAGTGGGATTTGAGCCTGGCTTGGAGGATGGGTGACCTGCGCTCACAGAGATGGAAAGGAGAAGACAGCAGGCCCTGAGAGCCCTGGTGATGGCAATACTGACTGTTGCAAACCTGCTCCCCTCCTCGCTCTGTAAACACCACATTCATCCCTCACCTATCGGTGCAGGCAGCATTGTCACCAGCAGCCCCTTGGTGACCCTTTCTGGGCTTGGAAACAAGCCTCTCCCTCCTGGAGTCCCCCATCCCCCATGCACTGGGGGGATGAAGGTGGCCAGAGAGGAGCCCTAGACGAGGGAGACTCATGCCAAGTCCTCCCCGACACCGGGGCCTCACCCGCCTCAGTGCTCTCGAGCAAAGGCCAGTCTTGTCTGCGTGTGGAGTGGGAGACCGGAACCGAAAACGCCATCCCTGCAGACATCATTAACCCACTGACACCAACACTGAAACAGTCCAAGGCCACTGAAAACCCAGGCATCACACATCTGCCACTCATTAACTGAGTCTGCGGTCTGACTGCTGAACCCCTCCAGCCTCAGTTTCCCCACCTGTACAGTGGGGATGATATTCATACCCCCATGTAAGGCTGCTGAGGACTAACCAAGGCTTCACAGGCACAGGGCCCAGCACACACTGAGTGCCCAGGGACCCAGCTTCCAGAGCTGCACTCCAGCCCAGCAGAGTGCAGACGCTCCACTCAGAAGCTGGCTGGTGGGAGCGTATTTAGTATTTGTCTTTAAACTGTGCCTGTAGGTACACTTTTTGTATCTGTATGCACTTTTGGATGTATTACTTATTTTACAACAAAAAAAGGTTCATTTTTAAAAATGTGGTCACTAGGTGTCTGGTGGAGGAAGGAGGGAAGAGACTTCTGCACGGTCCGCCCTTCCGAATGTCCTGCCCAGGCCAGCATTACCTAGTCCAAAAATACTGTGTGATGGGTTATCAAAAAGGGTTTCTTGTTTTCAACTTTCTGTTCCTTCTCCCAAAATCAAGCTTCATGTGACACCTTCCTGAAGAAAATTCTTCCCTCTTGGTGCTTTCTGCTTGCGCTCCTTGCTGTCGCTAAGTGCTCCTTTATTGAACTTTATCCAAACGTGAACTTCAACAAGCTTTGGACAGGCCTCCTTGTGGGAGCAGATATTTAGGGCAACTCCCTCGGAAGGCCATGCGGCAAAGTGCATAAAAAGTCATCACGTGTCTGCCCTCGGGCTCACCTCAGGGAAATCATCTTCAGAAAGGTAGGCAAAGTTATACAAGAATATTCATGGTAGTACTGTCTGAAATGTTAAACAAAAGAAAAAAACCCTGAAAATAGAAATGAGTGTCATCAACTGGGGCAAAGGAAAATGATGATGCCTCCATATTTGAAATTACATCACAACTCCATATTAAGAAATACTCTAACAAATGTTAAAAAGGGTGAGGGGCGTCTACCTGTGCAAATAGGAAACCATCTGTAAGATACCTATCACACGAAACAAGCAATGTCTATTAACAACATCGGGGAAAGAAAATTAAATGGTGGTTGGCTTCCAGGACAGGACCGGAGGCTTGGCGCGGAGAAGGAGGCTCACTTTGTTTTTCTTTCTTTCATTTTTTCCCCTACCTATTACTTGTTTAGCTAAAAAGTAAGTCGAAATGCAAATAAAAAATAAAACAGAGGAGAGACAGTTGGGCGAGTGAAGCAGGCAACTCCACAAGACGCAGCAGCTTGGCAGGCGCCGGTGCCTTTATTCCTTCCCCATCCGCCCCTCTCCCAACTTCTCCCAATCTGCATTCTCCCCAATCCAGTCAATCCTTCCCTTTAGGCTCCAAACAAAGACACCATTGTTTCCTCTTCTTCACTCAAGATGGGATCTGTTTGCCTTCTGTCCCTCTCAATGTGGCCCCGATGGAAGATAAGCCGGAGGGCGTCCTGGGGGCGGGGCAGACACTGCAGCTCCGGCCAGTGCCCCCTCCCCACTTCCCTGACCTCAAATCTGAATTCCTCAGCTTCGCTCTGTGGAACTCAGAAGCTTCCACAGGAACGGCAGGCACCTTGAACTGACTCCTTTATTCTAGTCAGAGTCGTAAAGTTACAAGCAACAGGGGTTACACCCCTGGCACCTGCCCACAAAGACTGAGCTGGGGACCCCACAGACCTGTGTGCCCTTTTCAGCAGTTTATAGTGGCTCACACTTCCTTCTCTAGAGCTTATATTGGCTGAAGTCTTTTACAGAATAAGGAGTCATTTTACAAATGAGAAAAATAAAATACTTGCAATAACTGCTGTGCGTGTCTGAAGAGCCTGGACATCTGGTCACCCTGGTAAACAATGCCCGGACCACACCAGACACATTGCAGCCCCCAGTAAATGGGATTCTGCATTTCCAACACGCTCCCAGGTGCTGCTGCTGCTGGTCCAGAGTAGCGAGGATGGAGACACTTAGTGCTGAGTCTGGCTCATGCAAGTGCTGGTTATTATCTTTCACTCCAATACACAGGTCTCCCCCCACCAAAAGCAAACCATTTCCTTCCACGGATGGCCATTCTTAGGATGCATTCCAGCTGGTTCAACCTAAACACTTAAATGAACCCAAAAGAGTATTCTCTAAAAACAGGCCCGTGATGTTTTTCACAGGCTGTGAACTGAATATATATTTGTTTCTTTAAAGCTCAGGCCCCCACCTCTCTATTTTGACCTGAGGTGGGTTAACAGCCATAATTTCCCATGTTGGCCTCAGTGATCCAGTCAGCTCCACCTAAATAGGGCCATTCCTTCTATTATGTGTGTAGTGGATGCTGTCAGTCCCTCATCCAGATCCCCCCTATTCTGGGCCAGTGCTTCGTTCCCCAGCTGGCATGTGTGTTGGCAACTAACAGCTCCCGGCTGTCCCCTTCTCCAAGGAATGGGCACTGGGCAATTGACCTCCCTGCCCAGGAGAGAGGCAGCCCTTAGCCAATGTCTGAGTGACATGGGCATAGAAGTGTCCCCCACTTGCCTGTGGACAGGACAACGCAGTGGTGCCATTCACACTTCAGAGCCCCTGTGGGATCAGGCTGGGGCCAGACTCCAGCCGAGGCCACATCCCTGGTCAGCTCCTTCCTCTACCCTGTCGGGCTCCCTGCCACCCTTACAGGTTTCTCCTGAGCGCTCTCCCTCAATAAATCATTTTGTAAGAATCACCATCTCAGAATGTGCTTCTAGGGAACCTGACCTAATACAATTTGGATTGAAAATAGCCACTTGTTTGCTGATATATTTTCCCAAAGTGTTAAGGAGTTTTTCTGCACCAGTTTCTCTCTTCTAATCTTGAACCAGATGTCATTTGACTAGCATTCTCCTTCCCCATCTCACACACACCTCGGATTTACTCTTTTCTTGGCGAAGTCATATCCAAAGAAGACATCTTAATCTTTTCTTTCATCTGCTTGGATATTACGGTCAGACATTTTCAGGCTCTCGTTTCCCTGGACCTTTTCCAAGATGTTTTCTTGTGTTTTGAGTCTTTCCTTAGACGCCCTGTTCTCTCAGAGGTTGCAGAGGACAGGAGGAGATATGGGGCAAGGGATTAATCCCAATTTTCTCAGACACTGTCCTCGCCCACCTCATCAATACTGTGGCTACAACTCTCAGAAGAAGGGTCCTGAGGTCCCAGATGAGTCTTTAAATTGGTCATGGCCTGGTCTAATCGGACTGTAAGCAAACATACCTTCATTCACTGGCTACTGGATTTGTGTGAACAGTGTCATACCTTTGCTTCTGGTATAAATACAACATTTACTTGTAATAGTCAATGGCAAAAATCCAACACTCACGTCTCAATCAAAGGCAAGACTGAATTTGCAGAATTCTAGTGAGATCTTTTGGAGCCAGTGATGTTGTTCACAAGAACTTAACAAATGTCTGAGAACCCCCATTTTTGCTCTTTTTGCTGATTACCCCTTTTGCACAGAGCTCAAGAGATGGAGGGGGGCCTCTCACGCCATGCGGCCAGGCCTGCTCCTGAGCCTCCTGGCAGTGTGCCCAGGGCTGGGGCTCCTTCTGAAGTTTGCAAGCAGCCAATGGGTCAGTGAGCCCTGCGCTCCTCTTCCCGGCTCATCATTTCCTGGAGGCACGTCTCCATCAGGAAATAGCCAGGGCAGGGAAAGCAGGCTCAAGACATCTCCATAATTCTGTTGATCACTTTAGGAGTCAAAATTATGATTAGAAAAATTTTAAATGGTTATCTGCAGATTCAACAATCTCAGTCAGTGCTGTCCAATAGAAATGAAAATACAAGTCATTTTGTAATGTAAAAATGTCTCGTAGCCTCATTAAAAATAAGTAAAAAGAAACAGGTGAAATTAATTTTAACGGTTTTTTTAACCCAATATATTCAAAATATTAACATTTCAACATGAAATCAACATTAAAAATTAAGATATTTTCTATTCTTTTTTTGCATTAAGTTTTCAAAATCCAGTGTCTGTTTTGGACTTACAACACACCTCAATCAGACCTGCCCCATGGCGGGGGCTCGGCAGCCCCACGCAGCCCGAGTGGCGCAGGCTTCCCCCGACGCCTCCTGAGCGTGAGCCTCCCCACCGGACAGAGGGAACTCTGGGCAAGCGCAGGTGGAAGGCATTCTTATTCACAACTACAGTGATTTTCAGCCCCTCCTATAAGAGTCGCTCTAAGTGTGACCTTTGAGAAGCAGGAGATGGAGGAGTGCAGGGGTCGGGGGCGGTGGGGGGGTGTGCAGGCCAGCCCCTTTCTTGCTCACTCTGTGGTGAGAGGCCACCTTGGCCCCACTGAACACACACATTCAGGTTCCTCCACAACCTGCTAAACCCCAGGGTGGAGTGTGCAGTTTGCGCCAGGCCTGAGTTTCCCTTTATCTCACCTTGCAGAGCAAGCAGGCTTCTAGAAACTGAAGGGGGGCAGGCTGGCGAGGCCCCAGCCTCAGGGAGAATGCTGAGGAGGCAATAGGAGGCAAAGGGGGCAGAGAAGGGGGCTCTAGAGAAAAGAGAAGATTTCGAGCTGCAGGAGCAGTCAATCGTAGTTCCCAGCTCCCCCACCTTCGGTTGTCTGACCTCTGGAGCTGGGCCGCCTCCTCTGTTAAACGGGGGTAATACCAGCACCGACTCCTCGGGCTTGCCTGAGATAACAGAATAAATGCCATGGGCCTGGCATGGAGGACAATGACCAGTTGTAGCTTGCTGCCGTCTGAAGAGGATGCGTTAACTCTCTGAAGGGCCTCCCATTCTCTGTGAGCCACGCCCTCACTTGCTAACCCTCTTCCTCTCTGGGGCCAACACCATCAAGCCCCGGCCCCAAACCCCTCAGCCCACCACCAGGTCCTCTCAGAGAGTTCCCGTATGGCCAGCAGCTTCCTGCCTCTCCTGCCCGGAAAAGGTTCCCCAGCAAATAGGATGGGCCTAAATGGGGCTGGGGGGTTTGCTGAGGAGTTGAGGGTCCCAGGATGGACCCCCAAGCAAGGAAAGATGGGAGTTGAGCAATTCTAGGCTGCATTCTATATCTTTCTTCAGAGGGACCCCAGTGGGGTTGAGCCCAGTTGCCCACAGTGGTAAGCCACTCAGTAGCTCGCTCTCACTGGCGTCTTCTCTCTCTTTCTCGCCTCCCCCTACCTCCTGGGATCACATCCCAGATACACTGCTTACACAGTCAGCTAACTCAGATCAGAGTTCTTAACTACTACACCACCAACTCAACCTGCACACTCTTCCCCGAGAAGAAGTCAGTCCCTAACACTCCCTCTCCGTCAATGGAGAATTAACTCAGTCACAGACGAGGCAGCTCCAGCAGCTCAGTGTTTACTCAACTGAAGGTACCAAGAGCCAGCAATGCTCCCTGATCCCCCTGTACTCTTAAAGGCCAGGGTGAGGAAGTGACCACAGAGCCTACCAGGCAAGGGACATCCTCAGATCGAGATGAAAAGCTGAGAAACTCTCCAAGACAACCAACAACAAATGACTGAAGAAGTGGTCCCCAATTTCCCCCAGCCCCTTGGGTCAGTTGTCTATGAGCCTTAGGACCCTCCCCCAGCTACAGGACCCCCCACCATTCCCCAGGACCCTCCCCCACTCTGCCACTCCCTAAGCATTCTCCCCACCCCAACCTAAGGTGCCAGCCTGGCCACACAGAGCTCAACCTTTGACTGATTCACTGGTGCTATGGACTAAAAAAGCCACATAGCCAGACCAAAAGAGTACACACCATAGGATTCCATTTCAACCACGTTTAAAACCAGGCAACAGGAATTTATGCCGTTAGAAGTCGAGATGGTGGCTCCTCTTGGAGGGAAGGAGTTAGTGACAGGGAGGGGGCAGTGACTTCTAGGGGCTGGAAATAGTCTGTTCCTTGGTCTGGGTGCTAGCTATGCGGGTGTGTTCACTTTGTAAGAATTTCTAAATTTGTTGAACTATGCATTTATGTCTTGTGTGCTTTTCTGGATGTATGTTACATTTAAATGAAAAACTCCCTTCAGAAAAAGTTTTTAAAAAGCAAAAAAGAAAAGAAACCTTTTAGTGTGCCAGCCCACTCTAAGGAGGATGCCTCGCAGCCCAGGAAGGCATCATGCCCAAGATTCTAAGAACAAAAAAGTGTGATAAGGGCCATAAAAGAAATCTGAATACAGAGGCTCTGAGGAGGGCCCTGTGTGGGGCATGAGGGGCTGGGAGCCCCATCTGGAGGGAGGAGTGGACATCTTGCCATCCCCACCAAAATGCCAGGGGAAACCCTAAACCCTGGAAGGGCTTCAGGGATCAGGGAGAGCATATATAGTATATTCTATGAGGCAGTCAGAAGAGTGGGTGGCGACCAGGATGGGGTTAAATGGTTAGGATGGGATGGATTTAAATGAGATGAAATGTGGTGAGATGTAAAGAGACAGGATGGGATGGGATGGGAGGGGGAGGTGAAGACGGGACCCAGATTGTGAGGAACTTACATGAAGCCCATCAGGTTGGGGAGTCTGGATTTCACCCTGCCCAGAGTTGGGGGAGCTTTTTTAGCAGGGCAGTGGCATCCTTAGAATTCTCCTCGAGGGATCTCTCTGGCAAAGGAGTGGACTGTGGACCTCAAAAAGCCTAGAGGACAGATGTTTCTAAGATAAAACTAATGAGGCCGGAACCAATCAGAAGAGCTGGAAGAGAGGTCAGTGGGCACCCCCAGGAGTCTGTGTGAAATGAGCTGGTGAGGACCCAGATGTACCCTTCATAAGGAGGGAAACTGAGGAAGGCCCAACGGATGAAGACACTTGCCTGCCACCCTCAAGTAGGAGGCTCGGTGAGCTCTAAGTGAGCTGAGCATCTTCGTCCCTTTTTGAGCTCTCCGGAGGAACATGATGCTATTCTGAGACAGGCTTACTTCCCAAGAAATGAGCTTAAAACACCACCAGTGGGACCACAGGAACCACATTCCAGCAGTCAGCCGGGACCGAGGGCTGAACATGATCTCCCGCAGCACTGTGTCAGGCATCCATTCTCAGGAGACTTGCAGCCAGATTTCTCTTGAGCTGTACTAGAATGTGCATCATTATCCCCATCTCACAGGGGCGAAAACAGGCTAAGAGACGGGGCTTGCCTGGCCCAAGGTGACACAGTCGGCAGGTGGCAGAGCAAGGAGGTAAACCCAGTCTGGCCCCAAATGCCCCATCCTGTGATCTTTCCAGAAATATAACACTGCTCCATGCTCTTGACTTGTTTCTTTGGTGGGAAATGAACAGAACTCTTGGCCAGAAAAACAAAACCAAAATCGAAGCACATGCCCCCTTCCTCACCTGTATGCGTGCGGACGTGCCTCTTCAGGTCGAAGGTGTCGTTGAAGCCCTTGCCGCAGAAGGTGCACAGGTGCCTCTTCACCTGGTTGTGGCACTTGAGGTGCCGGTTGAGCATGCGCTGCAGGCGGAAGCCCTTGCCGCACAGGTCACAGCTGTGAACCGCCGAGTCGCTGCACGTGCCTGTGGTGAACTGGGACAGAGAGAGGCCGTGAGGACCCAGTGCAGGTGGGCGTGTCCAGTGCGCTTACTCCAGGAGGGCACCTCCCTGGGTCTCTACGCTTGGCCTGGTGGCAGCTTCTGCCCCTAAAATTTTGTAGCAGGTTTTGGTTTTGGGGAAGGTGAAACAACTGGCAGCTCCTTCCTACAGTCATTCTCCCCTTCCTCCTTAGAACAGACCTCTGATTTCTTGCTGGGCACACGGCCCCAGCTAAACATCTCTCTTTCCCAGCCTTACAGCAAGTCACAGCCATGGGACTACTTGGCTGATGCAATACACCCTCTCTAAGGGGGAAGGATGGTGCCCTCTTCCTCCTTTACTCCCTCCTGCTGGCTAGAGCTCAACAGCTCTGTGAGAGGGAAGCCAGTGCTGAGAATGGAAGAGCAGAAAGAAAGGAGGAGTCTAGGTCCTGTTGATGTCATGGAGCCTATCATACAGAGTCCCCAAAGACAGCCACAATCAATTCCTTCCTCCCTGTGCCTGCATATTGCTCCATCCATCAGGAGATGAAGACCATTTCCTCTCCCCTTGGATTTGGGCAGGGCTTGCATCAATTCCAGATCTTTAGGAGACCTTGCAGCTTCCACGTCCTCCCTCTTGGAAACCAGCTGCCACATAAGAAGTCCAAGACCACCATGCTGTAAGGAAGCTCAAGCAGCCAGGTGGAGGGAGAGAGAGGCCACACGGTGGAGCATTGAGGTGCCAGATATGAATAACGCCTCAGCGGATCTTCCATCCCAGCCCATGGGGGCCACCAGCTGAGTGAGTGACCTAGCCAACGCTGCCAGAGGAGAACCACCTAGCCCAGCCGTGCCCTAGTTCCTGACCCACAAAATCGTGAACAAATAAAATGATCATTTTGGAAAGTGACTTGGTCAGGATCCCACAGCTTCATTATCAGCAAAACCATAACCGAATCACAGGCTCTGGCCTCCTGGACCAGTGTTCTTCCAACACCGCCTCTAAGGGAGACAATGGAGTCTCTAACTATGTGATGGAAAAACACCAGAGCTGATACAGTCCTCAAAGGTTTCCTAGTTACCAAATCAGACCTTTCAGAAGATTGATCCACTTGCTCTGCCAAAATTCTATTCAGAAAAGGTCCTAAAAAACATTTTCAGAGAAATATAATTAGCCAGAAGAGCTGGTCCTCTCCTGGCTCAACACCATCCTAGCCTCAAATACCCTCCGCCTCTCATCCACCCTGGTACTGCCCTCCACTGAGGCCAGCTCAACCGTTCTCTGCACCCCCAGACCAGCGCCTCTCAAACCCCAGTGTGCACACGAAGCCCCTGGGGGTCTTGTTAAATGCAGGTTCTGACTCAGAAAGTCAGGTGGGGTCTAGATGCTGCATTTCTAACCAGCGCCTGGGAGACACCACTGAGGCGGTCCATGGACCACCCTTGAGATGTGACGCGGAGCAGTGGCCCTCACACAGCTCAGTACTTTACTCCATCTCATTCCAGAGGGTTTCATTACACACAAATGCTTTCTCAGAGTTCATCTAGTTTTCTCAACTAAATGCCCTGTGGAAGTGCTTGTGCACATTCCTGCCCCCAGGCCCCAAGCCCACACTCAGGCCACTGCACTGTCTCAAAGTGTTGTTGGGCAGTGGAACACAGGTGGCAGGATGCAGAAAGACTCGAGGGAGCCGCAAGACCCCAGAACAGAGTTTTCCAGTCAGCGTCCTCCACCGGTTCAGTCTCATCTGCTTGGAGCTTGATTAGCCTCAGCTGACACTGATGTGAGCCTGATCTGGAAGAAGCCCTGTGCCCAGAGCTGGAGGAGGTACAAGGACTGCTTGCCCCCAAGAAGCTGCCAGTCTAGTGGGGGAGCAGAGCAGTCAACAGGCCACTGACCTCTGGGGAGCCCCGGGTGCAATGGGCACCTCAGAGGGGCGCCTACCCCAGACGTGGAGTGTGAGGGAAGGTGCTTCCAGAGGAAGTGAGCTCCTCAGCCAGGCACAGACGAGGAGGAAGAGATGGGGAAAGCAAAGAATATTCCAGGAGAGGGTGGCGGGAAATGGAGGAATTGTGCGTGGTCCCGCATGGCCAGCCTGAGCCCCAGGAAAGCAGTTAATGAGCAGAGCTGTGGTAGCAGAGAAAGGCTCGACCTTGGGGGCCCTAAAGTAGCTCAACTCTATTCAGAGGGCAAGGGGGGGCTGTCGGAAGATACAGGAGGACATCCGCAGGGGGTGAGTTTGATGACCCAATTGGGTGGCCGTCCTGGGTCCCCGACTACCTCAGACCCCACCTCTGCCCTGTGTCCCGCAAAAAGGCTAGGGACTGGCACTCATGCAGAGGGAGACTCAGCTGTGCCGAAGGCTTTCCTATTCCTACCATCAGGACAGGTCATGGTCTCCTCCTTGTCCAGCAGTTCCCATTCTGGCCATTGCCTCCCTTGAAGGGATGTGAAAAGACTAAATATGGCCCAAGTATTGGCAAACTGAATTCTTTGAGTTTCTCAAGGCCAAGTCTACACAGGATAAAGGTCATCTGAGAGGTAGTGAGGGACTAACAAAATACAACATAGACAAACGACCCTGGTAATTCCAATCAAAATTGTGTAGAAAGCTAGAACTGTCTTTTGAAAGTCCTGCAGAGATCCAGCCCTGATGGCCTAGTGGTTAAAAGTTTGGTGATCTCACCACTTCGGTGGCCCGAGTGCAGTCCTGGTTACAGAACCAAACCACTCATCTGTCAGTGGCCATGCTGTGGCAGCGGCTCACATAGAAGAACTAGAAGGACCTACAACTAATATACAACCATGTACTGAGGCTTGGGGAGGAAAAAAAAGAAGAGGAAGATTGGCAACAGATGTTAGCTCAGGGTGAATCTTCCCCAGCAAAAAAGAAAAAGAAAAGGAAAGTCCTGCAGAATGTGCCAAGGACTTGCCAACTATAGGTCATACCCGAAATCTTCTTTACTTTAATCCTTTTGGCAAATTCCTATTTTTAAAATGTTCTGCATGTAATATGGATACCTTCGATCTATTACAATCCAGGATGAAAATCTCAAATCACTGGCATTATTTTGTTTGAAAAGAATAAAATCTTGAAGGGCAGAGGGAAGGGAGATTAGTGACAATTTAAGGGAGTACAGGGCCATGGATCATCCGATCAAGATACAGAAAGCTTTTTAACACAGGGGAGAAAATTAGAGTGGGGGAAGGAATTGGAGACTTAGAGCACCACGTTTCCAGGGGGAAGGTGCCTGTTGCTTCCTTAGAGCAAAAACAGAAGTTCTCCAACTGTGCCTCAGCAAAGGCAATTTTTCCATTTCTCCACCTTTATGTACACTCCCATTTCCCAGCATGGAAAACTGAGCCAGCACAAACTGATTCATTCAGGGAATTCTCCTAAAGTGCACCCTCCAGTCCATGAAGTGCTGCTTGCCACCTATATACGTCTATGACCAATCCAGCCCCTAGACGTTAGCAGCTTATATCTGAAGCCGTAAGAGAGGCTTGCTGAAAGAAGATGTCAGGTGAATTAACCGGCAAAGGACCATGGCTGATGGAGCGAGCTTCTGCCAGACTATTCCACTTCCCAGAAAGGAAAGGATATTTGTGGGATAAATTCCTAAACGTGATAGTGCATTTCACATGTCATGTGCTTTGAAATTTGGTAATAGCAAAAGACTGGAAACGACCTACACGTCGTCAACAGAGACTTGTTAAAAAAAGATGGTAGAACCATATAATTAAAGTAGCTAAAATAAGGAAAGAGGTCAACTGCCAGCCACATGAATGAGCCTTCTTGAATGTCCAGCAGCCCAGTCAAGCCCACAGAAGACTCAGGACCTTACTGTCACATGACTGCAACTATAAGAGGAACCCCAGGCAAGAACCGCCCAGCTGAGCCCAGTCATTCCAGAGAACTAGAAGACATAACAGTAAATTGTTTTAAGCTCCTAAATCTGTGGTTATTTGTGAAGCAGCAATAGATTAACTAAAACAGTAATAGATGTGTCATAGTCCCTTCAGAACACCAGATATGCCACGTTTCTCAGTGTTCTCTCCCAGGATGGGCCGCACAATGCAGAAGACACACCTGGTTTCCTGCAATGATGTCCCACGCGCCAGAGGACTGGCAGTCCCTCCCTGGGTCACGTGTCTGCTCATGGGACCATCTTTATTACGCTCACACAGGTTTACATGTAACACTCTACCTCCTAAAAGTTCAAAATAGGGTTAACCAATCTTACCTTGTTACTCTTCTCTGCAGGTAGTTGACCACAACTAGTTACATCTTAGTTATCTTAGTTACAAAATCAAAGTGGAATGTAGAGTCAAGAAATGCTAAGGATCAAATAAAAACCTAGCCCTGGCCGGCTATGTGATGTCATCGAACATCCCTGGGCCACACTTTCCCAGATGTAAACGATAAAATGGTATTAGAAGTTCTCTTTTCCTAAGTTCAAATTCTGCTCCACGTCTTTGGGACGTAGGCTAGTTACTCAACCTCTCCAAGCCTTAATTTCATCACCTGTAAAATGGGATAATAACGATATTTGCCTCTTGGGATTGTTAAGGAATTAAATAAGAAAAGCTACTTAAAAAGGAGCTGGTGTTCAATGAGTCCTACCTCTTAGAGTTTGACAGCTCCAAAATCCCGTGATCCTAAATAAAAGTTAATTAGTCAAAACCCCTTGTTTCTCCATTTGGCTTTAAAATTTCTCTCTTTCTGATGGAAGGAAAAGGGAACTAACCTTCAGTGTGAACCCCCAGCCTCTAGTCTTTCCTCCACAACTCTGAAATCCACAAAGCTCTGAAACCCAATGTTCCCTCCTATCTCCCTTGGCAGTAAGAACCGCCCCACACAGACATGAAGCTGTGCAGACTTCACCCTGTTTGCTGTCAACATTCACGTTTTGATATGGAAATTATTAATGTTTTAATTACAGAGTACTGCTCCAGACCTGGCGGTGGGGGGGAGGGGGGGCGGTATTTATACCATGCTACCTTCTGAAAACGCTTCATAGTCTCACCCTTAATCCAAAATTAACACTCTGCAAAATGCTTGTTAATGAAGTGAGGAAGCTACTGTGGAGGGTGGGAGATGACCTCAGTCTGGAGATTAACTCAGGGCAGGAGAGATGAAGAGAGACTGAGTAATTCTCCAACCCCACAGTTTGGTGCTTTCTTGCTTGCCGTCCTGTTTTCTGCAGGATCTCGGCTTTCATTTTAAAAAACACACAAAGTTCCCCTGTAGGTCTTGTGAAAAACAGGCCTCTGCAGCAGAAACAAACTGATCATTGTATCAGTGCTGCTGACACTTCAGAGCCTCCAGAGAGGCAGGGATGTTGGCTGGCCCTCTGATCAACCTCAAAGCTAGCTGAGGTCACTCACCTGTCAAATTTCTGAAGGACAAAAAAAAAGTTCTTTATTTTCTGTGATGCTTCCACCAGATAAGTTCTTTAAATTAATGATCCTTGTTCCTGTGGGCGGGTACTGTGAGTCCAGGCTACCTTCTGGTGGCCATTTGGACAAGATTTCCACTGACAAATTTGCTATCCTTGAGTGCTCAAAACATGCTAAGCATATTCCCCTAATTCCTTGGTACAAAAATTTTCCTCTTGGTCCCAGCTACCATTTCCTTAGGCTTCACAACTCCCCTAAATGGCAGGATGGAGAACTTTCTCAAATGCAGGGATGATGAAGGGAATACATCCTAATAATCCAGAAGAAACTGACGCTCAGAGAACTGTAAGCTGCTCATGCCCACATGACTTGCAGGGGCCCACACTGAGATTTTGAGTATTGCTTGTTGTCTGCAAAGCTTGTGCCTATACTCCCACCCAGACAGGCCCATGGGTCTGCGCGTGATGTGGGGGAGACGGAGAGGATGAACCTTGTTGCTTGTCTCATATCATGGTGAGAAAGAGCTTCAGATTCCTTTCACGTTGGACTGTCAAGAGTAATGGCTAAAGTGTCAACGATACCTTCCACAATGCAATACAAGAATGCTAAAAGAGTAAGGATCCCTGGTTTGGGCTTTGCCACTAACAGCCGAGAGGAATTCAACAAAACCTCTCTGAGGTCTACCTTTCTCCCCTTGAAAATGAGGAGACTGGACCACATAATATTTTAGGGGCCCTGTAGTAGATCCTATGGATGGACATGCTCAGCATCTATTCCTTCTCCTTCTGGTGGGCCTTCCTGTACTGCAGAGGCTAGAATGCTAGAAACTACATTTCCCTTTCAGCTAAGATTTTCAGCTGTGAGTTGGGTTCTATCAATGACATGCACTATCAAGAGATTTGAACTCAGGCCTGAGCAGATGCAGATGCACGGCAATTATTTTACACTCTGCATTTGCAGAAGTACCATCATGCACAAGCAGGAGCCAAAGAGGCAGCAGCTGCAGCTCCCTAGGTGGCCCAGTCTGCAGTGTGGCTCTGGGAGCTCAGCCTGGTCTTTCTTTAGTCCATTTAGTACCCTATAGTTAACAATTCTCTGCTTAAGCTACCTACAGTGGATTCTGTTGTCTGCAAGGAAACCCATGCAGTCCCTTCCAACAATAAAATCCCACTTAGCCTATATTCAAATTAAAAGCTGGTATAGCTAACATTTATATCATTCTCCTATTCCTTCTCTTTTCTCTTTTAATTAACTTATTAACCTTTTTCAAGCATCCATTCCAAGCATCTTCCTAGATCTCTCTTTTCTTCTCACTTCCTGTGTTTTCCTCCAAATGCTTTCATTTCTGTCTAGGGACTGCTGACTCCTTCTTCCCTACCCATATCTCTGTTCTATGTTGACTTATGTCCTCTTACGAGTCAGGCATTACTGTACAGGGTGCTGGGGACACAAGCCCAGTAGGAAGTGTTCCCTGCCTCTGGTCGATCTAGAGTCGAGGAGTCTGGTTAGCCAAAGGTGCGGCCAAGGAGATGGTCAGTGACTTACAATGGAGGCCGGGGAGACGGACATCCTATTCTGTCTCAGGAGACAGAAGACAATAGGCAAGGAGGTAGGAATGGAGCTATGTTCCCAAATATCAAATGGATAGGTTTTTTTAAAACTACTTAAATCTATGATTCACAACAATACTTAAAAATAAACTAACTGACCATCACTAGAGAATTCTGGTAAGCCAACTGATTACCTTGAAAACTGGTAAATAACAGGAATCTCATTCTGCCTTTCCTAAATGAACTGCCTCACTGGGAAACCAAATAGCAGATGAGGGGAAGAGTTTCTCTACAGAAGAATGTCAGCTAATAAATGAAGGATGGAAATAGAAGATCACTGTTCTGCAACCCCTGGTACCCTGAAGTATTCAGACCGTGAGCATCAATGGCTGCTAACATCACAAAGAGACAAGCAAACATCATGCGTCTCTTGATGGAAACAGACAACCCTTACTGTGACAGATTTTAGCTAATATAAAATAAACCTGATCAAGCATCTAGGGCAATGTTATCCAATGGAATTTTTTGCAACAATACAATGATAGAAATGTTCTAATCTGTCCCATCCAATACAGTAGCCCCTAGTCACACATGGCTATTGAGCACTTGAAATGTGGCTCATGCAACTGAGGAAATTAATTTTTACTTTTACTTAATTTAAATTTTTTCTTTTTAAAGATTGGTGCCTGAGCTAACATCTGCTGCCAATCTTCTTTCTTTTTTTATTCTTCTCCCCAAAGCCCCCCAGTACATAGGTGTATATTCTAGCTGTAGGTCCTTCTGGTTCTGCTCTGTGGGACACATGATGATCAGTGCCATGTCTGCGCCCAGGATCCAAACCAGCGCAACCTTGGGCTACCGAAGCAGAGTGCGTGGACTTAACCACTCAGCCACCAGGCTGGCCCCTCTTAATTTAAATTTAAAGTCACATGTGACTATGGCTACCACAGTGCAGCTGCAGATCCACCTACCCATTCAGAGAAAACACAGGGGACAAAGGAACATCAGACATCATGGTGACACATTCTGCAAAATCCAGATTGCTGGAAACTCTACAAAACACATTACCCAGCTCTTCAACAATTGACTTGTAACATGAAAAAGAAATCAAGGGAAAATGTATAAATTAAAAGAGATTTGAAAGACATGTCAATCAATTATAATGTATGGACATTATATGGATCCGATTCAGCAAACTGAAAGAAAAAAAAGGATGAATGTATGAGACAATTAGCAATGTAAACACCATTGTAAACGTGGGTGTGACAATGTATTCTTATCTTTATCTATTAGAGGCACATTCTGAAGGATTTATGGTTGAAACAGTACAATGTCAGGTGCCAGCCCTGTGGTGTGGCGGTCGAGTTGGAGCACTCCACTTCGGTGGCCTGGGGTTTGTAGGTTTGGATCCGGGGCGTAGACCTATACACTGCTCATCAAGCCATGCTGTGGTGGCGTCCCACATACAAAGTAGAGGAAGATTGTCACAGATGTTAGGTCAGGGATAATCTTCCTCAAGCAAAAAGAGGAGGATTAGAACAAATGTTAGCTCAGGGCCACTCTTCCTCACAAAAAAAGAAAGAAAGAAAGAGAAGAAATAGTATAATGTCTAAGATCTGCCTCAAAATTGTGTCAGGGGAGGGATGAGCAGGACTGGTCCTGGGCTCACGGTTGTTGGGGCCAGGTGACAGGTGCTGTGCCTTTGAAACTCTCCATAATAAAAAATGAGGAAAAAAAAGACTACTCCATATTCACAAATCTGTCACTACTGGAGACTCGGACTACAGAGCCAGGTAAAAGGCCAGGAATACATCTGACAGAATTCTAAACCCAATTCCTTTCGAAGAATCCTTGGGAGAGGCCAAAGGAAGAGAGAAAAGAATGAGATGAGCTGAGAAGACAAATTCACTTGCTAGTCCATACCAGCCACTGAGTCAGGAATGAATAACATCACCTCTACCCCACAGCTGGAGACCTGCAAACGGGTCCAGCACAAAGGGAGGTAAAGTGGCCTGGACCTCCGGCATGAACACTTTCCCAGATGCACATCATCTCCCTAGCCCGATCTGTTCTATCAATTGGCCTCCTCAGTAGTAGAGACCTGAGACACACAGTCAAAAGGCAGATAGGCTTGGAAAGGCGACACTTCCTAACCCAGACCTCTGACTCCTTTCCAGAGCCGCTTCTCAGCACAAGCAGGCTGGCAAATCGCTTGTCCCGACCGTGGGCAACAAAATATTGGACGGTGACAAAACTAATGCCCTCTCGGGCAGTTTACATGCGCACAAAAGTGCTAACCATTTGCCATCATTATCTCATTTAATCTACACTTCTGAGAGGCCCGTTCTATTTTTTCTCCATTTTACAGATCAGGGAACTGAGGCTCAGAAGAGATAACATATCCCCAACCACAGCTGGTCAGACAGACCCAATCGAGGTTTTTCCTTCTCACAAACCTTCCAGAGCCCCTCCTCTGACCACCGAGGAGCATCCACACTTCTTGGCTTGGCCCCTTTACCATCTCGCCTGTCCCGGCTACGATTCCAGCTCAGAATCTCCCCCTCCCCCTGACCCCTGCAGGCCCGTTTTCCCATTCTCCAGCCACCACAGCGCTAGTCCTTTCCTCACTGAAGCTCTGGGCTCAGCTTATACCACCCTAAAGCCGGCCTCTCGCCCTCCTCCACAGCCCTCAAATCCACACTGAGAAAGCTTCCCCTGCCCAGAATTGATCACATCTTTGCTTGTGCTTCTGGTTTAGCGTTCACTTTCCTATAATAGAGTTAATAATTAATATTTGTGTCTGTCCACCAATCCAAATAATTACAGCTGGAGTTACTGGGCACCTACTGTTTTCTACTCTTAACGCATTTATCCTCATAATTCTATGAGGTGAGTATCATTATTACCTCCATTTTACAGACAAGCAAACTGAGGTTCAGAGGGATAAGCAACTTGCCCAAGGTCACACAAGGAAGAACTAACAATGTTGGAGCCTAGAGGCTTAACTGTGACTATCAGATGATTCTGAAACAAAGATGGGAACAGTTTTATTTGCTGGCTGCCTCCTCCACGGCAGGCACTCCACAAGTTAAACGGGATGTGGCCTCTCTCTGCAGGGCACTGGCTGAAACCTGCCCTTCCTCTGGTCCTAAGAGCCAACTGCCTGGGGAGTGTCTTCAAGTCATTCAAACTGTCATTAAAACAATGCATCATGTTTGTGCCTCATCCTTGAGCGGCTTCCCTCTTCTTCTGGATAAAAAGCTAATTCCTAGAGTTCAGCAGCTTTGCACAAAATTCCAGAGTTACACACACAACAATTCAGCCAGCCACTTGAAAACGGCCAACACCATGGCCAATAATTCGGGAGGCCTGGAGCGTCTTAACACCAAGATGTCCCCTATCTGTGAGGAGCTGAGAGAGAGAAGGAACCTGAACATCCTGGAAGCTAAATTAATGGTCGAGGAGCAAATTCTGTGCCCCACCCCCACCCCTGGGGGCAGTATTTAGGCAATGATCATGGAAACAAGATTGGTTTATTCATCTCCTTAATCCAGGGCTCCAATGGCACTGTTTTGCCCGGAGCAGCAAACAGACATCTCCTAAAATGTTGGTCAAGGGATTGGATATTTTTCCTCTGCCACTTTTCTCTCCAGGGTCACCTGGGCAATTGGGGGACAGAGGGGCAAACTGGCTACAGTCAATCCCAAAACAACATTGCAATTGTCTTTACAGCCTGGTGATAAATATGCAAGTGAGACACTTTGTAGAATTTCCTGAAGGGCAGAGCCACCAGTCACAGGCAAACTGCCCTCCCACTTAACCCCTTGTGGCCCAGAAAGGCCCCAGGCCGCTGATCTTAACACCAAGCAGCAGGCCGGCCCCTAGTGAAGCTATCTTTCCTAAGGATTCCAGCTCAAGCCTCCAGCCTCAATTCATAACCAAATGCACCTCAGCCCACCCCCGAGCCAAGCCCCGGGAGCCAGGAATATGCAGAGGGGAGGGATGGCCTCTCCCAGGAAAACTAACGGGGGCTTTGCCACTCCACAGCAAACGCTGGGTTCCTCCTCCCCATCGCCCCCACCGGCCTGGATAGCGGGGCTGCGGGACCGTCCCGGGGCGCCCAAGAATTATTACCTACACTGAGGACCTGGAGCCCGCAAAGCGTCACACTGTGGCCCAGCCGGCTCGCAACTGGGGTCAGGTGACTCCTAAACCGCCACTCCCAGGTCCCAGCTGGCTGGGAGTCGGTGGAATGGGATTCCTCAATCTGAGCGGGCAACGGATACTTTTGAGCAATCATGGAAGTTCTACCAGGAAAGGGCAGATGGGCGTCCCGATAATCGGTCTCTTACAGCTCTAGAAGACGGGGTGGCGGTGGGCGTGTGAAGCGCCGTGATGGACGAGCACAAACACTCCAACCGACTGGGGGCAGGTCACTGAGGCAGTATGCAGTTGAACCCGTTTGTCCATCAATTTAATTCAAGAAGACTTGAGAGACATGACAGATTTAAAGCGCCCAGCACAGACCTCCTGTCTAACGGATACGCACGCCATAATTGGCACTGGGAATAGCTGTTGTTGTGAGAGGCCTACTGTGTGCTAACTACCACCACCGTTTCCAGAACGCAAGGAAGGGTGTGAAACTCTCAGAATTCACATACCGCTAGGAAACGCACCCCGAAGGTGGAAGCTGGGAACCTGGGTCCCTCCTTTCTGAACTGGGAACCCCGACGGCCTGGTTATTCCTTGGGCCTTGAGCACAGAATGAGCTGCTGGAGGGAGGAAGCTGCGCCTGAATCTTTTAGGCAGTTCCTGAAGCCACCTCGGAAGACTATGCCCGCTCGAGAAGCCGGCCTCGGGGCGCAGGGGCGCGGGCGTCTGGCTACCCGGCAGGCGGGAGGACGCGCGGAGGCGCCCTGGCCGCCGCCCAGGGGCAGGTGCAGGAGCTGCGCGGCGGGCGCGCTCCGTGCACTGGTGCCCGGCGCGCGGGCGGGCGCGGCAGGGAGGGGCGCGGACACCGGGAGCCTGACGCCAGGGCGTGGTGCAGGTGGCGGCGAGGGTAGAGTCGACACTGTACCTTGATTTTCGACCTGGCGACCGGGCGCTGCTTCGCCGCCAGGTGTCCACCTGGGCCGTCGGCGTCGCGGGGTTCGGGGGTTTCGCGCTCGGGGGCGCGCGGGGACAAGCTGCTCTCGGCGCCTCCGGGCTCCCCCGCGCTGCTGCTGCTGCTGCTGCCGCCGCCGCTGCTGCTACCGCCGTCGCTGCGGCAGTCCTCCGGGGGGTCGTGGAGCAGACTGCCCAGGCCCACTGCGGAGGGAGGGGCCGCGCCCCGACACACAGACACGCGGCGTCAGGCTCCGGCGCCCGCGGCAGTTTGACCTGCGGGCGGTGCCGCAGCCGCCCCGCCCCGGACCTGGGCACTTCGCCAAGTGGGCAAAGCCGCGGGGGTGGGCAAGCAAGCCCCCGGCTTGGCCTCCCGAACCAGCTCAGGGTTCTGGGGGCCGCTCCTTGGTCCCAGTTCTCGCGGCCACGAGGAACCGAAGGCCATGAGCGGCGGGAGACCACGCGCGCCAAGTTTCCTCTCCCTGGAATGGGGGTAGGAGGGTCTGACCTCTATCCACCTAACCCCAAAGGGGTTGACGGATCCTTGTGCAACCCTGTGAGGACATGGGACTGCTGGTAGCCCCTAATGGCCTTCAATCCCCCCCAACCCCTCCTGGGCCACCTCGGCCCGCGCTGAGCCAACGGTCCCGCCGCCGGGCAATTAGAGGCGCCCACTAGGGGGAAGGGGGCGCAAGGCGTCCCTGGTTTCCCAGCCTCTTAGTCTCGATCCTCTCGCACCTCAGAGACCTTCTCCTCCCCGCTGAAGGGGGTGGGGAGTCCAGCCCCTGCCGATGAGCAGAGGGGACCTGGCCAGCCCTGCCCCCACCTTGGGAGCCCCGCGCCCAGGCCCGGCCCCCGCGCGGCGCTCACCTGGGATGTAGGTGTCTGCCCTTTCCTCATCCGGGAGCTCATCCCAGCTGCGGACCGAGACCCCCAGGCTCCTCCTCTTCACCAGGAAGACTTTGGGCATGGTGGGACCCCCTCCCCGACTTCGGCCCCCTCCACTTGGCTGCTCCCCGCTAGGGACGGCGGCAGTGGCTCGGTCTCCGGCTCCAGGCGGCCAGAGCCCACCTTCCCGCCTCGCCTGCCCTCTCCCTCCGCCCCCCGCCGCGGCGCGGCCCAGGCCTCTCCCCCGCACGCCCGGCGACTCCCAGCCGCCCTGCTCGGCGACACCTATGCCTTAAATCGCGGGTGAGACCACGCCGAGGAAAAAGTTTCATAAGGTGGAATAGAAAAGGCACCAGGAAACTTGGGAGTGAGCATGCGCCCTGCAACATAACGGTGTCAACAAGCTCGCTACCTGTCCGACCGGTTCCGGCGGCCAGGGCTGCCTGTTCCAGCCCTTCCTTAGGCATGAATGTTTGCAAAAGAATTTAACGTCTGATTCTCCCCCCCTCCCCTTTTTAAAAAGGGAAGAACGTTTGTTAATCAACCCCCTTTCCCCATTCCCCCATCACAGGCACCTCAGGGCGAACTCTTTTAGGTAAACCCCAGGACCGCTTCCCAGGGCATCCCTCTCAAGAGTTGGGGCCTCCTGAGAGCTGCCCCCGCCCCCCCTCCCCCCAGTGGATTTGTCTCCGACAAGCAAGCCTGAAAATGGCTCAGTTCCTCTGCACCTTGTGGATCATTCCCGCGGCTCGTTGAAATCTCGGCGAGCGGAGGGGGAGGCGGCGGGGAGATTCTTCAGGACTCTGGAAAAGGGGAACTTGGGGGCCCCCATCATCTACAACAGTCCCCCAAATAAACATAGTAATAATAAATTTAAAAATTCAGCATCTTTAGAACACGTTATTTCACAGATTTGTGCCATACAATCTAAGAAAAACGTCAGCTTGCTCCGCCAAACCAGCTCCCACCCCAAGACCTTGCACCCCAAGAGCACCCTCACCGCAAATAAACACACAATGGAAACAAAAGCCAAGCGCATGTTAGCAAACGCAGCTTCCAAACACATTTTTTATCCTCGCCACTCCCATTATTGCCTCCTCTAACCGCCCGCTCCCCAAATTCTGAGACTGGGAAATACCTTTCCAGGAAGCCAGTAAAGTGAAGATGGGCTACATCCCCTTGCTGCCCCTGCTGGGGAGGTGGCTGGAGAACTTTGTATTTATTTGTGTTTTGGTTTTTCCTATCTACCTTTATACCTGGAGGGGGGAGGGAGGGAAAGAAGGGGAGACGGTAAAAGAAAGACGCCAAATTTCTAAGAGCGGCTGTGCCCGCGTTGGGGGGCGCGCTGCCCCTCCACGGCCCCTGCTCGCGTGCGCCTAGGGACGCACAGCACTAGCTCCAGGGCCGCGGCGGGCACCCGCCTTCGGGGGGTGATGAGACGTGCGCCAGCTCCGGGGGCTGCGAGGCCGCGTCTGGCCGGGGGTGCGTTGGCTTCAGCAGCTCGCTGATCAGCCAGACTCACCTGTCTGTAACCTGACCGGCTGCGCGCCCAGCCCACAAGGCCGGGGAATCAACACAGCGGTTTTCCCCGTCCTCTTCCGCCTTCGAATGGCCCTTGGGGACACGGCAGCCTGGTAACGGATTTCGCGGCTTGGCTGGAGTACTCTCCCGGCGCACGGAGAGGGGGCGCAGCTCTGCCGGGACTCCGGAGGGAACAGACGCGTCCTGCCTCCCGGCCTGCCCTCAAGGGGTCACCCTCTCTGGGCTCAACCTTGTCAGGGCTCCAGATTTTCCCTGAGGACAACCAAGTAAGAATGAAAAAGACTTGGAGCCAAGTGAGCCTGGGCAGGAGCAGGAGGAAGACATTTTCATCGCGGCACAGGGAAACGAGCCTTGTTTCTGGTCTGTGAGGCTGATGGCGCAGCTCTTGGGAGATTCTGCGAAGGTATTTTTATCTCCCAACAAACTGGAGATTTCCCAGAGAGAAGGAGCTTGGTTGAATGAAAGTAAAAATAAAGTCAAACTATGAAATCACAGAATTATTATCCCCATCTCATAAAACTCTTTCAAACTTCATTCAAAATTCCTTATTTTACCAAAAAGGCAGTCTACTCCATTAACGGAGCTTTTTTCTTTCTTTCTTTCACTGGATTTCAAATCAGTGCGTGCCTGGACCACTTTGCCGATTATCTGAAAAAGTTACAGAATGATAGGATTTATGGCTAGAAACTGCAAAAGGCAACGCAACCGTTTCGGGGCGGGGGTGGGGTGGGGTGGAGGGGGAGAGCCAGAGGGGACACGCTGCTGTTCAGTGACTGTTAGATGCACGCCTGCTGTGATATTGGATGGATGTTTCTTTGGGAGAAAGGAATTCTAATCTGTTATGTTTCTTTTTCTCTTCATCAGACTTGAGAGAGGTTTGTCAATATTATTAATAATTTCAAAGAATTAGTTTTACCTTTGTTGATTTTTCTCTATTGTGAGGTCAGTTTTCTAAGGATTATGAGAGGAGTTGATAGAGCTTCTCTAAAAGTAGGATAAGAAATGACCCCAATTCTTTAAAAATCTCAAAGCTTAAAGAGTCGGAAGAGACAGAAGACAGGATATGGTCCACACCCCACCCCATATTACGGGGAGGGTGGCCCTGCATTGCGTCTTGGTAAGTGTGTACCCAGCCCTGCTTGAATACTTCCAGTGCTGGGGAGCTCACTTTTTCAGAAAGCTGCCTATTCTCCGGTTAAACAACCATGATGTTAGGAAGCTTTTCCTTCTGCTTTATGGAAATCTGTTTCCCTGCATCCCTTCTCGCGTCCACATTCTGCCCTCAGGGGCTGCTGACACTGCCTGCACCCCCTCTCCCCAGTGGTTCTTCAAATGCATGAAAAGAGCCATTGGTGTTCTCGCATAGGACTTCTTTTCTCCAGTAATGTATAGTCAGTTGAAAATAGACGGGTACAAACCTGCTCAGTGGCATCTTCACAGCATATAGTTACAAGGAGAGGTTAGGATGTTGGGGAAATAGTCCTTTTAAAAAATCTTTTTTTTTGTACTTTTCACTGAAGTATAATATAGTGTTGGAAACAAATGCACAAATCATAAGTACCCAGCTAGATAAACTCTCACAAACTGAATTCACCTGTGGAGACAGCCCTCCAGAACAAGACACAGCTGCCTGCTCTCATACTCCATTCAACTTTAGACAGGCTTCCCTGCGGGTACATAAGACAAAAAAGAAGAAATAAAAGTATAAGGACTATAAAGGAAAAAACAAAACTATCATTATTTGTAGTCAGAATGATTGTCTATATGGAAAACTCAAGAGAATCTACAGATTAATTAAAGAATTAATAAAACAGCAAGATTGTTTTGTAGAAAATGTATGTGTGTGATTGGGTGGGTGGGTGTGTGAGTCAGTTGTGTTTCTACATATCAGTAACAGAAAAATTATAGCAGTCTAATGAAAAAACAGAACAGCAACCAAAACAGAAAGTGCCTTTAAATAAATTTTTTAAAATATCGTTCAAGGTCTTTGCAGATAAAATTAGAAAACTTTTGTTGGAAGACATTAAAAAGACACGTTAAGGGGAATGATGAGCCAAACAACAAACTGAGAGAACATTTTGAAACACATTTATCCTACAAATGATTAGAATCCAGAATATATAAAGAACTCTTATGAATGAAAAAGAAAAAGAGAAACAAAAAAAAAAGTGGCAAAAAACATGAAGAGGTGTTTCCCAGAAGAGGAAACAAGAATGGCCTATCAACACTTAACAGGATGCTCAATCTCATTAGTAAACAGGAAAATGCAAATTAAAATGACAATGAAATACTATTCATGTTTACTGGACTAGCAAAATTTACAAGTTTGACAATATTAAGTGTTGTTGAAGATATGGAACAATGAGACTGTTTGTACATTGCTAATGGGAATATAGATTCATTCAAACATTTTGGAAAAGAATTTGACTTTATCTAGTAAAATTGAACATACACATATTAAATGAGCCAGAAATTCTGCTCCAAGTTTTGTAATCTAGAAAATGTCTAGAACTTTGGCACCAAGAGTCACAGGCAAGGATATTCATAGTAGCATCATTCATCATACTCAAAAAATAAAAACCTGAACACAACCCGAATGCCCATCAATAACTGATGGGGTTAACATACAGTGATAAGTGCCACAGCCACACACATTAACAAAGGGAAATCTCAAAAACTTATTGTTGCGTGCAAAAAGCAAGTTACAGAAGAATTGTACTATAAGACTCACATTATTTTTAAAAACAGATCAAAGTAAACAATATTTTTTTGAAGAATGCAAACCCATATGTTAAAACCATTAGGTAAGCAAGCAACAAGTTGGAAGAATCTCTAGAGAACTATGCCGAGTAAGAAAAGCAATCCCAAAAGTTGTGTATTATATGATTCCATTTATGTAACGTTCCTGAAAGGACTAAATCATAAAAACGGAGAAAAGATTAGTGGTTATCAGGACTTAGGACTTTGTAAGGACAACATGAGAAATCCTTGTGGTGGTGGAACTGCTCAGTAACTGTAGTAGTTGATACATGAACCTACACATGTGATAAAATTGTATAGAACTAAATACCCCCCCCCACCAACACACACCATGGAGCACAGGTAAAACTGGGTAAATCTGAATGAGACCTGTGGACTGTCTCAATGTCAGTATCCTACTGGCGATACTGTTCTCTAGTTCTGCAAAATTTACCAATGGGGGAAACTGGATGAATGGCACACATGAATCTACATAATCTCAAAATTAGTTTAATAAAAACCAAACAAACATTGAAAGTTGCTAAGAGGGAAAACCTTAAAACTTCTCATTACCAAAACAACTGTAAGCATGGGTGGTGATGGATGTTAACTAAACTTATTGTAGGGGATACGTGCCACGCTTGAGGAAACCCATTTGCACAGCTTTACTTTGAGGCAATTTCCCCTTGTGAGTCTCACCTCCTGGCAAAGGAGCCAGCAAATTGCTCTCCTAGACTCCCTTGCTGCTGTGTGACCCAGGTTCTATGGCTAGGACATAGCCACACACTCCATTTAGGAACGAGGCGGTGGTCAGCGTCCTTGTGGTCAGCCAGGATGATAGTCTCGGAGGTGCCCTGGTCCAGACATGGCTGCAACAGAGCCCCTGTTGGAGAGCCTAAAACTGCAATTTGCACAACGTTTAGGGTGGCTGGCTCCTCTGGTCTCCTGGAGATTCCAAGAGCTCCCTAAAATCCTTTAATAAATTCCTTTTCTGATTAAACAAGCTCGAGTGGGTACTGTTGCCGCATCTCAGGTCATTTATTCTGCAATTGGCGTTGTCCCCAGGACCGCATTAAGACTTCAGCTGTCTTCTAATCAAGGACAAGATTAGAGTGTCTCATCCCCACCCTACTGTAATTCAAAATAAAAGCAATACTAAACCATAGAATATGTACACTTAATTTAAATTTCTTCTTTCTTGACTAATTTGCAAGGTTTTGGTTAAATTCATTGAAGCAAAATCTCTCTCTCTCTCTTCCCTCTGCCCCTCTATTTCACGCTCCTGCTTTTCTGGAGCCCTAAATGTATGCTTAACCCGCCTCTAGTCCTGCACTGTCCAAAAGAAGCCTGCCAGTTGGTCTTACGTGGCTGTTGAGCACTTGAAAGGTGGCTGGTCTGAACTGAGGTGTGCTATAAGCGTAAAATACATACCAGATTTGGAAGACTTACTATGAAAAAAAGACTATAAAATACTTCTTAGTTTTGTATATTGATTTACATGTTGAAATGATAATATTTTGGATATATTAGGTTAAATAAAATATAATATTAAAGTCAATTTCAGGGTGTTTTTTTTTTTTTGCTTTTTTAAAGATTTTATTTTTCCTTTTTCTCCCCAAAGCCCCTCGGTACAAGTTGTGCATTTTTAGTTGTGAGTCCTTCTGGTTGTGGCATGTGGGACGCCACCTCAGCATAGCTTGGTGAGCAGTGCCATGTCCGCGCCCAGGATCTGAACCGGCGAAACCCTGGGCCACCGAAGCAGAACGTGCAAACTTAACCACTTCGCCACGGGGCCAGCCCTTTTTTTGCTTTTTTATACAACTACTGGAAAATTTAACGTTACGTTTGTGGTTTGCATCGTATTTCTATTGGACAGTGTTGGTCTAGACTATTCAAGGTTGACATGAAGAGCCTGTGTTGTTCTGCAAGACTGTCCTTAGGCATCCCAACATTTTCATGGTCAGCATTGTGATTTGGGGGGGTGACAGGGAGATGGCATCGGGAGGCCAATGACTTGGCTTTGAAACCCAGCTCTGCCATTTACAAGCTGTAGGAACACAGCAAAATCATTTAAGTTCTCTGAGCTTCTGTGTCTCCAACCGTAAAATGGGACAATAATGTGTCTCTTATCTACTTCACAGGGTTACTTCAAGAATCAAATGGAATCATTTTTGTGAATGTGCTTGTAGGAAGCATTTTCCTAATGTTCAAATAACAGTGACCAACGTTAATCAAACGCCTTCTATGATCTGGACGCTGCCCTAGACACATTGTTTGACTAAGCAACCGTTTGTGGGAGAAAAATACTCTTTTTATTCCCATTTCACAAGTAAGAAAACTAAGGCTTAGAAAGGTCAAGAACCCCTGTTCTTAAGCTCCTCATTAGGGATGCACCACAATGCTGAGAATGAGTATCCTGACCT
This sequence comes from Equus przewalskii, assembly GCF_037783145.1. NCBI lineage: Eukaryota > Metazoa > Chordata > Mammalia > Perissodactyla > Equidae > Equus > Equus przewalskii. Next base: position 6,675,701 of record NC_091851.1, on the reverse strand, counting down.
CAGCAGAAACCAGCAGTGTTCAACAGGGCCCCCAGTCTGCCTGGGATGTACCGTGTGGGGACCCCCTCGCCTGACGGTTACTCAGTCTACAAACGCACTCAGAATTTTCCAAGAACAGATTTAGGTGTCTGCTCCACACTAACAAGTTCTCCCTCCTCCTGGGAGCACCTGTGTCTGGGGAAGGGAAGAGTCTACCTGTGGAGGACACCTGGTGTTTTCACCTGCCCTCCGGCATCTATTCCCCCATCTTCCTGTAACTGAACCTGCAGTTCTGGACAGGCTGACTCCACCCCTCCTGGGAGGTGGGCATTTAACCTGGCTAATTAGAGCCTTCAACTTGGCCACAGCAATTGCTTCAAGGGCAGAAGTGAGATCCAAACTGAACCTGCACCCGAGAGGATCTGTTGCTGAGTTTCCCTTTCCCCTGCTGTTGAGGGAGGATGTGACGCAAGCCTGGGGCAGGCAGCCACCTTTGCCACCAGCAGCTGCCCGAGAATGATGCCAAGACAGAGGAGAGCAAAGCCTAGAGATAGAGAGAGCAAGACTGAGTCCTAATGACAGTACTCCATCTAGCCCTGCCTGAAGCAAGTCTACCCCTGGATTGGTCAAATAAATTCTCTCTCTCTTTCTTGCTTAAGGCAGTTGGAGTTGTGATTTCTCACTTGCTACCAACAGTTTCAACTAAATAGCTATTAAAATGACACTTGCTCACTTCTCTGCTCTCCTGTGACTCATGGAAAAGACACTGTGTCCTTTCCCAATGAACTATAAGCTGGTTCTGCAAAGGCCACCAGACGACAATTACTTTTTGGCTTACTCCTATGAGACAGAGGGTATGGTTCTGTAATTTAAGGACCTACATGTGAAACAACAGATCTCCATTCTTTGGGGTATCATAAAAATATCAATGTAAATAGGTAGATGGCTTGGGAATGAGTTGATTATCATTATGAGTTACTGATTTAATCTTCTTAAGATGCTTATAGGTATACATGAATCCAGATCCACAAACTCTGGTGTGTGGATATCACATAATTTTGTTCTCTTTAACCGGACTCTGTGGTCCCATCCCCATGTGATGGGTTTGCCATGAAGCCGCCTTCTTTCCTCTCCCCTCTAGATCCTGCCCCCAGTTAGGGGCATGAAAGCCCTCACTGCTTCTGGATCCTGGGCCTCTGTCCCCCTCCCCAGCCTGAGCAACCTCCCTGCTCTCCCCCCACACTCTTGCGTCCACATCTCTCTTCCCCACTCACGAGTTTAGGCTTTCTTTTTTTTTTAATGTAGAGATAGTTTTTTTTTTTGGTGAGGAGATTGGCCATAAGCTAACATGTGTTGCCAATCTTCCTCTTTTTTTCTCCCCAAAGCCCAAGTGCATACTTGTATATCCTAGCTGTAGGTCATTCCACTTCCTCTACGTGGGATGCTGCCAAAGCATGGCTTGCTGAGCGGTGCATAGGTCTGCGCCTGAGATCTGAACCGGGAGAAGCAGAGCACATGAACTTAACCACTCAGCCACAGGGCTGGCCCCTAGGCTTTCTTTTTTTTCCCTTTTTGCCAATCTTTTTTTTCCCCTTCTTATTCTCATCAAAACCCCCCAGTCCACAGCTGTATATTCTAGTTGTAGGTCCTGGCTCTGCTATGTGGGATGCTGCCTCAGCATGGCTTGATGAGCGGTGCTAGGTCGGCGCCCAGGATCTGAACCCTCAAAACTCTGGGTCACCAAAGCAGAGCGCACAAACTTAACTGCTTGGCTGTGGGGCCAGCCCCTAGGCTTTCTTTAAAGACCACAAGAGAGATGCCTTCAAAAGACTTTGCTTTTTCAAAACACAGACCTCCCCAAAGACTGGAAAGCATGAAGGACCATCTACCTGATGGGTACTGATGGAGGAAAAATTATGGTAGAACAAAACACAAATTAATATCTCAATCTTTTCCTGCTAAAAGGCTTCCCAACAATGAACTCAACATTGTTGCCTGTAAACAACCAAGGCTCTGTGACTGTCTGAGGGGTATTCACTGGCCTATGGTAAATGTTAGCATGAGGGCCCCAACTGAGAAAGTTATTTTCTTTTTGGTTCTCTTTTGATACTTCTGATTAGGTCCAGGAGAAAGTCTTAGCTTGGTGCTAATAGGTCTTTAATACCTTTTTAGCACTGGCTAGGATCTCTTTAATGAACAAGCCAACCTCAGACTTTGATCCTCTGGCAGGCAAGCAATGGGTACCTGGCTAACATTTAATAACATCATTTTGTTGATCTATATTGCTGTCTGTATTTTCAGCTTTCTCTCTGCTTATGGCAAGTGATGTTGGCTTTCTATTTCTGGTAGTGATGTAAAATGTAAAATTTCCTTTTTGTTGTTGTTGTTGGAATCATCCAAGCAGGTTTTTTTTTTTTTTTTTTTTTTTTGCTGGGAAAGATTCACCCTGATCTACCATCTGTTGCCAAATATTTTTTCCCCTCTCCAAAGCCCCAGTACATAGCTGTATATTCTAGTTGTAAGTCCTTTTAGTTCTTCTAAGTGAGCTGCCACCACAGCACAGCTACTGACAAATGAGTGGTATGGTTCTGAAACTGGGAACTGAACCCAGGCCAACAAAGAGGAGCGTGACAGACTTTAACCACTTGGCCATCAGGGCCGGCTCAAAAATTTCCTTTTTAAGTGCATTTATTTAATGATGACTTATTTAAAGATAAGTACTAGGCAGGTAATATACGTTAGTCTAGATTGTCCGAGAAGCAGATACCAAAATGGGATTAAACGTGCCAGGAATTTATTAGGGGCTATGCCTGAGAGACAATGGAGGGGAACCGGAAGAGGTTCGGAGAGCTGTCCGACCAGGATAAACATTTGACCCCAGTGAAGCAGAGCAGGAAGGAAGGGAGGGAGGTTGGGTGGAAGCGTCTTAGAGTGCCGGGCAGTTCCTAGGAAGATTCAGCAAGGCCTTCAGGGAGTCCTCAGCTGAAGTCACCTGGCAAAGGAGTCCTCTGTCTCCCAGGGCAGGGCTGCCTCAGTATCCCTGCTGTGCTGAGTCACTGGCTGGAGCAACCTGTGTGAAGCACGGTCTCACCCACAACACAGTGATGGACCTCAGAGTGCAGCCGCCCAGGCGCAGGGCCAATCACACTGCCTGCAGTGAGTTACGTGAGAGGCACATTCTCATGGCCACCAAGTGGCAGCATGAGTGGTGCATACATAGAGCTAAAATCCTGCAGGTGATGTCAGAAAGAATGATTTGGGGGCGATACTGTTCTAGAGGAAGGCGGCCTTTCAAGTGGGGGAGGCTGATGTTGTCACAGGATGAGGGGTAGGGAATCTCCCTTACAGAAGGTGACCTGGAATCCTGACTTCTCAATCCACGATGGCCACCATCTATCAAACATAGGTGTATATTTACTGCTTACCGAGTACTGAGCAATGAGCTGCATACATAAATGTGGCTAACATAATGTGGCAAACAGTTTTTTCCTATTAAATGTCGATTCCCCACCTTTTCCTTGATAATAGACCTCCAATTTTATGTGGCATAGTAATGTACCGATTCTCTCTTCCCCTGCCTCCTTTTCAGCCAGTTATGGCCATGTGATATAGTTTTATTCAATTAGTCCTAAGCAGAACTCTGCTCAGATTTGATGTCTGGAGGTGTGACTGCCATCTTGTGACCATGAGGATACCAGAATGATGATGAAAGCCCATATGCCAAGGTTGGCAGAGCAGAGAGAAGGAGTGTGGGCCTTTGAAGGCACCCTTGAGCAGTTAAAGCAATGCCTGCAACCGTCCATTTCCATATTCTTTGTAATGAGAGAAAAATGCCCTCTACTGTTTAAGTCACTGATATTTCTTGCAGTCAAAGGAGCACCTAACACATTAATATCTTGAGAAATTCTGATTTAGAAGATGCTGTAGAGGAGGAAGAAAGAGAGACTGGTGGCGAGGTTGCTTTTATAATAGAGAGTAGGGTTTATTTCACGGCTGAATGACTGAGACTTTCTCCCTGGTACTTCACTAAGTCCCCTCCTTTGGAATCCTGGCAGGCTCTGTGACAACTTTGACCAATAGAATATAGTGGAAGTGATGTGCCAGCCTCCAAGCTGTGGAGATCAGAAGTTTACACTTTCTGTCTCGTTGAATGCTTGCTCTGGGGGAAGCCAGCTGCCATGTAAGAAGCCCAAGTATCCCGAGAGGAAGCCTGAGCTACCTGTGGGGAGAGGCCACATGGAGAGAGAGAGATGCTCAACCAGCATCCCAGTCTAGAGCCAGGCATCTGAGTGAAGGCAGCCTTCACCCTGGGCACATCTGACTGCAACCTCTTGGGGGACCCCAAGCAACAGCCGCCCAGCTGAGACCATCAACCCTTAGAACCACAGTATATAATAGTGTTTCAAGCTCCTCAATTTTGGGGTGGATGGTTACATAGTAATAAGTACCTGGGACAGGTAGAAACTATTATTATTGTCATTTTAGAGATGGGGAGATGGAGAATGAGAGCGATTCTCCAGCAAGACCCTGCCAAGATGTGGCCGGCCTGGATGTGAGCCCTTGTTGTCTGACTCCAGTGATCCTGGTTTGGAGGGAGTTTGAAGGGAGGATGTAGCCCACAGTGTCAAGGGAGTTGAGGGCAGAAAAGTAGTTCCTGACTGTGGAGGTCCTGGGGATGTTATCCTGAGCAGGTGTGGAAAAGGAACATGGGTGGATGCCAGACTGCACAGTTAGAGGCACAAGCAGAAAGTAAGGATGTGGAGAAAGAGCAGAGACCATTCCTTCAAGAAGCTTGGCTATAAAAGGAAGGAGAGAGGCAGCTTCATATCCAGAAAGAGTATCCAGGGTAGGAAAGGTTATTTTATTTAACCTTTCATTATGCAAAATTTCAAATGCTCATAAAGTAGAAAGAATAGTATAATGAAGCTCCAGGTACCCATCGCCAGCTACACTAATCATCAGATGGCCCCCTCTTCTTTCATTTATGCCCCCGCCACTGGGATTATTTTGAAATACATCCCAGATGTGCAATTTCACCTGTTAATATTTCAGTATGTATTCCTAAACTATGGGGACACCTAAAGTACATAACTACAATATCATTATTGTTGATGTGTCTCTTAAATCTCTTCTAGGTTCCCTCCCCATCTCCTTTTTTCCCTTGCAATTAATTTGTTGAAGAAACCAAGCTGTTTATCTGGTAGAATTTCCCACAGTCTGGTTTTACTGATTCTCTCCCCCTGGTGCTAACGTGTTCTGTAAATTGGTTGTTGGATCCAGAAGCCTGATCATACTCAGGGTTGATTTTTTGGCAAGGATACATCAGGTGGTGTTGAGTTCTTCCATCAAGAGGCACAAAATGTCTTGTCCCTTTTTTTGTGGTTTTAGCAGCAATTAATGAGCATTGCCAATATCCATTACTTCATTAGGGACTTAGAGATGGGTGATGCTCTCATCTACCACTCCTTCTTTATTAGCTGGAATATTGTATAAAGAGAAACTTCCCCTTGTCAACAACTTATCCCTGAGCTACAGTTTATAGAAAAAGTAAGACAAATGCTTTATTCTGGAAGGGTCATTTTTACAGTGGGACACTTTGAGATCCTCTTGGCTCCATTGCTCTTCTTGTCCGGTGCCCTGCACTGGACATTCGCCAAGACCATAACCACGTGAGCCAATTCCAGAATAAGTCTCTCTCGCGCTCCATATACTGGTATTGGTTCTGACTCTCTGAGAACCCTGACTAATACATGGATGAAGGTTGGATTTGCTGCCGCCATCTTGCCAGCCTGTCTGAAAGTGGAGCCAACAGAGAAGGGCTGCTAGATGTTGAGAGATAGACCAGGCCCCACAGTGGTGTCTGAGCCCCTGAATCAGACTGTGCTTCAAGCCGGAATTATTCCTAGAGTTTTCGGGTAAATGAGCCAGGAATTCCCCATTTAGTTTAAACCCAGTTTGAGTTGCAACTAAGATTTCTAATGGATCCAAGATGGGAATGGAAAAGGCCTTCCCTGGGGTCTCCTTTCTGAGAGACAGAGAGAGAGATTTGCCTACCTTGGCTCCATGCCATTAGCAGGTGTGTGCAGAGAGCCAGGGTGGGAATCGTTCTCTGCTTCCATAGGGGAGAAAACCCACATGGGCTGCTCTGGGCCTTGAGGGGCCAGGCACCCCAGCCCAGGGGGTTAGTCCAGGGGAAGGAGGATGCCAGCAGGTGCCCCAGGGCTACTCCTTGAGGGCACTCTGAATCCAGAATCGAACCAGCTGACAGCCGCTCCCAATGAGCACACCGCAATCTCACTCCAGGTGGGGTTAAAAGGCAGCAGATCTCTACTTATCTTCCAAGAATATCTGAGGCCAAAATAGATCAGGATTTACACGAAAGCCCTCTATCCCTTGAAGGTGACTTCAGGGGAACAGGAAGCTTTCCCTTACTCCAAAAACACCCACCCACCGATTGCCCTGTGCCAATGCTAGGACACAATGCTCCAATACCCCCCCCGCCCCCCACCAAGTACTGTCCCAAGTCAAAATACAAATGCCGCTGGGAGAGGTGGCACTATTAGCTGTTATCAGATTTTAATACCATAGTGAGAGGAATTTATTACAGAATTTCACAGAGAGCAGATTCTGTAGAGAGCGGGTAGGGGGCGAGGTAAGGAACCTAGAGGGAGGGGCTCAGCCACAGAGGCTAAAGGACTCAGAACTGGGAGCCTGAGAGTGCCCAGCATAGACTTTCAGACTGACCAGAGGGGAGACGGAGACTCAGGGAACATTCTGTTTCTCGAAAATAAGAAAATCATTTTGCCCCAAATTCTTATTTTTGAGAAACAGAATGTTCCCCTGAAGTCATCTTCAAGGGACAGACTGCTTTCATCTCAAATCTCTTCTCCATCTTCCTGGTCCAGGGCTGCCTAACAAGAAGCAGCATGTTCCAGCCTCTCACATAGGGCCAATGGGCAGCAGGCAGAAGTGAGTGAAATGAGCGGCTTTCTGGTTATCTCCAACTGACGATGAGCCCCTTGTCACACACTTGTGCTTTTACCCTTTCTCAGGTGCTTGAATGTGGAGGTGGCAAGGACCAGCCTATGACCATGCAGACAAGAATAACATCCTAGGGAACTGAAAACAGAGACACAAAATGGAAAGAAAACAGGTCCCTGAATGCCCATGTGACCCAGAATCACCCTGTCATCCTGGATCAGCTGGGATGTTGGCATGAGAGAAACAAACCTCGCTCTTATAGAAACTGCTATATTTTGGGGTCCTTTTGCTACAACAGCTAAGCCTCTGCCATTTCCCAGACGTTTCACAGCGCAGCTGTCATCATACACCCACGAGCAGCAGGAATTGGGGCCCATGGGCTGCAGCTGTGGAATTACCTAATGGGCTGAAGTCAGTCAGAATTGCCATGTAGTCTGGGGCCTTTGCAGCCATAATTGTAGGATGGAGCATTGAAAGAAATGGCATTATGGTAAGTATTGATATACTAAGGTTAGAGGAGCACTTCTCAGAGCGTGCCCCCCAGAACCGCAGCATCAGTCTCATGGGAGCTGGTTAGAAATGCAAATTATTGGGTCCCACCCCGGATGGAATGACTCAGAGACTCGGGGGATGGGGCTTAGCAGTGTGTGTGTGTGTGTGTGTGTGTGTGTGTGTGTTAGCAAGCCCTCCAGGGATTCTAATGCACTCAAGTTTGGGAACCACTGGCTTAGAGGGGTCAGTAAACTTTTTCTGCCAAGGGTCAGATAGTAAATATTTTAGGCTCTGTGAGCCATATAGTGTCCACGGCAATGACTCAGCTCCACCATTGTTGTGCCAAAGCGGCTGTAGATTATATGTACATGAGTGGGCGTGGCTGGATTTGGCTTAAGGTGGGCCTTAGAGAATCAGGTAAATGCTTAGAGGACTTTGTTGGAAAGCACATGGGCGGACCAACTTTCATTTTCAAAAGCCACAGGGTGCCCGGAGAGACACATTGTGCAATATGTGAATATGACAGCTCGTCCAGTGCTCTCATTCACTGGAACAGAGAGCTGAATTGGCAGCCCAACAAATTTTATAGTCTAGGTATAAAATCTGGAGATTTCCTATAAAAATCTGGCTATTTTGCCTCTGGAAAAAAAACAGAAGATCTAGCAACACAGGGCCCATATTCCCTCGTGAGTCTTATTGACCGGAGTCGAGGGCTAGTGGTTGCCTGTCCCCGATTCCCACCATCCCCCTAGTCCTGATCAAGGCATCCGACATGACCAACCCAGACATACCATACCCTTGGTAGGATATGAGGAATGTGTCAGAAATATTTTCTCTGCCCCCAAATATCTCCTCTATTATGACTTTTACCTTGTATTAAGAGTTGTTTTCTTCCCACAGGCATATTTTAAGGAGAATAAAAACTGAGAATGATGAAAGGAATTGTCATTTTCGTGGTGAATATCTCCTGTTTCAGGTATCTTTTGCTGTGCAACAAACTATCCCACAACTTAGTGGCTTAAAACAGCATTTCATTGGAACATGGCTTTGTGGGTCAGTAACTTGATCAGAGCATGGTGGGAATAGCTCATCTCTGTTCTGTGATGTCTGGGGCCTCAGCTGGAATGGCTCAAAAAGCTGAGGTCTGGTTGGAACAATTCAAGTGGGGTCATATATCTAGGCTTCAGTCCTTGGTGTTGGCTGGGTTCCTCAGTTCTCCTCTGCTTGGCCTCTCCAGGTGATCTCTCAGGATAGTTGGACTGCTCACAGCGGGCTGGCTTCCCCCAGGGAGCAAAAGCAGAAGCTGCCAGATCTTCTTAAGGCCTGGGACTGGAATTGCATCACAGCTGCTGCATTCTGTTGGTCAAAGCAAGTCACAAGGTCACCCTGTATAGAAAAGGGATTCAAGGGGAACAGAAATAGACTGCCTCTCAGGAGGAAAAACTGCAAAGAATTTTAATTATTTTATTGGGGTCATATTGGCTTATAACATTATTTAAATTTCAAGTGTCATCACTATATTTCAGTTTCTGTATAGACTGCGTCGTGTTCACTACCAACAGTCCAGTTTTTATCCATCACCATACATATGTATACGTACGTGCCCCTTTACCCCTTTTGCCCTCCCCCAAACCCCTTCCCCTCTGGTAGCCACTAATCTGTCCTCCTGTGTTTGTTTGTCTTCCACACATGAGTGAAATAATACAGTGTTTATCTTTCTCTGTCTGGCTTATTTTGCTTAGCATGATACCCTCAAGGTCCATCCATGTTGCCACAAATGGCACAATTTTGTCTTTTTTATGGCTGAGTAGTATTCCATTGTATATATATACCCCATCTTCTTTACCCGTTCATTCATCTGTTGATGGGCATTTGGGTTGCTTCCATGTCTTGCTGTTGGGAATATTGCTGCAATGAACTTAGGGGTGCATATAAGGTGGCCATCTTTAGTCTACCCTACCTTCTTCCCCTCCTGCGTCTCTTTCTCTATCCTTCCACGTCCCTCTCCGCCATTCTGCTTTCCACAAACGCGTATTGGATGATCCAGTCACTGTTCTAGTTGTAGGAGCACAGAGATAAAATATAGTTCTTGATCTCAAGAAGTTTACAATCTAATAGACAAGATAAACCAGCAAACTGACAAGTATGACAGAGTGAAAAATGCAATGACATGTGTACAAAGAGGGCTTTAAAAGAGAGACTAATATATTATTTATATTTTTATCTCCTACACCTAATTCAGAGCCTGGGTCAGGCCCTCTATAAACACTAATTGAACCAAAGAATTAATGACTGTCATTAACACCTGAGCACAGATGAGTTTATTTGATCACCTCCTATGATGAGAAGTAACTGGAGGGATGTCTTAAAAAGTTTAATGAAATTAACTGCCTAGTTATTAATTTGCCTAGTGACAAAAATCTCAAGATTTCAAGATTTTTATTATTTAGCATAAAATATCAATTCATGTGTGCAGACTCTTTAAAGCACCCCAAGAACCTGAGAATTCCCAGGGGGTACTGTGTGAAAATGACTGGAGTGAGCATTCAGAGATCACTGGGACACATGGGGGAAGCCAGTGGAAGGGGACCAACAGAAGCAGAAGGGCCCTGAAGAGCAAGTGGGTGGTCAAAGGTAATTTCATTTATCTCCTAGTTCTGCCTGGAAGCCTGCAACTTAACTAGCGCTTGTCACATGGAGGTAAGGTTGCTTGAGAAAACAAACACTTGTTTGGTTAAGCTGCTTATCAGTTTTTCTGTTAGTTGCAGACAAATGTCTAGTTGTTCTAAGTAGACAGCATACACAGAGAGCTGAGTCTTTGGGGGCAGAGGATGGAGAAATGGATGCTGCAAAGCTGTCTTGGGTCACGTTCTCTAGAAGCAGTGCTGAAAATGGGGGTTGTTGCCCACATGTTCTTTTGAGGGGTGCTCACAGGAAAACCTTGGAAGGGAGTGAGGGGAGCAGGACCGGGCAGGTGGAAAAGCCAAACACGGATGTGGTTTCAGGTGAAGTCAGTCTCAGCCTGATCCCATGGGGAGCTCTGAAGTATAAATTGCAACGTCGTGACTCTGTCTGCCTTGAGGCAAGGGAACTGGGCTTTTGTACCCCATAATAGTCAGACATTGGCTGCGACCACCCCAGTGTGTGTGTGTGTTTGGGGCAGGGGGGATGAAAACTGTGTGGCAGCTCTAATGGCCCACGGGCAAGCGCTGGATCAAGTTGCAGGTGTGAGCTGTTAGCAGCAGCACCTGCAGCAGCTGTGGACAGTAAAAGGGATCCCAGGGGATCTAGCAGGGCACCAACAGCATCTGCAACAGAAGATGACTAATTCTTTCCACGATTTACGACAAACCTTAAAATCTACTACATACACATTTATAAGAATGACTAAAACATTACATACACAACTGACCAGAATGTTTCCCAAACGCTGGTGAAGACAGGAAGCAATTGGAACTCTCTTACGTTGCTGGCTCAACTGCTTTGGACAAATATTTGGCTATACCTAGTAAGGTTAAACACATGAAGAAACTATGATCAAGCAATTCCACTCCTGCAAATATATCATAAGTGAGTGCTTATGTCCATCAAAAGATGTGTAATAATGTCAACAATAAGATGGAACGTACTATTGATGGCTATCAAAGGAATTATCTGAGCTGAAGAAGCCAGTCCCCAGAGGTTACATACTATATGATTCCATCTCTATGACATTCTCCAAACGACAAAACCACTGTGGTGGAGACTAATCGGTGGCTGTCAGGGACAAGGGGCGAGGGAGAGCAAGGAGCTCCTTGGGGTAATGGGACTGCATCTCGATTGTTTGGTGGTTACGTAATTCTACACACATGTTAAAATTCGTAAAATGCTACACCAAAAAAAGTCAACAAATAAATAAGAAGCATTTTTTTTAAAAAAAGATATGTGTAAGAGTGTTCATAACACTTCATTTATGACAGCCTAAACTGGGACCTCCCAGATGTCCTTTCAGGAGAATGGGTGTGTAAATTGTGCTGTGTTCGTACTGGAAAACACTACCCAGTACCGAAAAAGAACTACTGGTCCGTGCAACGGCATGGACGGATCTCACGGGGTATTAAGCGAAAGAGGCCAGACACAAAAGAGAACACATTGAATGATTCCATTTATATAATGTTCAAAACCAGGCAAAATTAATCTAAGATGATGCAAATCAGGATCATGACTGGAGGGGGACGTGAAGGAGGCTTCTGGGGTGCTAGAAATGTGCTCTGTCTCCATCTGGGTGGTGGCTTCATGAACGTATTCACGTGTAAAAGCTCATTAAGCTGTATACTTAGGATCTGTGCCTTTACTCGTATAAGTAGTAATACGCCAGTGTTTTACAATGCTTAAAAAACTTAAATTACTTTAATCTGATGTGTCTATGTCTAGATGGCATTGTACAAGGTGCTAAATGTCACTGTCGACTACTGGTGCCTTGAGAGCAGGCTTATCTCCCCTCAACAGACGCAAACAGGGCACTGTGTTAGGCTCTGGCGACACGAGAGCAAAGTCGTGGTCCCTGCCCTCAATAAATATTTGCTGTTAATAACAAAGGGGATGATGATATCTGGAATGCACAAAATTCAGGATTATGTTTTGTCCTGCTTGGTGAAATGCAGCTTCATGAGAACAAATGACCATTTTCCTCAAGAGGAAAAGGTTTTGAATACCTCCCTGCAATACCTCCCTGGGGTTGGGAGGGGGTTAGACCGATCTTACTACAGACCACTTCTGACGGAAAAACTTGCCGTGGCTGTGAAAATGCGCGATTGGCCTTCACACCAGGACGGTCAGAGGAACAGGGGGCTGTGGGCCATTTAGCTTCTCATAGTGCTTCCTGGGAACATTGCTCTTTCTTCTTGTCTCCTGTTGGTGTGAATTATGCTTGCTTTGTCTTATGCCTTCATGCTCCTCACGAAACATTTCCAAACAAAATGTAAGTCTCTTCCTTGTAGGAAAGATACTAAACCTTAACTCGTTTATTTGAGGAGGTTATTATTTACACATGGTAGGTTCGAATGACGTTCTGCCATGGTGTTTACACTCGTCTTTTTCCAAGCTCCCAAGATGCCATCAGCCCATCCTTAAAATGCAAAAAATTGCTTGTCCATCTACTTTCTATCCTTCAAAACTGTTGATATCTCTTGTCTGCATGTTGTTGCTTCAAACAGAAAGAAATCAAGACAACTACATATTTTTAAATTATTCTAAATGTACAGTGTTTATTAAACTAGTTACTACTGGAAAAGGATAGGTGTTGCATGCATTTTCCTAATACAACTCATTTATTTCAGAAAGATCTGTTCATCATCTTTTTCGGTTTAACTCACTTTTACTGACCGTGTGGGAAGCATTGTGCGAGGTGAAGCACTGTCAAAGATAAATGCGACACAGCTTTTGCCTCCAGGAGTTTAAAATTACAGGAGTGAAGAGATCTACAAATGTGGCAAACTATATAATAATAACACAAAAATTAAATAAACTACGCATGACTAACAATTTTTTTAAATTCCTACAAGGACTTCAAGAGCAGAAGTGACGCTGGTAGACATGAGATGATTAAAAGATATCACAATGGGTTTATTATGCCGCCTTTTTGGTAAGAGGAGGGAAAATATTTGTATTTGCTTACAGGGACTTAAACTCTGGAAAGATTCATGAAAAACTAAGACAGAGTTTATCCTGGGGCATGGGGAGAATGGGCAAACGGGAAGGAGAGTTTTCACTGAGTACCATCTCATACTTGGAAACCCTATAAAACGTACAATGCTTGTTTTGAAATATACCCAGGATTTGTTTTAATCAGGTATGGTAAGACACACAGAAATGATTGTCATGAAGGAAGAAATTTAAGCTCACCGTTCTCTAGAAACAGGAGGCACAGCACACAGAGCCAGTTGAGGAAGCACCAGGGATGGTTAGGAGGCAGAGGGAGAGAAGAGGAAACTGTAGGCAAGAGCCTATATGGTGGTTTCCAAGGGAAGGAATGGGGAAGGTAGGGTAAGCAGGCTTAAGAATGACTGGTTTGATCATTTCAGTGGGCTCTGGGGCTTAGGGGTTGTCCCTAGTTTTCTAGTACCTGGCCTGAGTGTGAGAGCCTCATAAAGGAGATGGTTGGGGTATGGATTCTGGACTGGTGGTTTGCATTTAAAGGCACACTTGCAGGTGAGTCCTTTACTATCTCTAGGAACTGGCTAGCACGGGGGGTTGGGGGAGCAGTATCTCTAGGTTCAGCAGGGCCCTAAGATGTCAAAGCATAAGGAAATACAGAAAATAAAAAAATGATTCCCACAATATTGCATGTGACACGATTAAATATTAAGAGAAGAGTGTATTTTCTCCCTCTTAGGAGGTTGCCTGACTTACAGCTCCACCTTCTCTGATACCCAAAATGGCCCCCAGTGGCCAGGTCTTCAATATTACTTGATGGCCACTGGCCCTGGCTGATTGGTCCAGAGTAGACCCAAGATAGATCCATGAGATTTTCTCTCCTGAAAACCTAATACTTGAAACATAGAGACACAAGCAAAAAAATTTCTGGAGCTGAGTTCCTTGAAGGGAAATTACAATTATTTTCATACCTGACTGTCCAATATGGTAGCCACTAGCCACGTGTGGCTATTGAGCACTTAAAATGTCGTTAGTCTGAACTGAGATATACTGTAAGCGTAAATTACCTGATTTTTTTCCTTCCCCAAAGCCTCAGTACATAGTTGTATATTCTAGTTGTAAGTCATTCTAGTTCTTCTATGTGAGCCACCACCACAGTATGGCTGACAGATGAGTGGTGTGGTTCTGAGCTTAGGAACTCAACCACTGAAGCAGAGCACACCGAAATTTAACCACTAGGCCATCAGGGCTAGCTAGTAAATTACCAGATTTTAAAGACTTAGTACAAAAACCAGAATGTAAAATATCTCATTAATAAATTTTTAAATTGATTACATGTTGAAGGGAAACTATTTTGGATATACTGAGTCAAACAAAATAAATGAAAATTAATTCCACATGTTTTCTTTTCTTTTCTTTTTTTTGATGTGGCACTAGAAAATATAAAACGACATTTGAGGCTCATGTTCTGTCTCTTGGCCAGCACGACTTTGGACAAAAGAGAGATCTGTGAACACTCTGGGAAGATTTTCTACCTTCTTCCCTCCCCTTGTCTTGGTCATTCAACTCTTCCTTCAACTATTTGAAAACTTCATAATGTTTCATATATTTGTGTATAATATAGCTGGAGTTCATTTCTTTCTTGCCACAAAATTAAATCAGAGGATGTTCCAAGGGTTCAGGAAAGAATTAAACCATCTTGGGTTCAACCTGATTAGAAAGGGGAGACCATGAATTAAACATGTGGATTGAACACATGTAGTTATCCCCACTCATCCCTGAATTCACTAAAATAATCACATAGGGGTTAAAAATACAAGCAAACCCTAGTAGGGCACAGAGAACAGGAGAAGCAACAACATGCAGACAAGAGATATCAACAGTTTTGAAGGATAGAAAGTAGATGGACAAGCAGGGATGGACTTAGTAGAGCAAAGAAAGGAGAAACCAAATGTTGCAATGAGGGGCAGGGTTACGGGGCAAGGCAGAGGGGTGAAAAAGAGGGAAGCTAACTTTTGCAACAGAACACTGAAAAAGCTCACAAATTAGAAGTATAAGAGACTGTTGAAGAGAGGAGTGTATTAGTTATCTATGGCTGAGTAACAATTTACCCCAAATCTTAGTGGCTTAAAACACATATAATCATTACTATTTTCATGGTTCCTGTAGGTCAGGAATTCGCACACGGCATTTTGAGGACAGCTAGTCTGCTTCATAGTGTCTGAGGCTCAGCTGAAAGACTCAAAGGTGGGGCTGGAGTTATCTGAAGGTTCATTCATTCACATGTCTGGTAGTCAAAGCTGGCTGTTGGCTGGGACCTTAGCTGGGGCTGTTGAGCAGAATACCCATGTGTGGCATCACCACGTTGCCTGGGCTTCCTCTCAGCTAGGTTCCATGGTGAGCGTCCCAAGAGAGAAGGGCCAGGATGAAGTCATATTACCTTATATGACCTAGTTTGGAAGTCACAGAGCATCACTTTGCTGCATTCTATTGGTCTAGGCAGTTACAAAGTTCTACCCAGATTCAAAAGGAGGGAACTTAGACCCCTACCTCTCAATGAAGATGTGTCAACATCAGTTTGTAAAAAGTGCTTGTAGGTGGGACATGTATCGGTGCAGCCATTTTGGAAAATATAATTTGCCACAGGGTTAAAAAGTGAGGCATAGTATATGGATATCCATATAAGGAAGGGACAATTAGAACCCTGGGGCCTCACCTCTGTCCCATGCTGTCCACCAGCTCCTCCTGCCCAGCCCCGGGAATGAAGAATCTGAACTAGAGACTCTTTCCATTCAGGGACAACAGGCACAGATGCGGCTTTACTGGAAACAGGGGAATTGAACAAAAGTCTGCCTACTAATGGGGGATTCCTGGCATCCTCCTGCTGGGCTCCTAGGAGGTTGACTGCCAGACCTATGTTCTTGAAGGCAGGACGTCAGAGGATTCTTTTCTGGAGAAATTCTCAACATAAGAGAAAAGACCTATAGATGTAAATATTCAGGATTCTCCAAAGAAATGAAGAATGAAGTATTATAAAAAGGGAACTTCCAGTTCTAAAATGATGAAGTAGAATCAACATTTCTTTTTTCTGATATGAAATATTCAAAATCAACAAGGAGACCAAGAAACAGAAATGCAAATTTGTCATCATCAGGAAAGCTAAGTCTGAAACCCTAAACCCAAATATGGGATTAGGACAGCCATGGGTCAACCCCAACTGCAAAAAAAGTATGAGGAGAGGATACTTGCAACTGCAGAGACCGGAAAATAATCAGCATAGCATGCTTTCCCCAAATAAGCGTTGCGTCCTGAGATACCAAAACAACAGCAGGAAAGGGATATCTAGGCTGTTGGTGGCATCTTCCCTGGACCCTTTCAATAGAAGTCTTGAGACACACTCCTTCCCAGGTCTTTTACCCTCATCATTGAGATCAAGAGGGCACCCAGCTTCCTCAGACCTCCTTACCTCTACGGATGAGGACCAAGAGAGATCCCCATCTCTCTCTCTATACCCAACATTCAGCCTGCTTTCACTACCTGCCTTGAATGCAGGACTTGAATCATTATGCCCTTTACACACATTTAAGATGCCCTGGAGACCCAGCTCACTCTTCGTGTCCTGCACTTCAATCCCAGAAAGGCTCTGCACATTCCTTGTTCTGTCATTTTCCCCTACTAGTGCCTACTCATAAAACCTTTTTTCTACTGTGCAACAACAAAATCCCCTATATCCTCAACTTCTCTAAACCATCTTCCCCTTCCTGCTCTAGCAGAAATCTGACTTTTCCCTGAGGACACTGTATCTCCTGCAGCCCTCTCAAGGGTGGCTATTTTCCTCCCACACTGAGCTCCAGGTGAGGTAGGTGTCTTCTTTGCTCCTCATTGCTGCATCCAGATCGTTCTCCCTCTCTTCTCCCTAAATCTCAGCTTTAAATATCATCTAACAGCTTGTATTACCCACTACCCCACTGTTGCTGTCATCTACTCGCCTTGGGACACGCCTCCCCCTTATTTCTTACAATTTCAGCCCTTGGCTCAAAATCACTCTCTAGTACTACTCTTATCTTAATTCTTGGTGATTTCAACATACATTTAAGTGATCTTTCCAACCTCTGGCATTTCGCTTTCCTGAACTTCTCCAATGAGTTTGGCCTTTATCCCAGCTCAGCCACTCACTTCTATGGTCACACCCTAGACCTGCACTGCTTAGTGTGGGCCGTGGACCAGTGCCAGTGGCAAACTCTTATTAGTGGTCCAGATGAGATCAGCAAAGAAATTCTAAAGTAAGCATTTACAAACTTTTATAGTAATATGCATTGCTGTGACACCCAAGCACAGTGCTTTTTTGATCAGTGAACTTTGTCTTTTAAAAAAAATTTCCAGGGGCTGGCCCCGTGGCCGAGTGGTTAAGTTCGCGCGCTCCGCTGCAGGCGGACCAGTGTTTCATCGGTTCGAATCCTGGGCGTGGACATGGCACTGCTCATTAGACCACACTGAGGCAGCGTCCCACATGACACAACTAGAGGAACCCACAACGAAGAATACACAACTATGTACCGGGGGGCTTTGGGGAGAAAAAGGAAAAAATAAAAAATCTTTAAAAAAAATTTCCATTTGTAGTAGTAGTTGTAGTAGAAGTAGTAGTAGTAGTGTGTGTGGGTGGGTGGGTGGTTTGCGACGGATTGGATGAAGGGAAGAAAGACAAAAACATGGTCCATCACCACAGCTGGTGTGAGAGGCCCTGCCTAAACCTTGTCATTATCAATAACTGCTTCCATGACATAATCTCTATTTTCATGCATTCCACTTCTGACTACCATCCATTATTGTATCCCCAACAATCATTTGACCCACAAGAACCTAACCTCCAATCATTAATCTTGCCACTTTTCCACCATCTCTCTTGCCCTTTGCCCCATGCTCGTCCAGTTTGCTTTTCATGACCAGTAATTAGCATCACACCCTGCCCTTCCTTATCCTTGTTTCACTTCATCATACTCACTAGGCAAAACCTCAAAACTGATTAAATTCACCTCTCCACCTGTTCTGAGTTTGTGCCCATGGAGCTGAACAAGTTGGGGAAAAATATTTTAATGCATGTCAAGAGCTTCAGTTGGATCCCTGGTACTCTCAGGATTCACAATAATTACAGCATACTATAGATGCTGTAATTACTATTCATGCTCCTATCTAAAGCCAGTCCCTCCCCTTGTAAACGAAATCCCATCCTCGCTCACTCAAAGAAATCACTCCAGCAGTTCTCCCCTTTCTTCCCTATACCATCAATGTTTACCTCTCTACTGGGTATATTCTGGACATAAGTATGCTGCTGTTGATCATCCCTTTAAAAAAAAAACTTCTCTTAATTTCATTTTCCCCATTATTTACTACCTTATTTTTCCTGGTTTTATTGAGATGTAATTGATATATGACATCATATAAGCTTAAGGTGTACAACATAATGATTTTATATTGTGTAAAAACCCTATGTCTTTACTCTGCAACCAAAGTCTTCTGAAGGGTTGTTTATATTACTATCTTCAATTTCTTTCCCCATTGTCTCTGAAATCCATTCCAATCTGGTTTTTATGGACACAGAGAAAACTCCCAAAGCAGTTATTTTCACAATTGTCAATAACCTCCACTTGGAGAAATCCAGTCTTAATCCTCTTCTTCCTTGGACTATTAGCATTTGACACAGTTGATCACTCCGTTCCTTCACTGGCTCCTGGGACATCCAGTCTCTTGGTTTTCTTTCTATCTCATTGGCCATTCTTTCTCAGTCACCTTTGCAAGTTCTTCATCTTTTCTTCAACCACTTCATGTCGAAGTGTCCTAGGACTCTGTCCTTGGTCTCCTCTATTTACACTTATTTTCTTGGTAATGTTACCCAATCACATGACCTCAAGTTCCATGTAAACAAGAACTCGCAAATTTATATATCCAAACAGACTTCAATCTCATATTCCAGACTTGTGTATCAAATGCTTACTCAACATCTCCACTTAGCTGTCTAGTACATACCTCACACTTGCCATCTACAAACTGAACCATTCATCTTTGCCCTCAAGGTTCTCTATCCACAGCCTTTCCCATCTCAGTGGATGGTGACCTCATCCATCCAATTGCTCAAGTCGAAAACCTTGGAGTCATCTTTGATGATCTCCTTCTCTTATATCACATCCAACCTATCAGCAAATCTTCTTGGTTTAATCTTCAAAACATATCTAGAATTCACCCCTTAGCCCAGAGCTTAAAAGTATACAATAACTAAAAATAAAAATTTACTAGAGGGATTAATCATCAGATTTGAGCAAGCAGAAGAAGGAATCAGTAAACCTGAAGACACAATGAGTCTGTGAAACAGAAAGAAAAAAGATTAAAGAAAAGTAAGCAGAATCTATAAGACTTCTGGGACACTATAAAGCAGACCAACATACACCTTATGGGAATCCCAGAAAGAGCTGAGAGAGAGAAAGGAGCAGAATGATTACTGGAAAAAATAATGACTGAAAACATCTCAAATTTGATGAAAGACATGAGTCTACAAATTCAACAAGCTAAATGAACTCCAAGTAGAAAAAACCTAAAAGACTCACCCCAAGATACGTTATAATCAAACTGTGGAAAGCCAAAGAATATGAGAGAATCTTGAAAGTTGCAAGAGAGAAGTGCACAAGGGATTCTCAATAAGTGAGCCAGCCCTGATGGCCTAGTGGTTAAAGTTCAGCACTCTCACCACTTCAGTGGCCTGGGTTGGTTTCCCGGCAGTGGAACCACACCAGCACCCATCTGTCAGTTGTGCCATGCTGTGGTGGCAGCTCACATAGAAGAACTAGAAGGACTTACAACTAGAATATACAACCATGCACTTGGGCTCTGGGGAGAAAAAAAAGAGGAAGATTGGAAACAGATGTTAGCTCAGAGAAAGTCTTTCTGTGCAAAAAAAAAAAAAAATGCTAAAAGAAGTCCTTCAGGTTGAAATGAAAGGACATTAGACAGTAACTTGAAGCTGTATGAAGATATAAAGATCTTTGGTAAAGGTAAATGCATGAACAAATATAAAGTCAGTATTATATTTAATATTTTATATTTTATAATCATATTAAACGGCAACATTTTATATTTTATAATTGTAACACTGTAACTCCACTTTTTATTTTCTACAGGATTTAAAAGACAAATGCATAAAAATAATTATAAATCCATGTTAGTGGGCATGAAATTTCACAAACACGTAATTTGTAACCCCAAGAACATAAGAACATAAAGGGGAGGGGTAGACCTTTATAAGAGTAGAATTTTTGTGTGCAATTGAAGTTAAATTGGTATCAATTCAAATTCAATAGTTATATCTATAAGTTTTTATATGTAGTCCCCAGGGTACCAGAAAGAAAATATTTACAGAATACACACCAAAGGAAATGAGAAGAGAATATAAATATGTCACTACAAAAAAGAATCAACTAAACACAAAAAAAGGTAGTAATGGAAGAAATGAAGGACAAAAAAGCTGTAAGACCTACAGAAAACAAATAGCAAAATGGCAGAAGTATCTTTTTCCTTATCAGTAATTACTTTAAATGTAAATGGATAAAACTCTCCAATCAAAAGGCTTAGATTGGCAGAATGGTTAAAAACGTGATGAAACTATATGCTGTCTACAAGAGACTCACTTTAGATCTAAAGACACAAGTAGATTGAAAGTGAAACAATGCAAAGGATATTCCATGCAAATAGTAACCAAAAGAGAGCAGGGGTGGCTATATTAATATCAGACAAGATAGATTTTAAGTCAAAACTTGTTATAAGAGACAAAGAAGACTATCATACATTGATAAAAGGGCCAATTCACCAAGAAGATAAAATAATTATAAACATATGTGCACCAGACATTAGAACTTCAAAATATAATAAGGTAACATTGGCAGAATTGAAGGGAGAAATAGATGTTTCTACAATAATAGTAGGAGATATCAACATATTACTTTCAATAATGAATAGAGTAACCAAATAGAAGATCAATAAAGAAATAGAGAGCTTTAACAATACCATAAACCAATTAGATCTAAGGGATATATGCAAAATACTCCACTCAAAAACAGCAGAATATACATTTTTCTCAAGTGAATTCCTGAACATTCTCCAGAGAGACCATATGTTAGGCTATAAAACAAGTCTTAATGAATTTTAAAACACTGAAATAATACAAAGTATCTTTTCTGATCACAATGGAATGAAGCTAGAAATCAATTACAGAAGGAAAACTGGAAAATTCACAAATGTGTAAATCAGACAACATACTTTTTTCTTTTCTTTTATTTTTTTCCTTTTGCTCCCCAAAGCCCCCCGGTACATAGTTGTATATTCTTCGTTGTGGGTTCTTCTAGTTGTGGCATGTGGGACGCTGCCTCAGCATGGCTTGATGAGCAGTGCCATGTCCGCGCCCAGGATTCAAACCAACGAAACACTGGGCCGCCTGCAGCGGAGCGCATGAACTTAACCACTCGGCCACGGGGCCAGCCCCAGACAACATACTTTTAAACAACCACTGGGTCAAAGAAGAAATCACAAGGGAAATTAGAAAATACCTGGAGAAAAACAAAAACAAAGTCACAACATACCAAAATATAAGAGATGTAGTGAAAGCAGTGCTGAGGGAAATTTATAGCTGTAATTGTATACGTTAAAAAAGAAGAAAGATCTCATATTAATAAAAAGAAGAGCAAACTAAACCCAAACCTAGCAGAAAAAAGGAAATAATAAAGATTCAACCAGAGATAAATAAAATAGAGAATAGAAAAACAATAGAGAAAAATCAATGAAACCAAAAGTTGGTTCTTCAAAAAGATTGACAAGATAGGCAAAACTTTAGTTAGATAGACTGAGAAAAAAAGAGATAGAAGTCTCAAATCACTAAAATCAGAAATGAAAGTGAGGATATTACAACAAATTTTAAAGAAATAAAAATGATTATAAGAGAGTACTATGAATATTTATATACCAACAGAATAAATAACCTAGATGAAATGGACATATAACTAGAAACACATAATCTATCAAAACTAAATCATGAAGAAATAGAAAATCAGAATAGATGTATATTAAGGAGATTAAATCAGTAACCAAAGATTACCAAAGACTGAGTCAAACAAAGATCAAAACAATCAAGGATTGAATCAAAAACCTACCAACAAAGAAATGCCCTGGACCAGATGCTTTCACTGGTGAATTCTACCAAATATTTAAAAAAGAATGGACACCAATCCTTCCCAAACTCTTGTAAAAATTGAAGAAGGGGAAATACTTCCTAACTCATTCTATGAGGCCATACCCTGATACCAAAACCAAAGACACTACAAGAAAAGAAAACTACAGACTAATTTCTCTGATGAATATTGATTCAGAAATCCTCAACAAAATACTAGCAAACTGATTTGTTTTGGGGGGGGGGAGGGAAGATTGGCCCTGAGCTAACATCTGTTTCCAATCTTTCTCTTTTTGCTTGAGGAAGCTTGGCCCTGAGCTAACATCTGTGCCAATCTTCCTCTATTTTGCATGTGGGATGCTGCCACAGCATGGCTTGACAAGCAGTGTGTAGATCTGCACATGAGAGCCGAACCCGTGAACCCTGGGCTCGCAAAGCAGAGCACGAAAACTTAACCAGTACACCACCAAGCTGGCCCCTCAGCAGCATATCAAAGAAAAAAAAATTACTCATCTTGACCAAGTGAGATTTATGCCTGGAAAGCAAGCTTACAGAAATCAATCAATGTAAAAACAACACATTAATAGAATAAAGGAAAAACACCCATGCCATCATTTCAATTGATACAGAAAAAGCATTTGGCAAAATTCAACACACTTTATTGATGAAAACAAAGCTAATAAACTAGGAATAGAAGAAAATTTTCTCAACACAATAACAGGCATACATGAAAAACTCGTACCTAACATCATACTCAATCATGAAAGACAACCGTTTTCCCCTAAGATCCAAAACAAGACCAAGATGCCCACTTTTGGCACTTCTACTCAACATAGTACTGAAGTCCTAGCCAGAACAGTTAGGCAAGAAAAAGAAAAGGTGTCTAAATTGGAAAGGAAGAAGTAAAGTTATCTCTGTTCACAGATAACATGATTTTATATGTAGAAATCCCTAAAGATTCCACACACACAAAAATAAAGCTAAGAAATTCAGCAAAATGGAAGGATACAAAATCAATGCACAAAAGTGTGTTGCATTTCTACACACAAACAACGAACAATCTAAGAAAGGAATTAAGAAAACAATTCCGCTTACAATACCATCAAAAATAATAAAATACTTAAGAATAAATTTAACAAAGGAGAAAGACCTGTACACTGGAAACTGAAAACATTGCTGAAAAAAATTAAAGACAACATATAAATAAATGGAAAAACGTCTCCTGCTCATGAATTGGAAGACTTAATCTTGGTAAGGTGACAATATTGCTCAGTGATCTACAGATTCTATGCAATCCCTATCAAAATCCAAATGGCATTCTTTGCAGAAATAGAAAAACCAATCCTAACTTTCAAATAGAATCTCAAGGGACCCCGAATAGCCAAAACAATCTGGAAAAAGAAGAAAAAAGTTGGAGGACTCAGATGCTCTGATTTCAAAACTTGCTATAAACCTACCGTAATCAAAACAGGGGTTTTGTCTGGCATAAGGACAGATGTAGAGACCAATGGAATAGAATAGAGAGCCCAGAAGTAACTCCTCACATATATGGCCAATGATTTTCAATGAGGACGTCAAGTTCACAACAAATGATGCTGGGAAAATTAGGGGGAAAGGACAGTCTTTTCAATAAATGATCCTGAGAAAATTAGACATCCACAAGCAAAAGAATGAAATTGTAACGTTACCCTATATCGTATGCAAAAATTAAGTCAAAATGGATTAAACATCCAAGTGTAAGAACTAAAACTATAAAAATTCTCATAAAAAAAATAGGGGAAAATCTTCACATTGGATTTGGTGATGATCTCTTGGATATGGGCACGGATGTTAGCTCAGGGTCAGTCTTCCTCAGCAAAAAGAGGAGGAGTGGCAGCAGATGTGAGCTCAGGGCTAATCTTCCTCAAAAAAAAAAAAAACGCCAAATAAAAATAAATAAATAAATAAAAGGAACCAGGGCTCCTTGGAGAAATGGCTGATTCTAGGACCGGGACAGGAAATATACAAGATGAGCCTGGAGCAACATGTAGTGCCAGAAAGTAAGGAAGTCTGTAAACAGAAAAACTCACGTTGATGGGGAAGTGTCAAAGGGTACAGGAGCCAACCGAAAGAGCTCCCAGTGGCCAAAGCTGGAACCATTTGAACCACAAAATAAAGTAACATGGCATTATAACTCAAAGTATAAAATAAGTATGCCCGAGTCCATACTGATATAAATAAATGATTGAATAAATTATTAAATGGGGGAGAAGAGACAAATCTCCGGTGCAGAATTCCAAATAAATTATGTAGATCCTCCACTGAATTCACAGTGATAAATTCCAGTGCCAGGGGAAAAACCATGTTGGATTTACTGAGAAAAAGTCCATGGTCCCCAACGTGTCACCTTCCTAAGGGATTTTAAAGGGCAGTTTAGACTGTGGTTTTTGCCTTACATGCTGATGGCTGACCTCAGCCTGAAGCCATTGTATTAACCAACTGTACAGCCCACTACAGGGCCATAGAGGAGGCAGGGCTCCGTGTTTCCTTTTCAAGCAGTCACATTGTGCTTTACGGGGTGCCATGTGGTGTGGTGTTTCCACAATCACTGGGTGCTGAGATCAGAACATTTACACAAAAGTTGGTCACTAGTGCCGACTGAGGTGACACCTCCACCTTCTTCCTAAACAAACGTGCCCTCCCTGACCCCTCCTTTCTCGGCCCCGCCCCATACAACTTTCTGATTCATTGCTTTATGCCTCCGCTCTCACTTGTTACCTTCCTGCCCACCATCTATTCTACTTTAAAACTAGGCCTCCCTATTAATACCTCCCACTAGAGTGCTGATGATTAATATTCCCTGAGACAGAAGTGACTTGGAAACCCAGCTCTCCCATCTTGGCTGCAAGGACCTGGCCGTGATTCAAGCCCACATTACAGAAGCCAAATTACACACTCAGTGGTGAAGGCATTTTTTCAAGTCCCGCCCTTGTGTGAGCAAAGGTGGAACAAGAGTTGTGTGACCACGTTGTTCAAACACAGAGAGATGACTGTACTCCCCTCCGCTGATTCCCAACTGTACTTCTTTTTGATGTTTCCTCTTACTTAGAAGAAGGGGAGGGCAGAGGGTAGTATGTTCTAAAGATTTTGGAGCTGTACTCTATAGGAATGCGGAGCCACTGAGAGGTTTCTAAGAAGGTCAGATTCATATTTTTGTCTTAGAAAGTAAGTTCAGTCTGATAGCAGTGGTTATGTCTTACCGTGATTTTACATGGGAAGAATCATCACGCAAGCAGTCAATTTCAAAGGGACTTCAAGAGTTGAAAACAACTCAGCGCGGGTGGGGTATCCTGAAGCTCCCAGGCTTCCAGTACACCTGAGTGTGAGCAGACTTGCTCCGGGGGCTTTATGTTTTAAGGTCACCCCTGGCCCCTCCTCTAGCTCCCGTCAGAACTGACTCTGAAGGGACAGGAGCTGTGAATGGAACACCACTGTCCCCTCCAGGAGAGCAGCCGTCACTCTGGGCACATCTGGGTCAGTCCAAAGCTGCGAGGGGTGGGAGCTGATGTGATCTCAGGACACCAAGACACTAGACTAAAGACAGACACACAAGGTTCAGAAGTTCTGGCCTGAAAAGCAACTTGTGTTAAACCAGTCATGCTTCCTAATCTTTGGCCTGTCCTGATAAATATACAAAAAGGGTATTAGCACAGCTTACAGGGATCAACTTGAGGGAGCTTGGATAATTCTAAATGGAACTTTGCAAATAATAATTATTTACATTTTCTTTATATAATATTCTTATAAAAACAAAAAATTTATGATACTATAAATTCTGAAAAGAAAATAAAAGTGAAGTATTGGGGCAGATTTAAATATCGAATTTGTGTAAAATTTCCTGATAACAAGTCTGTAACTTTTTAAAAAATGAAAAACTAAAGCTTGCTTAAAAAACAAAGCTTGCTTCTCTGTGTCTAACTTTTTTATATCAAGTTTTATGTTTGGAATGTCTGCACGTAATTCCTGATCCAGATGCTTTAAATGGTAAACTCTTCAATTCTTTCTCATTACGGAGAAAAACTTTCTTGGTACAGGAAGTCATGATAAAATGCAAAGCCATTTTTTTCAGTTTATAATTTTGCATAGAAGTAGGTCATGTGTATAGATGTGAGCACAAAATCTGTGTGCTACTTGATTAATTTTCACAAACACCCACTACCAGCAACCAGATCAAGAAACAGAATGATACCAACATCCCAGAAGCCCCATTCATGCCTTCTCCCAGCAAATCCCCTCCCTGCCCTCCCAACATGGTGACCACATGCCTCCTTCTGTAGGTGGAATTTATCCAGATACACTTGCACATGTCTTTCGGTGCTCACACGTATGCAGTTCTGCTGGGCCTTTATCTAGGGGTGAAGTTGCTGGGTCTCAGGGTTCGCACCGGTTCAGCTCCAGCAGATACAGCTGAAGTGCTTCCAGCTA
Source organism: Equus przewalskii (assembly GCF_037783145.1). Taxonomy (NCBI): domain Eukaryota; kingdom Metazoa; phylum Chordata; class Mammalia; order Perissodactyla; family Equidae; genus Equus; species Equus przewalskii. The sequence continues at coordinate 6,648,943 of NC_091851.1, read as the reverse complement.
ACACTCCCACCAGGAGTACAGAGCGTTGCAGCTGTTACATGTCTCTGCCAACATGTGGTATTGTCAGAGCCATTATTTTTTAACTATGATTCATAGATTTACAGCAATTGAAATTATAGAATCTAACGGCTCTTTTCTTCCATTAACAATAATAATGTTGATTTTTTTTTTCTGATGATGTGACTGGATTTGGAATGCAAAAGAACTCAGTTACACTAAGTATTTTGAAACAAGGAAACTCTAATCCACAGTTTGGGCAAGCACCATGAGGGCGCTCATGTGCTGGGATGTCACCAAAAGGCCCACTCAGCTACAAACGAACAGACAGTTCCCAAATATGTGAAGATAAGGACTCAGGGCCACTGCCAGCATCAGTAGCGACAGGAGCCTTCCCCTCCCTTCAGGGCCGACAGGGCTCCTGGACTCATGCCTCACGGGGGACCACTGGAGGCTCACTGGCTGGAAAGGCTCCGACTTGCATTCTTGCCACATACCCGACTTTGGTGTGGCCATGCTAATAATTAATCATCTCAACTAGCAAGCCAAGGAGGCAGCAGACATATCATCGTCCCCACAGTACAGAGGAGGAAACTGAGGCCCCAAAAGATAAAGGATCGTCCCCTGAGTGAAGCCAGAAGCCCTGCTCCTCACCTCTTTGTTGCCGCAGAGCTTTGCGCACAGAGGCCAACTTCTGAGAACATCCACTGGAGGGCTGCAGGGCCCTCCTCTCAAAGGGAGGAATGAGGATCCCCAAGGGCCACATGGACGGAGCAGTCTCTCAGGGGTCTGTTTTCTAGTGAACATCCCCGAGAGGCGAACCCTATTTCCTCAGAACACACCGAGAGCACCTGTCCAGTTTTTCTGCTCTCTTCCGTTTCTCTCTCTCTCCTCTCTGCTCTGTACCTAGTCATATCTACCTCCCTCTCTTTCCTCTCCTTTCCTTGCCTGTATCTCTCCTCCTATATTTTTTTTTTTTAAAGATTGGCCCTGAGCTAACATCTGTTGCAAATCTTCTTTTTTTTCTTCTTCTCCCCAAAGCCCCCCGCCCCGTACATAGTTGCATATTCTAGTTGTGAGCGCCTCTGGTTCTGCTATGTGGGAGGCCACCTCAGCATGGCTTAACGAGCAGTGCTAGGTCTGCACCCAGGATCCAAACCAGCAAAACCCTGGGCTGCCGAAGCAGAGTGTGCAAACTTAGCCACTTGGCCACGGGACCAGCCCCATCTCCTCTCATTTTTTATGTAGCTAAAAAATAGAATTGGAAAATTCTAGATATACATATTCTCCTTGTACCTAGTGACTGAAGATATATATTCTCTATTTTAAACATTTAAACCAGGTGAATTTAATCTCTCATGTTTTTTTTAAAAGAAAACAAAAAACCAATTAGATCTCTCTATAACTTTCTGGCTATGGACTCTGGGCAAGTTATGTACATCTCTGTGCCTCAGTTTCCTCACTTGTAAAATGAGGATAATAACAGCACCTTTTTCATAGAGTCATTGTGAAAATGAAATGAGTTGATACATATAAACAGCTTTTTTTCACCTTTTAACAGCCTTATTAAAAGGGTTATGGTATATTAATTAATAATTACCATTATCATACCATAAAATTTACCCTTTTAAAGTGTACGATTCAGTGGTTTTTAGTAGATTAACAGAGTTGTGCACCATCACCATGATCTAATCCTAGAACATTTTCATCACCTCAAAAAGAAACTCAGTAGCAGTCACTTTCATCTCCCAAACACCCAGCCTTTGGCAACCAGTAATCTACTTTCCATCTCTATGGATTTGCCTATTGTGGACATTTATATAAAATCATATTATACCTAGTCTTCTGTGACTTGCTTCTTTTACTTAGCATATTTTCAAGATGTCAACCTTCATTGATGTTCATAGCATATATCAGAACTTCTTTTCTTTTTTTTATTTGAGTTTTGAATGTATGCGTATATATGTATATAATTTATTTTTTCTTCTTGGTGCTTTTAAAATTTCCTAATTTTTTTCCAGCTTTATTGGGCATAATTTACACATAAAATTGAATATATTTAAGGTATACAATGTGATGATTTGATATACCTATACACTATGAAATAATTACTACAATAAAGCTAATTAACACATCCATCACCTCACATAGTTACCTTTGTTGTGTGTGGTGAGAACACTTAAGATTTACTCTCCTAGCAAATTTCAAGTATACAACACAGTATTATTAAGTATAGTCACCATGGTGTACATTAGATCCCCAGAATTTATTCATCTTATAACTGAAATGGTCAACAGGCACATGAAAAGATGCTCAACTTCACTAATCACTAGGGAGATGCAAATCAACACCACAATGAGACATCACCTCACACCGTTAGAACGGCTGTCATCAAAAAGACAAGAGATAACAAGTGTTGGTGAGGATGTGGAGAAAAGGGAACCCTTGTAGACTGTGGGTGGTTCAGCCACTATGGAAAACAATATGGAGGTTCCTCAAAAAATTAAAAATAGAACTACCATATGATCCAGCAACCCTGCTTCTGGGTATATATCCAAAGGAAATGAAACAAGGATCTCAAAGAGATGTCTGCACTCCCACGTCATTGCAGCATTATTCACAATAGCAAAGACAAGGAAACAACCTAAGTGTCTATCAATGGATGAATGGATAAAGAGGTGTGGTGTGGGGGTGTGTGTGTGTGTAATATTATTCAGCCATAAAAAAGAAGAGAAATCCTGCCATTTGCAACAACATGGATGAATCTGGAGGACATTATGCTAAGTGAAATATGCCAGGCACAGAAAACAAGTATTGCATGATCTCACTTATATGTGGAATCTAAAAAAGTCAAACTCTTGGAAGTAGAGAGTAGAATGGTAGTTGCCAGGGGCTGGGGTATTGGGGAAATGGGGAGATGCTGGTCAAAAGATAAACAACTTTAAAATGTGCATGGTAAATGAATGTGCTGTTTGCTAATATTATAAAATGATTTTTTTTTTTTTTAAATCCTCCCTGTGGGTGAGTGGGCCTCAATTTTAAATCTTGCACTTTGGGGCTGGCCCCATGGTTAAGTTCTGCGCGCTCTGCTTCGGTGGCCCAGATTTGATCCCCAGGCATGAACATACACCATTCAGTAGCCATGCCGTGGTGGCGACACATATACGAAATAGAAGAAGACTGGCACAGATGTTAGCTCAGGGTGAATCTTCCTCAAGCAAAAAGGGGAGGATTGGCACAGATGTTAGCTCAAGGCAAATCTTCCTCAGCAAAAAAAAAAAATGAATGAATGAATGAATGAGTTTTGTACTTTGCAGTAGAACCTCTGCCTGAACTTACTTCTGTGATTATTTCAGGAGCTCCTCTCACCCAGAGTCTACAATGGTCAAGCAGGACTTTTCTATTTAGTCAGCATTAGTGAAGATTTACCACTGAGAAGAAGAGAGTGAGGAATTCAAGATCAGGCAGCACCTGGTTCCTGGAGATGAGTTGCTGGAAGGTTCTGACAGAGAACTGGGTCTTGAATCTTCTCCTGTGTTGGGTGATACTGACTCTGGAGCAGCAGATCCACACTCACACCTAACTTTGGGCAACAGTTAATTGCTATCTTAGCCAGCTCTGAGTGCTATAACAAAAATACCATAGATTGGGTGGCTTAGACAACAGAAATTTATTTCTCAGTTTTGGAGGCTGGGAAGTCTGAGATCAGGGTGCCAGCGTGGTCAGGTTCTAGGGAGAGCCCTCTTCCTGGCGTGCAGATGGGCACCTTCTTGCTGTGTCCTCACAGGGTAGAGAGAGCAAGCTCTAGTCTCTTTCTCTTCTTAGAAGGACACTAATTCCATCATGGGGGCTCCACCCTCAGGACCTCATCTAAATCTAATTGCTTCCTAAAGGCTGCATCTCCTAACACCATCCCATTGGGGGTTATACTTTCAACATCAGAATTTGGGGAGGGGGGGACACCAACATGCAGTCCATAACAATTGCTACTTAACTGTTTCCTCTGTCTTTTTTATTGTAATTATTTGATATTCCATTCTGTCTTCCTTCCACGCATTGAGCTGCTTGAGGGATGGGGGGCTACCTTGAATCCACTGCTCCTCGCACATTCAATCAAAGTTTGTTGAAAGAAAAGAGCCAATCCGTAAGCCTGGACTTTCTCTTTTGAAAATGTACTCATGAGTAGAGAGTCTGCCAGTTGTCCCAGAAAACCGCTTTTATTCAAACACACTGCACACACTTAAAAATATATTTAGACTAGAAGGAAATTATTTCAGTGAACAAAAAATAGTTAGTTTCAATGTTTGATGGTATGCAATCATTCTCTCACAACCCAGCAATTTGTGTGACAATAATCACACAAAACATCACTGCTTAGGTTTATAAATATTTAAAGAAAGAATCCATTTTTAAATTTGACACTGTTAACACATAAGGTAGAACAACAATAGAGTTCAAGAAGACAAGTTGAAAAATTCATCACGATAGAATGAAAGGCCACCAAACTCTCCCATGTACATTCTAAGGACATGTAGCTCTGCTGAAGTCTCACTGACCTAGAGGGAAACAATATCTGGAGTCTACCACAAGTAAAAAGTAGTCTAATATAGTTTTTTTTCTTTTGAGAAATATGCAAATATGCCCTGAATTAAATTGCTTCTAACTCCAAAGTCTATTAGGGCAAGAAACCCGTTTTCCAATTCAATGGTACATCCCCCTCCGGCTGAGAAAAATGCTGCAAGCAAAATGACATTTGAAAACAGTATTTTAAAATTTTTTTATTATTTTTATTTTATTACATTCTTAGGAGAAATATTCACCGCATGCCATTTGCGCTCACACAACAGAAGCTGGAATAGCAAAGCACCAGAGATGAACGTCGGAGAAGCCTTTGGGTGAGGCTAACCAAGGCTGAGCCCAAATCAATACCCTTCATAGCTGTCTGTTTCCACAGAAAGAAGTTTGTTCTCTGTGAATTCTAGTGGGAAAGAATGACAATGATCATACCTCTTCTTTGAAAAGCCACTGTCCTTCGACGCCTTGCACAGTACTTCACGCTATTCGCAGCGCACTTCATTCCGTCATTTATGTTCCTGGTAATGCGGGCATCGGGATCCTCTCACCGATGGCGGGAACTGAGGCTCCAAGGGTGTAAGAGTGACCTCCTAAGGATTTCATGGGCAACAAGGTGACCGGCGCTTTTTCTATCAGGAGGCATGGAGGTGTCGCTGCCCCGTTAGCATGCTCTTTAGCCAAAAGGCTTTTCGATTTTAAGAAAAATCAGACCCTGACCAGCCACCCCACACTGCCAAGGGAAAGCAGGTGACCGTGTTTACAATGTTTAACAAGCAAAAACTCCACGTCCTAGTGGCACGTCCACCGCCAAAGGGGCAACGGGAGCTGCGTCGGTGCCGCCGGTACCGAGCAGGGCAGCTGGGTCAGCCCTGCGCTCCGAAGGGCGACACGCGGGGCAGGGCCACAAGGTACCTCATCCGGAATCCCGCCCCGCGGACCGGGGATGCGGTGAAAGGAGGTGGCTCAGGCATGGAACCGCCGACCCGGCAAGCTGCTGGGGCCAGCTTTGGGTCGGGGCTCTTTAGAACTTGAACTGGGAGGTCTAGCCCGGCCGCCCGCACAGCGAGCAGGGCAACAGCCTGTCTGCCCGCCCCAGCCGAAGCCACGGTTTCCGCGACGCGGGGTGGGGGAGGGGGGGGGGGGAGGCGCTCGACTCTCGACTGCTCGCGTCTGGCGGCGGCGGGCGGTGCTCGCGGCGGCTGGGGCTCGGAGCTCGCGGAGTCGGGTCTGGCCGCGCAGGCGCGGCGCGCTCAGCAGCGGCAGGGGTCCTTGGGCGGGGGCGGGCGCGGGCGCGGCGAGGCGGGCATGTCGAGGACCTCGAAGGCAGTGCTGGGCCTCTCGGTGGTGCTGACGGCGGCCACCGTGGCCGGCGTGCATCTGAAGCAGCGGCAGGACCAGCAGGTCGGTGTCACGTGACCGTCTCTTCGCGGGCCGCGGCACTCTGGTCCCTCCTCGTGGCTCCCCGCGCCGCCGCGTCTGGCCCCGCTCCTGGCCGTGCTGCTGCGGCCTGGCTCCCCCACGCTTCCCCCCTGCGGCCCGCCTCCCCCACGCCTCCCCCTGCTGTCCGGCCGCCGCGCGCTCCGCCCGGGGCGCTGCAGCCCCGCGGCCGCGCGCGCCTTCGGGGCCCAGGGGAGCCCCGGGCAGTCCCGGCCCTCCGCGCCGGAGTCGGCGGGCTCCGCGCACGCGCGCCCGCGGGCTGTCGGCCAGGCTGTTTCCCAGGGGCAGCCGGCCCGCGGGGTCGGCGACCTTTCAGCACCTCGCTTGGGCCGCGGGAGGGTAGAGGCGGGGAAGGGTTTCCTTGGGGTGCACCCAGCAAATGACCGGCCTTCTGCCACTCCCAGGCTCAAGGTTCGGTTCTTACCTGTTTAAATGCTAATAAGGTTTTATCCCCTGAAAGAGAAGGCTCCCGCGCACTCGCCTTCGTGCCTTTGGCCGAGGTAGTTGGGTGAAATAGTTAGGTTTTTTTTTTTTTTTAATTAAGGAACAGTTTGCTATGGAGACTAGATTCTGGGAACAACAAGAGATACCAGCTTCCAAATTTTCTTTTTTCAATTTTTTTACTAATAGAAATGTCTGTGACTTATTGATCAGTAGACTGGCGGTCCATTCTCTCTCTTTGAGTTCACGTTTTCTTTCTTATTCAATTGGCAAACGTTTAAGGACGATCGCTGTGTGCCAGGCACAACACCCGGCTCTTCGGGAGCCAAAGATAAGGAAGCACAGCCTCTCCTGAGACTGAGTGATTCCATCAGTGCTGGATGTTGAATGTCAGAAGGGGCAACCAGGCCGTTGGTGAACTCTCGAGAACACCTTGTTGGGGGTTTGGGGGTTGCCAAAGGTGGAAGTAATGACCAGGATGAATCAATAGTAAACCATTTTTTCGTGCCTTGGACGGTGCTCTGTGCTCCGTATAGAGAGATGAAGCAGATGAGGCCTTGTCCTGGGTGTTCAGCCTCTGTGGAAATCAGAGCGGAAACCTGTGATGATACTAGAGTTTTGCAGAGGCGGTAATGGGATGATTAATGATGAAAGGGCCTGGAAGAGATTAGAGATTTGGGATTAAAGTACAGGTTCTAAGGAGGTAGCTCTTGGAATAGAGGCAGAAGGCTTCCTCTAAGAAGGAAAAGGTGGTGCTCTTGAGACAGTTTCAGATGGAGTGGAGGATAGTATGTCAGATGTAGCTGTGAGGTCAGTGAATGCAGGGATTTTCAAAGTACGGAGTAGGGATAGGTTAGAGCTTGGTTCTGAACCCTAGCTACAGGTCCCAAGTTCCTGGGAAGTTTTGACAGTGCAGCTGAGGCTGGACCCTACTCCAGACCTGTTAAACAGAATCTCTTGGGGGTGGGGATCCAGCTTAGCTATGTTTTAAAATCAACTGAGGGGATTCTAACATGCAGCCCAGGTTGAGGACCACTGTGTTAGAAAGTGGAAGAACAGGAGGATTTAGATATTTGGAAGTTAGAGGTAAAGAAAAAATTGACCAGAATCATCTGTGTTTGTTTTACATCCGGTCATTCATTGTGGGCTTACTTCCTAGCAGTGGGAAGGAGTAGGACAAAAGACTGAGGGGCCGGCCCAGTGGCATGGTGGTTCAGTTTGGCGCACTCTACTTCGGCAGCCCAGGGTTCACGGGTTCAGATCCTGGCTGGTGACCTACACCACTCATAATCCATACTGTGGCGGTGACCCACATACAAAATAGAGGAAGATTGGCTTAGATGTTAGCTTAAGGCCAATCTTCCTCACCAAAAGGAAAAAAAAAGATTGATGTGTTGAGTGTATCAGAAGGTTTAAAGAAGCAAGAAATAAAAGAATGACTGTTGTTTCCTCTTATTCTTGACTCTCTACCACATGCCAGGCACTGTACTAAGCACTCTATCTACATCATCTTTAATCCTCACAGGAACCCAGCAAAACAAGTGGTACTAGGTGAGGAGCCAGAGTCCTAGGTGTTGGAGTTAGAATAGTGAAGAGTTCTTGGTTAGTAAGGGAGTTAAGTGGAAGTCACAGGAGGGATGTTTCAGGCAGTCAGCATAGACATTGAAACTTGGAGGAAGATAGCAAATGATGGATGGAGAGCAAGATGCTAGGTTGTGTGCTGAAGTCTCTGAGAAAGGAAGGCTAGGGTCTCAGAGGCAGGTGTGGAAAGAGTAATTGTAGTGGACTTTGGGGGTGGGGTGAAGTCTATAGATGTGTCATGGTGTAGGGAGCCAGGACAGGAGGAGCTGAGGGGAGAGGGGTGGAATGACAGCCTCCATTGCTGTCTCTGGAGATCTTGCCAGGGGTACAGGGCTCAGGAAAATTGGTTTTCAGTTGCATTATCAGTCCCAGGACTCTTAAATCTCCCAGCCCCCCATAGCAGCAAGTGAAGCGCTGGGCCTGGAGGAGGTCCAGCAAGTAGGTACTTGGTGAGTTTTAAACACACATAATAATAATGAAAGAAAAACATGCCCAGCCCCACCCCCACTAATTCTGCCTCACAAGGCCACTGTTAAAAACTTATTTTGTGACCTATACATGACTGCATTGATGCTTTAAAGGTCTCGTCTTAGGTGCCAGGTCCACATTCTGGAATTTTCTGACTGTCTTTAGTGCTTATCAAAGTAACTACCATTGATGGGCCTTTATTTTTTCCTCTGGTAGCAGCATTATTTTTTTTCCCTACTCTCTTTGTTTTGTAATTGATTAATAATTCTGAATAATTTTTATTTTTTCTCTTTACATTCTAGGAGAAGCCAGTTTTTTTTTACTTTCTTGCATCCTTATAGTTTGTTCAAATTTTAGTAATCTTTTTTTTCCTTTGATGTTTATCATTCAGCTAGGGTAATTACTAAGAGGAAAGTAGTTCAGAGTTGCTGTATAACTTGTCAAGTTTTTAAAGCATCATATATTAATTAAACTTTTAAAATTCAGCATAGTGGCACTTTTTTCTCTTTTAATTATTATTTCCCTTTAAGTTTTTTATACTGAATGTTCAGGAATTTCTTAAAACATGATTAGTCATTTCAGGAATAAAACTATATCACACTACCAAGTTAATTTGATAGTTTATTCCATTTTACATTTATACAGAAAGTTAAAGTAGTAATTGGGCATTTAGAATCTGGAAGCTTTAGGTGTATTTTGGTAACACTGTTATTTGGATTTAAGTGGCACAAGGATGGGAACCACCTGGTCGGTGTTACTGAAATCTGTTTCTTACGTTTTTAGAGGCTTCGTGACGGTGTGATCAGAGACATTGAGAGACAAAATCGGAAAAAAGAAAACATTCGTCTTTTGGGAGAACAGATTATTTTGACTGAGCAACTTGAAGCAGAAAGAGAGAAGATGGTATTGGCAAAAGGATCTCAAAAAACATGACTTGAAATGAATGTGAAAAATCCATGAGACAGACAGCATTGTGTGTGTGTGTGTTGATGGAGAGTAGCTTAGTGAAATTTCAATCCTTTTTTGGTCACCATCTTTTTAAACTTGATCAAAAAAAGGACTATGGATCATATATTCTAAATTATTTAAAAATTTCTTATATCTCAGTAAAGCAGTGGGCAGATGCTTTTCTGAAGAGTTTCCATTTGTGTGATCCTGTTAGAAGCCCCTTTTAGCTTGGTGTGCAGAGCTTAGGACTGTTACTGAAAAGCACTTCTGAACCTGTGAGAAGGAAGAGATGGATAGTAGCATCCACCTCAGTAGTTTAATAAGTCGGCACGATGATGAAGCCACAAGAACGTCTACCTCAGAAGGACTGGAGGAGGGGGAGGTGGAGGGGGAGACTCTCCTGATTGTTGAGTCGGAGGACCAGGCGTCGGTGGACTTATCTCATGATCAGAGTGGGGATTCCCTCAACAGTGATGAAGGAGACATGTCGTGGATGGAGGAGCAGCTGTCCTACTTCTGTGACAAGTGCCAAAAATGGATACCAGCCAGTAAGGAGCTTCTCACTTCCTTTGATTTGTTAATTCCTATGTGAAAGTTTGTTTTTCTATCTGTGAAAGAAACATGAATGTAAAGTAGACCTAAATAAAAAGATAATTATTATATTTATTATAGTTTAGTCAATTAATTACAAATTTATATAAAACATAGGCACGTTTGTACTAATAAAAGTTACTGTCAACCTCTATCATGTTAACGTTCTTGATGGTAATCCAATAAAAATTAGAAAATTGCAAATCCTGTGTCATTTAAAGAGTTAGCCACATTTTTCTAACAAGATCATCTTGTTATGGATTTGGGGCCAAATTATAGACCTAGTGTCGAATTAAAATTCAAGGTCAGAAAAATTACTCTCTTAGTATTTAACTTACGTGGAAAACTCCTGCTATTGTATGCTGAAATAAAGTCAGAATTAGCAGATTAAAAGTGTTCTGTGCCCCTATTCTAAGACCATTCTTATTTTCTGCTTGCTGGCCTCCTTGATCCACTGGCGAGAGATACATACTCACATGCTCCCTTGTCACCTCAGTCTTTCAGCTCCGTCTTTTCAACTGCCAGCTTCCTAGCTGTCAAGGAGTATGCTTTGCCAGCTATCGTGAGATTTACCAAAACAGGATTTTTCCATTAGCCAGAGACTAATAAAGACATATGTACTGCAGGAATTATTTGTGTAATGGAATTTGTAGCTAGGTCAGAGAAATTTTTATATATAATTGTGATGAGGGTCATTTTTGGATATGTGGAAGTGTTTTTAAGATGGATTCAACTATTCAGATTAATAGTTACTATTAATAAATAACATTTTCACAGAAAACAAACCTGGGATTTATTATGTTAGCTAGTTTTTGCCTCTGAGCTCTCTCTGCTTATTAATTCAGGGCTCTGCCTGAAAGTCTCAGTGGCGTTCCCCTTGTCCTCGCAGGATGTGTTTTAAACTGTCCTTCATGATCGGGCCCTGACACCTGCTTCAGCCTCTCTCCTTGGTGTCCTCCTATCCACACACATGAACAGAACTTTGTAGTTAGGGTGAACTTTGAATTCTCCACCAACAATTCTGTCTTATCCCTAGGACTTTGCACATTTTACTTTCCTCTCTGGACTACGCGTCCAACCCCCTACAGACTCCATCCCGCCTCCCATATGCACAAGCACCTCTCGTCACCTGGCCAATCCCAGTCATCCGTCACATCCCCTGTAGACCCCACTTTTTCCAGCTCACTTCTCCTGCTAATGCAGATTGGGCATCTCTTTTATGTGCCCTCACATTGCCCTACGGTGTACATCACATTCCCCTCCAGTGGTTTTCCTGTCTCCCAGAGCATCAGCATCACCTGGGGAACTTTAAAAAGTGTAGAGACTCAGGCCCCGCTTTCAGAGACTGATTCGTTTTGTGTGGGATAGGCCTAGGCATATCGAAAACCATCAGTAGCTCCCTGGGTGATCCTGAAGCATAGTGGGGCTCGAGAACTGCTGTGCTGTTGTGATTACCTGTTTCCTGTTATGTAGCCCTCACGGAATTTGCCAACTGCTGAGACCAGGCACTATGTCTGTCTTGGGTGTTCCCGGTTCCTAGCCCAGGGCTGGCACAGTGGGAGCTCAGCTATTTCTTGAATGAATGTGTGAAGAGACTTCCTGTAGGAGTCAGGATGTTAACAGTTGGAATATCCACTGAGAACAATAATACCTGCTTTTCTAGTACCTTGCTCCCAAAAGTTAGGGAACCACAGATCTGTCTTAGTGGGCATACACTTGATGTTAGAACGACAATCTCTACTCCTTTCCCCACCCCCATCCTGCTCTCATGGATTGGCTGAAAAAAATGAAAAAGCATAGAAAACTTGAAAATCTGGTTGATAAACTGGTTAAATCTTTGAGTTAACCACTGCTCTAGAAACACCTGTGATGTACCTTTTTGTTTTTCTCCTAGGTCAGCTGAGGGAACAGCTCAGTTACCTTAAGGGTGACAATTTTTTTAGGTTTACGTGTTCTGATTGCTCAGAAGATGGCAAGGAGCAGTATGAAAGGCTGAAGCTGACATGGCAGCAAGTGAGTAAAAAGCTTTTACTCTGGAATTTGTGAGGTTGGTCCCCCAAGGAGTTTATGGGAATAAATATCGAGAGGATGAGGAAATGATGTATGAGCTTTTGAGTTGTTTTGAGGGTAACTTTTTATTTCACAATGAATATGATAATAAATACGTGGAGAAAGGAGTCCTGGGTAAAAATGCTTGCTGCTAACTTAGTGAATTGGGTTTGAGATTCTTGAAAATCTCTCCGCATGATTTCATTTATATATAATACTGTAGACGCCCTCCCCCTCCACTCCCTTAGCCAGCCCTGGTGGTCTAGTGGTTAAGATTTGGTGCTCTCAGTTCTGTGGCCCAGGTTCATTTCCCGGTCAAGGAACCATGCCACTCGTCTGCTGATTGTCATACTGTGGCAGCTATGTGTTGCTGTGATGCTGAAAGCTATGCCACTGATATTTCAGATACCAGCAGAGTCACCCATGGTGGACAGGTTTCAGTGGAGCTTCCAGACTAAGACTAGGAAGAAGGACCTGCCCACCCACTTCTGAAAACTGGCCATGAAAACCCAGTGAATAACAGCAGAGCCTTGTCTGCTGTAGTGTGTTGGAAGGTGAGAGGATGAAGCCAAAAAGACCAGGCAGGGTTCCGGGTCGCTAGGAGTCAGAATTGATTTGATGGCACTAACAACAAAGTACCCCCTTATCTGTGAGGATACATTCCATGACCCCCAGTGGATGCCTGAAACCACAGATAGCACTGAACCCTATATGTACTGTGTTTTTTCCTATACACACATACCTCTGATAAAGTTTAATTTATAAATTAGGCACAGTAAGAGATTAGCAGCAATAACCAATAATAAAATAGAACAATTATGCAATATACTATAATAAAAATAGATCTTATCAACCTCACCTTATGATTTTTTTCTTTCTTTATTAAGCTGAGAACTTTCCCCTTCCCTTTGGCCTATCCACATTGCCAGCATCACTACTCTTGCAGTTTGGGGCCGTTATTAAGTAAAATGAGGGTTCCTTGAACCCAACACTGCAGTACTGTGATAGTTGATCTGATAATCGAAAGGCTACTGTGACTAACAGGCGGGTAGTGTGTGCAGCGTGGATCTGCTAGACAAAGGGTGATTCACGTGCTAGGTGGGACAGAGCGGGGTGGCTTGAGATTTCGTCAGGCTACTCAGAACAGCGCACAATTTAAAACTTATAAAGTGTTTATTTCTGGAATTTTCCATGTAATATTTTCCAACTGTGGGTAACTGAAACTGCAGATAATGGGGGACTACTCTGCCAAACTGACTTTAATTGAAGAAGTTTGAGTTTTTCTGGCAGCCAGTTTTAGAACAATAAAACCATGTTTAAAAATGTGAAGATGGCCACATTGGAAATAGATTTGGAAGACAAATGTGGCTGATTGCAGACACCAACATAATCCAGCTTTTCTGCATTTGAACTCAGACACGTTTGACTATTTTTTGTTTGATGAATACTCATGTGCACTTTTAACTGTCTCCAATACCAACACCCTAATCCAAGCCAACTATAGCCTGAACGGTAGCTTTTAACTGATCCCTGGGTTGTATTAATTTTTTAGATTTTGTTTTTCTATTACTGCGTCTATAAAGAGACACCAATGTATATTCAGTCTTTAAGTTCCAAACACTATTTATAAATTAGACATGACTCGGTTTTTATGTTTATTCATTCAGCAGGTTTTGAGTGCCTGTGTGAACCAGGCACTGTTGTAGGCCTGGAAACTGCTGTGATGAGACAGCTAAGAGCCCTGCCCTGGCAGCTGACATTCTAGATATTTATTTTAGACAGTAAGCAGACAGATAGGTTAATTACCCATAGCACTTTTTCTATGAAGGAAATAAATAGGGTAGTGAGAAAGAGATTTTAGATTATGCCATCTAAGCCACTTAAGGTGTTCCTTGTAAATTGTAGTTGTGTTAGCAGGCTTAGACTGTTATCTTAATTATCAATGCTCTATTAGGACATCTCCTAATGAAACCTGTCAGTGGTGAATTTAGGGAGCCTTTTTTGACTTGCCTGAAAATATGTAGATAGAAAATGAAGCGAAGTTTGTATTGAGGATATAGTCTCCTGAGTGTTATAGTTTGGATTTTTTTCCAAAGTGTACATGGGATACTATGTCTAGGCAAGGTCAGATTAATATTAATTGATTATTCTCATGTGTGTACACATAGGCAGATTCGCGTCTGGTCTCCAAATAGCTTCTCATAAAACTGTAAAATGCAGGAAGAGCAAATACATGTACCTTGTTATTTTCAAGAATATGAGTTTTCTGTGGAGGTTCTCCTTTGAAAGAACTACTGGCTTTTTGTTATATTGCTCAAAATATATAATATTGGCTCAATTTGCGTATTTAATTAGACTCATCACTTGAAAATTATTTTCTCACTTCCAAAAGCCATGGTGGTGGTGGATAGTACCCTGGTGTGATGAAGTGAGAACTTGGATCAGACACCTCTGGGTCTTGGCAAACTACTGACCATTGTTTCTAATTGCATCTGAAAAACCCAGTCTCTCATGGAAGAGCTGGGAGAGAATCAGTTGATTTTGAATAGATTCTCTAGCTCTGTATACTTAATATATTAGAATGTGGATTTTCTGTCTTTTTAAATCTTAAACTTTGTTGATTTATTGAAGTAATACGTTAAAATGTTGGTTTGTATTACAAAATACCAAGTATGGTCTCCTGACTAAAAGGCTCCTGCCTCCCACTTCTTTCTGTGTCTTCTCTTCCTCCTTGGTGACTTGTGAACAACTGTTTGAAATGTAGGAGAAACTATCAAATCTTTGGGAAGGATAGGGTAGTTTTTACATTCTTGTCCTGGACGTTCATTCTTACGTTGCACGTACAGAAAGATACCATGCCCGGCGCTCATTATTATTCTAGGTGATCTTCAGTAGATACTTGTGAAGTGCCAGCTTCACAAGTGGCTGTGCCAGCCTGAGCTGGGTCCACAAGGCTGGCCTGTTACTAGTGAGCTGGGTCTGGTATTGTGAGAGCAGCAAACTAAGCTGGGATTCATTCTTCTAGATTACAAATTCCAGGAGAGAAGGAAAACCCTGTCCTTCGTATATTAAATTTGTAGTTTGTTTAGTATATATTGTGATAATAAGACAAATTATTTTCAAGTAAATATGTGAATTTTAACTTTTTTAATGTCAAAATGTTTCAAATATAAAAAAATAGTACCAGATATAAAATAACACACACTTTCTATCACTGAGATTAACAGTGAATATATGTTTCTGAGGGACTCCAGGAATCTGAGAGTGGACGGAAGAAGCTCATTTCATTCTTTCCTTAAAGTATTTCTTGAACAATAGCTTTTTAAAATTGTAGTAAAAATACATAACACAAAAGTTTATGGTTTTAACCATTTTTAAGCGTACGATTCGGTGGCATTAAGTACATTCCACATTGTTTTGCAACCATCACCGCCTCCATCTCCAGAATGTTTTTATCTTCACAAACTGAAGCTCTATCCATTAAACAACTCCCTGTGAACAGTACTGCTTAAAGAAAGACGTTTGTTGGGTGATGTAGGCCTGATGCAAACGTAAGTGGAAGAATTTGAAAAATTTGTTGGTGGGGTTCACTGTTTGTAGACCATCTGCAAGTTCTGCAGGTTTAAGGATGGGGGAAATTGAAACTTGGTCAGCAGAAGCTTCAGAACTACCCGGCCCTTTGGAGCGGCGTGGTTGTAGGTCTTCCCTGGGCCCTTGGGGGTTTAATACTTTGAGCACAGACGTGGGCGCAGGAATTGTAGTTTATTAGACTCCTTTTAGTTCAGGATACCCCTTCTGGAAAGAAGAATTACTTAAGGATCTTTTCTTAGATTCTCCATTCCCTTTTCAATTTCATTGGCCCCAAATCAATCATTATTTTTATTAGGTCGAAAGTGTGGTTTTGAATAACTTGTATAGTTTTGTCTTTTTACATAAAATTGTGTATACAAAATTGTATGTAGATGCGAAGAGAAATATCTGAAAGAAGAGTCACTGAAAATGTTAAAAGTGATTATTTCTTGATGGTGGATTTAAAGTGATTCTTATTTCTTGTGCGCTCTTTTGTCTGTTATTGAAGTCTTACAATGGGCATGTGTTATATATTTCTGGAAAATACTTCCCCATTTGGGGCCATCAATTTGTTATCTGTGACGTACAAGATCGGGCTAGATTAGGGGTTTTCACGTTGAGTTCAGGGGGTGTCTGGAGCCCTCTGAGAGTGAGCTGAGCGCCAGGCTTTTCTGGTTCCTGCCCCTCGTCTGATGCTGATGGCATCTGAATGAAGGTTCCACAGCTGAAAAAGGGCCAAACACTGTGTCCACAGTATCTAACATTATTTTCAGCCCTGAAATTCTGAGTCTTTTGTTTCTGCCCTCTGCAGAGCTTAGGAAAGCATCTGTGCATGGGTGATTTTCAAAATATTTAATAAAGGCTAGTGCTGCCAGTCAGAAATGCTGGCTGCAGGAGGCACCCTGAGACCTGAGGGCCAGGAGTTAACGCTCTGTGTAGCACTGCACTGTGAATGATGGTGGGATACTGGGATGGGGTTGCTTAGGACGGCAGGTATTTATCATAATCAGTTCAACCACATGTCAGCCCTGCAAATGTAACATGTAAGGAACAACCGAGTATAATTAAGTGGGTTAGTGATAGTCAACTAATGAAAGCAAAAAAGAACGACTTCTGTACTGAGAATATTCCCAGATATTATCCTTCCTTTTCCCCCTCCATCCCCCACCATTCCTAATCAGAAGTAAAGCAACAATCTTTTCCCCCAAAGATTAACATCCCTAATCACGCTTTTCTCCCAGCCCTGTTTCCTTTGTGTTTCAGGTTGTCATGTTGGCAATGTACAACTTGTCTCTGGAAGGAAGTGGACGTCAAGGTTATTTCAGGTGGAAAGAAGATATCTGTGCATTTATTGAGAAACATTGGACTTTCTTACTAGGGAATAGGTAATGTGGTTTTAAAAAATCTTATGCTTGAATGAAGATTTATAGAAGGAGATATATAAGATTTGAGACAGCCTAATTCAGCCTCTTAGAAAGTTAGAATATTTACTTGTGGCAATTACAGAGAATTTTTTTTTTTTTTTAGATTTTGTTTTATTTTATTTTTTTTCCTTTTTCTCCCCAAAGCCCCCCGGTACATAGTTGTATATTCTTCGTTGTGGATCCTTCTAGTTGTGGCATGTGGGACGCTGCCTCAGCGTGGCTTGATGAGCAGTGCCATATCCGCGCCCAGGATTCGAACCAACAAAACACTGGGCCGCCTGCAGCGGAGCGCGCAAACTGAACCTCTCGGCCACGGGGCCAGCCCCTTACAGAGAATTTTTTAATCCGGAAAATATTATTACTTTTTTAGGTTAAAAAATTTTATGAAAAATCAAAGTGGAGGTGTATACTGTGAAATGTGTAGGTTTCCAGACTTCTCTCATCCTACTTCCAGAGGTTTCTAATGAAGAGATTGCAAAGAGTTAAGACTCTTCTTTTCTTTATGATGTTAAAAAATAGAGTTTGATGAAATGAGGCTGTTTAATAGTTGGATGAGTGATGAATTTGAGGATATAGGATTATTACGTCCTTTTAAAATCAGTGCCTTTTAGGAGGTCAGAAGAAGAAAAATAATGGCACTTATTGACTGCACCCATTTGTCTTATGTTATTAGTGTTTGTTTTTATTAACTCTGGAAGGTACAAACTTTTATACTTTTTGGTATTATTCATAGTGCTTCACAAAGTCTGGGCACATTAATACTCATGTGATTTATTCATTTGTTACTCTTTTCTTTTTAAATTTTTATTCTATTGTGGTAACATTGGTTTATAACATTATATGAACTTCAGGTGTACATCATATTTCAGTTTCTGTGTAGATTACATCATATTCACCACCCAAAGACTAATCAGAATCCATCACCACACACACGTGCCCATCACCCCTTTGCCCTTCTCCCTCCCCCTTGCCCTCTGGTAAGCACCAGTCCAATCTCTGTCTCTGTGTGTTTGTTGTTTTTACCTTCTATTTATGAGTGAGATCCACTCTCTTCCTAGTAGTGCTCTGATTTTGCCGCTGATTGCCCCTCCTTGCTGACGGCTTTAGTTCCTCAGACTTAGGGATGCCAGTGCACAGGCATCAAGACCATGGGTTGTAACTAAAGGTGCTGTTAGGGATTAGTGAGTTTGCAGTTGCCTTGGGCAAATGGTTGGAGATTCTGGTTGTTAGTTGCCGTCTGAAGTCCTGTATGAGATTCGTAATTCTTGCATAGTTGGGTCAGCGTAGACTTGATAAAGGCTCTGATCCCATCAGGTCAGAGCAGGGAGTTTGTACTTGTCCTCACTCTGAACTCACAGCAGCCTGTTTCCTTGGGTGCTGAGAAGTCATGGCTCCGCTAATGTTGCTGAGAAATCAGGGAGGTTCAGTCAAAAGGAGGAGCGAACTTCTAGAGGCTTGCTGTGAGGAAAAAATAGAATAGCTTCAGTACATTTTTACAAAAGGAGTTATTTCTGTTCTTGAGTTATTTAATGGTACTAAGAAAAGAATTGATAGTATAACTTGTTCTTTTTCTTAAAGAAAGGAGATCTGTTGTGTTAGTTTAATGATTTAGCACTATTTATGGAACTTAATATACCCCATTTATAAGGGACAAGAAAGGGAGAAAACTGATAAAATTAGATCTTGGAATGTTTTCATGATCTCTCAGTGCTGTTCTGTTTAGTGGATTGTCTTCTGGATGAAATTGGATTTAAATTGCCTGTTTTTAAGGATATTGCCATATTTTAACAAAAGTTCAGTTTCTTTTATTCATTTGTAGAGCGTGTTCTGAGAGGAATCAGCTAAAGCTTTTTTATTTTTAATACTTCTACTGAAAGGCATTAATTACTCTCCAGCTTTTCTTCAGTTTAAGTATTAAACTAGTGGTTTTTGGCCATATTAGTATATCATTTGAATTATCATTTACTTATTTAAACTCGTCACTTTTTTAAAGAATCCATTTATTTTAAAAAGAAACTTCACACCACCATCGTAAGCAGAAAACCCATATTATTTGCCATAAATAGAATGAAACTATAAAAATAAGTGCACTGAAAATAAATGCTGTTAAATCGTAGCTGGATCCCATGGCCTGTAAAGGCAATCTGAGGCCCTCTTTCTTTTTTTTTTTTTTTAATTAAGATTAACCTTGTGAAATTACAGTTGTACGTTATTATTGGTCATGTTGTAGGTGCACCACTTCACCCTTAGTGCACTCCCCCCACTCCCCCTTTCCCCTGGTAACCACCAATCAGTTCTCTTTGTCTATATGTTAACTACCACCTATGAGTGGAGTCATACACAGTTCGTCTTTCTCTGTTTGGCTTATTTCACTCAACATAATACCCTCAAGGTCTATCCATGTTGTTGTGAATGGGACGACTTTGTCCTTCTTTATGGCTGAGTAGTATTCCATTGTATATATATACCATATCTTCTTTATCCAATCATCAGTTGCTGGGCACTTAGGTTGGTTCCATGTCTTGGCTATTGTGAATAATGCTGCGATGAACATAGAGGAGCATGGGACTTTTGGAATTGCTGATTTCAGGTTCTTAGGATAGATACCCAGTAGTGGGATGGCTGGGTCATAAGGTATTTCTATTTTTAACTTTTGGAGGAATCTCCATACTGTTTTCCATAGTGGCTGCACCAGTTTGCATTCCCACCAACAGTGTATGAGGGTTCCTTTTTCTCCACGGCCTCTCCAACATTTGTCACTCTTGGTTTTGGATATTTTTGCCATTCTAACAGGTGTAAGGTGATATCTTAGTGTAGTTTTGATTTGCATTTCCCTGATGATTAGTGATGATGAGCATCTTTTCATGTGTCTATTGGTGAGGCCCTCTTTCTTGATCAGAAAGGGAGACAACAAGGTGGTAGTGAGAACTTAAAGCAACTAACTCTCTCCTTTATCTAACCAGAAGGAGTGAAAGAGAATGAAAAATTATTCTGTGATTCCTTGTCACTCAGTTTCCTGCCTCACTGCTATCCTTCACTTTGGGAAATCTGCTTTAAACATCAGTGGCTGGAAAAGTCACCCGAAACCGCTCACCCAACGTGGGCACCACGTGCTCAGACATCTCTGTATGAACATACACAGAATCACTACCCTCCAGAGAAGTGGCCCGCCAAGAGCATGTAAACTATTTTCATAGCTACTGAAGATTTTAATTCTGCCATCCATAGAGCATACTTTAAATTCTTAACAATGTTAACCATTTCTCATTTGCCATAGAATCTAAGAGAATAGTGTACTGTGTAATGAAGTTCTAAATTTGAATACAGTTTCTTTCAGACGTTTACAGGCTTTTCTTTCATGCCTTCAATGTTTTATTAAAGTTTAAATGTGTAAAGGTTTATTTTGGGTGAATCTAAGTAACTTTATATACCTATTTTAGAAATAAGTTAAAAGGTTCTACAAAAGCTTAATTGCTACAGTTTTCCATTGTATATATGATCATTTAATCTGCTCTTGCGATCCTGGCCTTAAGTTCTTCCAGAAGGTATAACTTTGATTAGTGAAGGGTAGTTTTAATACTTTTTTCTGTTACCGTATTTCATTGATTTTAAGGTACGCACTTTTTCGAATTTTGACATCTCTGACAGCTAGACACATCTTACAAGTGATGGTGTGTCATAATTTAACTGATAGCTAGTTTTCCTCCTTACTTGTTCGTAAAATCATGTATCTTAAAGTCAATGGATCTTATATTTGAAATGTGATAAATAATTCATAATATTTAAAATTCAAAAAAATTATATGATGACGATTCTAGGAAGATGGCAGAGTAGGAAGCACCAGAAATCTGACTCCCCACCTAGACAACAGTTGCACTCACAGAATCTGTCTGATGTAACTGTTTTGGAACTCTGGAGTCTATTGAAGGCTTGCAACTTCCAGAGGACCATAAATTGCAGTTAATTTCAGTCAATTTCAACTCATAGTACAGTAGTACCACCCATCCAACAGCCTTCAGCCCTGTGGCAGGCAGCAGTGCACATGTTCTTGGAGCAACTTGCATATAGCTTGTGGGATCCAGGGTCAACACAAAGGGCCCTATCCTCCAAATATTGCGATCTGTGCCCTAATCACTGGTTGCTGCTTCCCATCACAGAAGTGCAGACGAAAAGGTGGGCAGCACCGTTGTTGCACCTCCCCTACATTTTTGCAAGCCCCTCCCCCTCTGGCTAAAATGACTTTAAGGGATTTTAAAGGGCCAGCACTTTCCTCTCCACCTTCATTTTTCTCTTTGTTGCCTTTTTGGAGGCAGACATTGAAGAGTAGGACGTTCAAAAGCAACCACATTTACAGGCGAAGTTAGAAAGTCACTGCACATGCACAAGGAAGGCAGAGGCTCGGAGATGGACCAAGAAGTCCTTAAGTTTACTCCTCAGCCTGGACTTTGGCACATAGACAGCCTACAACAATCAAAAAACCAGTCAACCCTTGGCAAGGAAGAGAATCTGATTTCCAGAGTTACTATATTATTAAAGTTAAATGTCTAATTTTCAACAACAACAAAAAACACAAGGAATACAAAAACAGGAAAGTATGGCCCATTCAAAGGAAAAAAAATAAACCAACAGAAACTGTCCCTGAAAAAGACCCAATGGTAGATCTACTCACAAAGACTTTAAAACAGTGGTCTTAAAGATGCCTGCAGATCTGAAGGAAGATGTGGAGAAAGTGAAGAAGATGATCCATGAATGAAATAGAAATATCGATAAAGAGAGAGAAAACCTAAAAAGAAATCAAAAAGAAATTCTGGATTTGAGAAGTACAGTAATTGAAATGAAAGATTCACTAAAGGGATTCAAAGGCAGATTTGAGCGGGCGGAAGAAAGATTTAGCAAACTTGAGGACAGGGCAATAGGAATCACTGAGTCTGAGGAACAAAAAGAAGAAAGATGTGAAGAGAAGTGAACAGAGGCCAAGGGACCTGTGGGCACCGTGAGGTGGTAGACCAACACACGTGGTGTGAGAATGCAAGTGGAATGGTTTCTGCCTTGGTCATATTCTTGGGGCAACAGGAGGGAGGCTTGGAAATGTTAGAAAAAGGTGAGAATGTGGAAGAGGTGCTCTGGGACCCAAACCATGGGTGTGGAAGCTAGGGTGTCATTCTCCCCACCTCAGATAATGCTGATGCCTAATAAAGTTTTTTGGTGGGGGCGCAGCCCTGTGGCCTCGTGGTTAAGTTCAGTCCTCTCTGCTTCAGGGGCCTGGGTTTAGTTCCTGGACATGGACCTACACCACTTGTTGGTGGCCACGCTGTGGTGGCAACCCACATGCAAAATAGAGGAAGACTGGCACAGATGTTAGCTCAGAGTGAATCTTCCTCAA
Source organism: Equus przewalskii (assembly GCF_037783145.1). Lineage (NCBI taxonomy): Eukaryota > Metazoa > Chordata > Mammalia > Perissodactyla > Equidae > Equus > Equus przewalskii. The sequence continues at coordinate 6,626,479 of NC_091851.1, read as the reverse complement.
GGAAAGAAAAAAAAAGTTTTTTTTGTTTTTTTTTCCCCGTGTTTTTCTAGTATATCTTTGTTCTATAGAATGCTTTTTTCTTTTGCCTCCCTTGCAATATTTTCCACCTGTTAGACTGGCCTTTTTATGAGAGACCATCTTTTAAGATTTTGGGTAATTGCTTTATGTTTTCAAGGTAGAAATATAATAGTTGCCTTTAAAAGAATTTTCAATAGGAACCTGAATAGTTGACATTTTACATATCATTTAAAAGTTTTGTTATATACACCTTTGTGTAGTTATTTTGAAGTGCTTTCTTTTTTTGGCGAAAGTTGGTTATTCCTCCAAGGTTTAGCTCTGTTTTTGGAGAACATACCATGTAGTTTTATTCCTGCTGCTCTACGTAAAGACAAATAGAGCAGACTGAGGGATGCACCCGACTCCTTGGCTAAATGAACTGTTTACCAAGGCTAGTGATTCTCCTGCTTGCCTTCTTGAGAGCCGTGTTTAATTCACGTGTAAAAGCAACTCAGGTTAATTAAAATCAGCCTGTAGAACTCCATAATCGTGGTGAGAAATGTTTTATGAGCTTTGTTTGAATTATTTCACTTAATCCCACAGCAACCTTGTGAGGTAAGTTCTGTTGTCCTGATTTTAAAGATAAAGAAACTGAGGCAGATGGAGGGTGGTAGAGCCGAGATTTGAAGGCAGGCAGACTCCAGAGGCTCTCCCTTGACTCATACTTTGTTCCTTCAAAGACCAGAGGTTCCATAGCATGTCACAGGCACGGAGTCATAGAGTATACATACAGCGTATTTTCTATATGACAATAGCATCAAAAAGCCAGTAACTTTTCAATTCTTGGACTCTGCAGGAAAAAGACTTCAACCTGGTGGAGCACAGTGGCAGGTTGCCTCAGCGTGGGAAGTCCTATGTACTTCCGTTCAGGTGCTCAGGAATTCGGAGAACCAGGATGGTGGAAGCTCGTTCACAACAAGCCCCCGACAATGAAGCCTGAAGGAGAGAAGTTGTCTGCCTCTGCTTTGAAAGTGAAAGGTAACCTTGTGAGAGCAGTGCAAGACCGAAGTCCAGCAAGCGTGGGCTCAGGAGGCAATCCTGCTTCCGCCAGGCCCTCCTTGTCTGCCTCATTGCTGCTCTGCTTGGCAGTTTTATTATGGCACTTTTTGTGCCATAAATAAATACTATATAAAAATGTTTTATCATTTCCTAATCAAGGTACCAGTTTTATAAATTTCCTTTGGTATCTGAAAGGTTCTCTATTTTCAATCTTTTTTTTTTTAACTTTTTATTACGGAAAATTTTAACCAAATACAAATGTGAAGAGAGTAATATAATGAATCCCCATGTACCTTTCACCTCATTTCAGCAATTGGCTGCTGGCAGTCTCATTTTATCTAGACCCTGGGTGCTTTCCCCCAACCCTCCACCCATCCTCACCCTTGTATTATTTAGAAGCAAATCCCAGGCATTAACATTTCATTCTTAACTATTTCAGTATGTATCTCTAAGAGATAAAGACTCTCTCTTTCGTAGCCCAATCATAATGCCATTTCACACTTAAAAAAATTTAACAGTAACTTCTTACTGTCACACATTGATCTGATTTTTATACCCAAAAACTTTTTAATGAGCTTTTAAATTTTTAAAAATCTATTTATGAACAAGTCAAGCAGTGTTGAGTGTATAAAGTCAGAAAGTCCCCCTGCACCCCTCCTGCCTACAGTCTCACCCTCCAGAGTAGCCACCTTTGCCTCCTCTAAATGCTTGTAGAAGTTATCCCTGCATATTTAAGCTTTTTCTTATTTAAATAAACAAATAAGTAGACTCCTTCTATAATACTCCTTCTCCGGTTTTCCCCCAACTACCAGGATACCTTGGACATCTTTCCATAAAAGCACCTTTCATTGCATTCCATGAATGGCTGTACAATAATTTCTTAAACCGTTCCCCTGTTGATGGGCGTTTTGGTTATTTCTGCCTTTTTTGGTCGTGGTTATTTTAAGTGATACTGTAATTGTACACATTTGTGTATATGTGCAAATTTTTTGTGATAAATTTCTGGAAACAGGTTGCTGTATCAAAGGGCATGTTCATTCAGAATTTTCATTGTTATTGCCAAATTACCCTCCAAAAAGTTGTAATGAAATTTACGTCCTACCAAAAAAGGCATGAAGAATGTCCATTTCCCTATTTGCTTGCTGAGCGCTATCACGCTTTAATATTTACCAGTCCAAATAGGTGAAAGATAGTATTTAATTGTTTGCATTATATTTCCTTTTATCTTGTTAAGAGATAGCTAAGTCTTATTTCAGGGCTTGCATTGAACATTTCTCTATTTTGAATATGGTAGTGGGTTCACAATAATAAATTAGCAAAATAAACTAAAGTTGAATAGTTACTTAAAAAATTTAGATATTTATTCTTTTCCGGCAGCCTCAAAACCAACTTTAGATCCCATCATTACTGTTGAGGGCCTTAGAAAACGGGCGAGCCGGAATCCTGTGGAATCTGCCATGGAGTTAAAAGAGAAAAGGTCTCGAACTCAGGAAGCGAAAGACATTAGAAGAGCCCAGAAGGAAGCAGCTGGCTTTCTTGACAGGAGCACTTCCTCTACCCCTGTGAAGTTCATAAGCCGAGGCCGCAGGCCAGACGTGATTCTAGAAAAAGGAGAAGTGATTGACTTTTCATCCTTGAGCTCCTCTGACCGCACCCCGCTGACAAGCCCATCTCCTTCTCCATCTCTGGATTTCTCTGCCCCCGGGACCCCCGCCTCCCACTCAGCCACACCTAGCTTGCTTTCAGAAGCAGATCTGATTCCAGATGTGATGCCCCCACAAGCCTTGTTTCATGGTAAGACTTAGCTTTCTTGGGTCTTTTATTTTATGTGTGGCCCATGATATAAATGTGTGTTTTCTCCTTGTGGGCCGTGTGCCCTGCATTTCGTCTTTCCTGTTTTATATTCTGCACAGATGATGATGAGATGGAAGGTGATGGAGTCATAGACCCAGGGATGGAGTATGTTCCGCCCCCTGCTGGGTCAGCCGCTTCTGGGACAGTGGTCGGTGGCAGGAAGAAAGTCCGAGCACCCGAACAGATAAAGCAGGAGGTAGAGAGTGAGGAGGAAAAACCTGACAGGATGGACATTGACAGTGAAGACACAGATTCCAACACATCTTTGCAGATGAGGGCTCGAGAAAAGAGGAAGCCCCAGCTGGAGAAGGACAGGAAACCTAAAGGGCCCAAGTACACCCCTGTGAGCATCTACGAGGAGAAGCTGCTCCTGAAGAGGCTGGAAGCTTGTCCCAGTGCTGTTGCCATGACACCAGAAGCCCGGAGACTGAAGCGGAAACTGATTGTCAGACAAGCGAAAAGGGATAGGGGATTACCACTTTTTGACTTGGATCAAGTTGTTAATGCTGCTCTTCTGTTAGTTGATGGGATTTATGGAGCCAAAGAAGGAGTTTCCCGGCTTCCAGCTGGCCAAGCCACCTACAGAACCACCTGTCAGGACTTTAGAATCCTTGACCGATACCAGGTGGGTGTTAGCACATGCTCTTAGACTCTTGGGGGCAGGAGTGGAGGTGGGGCAGGCAGCACCATCGGTGGACATTTAAAATCCTGAGTAGTTTCAGGAGAGAAAAGAAAATAGCAAGGGAAAAAAATAGAAAAAATTGCTGGGCTTTATTTTTTGAAATTGTTCAATATGAATATGTCTTACTACATTTGGATTTGTTTTGTTTTTTTCCTTTTGGGCATTTTAGACAGAACCTAGACACTTTCTTTGTATCTCTTAGTCCCTGAGGGTTGCTGTACATGGTTTTGTGTAGCTTTGATTGACACATTTGTTGAGGACCATACAGTGTACCAGACCCCATGCTGAGCAGGATCTGAAGACATGTAAACGTCCATGTAGTTAGGAGACAACATGTAGAAATAGTAGCCAAGGGATCAGTGTGCTGTCCGTGTTGCTCGAAAGGTACTCAGTGGAACGAACCCAGGTCTGTGAGTGTCCCTGGGAACTGCCAAATACACCTTCCCATGGCAGGAACGAGAGCTCTTATTTCCCTCTATCTTTGCTAGCACTTGCTGCTAGCCAGCCTTTAACTAGTTTTGCTAATCCGATGGCTGTAAAGTGAAATCTTGTTTTTTTATTTACATTTCTTTGATTATAGGTAAGGTTAAACATTTTTCATGATTCCTAGTTGTTTCTCTGTGAATTGCCTGTTTGGATTCTTTGCACATTTTTCTATCCTTCCCTTCGTTGGAAACTCGGGGGCTCTTCTCTTTATTGCCAGAGTTCTGATATTGTTCAGTGATGTACCATGTATAGGGCTTTTTCCTTCATTGTGCTGGGCATTTGGTATGTGGGCCCGTTCAATTTGAAACTCTCATTCTTGAGTTCTGGAATGGCTTCCTAATTTCCTGTCCTGTATTTTCTCTGTTTTGTCTTTTTGGAGCGCCCCTATTATTTGGATTTTGCACCCTCTAGCCCAGGGGCTGGCAGACTTTTTCTCTAAAAGGGTCAGACAGTAAATAGTTTCAGCCTTGCAGGCCTCACAGGCTCAGTTGCAACTTCTCAACTTTGGGGTTCCAGTGTGAAAGCAAGCATAGATAAGACATAATGAATGGGCGTGGGCGTGGCTGTGTTCCAGTAACATTTTATTTACTAAAATAGGCTGGATTTGGCCTGTGGGCTGTAGCTTGTCGATGACCCTTTCTCTAGATGGATGCCCTTAATTTTCTTTTTTTCTCCTATTTCCCATCTTTCCTGAGAAATAGTAACCTGCCTGCCTGCATCCCAGGAGCCAGGTAGGGAGGGCCAGGAGCTGACCAGTCAGCTAGTAAGCTTCCACTGAGTCTCCCTGTTTTCAGGACAAGACTCCCATCCTTGGCTGTATCAGGTGCTCCTGTGTCCAGAATTTTTCTTTTGAGCCTCCAGAGAGTCTGGCCTTCTGCCCATGAGGGAAAGGTCATTTCTGGATGTGGGCAGTGGGGGTGTAGCTGGGGGCTCTACCCTCTTAAATGAAGAGACTGTCAATCCAAAGTCCTCCTGCCCATGCTCACCATTGGCAGGAGCTGATGCCTCCCGTTGCTGTGCCTTTCTGAGGCTCTGGCCTGTAAGTCGCCCAGCTCCTGGCCCGTCCTCACTGCTGCCCTAGGTTCTGGCTCCCTTTGGTCTTAGTCATTTGCCACTTGTTCATATGCGTTTGCTGCAGTCATCTCTTCACCTGGTCTTTGTTCTCATGGGTTTGTCTTTTTAATACTCAATTTTTAAATTATGAAATGTGTCATACTCATGCAAGAATGCATAGATCATATGGGTATAGTTTAAAGGTTAATAAGAAATACCTATGAATATAGCTCCTGGGAGAAGAAACAGCATTACGGACACCTTAGAAGTCCTTCTGTGCACTGCCTGTTCCCCGCCGAGGGAGCCACTCTCTGACTTTTAGTATTAATCATTCCTCTGCTTTTTTTAAATCTCTTTATCCCAAAACAGTATACTTTTAGTTAAAAAGAAAACTAAACTAAACAGAAAGCACAAATGGAGCTGTGTAAGGAAATTGCTACTGTTAGATGAGGGCTTCCAGGAGAAAATAAGCTGAACGGTTTTTGTAGGTCGTTGTTGAAGATTGAATTGTGCCCCCCAAAAGGATCTATTGAAGTCCTAACCCCTGGTACCTGTGAATATGACCGTATTTGGAAATAGGGCCTTTGCCGATGTAATTAGTTAAGATGAGGTCATACTGAAGTAGGGGTAGGCCCTTAATCTGCCATGACTGATGTCCTCATAAGAAAAGGAGAAGAGACACAGAGAGACACGGAGGAGAGAAGCCATGGGATGACTGATGCAGAAATTAGAGTGATGTGTCTGCAAGCTAAGAGACACCAAGGATTGGTGGCAACACCAGGAGCCAAGAGAAAGGCATGAACAGGTTCTCTTCTAGAGCCTTCGGAGGGAGCACAGCCCTGCTGATACCTTGATTTCGGATTCTGGCCTCCAGAACTGAGAGAGAATAAATTTCTGTTGTTTTAAGCTGCCCGGTTTATGGAATGTGTATATAGCAGCCTCAGGAAACTCACACAGTCATGTTCTGGCTTCCATGAGCCCCTCCTGGAGAAGTCAGTGGTCAAGGTCATTAGGGAGTCCTGGGAAACATGAGGCTCACTACTGTGTGAGCATCAGGCAGGGCTGCAGGGTATACCAGGGAATGTGCGAGAAATCTGATCAGGGGTGGGGTCCTCTGTATTTCCTGCCTCAGGGCTGACATGCTTCTTTCCAGCCTGTAGGAGGTCAGAGCAGTTATTGTCGGGGGTGTTCTCAGCTGATCCGGGGGCAGGTGTGGTGGGAGTAAAGGAGTCTCAGTGTGTGTTGAAGCCAAGCTGAGCACAGGTGAGATGCTGGGCATGACCACTTAGGTGTAAAAGATGGTCCAGTGCGGCAGCCAGAGTATGTCTGCCCCTTGAGTCACACCTGTCACTCTGTACTGGCCACGCTTTGCAGTTCTGGGATCACTCAGCAGTGGTCCTGGAATCTCTCCTCACCTGAGCTCCATCTTCCCCTCTTCTGTATTGAGTCTTCTGTTTCTTGTGCCCCATCTTTACCTTTTTGTAGGTTTACTCCAGTTTTTTAGTGAAGCACATCCTTAGTGCCTTACTGAGGAAAGCTGCCTGAGAAGTAGAATTTGAGACCTTATGTGTCTGAAAAAACCTTGAATTGAAGCCAGAATCCCAAGCCAGCACTCGGTAAAGCTGAGAGCCAACTTAAAAGCAATACTGGAAGGAAGTAGACAGTGGAGCATGCTTTCAAATTCTGTGGGAAAGTGAGATTGGACCTTGAGTTCTATACACAGCCCATTATCTAGGTGAGTCCTCTTTTGAGGACCCCAAATGTCCCTTCCTTTAGGTCTTTCCTCTTGGGCTAGTTAGAGTTCCCATAGAAGAGTCTTCGGGTCTCAGAACCCTGGTTGCCTGGGAGGGGAAGGGGGATCTTAGCATTCAGCTTTTCTAGTACTCACACCCCAGTGCTCTGTGGGCTGCCCCGTCCAGAGCCCCTGTTACGCCTGTAGAGATGGGACCTCCAGCCTTCTGTGGGGAGGGCAGCCACCCGGCAGCAGGGACGGAGGTCAGATTTGGGGGTCTTACTGCTCTGCACACAGCTTTTACCTGGTCCGTATTTACTGCCCGGTTTGTTCCTGGTTCCCGAGGAATCTGGTGCTGCCACCTGGGTTTTAGGAGGATTCTGCAGTACAGATTGGGCTGGTTCTCACCTTCCCCAAAGCCAGCTTGGAATTTTGGCTTTAAATCAGTTGCTATTTGTCCATCTGCTTCCCAGTTACTGTTGTTTCTTCTCCTGATCTTTCTGTTCTTGTATGCTTGTCCCCCCCGCCCCATTAAGTCTTTCTGTAGTTCTAGTGGGGATTGGGAGGGAGTAAAATTTGATGTTTGTGTTTAATCCCACATTTTAACGTGGAATTTTAGTTTCATTTTAATGCAGAGTTACACAGAGGAGCAACTGTAAATGTGTTTGTTCAATCCATACTCTTTCTTGTTTTCTGATAGGGAATTTCCCTATAATATGACTTTTGAAATGAATGTGATTTTATTGTCAGTCAGTACTTAGCGTTTTGTTATTTCTCTCATATTTCCTCTTTAACTCGAGTTATCTACTGCTAAATAACTCTTAGTTTCAGACATATGGGAATTTTAAGATCTTTTAGGAGTTGATTTAATTTCTACAAGTTATGTGGTGGTCAGAGAAAATGGTCTATATGATGTTGGTTCTTTGCTATAAAGAAAGTTATATATTCTATTTTTATTCTTTTTATAGGTCCTAACTTAAGACATATATTTTTTCTCTATTAATTTTTTAATATTGTCATGTGGTCTTCCCCCTAAACAAAAAAATAGCTTTGCATGCTCTCATCTGTCTTTTTTCTTTTGTGTTGCTTGTTCAGATAACAGTAAACTAAATTGTTTACTCACTCTTACTTCTCATTGTTTCTTCCTAGATTAATTTCTTGCTAGACGACTTCCTCTAACAGTTCTTTAAAATATGGTCTTTTTCAGGTTATTTTTGAAAACCTGTGTGCCTAGGAATATCTTCATTTCACTCTTGCATTTAAGTGATAGCATAGCTGGATATAAAATTATAATGTTTTTTTCTTTCAACATTTTGAACTTATTACTCCATTATTGCCTTGTGTGTAATGTTGCTCCTGAGGACCTCTGTGTGTCTTATTCTTGTCCTTTGTAGGTGGCCTCCCTTTCTTATTCTCCCATGTCCTGGAAGCTTTCAGAAGTTTCTCTTTGCTTTTGATCTTTAACTGTATTCATGCATTTTAAGTGATTTTGCTCTCATTTATCTTGCTTGACAACTCCTTCAGTTAGAGGTGTCTGATACGGTTCTTGACATCTGTCCTGTTTGTTGTTCTTGAGCTTCCTGGATCTGCATTGTGGGATTGGTATCTGATTAATTTGGGGACATTTTCAGTTATTATTACTTCAGATATTTCTTCTGTTCATTTTTCTCTTCTCCTTCTGATGTTCCCTGTATGTTTCACCTTTTGTAGTTGGACCCCAGTTTTTGGATATTCTGTTCCATTCTGTTTGTAGTCTTTTCTCTCTTTGATTTTCAGTTTTGGAAGTTTCTATTGACATGTCCTCAACCTCAGAGATTCTTTCCTCAGCTGTGTCCAGTTTGCTAATGAGCCTATCGAAGCCGTTCTTCATTTGTTACAGTGTTTTTTATTTCTAGCATTTCTTTTTGATTCTTTCTTAGAATTTCCATTCTCTGCTTAAATGACCTGTCTGTTCTTGCATATTGTCTGCTTTGTCCGTTAGAGCCCTTAATATGTTAATCAAAGTTATTTTAAATTCCCAGTTGAATAATTCCAACATCTCTGCCATATCTGAGTCTGGTTCTGATGCTTGCCGTGTCTTTTTTTTTTCCCCAAGGATTGGCACCTGGGCTAACAACTGTTGCCAATCTTTTCTTTTTTTTTTTCTGCTTTCTCTCCCCAACCCCACCCCCATACATAGTTGTATATCTTAGTTGCAGGTCTTTCTAGTTGTGGGATGTGGGACGCCGCCTCAACGTAGCCTGACGAGCAGTGCCATGTCCTCGCCCAGGATCCAAACCCTGGGCTGCCGCAGCGGAGCACACAAACTTAACCACTCAGCCACGCAGCCGGCCCCTTGCTGTGTCTTTTCAAACTTTTTTTTTTGCCTTTTAGTCTGCCTGTACTTTTTTGTTGAGAGCCAAATACGATGTATTGGGTAAAAGGAAATGTGGAAGATAGGCCTTTGGTGATGTGGTGAGGTATGGGGTGAGAAGCATTCTGAAATCCTTGTTCTTGAGTAAACATGGGCCCTGGGCTGTGAACTTCACAAGTGCTTCTCTGAGTTTCCTCCCCAGTTGGGTCGGACAGGATGGCCAGAGGGGCCTGGAGTTGCTGTTTCCCTTCCCCGTGTTGGTTAGGCTCTGATAAAACCCCAGCAGGTTAGGCTCTGGCAAAGTAGTTTCTCCTGAGGGCAGGCCTTGTTAGGAAGAACAGAGTGACATTTCAAGATGGCTACTTTTCTCCTCCCCCTACCCAAAGCAGGAGGGGATTTTTCTTTGATCTTTACTGTGAGAACCTGGTAGAGCTCCTGCAGATGAAACACAAAAATGTGGGGCGCCCCTGGAGTTTCTCAGATCTGTCCACAGTGAGCCTCCAGCAATTCGTCAGTTGCAGTTTGGGTTTCCCTACCCCGGTACTGGTCCCAGGATGCTTCAGTAGATGGTGACTCTTTGTATTCTCTTGTCTGTGTCCAGTGTCGGGCGCAGTGGTTTGCCCTGTGACCTCACATCTCTGTGCATCTAAGAAAAGTTGTTGATTTTCTGTTTGTTCAACTTTTTACTTGTTAGGATGGAATGACGACTTCCAGTCTCCTTATATGCCGGATGGAGACCCAGAAGTCCTCTGAGGCTTCTTTAATTTGGAAAATTCCTCATCATTGCTTCTTTAAGTACGTTCCTCCTTTGTCTTTTTCCTCCCTTTCTGGACTCCCAGTATGGATGTTGACACTGTTACTCCTTTTCTTTATTGCTTCCTTTGTTTTTTTGGAAGAGACCTGTCCTTCACTTCTTTGTTGAGTGCTTTATTTCAGTGATCATGTATTTCATATCTGGTAACAAATAAGAGATGCTCCATAACTACTCATTCTTATTTCCAGGCTTCCTCATTATCTTGGAGCCTATTTATTATGCTTTTTGGTTTTGTTCTTTTGGTAACAACTTTACTGAGATACAATTCACATACCATACAATTCACCCTTTTAAAGTGTTCACTTCAGTGGTTTCCAGTATATTCACAGAGTTGTGTAACCATCACCATGATCAATTTTAGAACATTTTCTTCACCCTAAAAAGAAACCCTGAACTCTTTCACTGTTACTGTTCAACCCTCCATACCCACCCCCATTAATCTGCTTTTTGTCTCCATAGATTTGCCTATTCTGGACATTTTACATAAATGGAATCACATGTGGTCTTTCACTTAGCATAATGTTTTCAAGGTTAATCCACGTGGTAGCATATGTTAGTATTTCATTCCTTATTATGGCTGAATAATACTCCATTGTACGGATATACCACACTTTGCTTATCTCTTCATCGGTTGATGGACATTTGGGTTGTTTCCACCTTTTAGCTATTATGAGTAATGCTGTTGTGAATGTTTGTGTACAAGTTTTTGTGGGGACATATGTTTTCATTTCTCTTGGAAATGAACCTGGGAGTGGAATTGCCTGGGTGAGTGGTAACACAGTCCTTTTTGAAGAACTGCCAGACTATTTTCCAGAATGGCTGCATCGTTTTATCTTCCCACTAGCAGTATAAAGATCCTGATTTCTGCACACATCCTTACCAATACTTGTCATTACCTCCCTTTTTGATTATAGCCATCTTAGTGGGTATCAAGTGGAGAATCATTGTAGTTTTGATTTGAATTATCCCTGATGACTGTTGTGCTTGTTAAAAATTCCTGTCTGTCTGCTAAATGAATTCTGCCTTTTCTGGTACAGTTTACTTTGTTATCTTTCTTTTGTTTTGCGCTCCTTATTTACATGTCTTGAATTTTTTCCCTGTGACATATATTCCCTTGGTCTTATCAGCTGCTTTGCTGGTTGTACACACATGGAGGTAGGGGCAAAAACCTGGTTTCTAGTTTGTCACGCTCTTGACAAGTTTTATAAAATGGGAGGCTCTGGACTCAACCACTTCCCATCTTCACCTTTTTCCACAATCAGGCAGCCTCAGTCTCAGGGAACCTCCAGGACATCTGGCCCAGGTGCTGTTTTTCACTCCCTCTGCTGTTACTGCCTGGGATCATGGCATGCTTGGGGACTGTCCTGATGGGATCTGCCCTCCGCCTCAGGAAGGCTCCAGTGCTCTCCACTGTCACCCCTCTGGCTCATGCTTGCTGGCAGAGTCGATTGGTAGAGATCCACCGAGAGCAGAGCTCGGGAGAGGAAGTGGCCCAACCAGGACCCTCCTCCGTCCCTTCAGTGTTGCACAGCCTGTCTCTGCTCCTGGCTGCCTCGCTGCCTCGTCTGTACCTGGTTGCCTCTGATTTCTCACAGCCTTGTGTTCTATCTTCCGTCTCACTTTTGTGGCATCTCCCAAGTTGGGTTTGAGGAAGGGACACAGCAGCCTAGCTCTCCATTTTATTTAGAACTAGACGTTTGAAGAAACTCATTTAACATTTTCCAAGCTTATCTGACTTTTGGGTGCTTTTTTCCCACCATTTTGTCATTCAACAAACCTAAGTTGAATACTTCATATGTGCCAAGCACTGTTCTAACTGGGGAGACTGCAGTAAGACACAGCTGACATCTGTGAGCAGGGAGATGACAGTACTGACTCACTGAACAGGATCGCTTCTGACAAGTGAGTGCTGCAGTGGAGTGGAGAGGCAGAGGGCAGCGGCTCTGCTGTGGGTGGGGTAGTTTAGGACGGCCTTTCTGTGGAGGTAACCCTTGGACTAAGTCCATGCCCACAGGAGGAGCCGTGCTGAAGAAGGTGCAGGGCAGAAGTTCCAGGCGCAGGCCCTAAGGCACGAGTTAGTTTGGTGTGTGGGGCTGGAACATGTGACGGTGGGAAATGAGGCCACAGAGGTAACGGGCCAGAGCCTGCAAGTCCCGGGTAAGGAGCTGGAATGGTGCTGTGAACATACAGCGGGAAACCACATCGGAGTTGTATTTAAGGAGGTGAACTTACAAGTTTTTAGAAGAAGAACCTGGCTCTCTGTGGAGACTGGATGGTATGAGGTGAGAGCGGCAGCAGGGAGGCAAATAGGAGGCAGTGGTCGTGGTCCAGGCAGACGCTCAGGGTGATTTAGACTAGGCAGAAAGCAGTGGCGATGCAAAGAAGTTGGGGTGCTGGAGAACGTCCACAGAGTTCCACAGAACTCATCTTGAGATGTTAACCAGAGAGTATTTCGTAGGCTAGTGGTTCAGTGGCTGGTGTTTCAGTTATCTGTTGCTGCATTACAAACCATCCCCAAACTTAGTGGCTTACACAATAGCCGTTTAACATTCCTTCTGACTCTGTGGGTTGACTGGGCTCAGCCGGTGGTTCTTCTGTGGCTGCATTCAGCTGGGAGTGGTGTCAGGGCTGGGATGACCAGGTTGGCCTCTTCCTCCAGACCTGTCTCCGTGTGGCCTCTAGTCATTCAGTGGTCCACCGTGGACACCGTGGCAGCTGGACTTCAAGAGGGAGCATGTGGAAGGTGCCAGTCCTCGTAAGGCCTGGGCTCAGAAGTCCAGAATGTTACTTCTGTCACTTTCTGATTTGTCAAAGCCTGTCACAAGCCTGCGCAGATTCAAGATGGGGGGAAATCGAGTCTGTCTTCTGATATGAGGAGCCACGTGTACCCCAGGCACAGGAGGAAGTGTTGGGGCCATGTTTGGAAACTATATACCACAGCTTTGAATTTCAATTTGGAACTTATTTTAAAGTCCTGGAAGAATTTCAAAGGTGGCCTTTGAAAGTCTTCATGTCCAGTTTGGGAACATAATGAGACCATATTATAAAAGAAGGAATTCTTGCTCTTTTTCCAACAAAATTATTTTCTAGGCTAAGAGCAAACTGATTCTACAAAAACAACTCAGGTTTCTAAACTTCCTCCAGCCCTTGGCAAACCACTTTATAAATATGCCTTTTAATCTTCCATCTGAGCTCTTTGCCATAAAACCCTAATTGCGCATGTTCTGTTACTACTTGACTGTGGGCCTTGGCACTGTGCTCGCTGAAGAACAGACGTCTCCACTTGGGCCAATCCCTCCATCTCTTAGGACACCCGCCACATCTTCATGGAACCTCTGGGGGGCCTCTCCGCTATCGGGATTTGTTTTAGGATGATAATCTACATCAGTCCTACTTCTGTCAAATTTATTCATTAGAATAGAGACGTATGTTAATAAATCCATATAGAGGTACAGCAATAATTGGCTCCTGTGGCTCTTTGGGTAACAGGGACTACTCGTAAAACTCACCCATGTGTGTTACCTGCTTGTCTAGTGCTGGTTAATGTTTGATGAATGGATTGAAGGTGTAATAGAACAAAATGAAACAGAGAAGCTGTAAATCCAGTCCTCAATCCTGCATTTCACTCACTTAAATGACTTTTAAAATTAAGTAACTTAAAATTTTTTAAATTGTTTCGATTTTACATTATTGCAGCTACAATTAGCCTTTCATATCTAGTTTTATGCAAAGGTACCTATGAAGTTTGTGTTGAAACTTGAGCTTTGCAAATAAGTAGTGTAAAAAGACCTACTTTTTTTTTTTAAAAGATTGGCACCTGAGCTAACAACTGTGGCCGATCTTTTTTTTTTTTTTTGCTTTATCTCCCCAAATCCCCCCAGTACATAGTTGTATATCTTAGTTGCAGGTCCTTCTAGTTGTGACATACGGGACGCCGCCTCAACGTGGCCTGACAAGTGGTGTCATGTCCGTGCCCAGGAGCCAAACCAGTGAAACCCTGGGCCACCGCAGCGGAGCAGGCGAACTTAACCACTCGGCCACGGGGCCGGCCCCAAGACCTACTTTCTGACACACAAATGTCACAAGTACCAATGATCTGTGGAAATTAAACCAATCCTTTGAATATGTTTATTTTTATATAACCAGTGTTTCTTTCTCATAGACGGCCTTGCCATCCAGGAAAGGATTTCGGCACCAGACCACTAAGTTTTTGTATCGTCTGGTTGGATCGGAAGACATGGCTGTGGACCAGAGTATTGTCAGCCCTTACACTTCTCGGATCTTGAAACCTTACATCAGGTATAAGGAGAAGAGCTGTGATGTCGAGGGTGTCATGAGTAGTAATGTTTGTGGTGTCTGCGCCCCGTTCCCCTGTTGGACTGAATAAAGACCCAAACCTGTGAGCAGGGTCGTTAAGGACTCAGTCTGTGCTCCATGCCCAGTCTCACCCTTGGCTTGTTTCAGCTGTACTTTTTTGCAGAAAGGATGATCCTTTGAAAGAAATATAAAAAGAAAGGATATGTTAACTCTGTTAGATTTCATTATAATGATCATACTCATTGTTTTGTTTTAAATTTTAAAGTTGTATATATGTAATAGTCTTTGAAATGAAAAAATGGGAAGGACGTCTCAATCAGGCCTCTATCTGGACTAATGATGAGTCTCGTTGAGGCAGGGCCATGGGGGCTGAGCTGATAGAGAGGCCCCCAGTGCTGTCTGGCGCTGTGATCGAGACCATGTCTTTGTTGACCACACTTGCTCGGAGCTCCGTAATTGCATGCTCCTCCTTGCCCAGCACTGCCCCCTGGGCAGACACATGGAAAGGCAGTCTGCGAGCCTGCTCCGGCTTCTCCTGTTTCTGGTGCCTCTCAGCTGCCTTGGCAGGGTTGGACCTTCTTTTCCCTGAGCTGTCCTGGGTCAGAGCACTCCGAGGGCTTAATTAGGATGCTGTTTCTGTTCCCTCACTCTGTTCATAAGGTGCACCAGCACTAGTAGAGGTCCTGAGGGTACAGAGGGGTGTGCTCTGATGAATGTTAATAGAGTGAATTGTAAACTTCATACCAGAAAAGTGTTGTAGCTGTTATCAAGCTGTCTGCCATGTAGAGTAGCACAAATTAGTTTAAAATTTCAAGCTGATCAAAGAGTTTGTGAATCAAATGGCTAGGAATAATAATGGGTATTTTTCTTGACTTGAATTTGTTTATTTTCTGTGGCACTGGAGGCGTGATTATGAAACAAAGCCACCCAAACTGCAGCTCCTGTCACAGATTCGTTCCCACCTGCATAGGAGTGACCCTCACTGGACGCCGGAGCCTGACGCCCCTCTCGATTACTGCTACGTGCGGCCCAACCACATCCCAACAATAAACTCGACGTGTCAGGAGTTTTTCTGGCCCGGTATGTGTCCCCCTCCCAAACTAGGCAATCAGTTTTCTTATAGTTCACTTTTGTGATTTTAAATTAGTGTATGTCATGTGACCCTGAAACCTTTACTCATATGATTTCAGTGTGTCCCTGCTAACATAGAAATGTTAAAATATAAACACCTCTTTCTTTCCTAAGATCAGGAAGAAGCCAGCAATTAGAGTAATAAACAGTGTTTTGTTTGTCTCTGCTTCCAGAATAAAAGACTCATCCTGCTTTGCTTCTCCTGTGTTTAGACACCAGGTAATGTCTCGCAGGAACACAGGCTGGTAGCCGCAGGCTGCCTGTTTGGACACTTTTGCCTAATAATTCCGTATGCTTTGTTTATTTAGCTGTTCTTTAGAGTGTTAGTACAGCCAAAAGGTGTTTTTAAAAAGCCAAATACCCTAATCATAGACTTCGAAAATAAGAGTAAATGCAGTATGATTTGTCATTTTGTTAGCCTTAACATATTATCTCTGAAGACTGAAGCTATCAATTAAAGGAACACATTTTCATTGCTTAATATAAACACGGTCTTTGTGGATCTGCTTTATTGCTCTACCCTGAAATGTAAAGGAAATAATACATGTCTCCAGATGTTAGATAAGATTTCATCAGGATGAGAGCCGTGTCATCCCTGTTGTCTCATAATCATGTAATAGTGCGTGTGGTCGCAGAGTTGTGCTTGGGAGTGGTGTGGGGCTGAAAGGAACGTTCTGGGAGCACCTACTACCTCCTGCCCTTCGCTGGTACCTTCCATGCATTATGCATGGAATCATTTTATATTTAACCTCTTGATTGTAAAATTTAGCATTTGTACAAAAGAGCGCATGAATTGTCTATGTGTGAAGTAAAGAATACAACAGGATGGACACTCTTAGGGGATCTTGACCCCAACTCTGTGAGGTCTAGGTATGTTCTCTTACACATTGCAGAAACTGAGGCCAAGACATTTAGAAATGTGCCAGCTGACACACATGACCGAGGCCGAGTTCAAAGCCAGGTGTGTCCATTTCTGAACCTGTTTGCTCTCTACTATCTGCCCTATCCCGCCTCTCTTCTTTTTAACATATGTACTTAGAAAAGATGATGTTAATTTTGATATTTTTCAAAATTCACTTTTATTTTTATGATCTGAATATGTGCTGTCTATGGTAATATCTTTGTCTCCAGTTCTAGGGTTTTTTTTTAGCGTGCAGGTGTAGCTGTAAGTACAGACTGAGCAGCTTGGCATTCATTAATTCCAAAAGGTACATGGTTTGAGTCTCGATTGTCTCTTTTCTTCAGGCATTGACCTGTCTGAGTGCCTGCAGTACCCAGACTTCAGTGTTGTCGTCCTTTATAAAAAAGTCATCATTGCCTTTGGCTTCATGGTTCCCGATGTGAAGTACAATGAAGCTTACATTTCATTTCTCTTTGTCCATCCTGAATGGAGAAGAGCAGGGATTGCAACTTTCATGATTTACCATCTGATTCAGGTATGTTGGCCGTGCTCATCATCCACTCACTTGCCCCTGGGCTTCCCTGGAAGTCATGGGGAGGGTGAAGTGAGCAGGGCCTTCCCAGCACTGCCCAGCGGAATGTGAGACCAGGGGAAAGAAGGCCAGTCACCCGTACTCATGAGGTTAGTCAAACACACAGACAAAAGTCTTCACCCTCTAAAATAAGATTACCATTCAGACCTAGGTTTCAAAGAAGCCAGTTTGTGAACATGTGTAGTAAATAAAATGAGGAAATACCGAAAGTGAGAGCCTAAAGCACTTGCACTGTCATATTAGTAACTGCTGCTGTTCTTAGAATCACCCCCGCCACGACTCCAAGTGGAAGTGGAACTATGATTTTTAGTTTTTATGTATTTTTAAACATTTTAGCAAAAGTGTGTACGTGCATTCTATTATTGCTGATTGTTTTTAATTTTATTATCACTATGTAAGCTGGTATGAACCTTCTCAGACTTGATTCTAACATTGAATTATAACTCATCTTTGATATATCTCTATCACCTTTGAAGAAGATACACCATATATTTATATACTAATATCAGAAAAACATGTAAGGATTTTTTCCCCCCAGAATTTTTCTGGTAACTTTTATTTAGAAACCATTTGGTATGGAGGATTGTGTGTTATGTGGACAAGATTCCTTTTAAATAGAGGATGGAGATGATAAAATGCAGTTTTTCCAGTTTTTAATGAAACTGGCTCAATAATTCCTAAATGTTGGCAGGAACCTTGAGAATCATCTTCCTAGAAATTGCTTTCTTCTCTCCTTTCTTGGCAGTTAATATGTGCTACCTCGTGTTGTTGTCTTCACTGAGACCTTCTCAGTTTTTTCTACCACACTCCTCCTTTTTTCTGCCCTACCCTACTCGCAGAATGACCTCTCCTCTGTGTGCGTCCTTCTGTCCTAGCAGAGCCCTGCAGGATTCAGCCTGTTCCTTCACTGGCAAGGGCCTAAGGGCAGGGCAGGGATGACATTTTGCTGTGTGTGCCTGACATAGGGCCTGGCACTGTCAGTCCTTACTGAGTGTTCACGCTCACAGCGTGGGAGGAGGATTGTTCATCTTTATGGGTGCTGGCCCCCAGCCAGACCATAAACCCTGACACAGTACCACTCGGTCAGGCAGGAGTACTCGGGGATGGCCGTGGTTCAACTGTGCATATTTGCAGTGTAGAAACACTGGCGTCACTCCACAAAATTCATTTTACACTCAACACACTCTTGTCCTTAGTAAAACAGTAGTTCTCTCTTGTTCTAAAAATACCTTTGGATACACAATGTGAGTTAAGCCGAGAAAAGAAAGTAGCTGTCTACCTTCGATAGAGTTGTTCTTAAATAGAAGCCTTGGGGAAGCCTGATTATAAAATCTCAGGAAACTTATCAACCTCAGTATTTCATGCCTTCATCATTAAAAAGCAAGTTCTTGATTTATGTGACTTTGGGGTACTTTATTCTGTGTAGCTAATCAGAGAATCTAGGAGCTTGCTTTGTATTGATAAGGTGAGTATTACTCTTTTCCCCTAGCGTTAGGCTGACGCTAAATGTGGAAACCTCAGTTCTGAGAAGCTGACTGCCAGCTGGGGAGGGACAGGAGGTGGACTTGGGGATTCAGGGCGTCTGTACAGGCTCTTCACATTGTACACTTAAGCCAGTCTTAATATTTCCAATCTGGCCACATAATTTAACATTCTTTTCCAGTGGGTCTAGGAAGGGAAATTTTACAGTTCTTTTACAGTATAACATCTAGTTTTTAAAAGCAGAACTTCTTATATTCTTCTCAGTTTCTTCAAGATGGTCATAGTGTTTGGTATTAATATGTTTGATATATTTAAATGTAACTGAATTTAAGTAAAATAGTTGACGTAAAATATCCTCCTTGGCCCTTTGCTCAGATCGGAATAAAAGCATCTGGCATCCCATCAATTTTCTCAGCCTTGCTGAGTGTTTTAGTGGATGTGTGATCAGCAGCAGAATGTCCTTGGTCCCGGGGTTGCGGGTGCTGCTGAGTCCCAGCCTCAGTCCCTGATCGTCTGGTTTCTGTGATTCACGCCTGCACTTGAGAGTCTCTCCACCTACTCGTTCTCCCTCAGGCGTTTTCCTTTTCAACTTGCATTTTCCCGCTCTTTTGGCAGACCTGCATGGGCAAGGATGTAACCCTTCACGTCTCAGCAAGCAACCCCGCCATGCTGCTGTACCAGAAGTTTGGATTCAAGACTGAAGAATATGTTTTAGATTTTTATGATAAATACTACCCCTTGGAGAGCACAGAGTGTAAACACGCATTCTTTCTGAGGCTCCGACGCTGAGGGGGAGGCAATTCCTCACAGAGACGCCTATGCTGTAGAGAACGGGTCTTCAGAAGGCCTGAAGGCAGGCAGTCATCGCACCGTGGGTTCTGATCTCTGCCATCAGATGTTCATTCAAGCCTCTCAGCTGAAATGAGAACAACGGGGGGCAGTGGAATGAGTAGTGAGCAACCTGTCAGCAAAATCATGGTCCAGTCCTTTTTGGAGGGTCCTTCGGCCCACCTCTTGGACTCCACCGTTAACTCAACTGAAAGATGCTGCTGTCCTCCTTCCACATGGTAGTTTGTGAGAGCAAAGAAATATCTAAATGGATGTTCTTGGTGAGAGAGAATCTGTCCTAATTGAAAAGATGAGGGAATGTGGTGGCTATTAAAGATTCATGCAGTGCCAGAGAGGCACCCTCCTGTCCTGGGAAGATGAGAGTGTAATCAGATGCCAACCCTTTTCCCAGCCTTGCTGTGTTGTCGCTGAATCCAGGAGGACCTCTAGGTTCTATTGTCTCGTGTTGGTGTTGATCACAGTCAAAATAAAGTCAGTGTTTGTGTCTGCACCTTGCTTCACCTGATCTACTGTTAGCATCTCCTGAGGGGAGGGTCTCCTTCTCCCCGTGCCTGTGTACTTGGTTTGGGTTGGAGTGGCTGAGCACCCGCCACTTAGATTGGGCCACTGGATGGAAGTGTGTGGTGGTGGAAGTACAGCTGGCTGTGGACGGAACCTATGTTGTCTGCAGGACTGGGCTCCTTGCTGTGTATGTGTGTGGGAGATGGACTGTCAGTCACATTTTTTTGGATCCAGTAGGAGCATTTCCAAAATTGTCAGATGTTCTCAGATAAAAATCTTTCCTTTGTACTAAACCTATGGCCAGAGCTTTAGTCTAATCAGCTTGCTTTTAAACTCTCTTTAATTAGAGCAGTGGTTTTTAACTTTTTGGGACATGAATCTCTTTGAGAATCCAAAGACAGCTGAATACTCTCTAGCAAACTGTCTGTGCATGTTTAAAATTTTGCATCAGTGATGCATGGACCACAAGTTAAGAACCTCTGTTCTAGAGGCTATACTTAGAGCCGGCTTGAATCCCTTTGTTCAAGGGGAATGTGAAGACCACCTGGAAGTTCTTCTATCGCTTGTCTCTATTAACCAGGACTGGGGCTCCTGGGAGCCGAGGCTGCTGTGCCCCGCTTTTGTCCTCCCCAGCACTTGGGCTGGACACACAGAGTCACTGAGTTGCCGAGTTCCCCAAAGCAGCGATGGCTTGCCTCCGGGAGAGAGTCCTCTGGACTCCCTATCACCTTCCCTGCTTCCCGAGAGCTGAACCAGCACTTGTCAGCCTCCTCCTGCAAGGACCCTAACAGAGAGCGGGGGCACCTCTCATGTCCTTTAAGTTTCAGGTTTTTAAAATTACAAGGATGTTATATTTTACTCTTTAGGTATATCTGTTTTAATGTTAAAATAATGGATTTTTCACCCCAAAGCTGTAGGTAGAGTTGACACTCTAGGAAGATGGGTACTTTCAGCCTTAGCACATGCAACCCCCGGGTGGGTGGATGTACACCACTGATCTACAGTCTCATTCTTTTCCTCAGCGACAAATACTCCAGGGGTTCAAGACAGACGTATCTTCACTTTGAACGACACCTTGTAATTCATGTCACTTTGAGAATTTTGAGTTGAAGATGAGTGGCGGTTGAAAAGCAAACATACTACTAGTATGTTCACACTTGGCCAAGATGTCTCATATTCGAGTTAAACTGAGTATAGGTAAAGGCTAAATTAAATAAAAAGATACACCCAGCAAAAGGCATTAGGCTCCAAGTAAGATGAAAAGCAAAGGCCTGATCTCAGAGGTTCTTGCAAAAACAAGGATTGTTGGCAATTTGGGCGTCTAGGGCTTAAGCTTTAGGCAGTGGCCCCGGTCCCTGAGCAGCTGCTTGCCGCTGAGCAGCAGAAGGGCACTCGGTGTTTCCAGCGCCAACGCTAGGTTGGGTCATGTGGAGACGGCAAGGTCTGTAGGCATTGAGCAGACACATACTAGGTGCTAAAAATATGAAAATACTGGCAGCTCCCATTTCTGAACTCAATTCTCACAACAACTCCTTGAGGTGATGCTATAATTGCCTCTATTTTATGGAAGAGGAAACTGAGCTTTGAGAGGTTGAGTAACTCTGTGCCAAGAGCGTGCAGATAGAAAGCAGAGGGCAGCTCTGTCCAGGCTGAATCTGTCTCTGCGCCAGCCCGCTCTGTCTGCAGAGGTGTGTGAAATGGAGGAGGAACCATCCCAAGGCCTAAGGGTCCTTGGATCCTGAATGGCGACCTGTGATTCAGAGCCAGGCCATTCACTTCCCTCGTGCTCTGCTGCCTGGACCTCTAAGCTCTGTGTGTGCATGTTTCTTTGCTGCCTCCCAGGTCAGGGAGACTAGCCTGAGGTGGTTGTGTGCAAAGGCAAGTGTATGTGAGTGTGAATGTTTTTCTGGGGAGGGTTCATCAGATGTTCAAGGAGGTGTGTGAGCCGAAAAGTAGTAACAAGGGCTATTAAGACTGGAGGAACTTTCTAGAGCCAGCTGGGTGGTTGGGACAAAGGTTCAAAAGGAATGACTCACCAAACAATACCTTTAAAATGTTCTATTTTTAATTTGACGTAATTTCAGGCTTGACGGAAGTTACAGAACAGTACAAAGAATTCCCAGGTGCCCTCCCTCCCAGCTCCTTAAATATTAATATTTGCCTCTCGCTCGCTTGCTCTGTTTACACATATGCATGTCTGCGTGTGCACACACATGTGTTTCCGAACCATTTAAAAGTAAGTTGCAGGGGCCGGACCCGTGGCTGAGTGGTTAAGTTTGTGCGCCCTGCTTCGGTGGCCCAGGGTTTCCCTAGTTTGGATCCTGGGCGCGGACATGACTGTATTTTATTTAAAAATCAAATCTTTAAAAAAATAAATAAAATTAAAAGTAAGTTGCAGATATCACACCCATTTTACCCTTAATATTTTGGTGTCCGTTTCTAAAAGGAAGGAATGTTCTTACCTAACCTCAGTACAATGACCAAAATCAGGGAAATTCACATTGATACCATGCTGTTATCTGATTCACAGCCCTAGTTCAGATTTCACTGATTTCCTAATACTGCCCTTCATAGCAAAAGAAAAATCAACATCAAGTGCTGCATTTAGTTGTCATGCTTCTTTAGTCTCCTGTAGTCAGGAACTGCCCTGAGTCTTTGTTAACATAGACATTTTTGAGGAGTCTTGGCCCGTTGATTTGCAGAATGTCCCTGAATTTGGGGATGCTGCTCTTTCCTCCTGTTCAGAGTTCTGTTAGGCACTTTGGCAGGAATACTGTAAGACGCGATGCTGAGTTCTCTGTGCATCATTTAGAAAGCGCATGCTGTTCATTAGTCCCATTTCTGGCAAAGTTAACTTTGATCCTTTAACTCTTTGCAAATGAGTATTTTGTGGGGAGAATCACTGAGATGATGTAAATATCCTGTTACTCCTCAAACTTCCCACCACCAGTTTTAGCATCCAATGGTGGCAGGTTAGCCTTCTACATTCTCATCTCCTTGAGGAAGCAGCTTTTAGAGCCAGGTGGCAATGCCCAGTTCTTCATGCTGCAATACACTAAGCGCTGAGCTTTAACAAGAGCCCCAGTACGGGAAGTGGGTATTTGCATCTGTCATCCTTCAGTAGAATGCTGGCAGGTATTCCTGCATCCCCACTGCAGCCGCAGAAGCATCGCAGCAGTGTGTTGTGGGAAGGTGGAGGTACTTCAGTCTGGGGCATTGCTCAGTGCATGTTATAGGTTGTGCATCTCAACATTTACGAGAACTTTCTGATGACAGAGAATAAAGGGTGTCTTGGTTACCTGTTACTACATAAGAAACTGCCACAAAGTCCAGTGGCTTAAAACCATAGCAGGTTATTTTCTCTTGGGATTCTGAGAGTTTTCTGGATGGTTCTCTCCCCATGGTGCCGGCTGGGGCACTGGGACAGCTGCTGTCATCTGGGAGCTCAGCTGGGGCTGCCTGCCAGGGGTCTCGGTTCTCTTTCAGGTAGGCCTTTCCGTGTGGCTGATGGATTGCCTCATGGCATGGCGGCTGGGTTCCAAGAAGGGATATTCTTCTGACACTCCAGGAGGACACACCCTAACTGCAGGCTTATCAGATCTCTGCTTGCAGTGTGCTTACTGCTGACCCATTGGCCAGAGCCAGTCTCATGGCCAAGCTCCTAGTCCATGTGGGAGGGCTTCCCAAGGGACAAACACCAGGATTTGTGGTTCATGAGGGAGCCACCAAAGTATAGGGCCATTATAGAAAAAGCACCTGAAGTTCTAACACCTAGATGGCAGCTTGGAATAGTTCCCCTTTGGGGCATCTGGGCGGGCCATAGCTGGTGCATACCTCATCCCTGCTAGAGTTATAGTGAGGGTGCTACAGTGCAGGAGCTCCAGCCTGGCCATGGCTTTTTGTTTTTGTTTGTGAGCCAGTCTGCAGAGAGGAAGGAGACAGGAAGGACGAGTCACAGACAGACGTGAGGTGGGGGCCTGTCCCTGAGGCCGGCTGTGGTTCCTCCTCAGGATCAGGAAAGACCTCCCGTACACCCATCCCATTCTTACAGTAAATTACCCCTTCTCCCCTTTATAGTTCTATTGAGGTGTAATTTACGTACTACAAAATTCGCCAATTTTAAGTACAATTCAGTGGTTTTTAGTAGATTTATAGAGTTGTGCAATCATCACCCAATTCAGTTTTTGCATATAGGGCTAAAAAGATCCCCGGCACTCATTTGCAGTCAGTCCCCACTTCTACCCGGAGCCCCAGCCTACCACTAATCTTTTTCTCACTCTATAGATTTGCCTTTTCTAGACATTAAATATCAAATGACCCTTTTTTGCTTCACCTCAAGTTGGCTTCTGTTACCAGCTGCCAAAGAGGCTTCTCTAACCCAGCGTAACCAATGACTTTAGATATTTTGATATAAATCATCCAAGACTTTTGTTTTATGTACATATACATGCCTTTGCATATACCAGTTTTTTCATATACTAATTTTTAAAATGAACTGCGATCATAATATATATCTTGACCTATAAGATACACAATTTTTTTCCTATTTTTGCTTTAAGTGATCACCAACAGCATTCCAAATGATCAAATGTTGTTTCTGAAACATCGTGTATGATAGAACTATACTTTATTATGTGTGGCATAATTTAACAAATCCCCCTTGTTTCTACTTTTTGTATTGTAAACAGTACTGCACTGAACATTCTTGAAGCTAAATCTGGATGCACGTCCATGACTATTTCCTTAGAATACATTCCTAGAAGTGGAATTGCTGGATTAAAGGAGATACAGTGTCTTGGAGTGGAATCAATAGGAATCATAATAATACCTAATGTTTCCTGAGTGTTTCTGATGTGCAAGCACCATTCTAAGAGCCTTAAACAACTCAGAAACTCATTTAAGTCTCACAACAGCTCAGTGAGGTAGGTACTATCATGATTTTCATTTTCCCAGTGGAAAAAACTGAGGCACAGAGAAGGTAGTAACTTGCCCAAAATCTTACAGCTGGTAACTGGCAGAGCCTGGCAGTCTGGCTCCGGAACATTTACGTTTTAAAAAAATTTTATTGAGGTCATAGTTTATAACATTGTGAAATTTCAGTTGTACATTACTTTTTGTCAGTCACCATATCTATGTTCCCTTCACCCTTGTGCCCACCCCCACACCCCTCCCCTCTGGTAACCACTGAACTATTCTCTTTGTCAGTGTGTTAGTTTATCTTCAGCATATGAGTGAGATCATACGGTGTTTGTCTTTATCAGTCTGGCTTATTTCACTTAACATAATACCCTCAAGGTCCATCCATGTTGTTGTGAATGGGATGATTTTATCTTTTTTTTGTGGCTGAGTAGTATTCCCAGAACATTTTAACCACAAAAATTTTTTAATTTATAATTCAACTTGTATTATATCTACAATTCCTACTTTTGTTACTGTTGAATAGACAAGTTATGAGGTTCAGGAGGAAATTCTGAGCCAAGTTGGAGAACTTACACTTCTCATTTTCAAAACTTACTACAAGGCTACAGTGATCAGACGGTGTCGGGACAGCATAAGGACAGGTAATACTGAACAATGGAAGAGAATTGAGAGTTTAGAAATAAACCCTTACATTTATAAGCAACTGATCAATGAAAAAGGAATTTTCTTTTTTAGTAAATGGTGCTCGTCAAACTGGATAGTCACGTGCAAAAAAAAAAAAAAAAACAATTGTACCCCTACCTCACACCATACAGAAATTAACTCAAAACGTATCATACACCTAAATGTAAGAACAAAAACTATAAAACTCCTAGAAGAAAATGTAGAAGTAAATCTTTACGATCTTGGCTTAGGCAATGGTTTCCTAGATACAACACCAAAAGCACAACTGATAAAAGAAAAAATTGACAAACTGGATTTAATCAAAATTAAAAACATTTGACTTCAAAAGAGACCTCTCGAAAGTGAGAAGACAACCCACAGACTGGGAGAAAATATTTGGAAATCATCTATCTGATAAGGCAATGCAAAATGGTACAACCACTTTGGAAGACAGTTTGGCAGTTTCTTACAAAACTAGACATACTGCATGATACCACAATCGCACTCCTTCATATTTAGCCAAATGAGGTGAAAACTTATGTCCACACAAAAACCTGCACATGAACCCTCAGTGTTTATTTCTGAGCCCTGGGAGAAGTGGCTGTATGGAAAAATGGATCATCTCTCCTCTTTCTCTGGAGAAAGCTGGCCCTTTGCTCCAGCTGCTCTGCTTGATTCCCTCTTTCACCTGCTCCCATAAGTCCATGAAGGCCTGGTCTCACCCAACTGGCCCTCCCAGGAAGCTGGCTGCCTTCTGCAGGCTCCCTTCAGTCAGCAACAGTGGATTGCTCTTTCTGCCCACCGAAACAGGCCCCATTTTGAATCTCGGGGAAATTTCTGTTTTTTCTTCTAATTCTCAAGTCGTTTGAATCAGAGAGGTGTATGGGGTGGCTGTAAAAAGCTTGGCTTCTGGACCATTTAGGTTTGACTCCTACATCTGCCATTGCTGGCTGTGCCTCAATTTCCCTATTTGCTAAAAAACATGTCATTTGTTGTGATAGCATGTGGAGTACCTGGCATGCCGCCTGGTAGCTGGTGGGCATGCAGTAATTGTGGCTATCCTCAAGAGAGTGGAAGAAACTAGTTAAGATGGGACTGGAACTGAGTGATACTCAGGCTTGGCCACACAAAACCCGAGCGTCTGGGTTCCATCCTCAGAGAATTCGATGTACTTGGTCTGGGGTGTGGCCTGGACACAGGGGTTTTTAAAAGCTTCCCAGCTCAAGTGGTAATGGATGGCCAAGGTCAAGACTCACAGGCTGGAGGGAGTAATCAAAGATGGAAATCTGTGCACTTTATCTCACACCCCTCCTCACCCCCACAATTCCATGCCTTTGCTCTTAACGCTGGCCTTGTAGGCCTCCCAGGCACCAGGCCTCCCATGCACCAGGTTCTTCATCTCACTCTCCGAAATGCACTCCTTCTCCAAGCCCGAAGGCCTGTCTTAGCTTTTGGTAACTGCCCTATTCTGAAGGCAGCAGGACCCACTTTCTCTTCTTCAGGTAGAAGTTGACTCAGGGTTTAATTTCATTTTATTCTCACAACCACTTTTCCTTTGTATCATATTGATGTTCTTTTCCTCCCTGCACCTCTGTAGATAGAAAACCAGACTCATGGGCTTTTGTGCTCCCAAAGTCTAAACCCTTGGGGCACCTTGGAGGAGCATGGATGTAAACTAATGTTTGGGAAAAGCAAGGCTTTCTCCTCAAGCTCATCAAAGATCCCCTGAGGCTGGAGAAGATGAGGCCGGGAGGGTGAGGTAAGGAGAAGGCAGTGCAAGTGAAGTAGACAGGATGCTTTAGGCTGCAAGTAATCTAGCTCCAACTCATACTGGCTCACACGACCACCACCAGTTACTGTCTCACCTGGCAGAAGTCTGGAGGCAATATGTCCCATGGTCACATGATTTATTAGTTTATTAACTATGTGACCTTGGGCAAGTAACTTAAACTCAGTTTCCTTATCAGTGAAAAAGGATTGTTGCTTGTACAATGAGTTAATATACGTAAAGGTCTTACAATGATCCCTAACATAAAGTGTTTTATAAGTGTCAGCTACTGTACTGATGAGTCATTGCTGTGTAGTAAAACACAGCGGTCCACAGCGATAAATATTTCTTTCTCACAGGCCTGCAGGTTGGCAGGGCTTGGCGGGGCCACTCTAGTTCAGTCTATGCACGGAGCTGGGTTAGGTTCAGGTCTGCCCCGTGTGTGTTCCTTCTGGGTCCCAGGGCAGCAGCGCAGCAGGCACGGAGGATGCTCTCTGCGTGACAATGACAGCAGCACAACACTGTAAAAACACAAGACCTTGGCCAGGAACTGGCACATTCTCACTCTGTCCCCCCTCCCACCTTTCCTTTGGCGAAAGTAGGTTACCTGTCCCAGCCCAATATCAGCTGGGAGGGGAAATAACCTCTACCGACTCCAGTGGGTGGTCGGGTCAAGTCACGTGACAAAGGACATGAAGAATTATGTATAAACAATGTATAATGGAAAAGGGAATCAGTAGATTAGATGAAAGTATTTTATTATTTAACATTGTTAAATTCAAAACATTTTCTAATTTCTGTGACTTCCTCTCTGACCCATGGGTTATTTAGAAGTGAGTCATTTCGTTTCCATATCTTGGGGCACTTTCCCTCTGTCTTTCTGTTATTGATTTCCAGGATAATTCTCTTGTGATCAGAGAATGTACTTTGTATCAGTGTTAATTTCTGAAGCTGATGCCTGTACTGTGGTTATATAGTAGAACAGCTCTATTCTTAGGAAATACACATTGAAGTATTTACTAAAGTATTTACGGGTCAATCTCCACGATGTATGTAACTTACCCTCAAATAGGTCAGGAAAGAAACGTGTGTGTGTGTGTGTGTATGTGTGTGTGTGGAGACTGAGTGAGTGAGAGAGAGGGAGGGAGTGGCAGGAACACGCATGAATCATAAAGCTAAAGGGTAAAATGTTAACAGTGGGTGAATCTGGGTAGGATATACAGGTGTTCTCTGTACTGTTTTTATTTTTTCAACATTTTTGTAAGTTTGCAATGATCTCTGAATAAAAAAATAAAATAAAAAGAAACAAAAAGTTAATAATCTCCCCCCTACTCCACTCCTCCACGTGTGTATCCTTCCATACCTTCTCCATACCCACACAAACACATACTAATATTTATTAGCTTAGGTGGGATTTTGTTGTTTTATAAAAATGGGATCATTTTCTGTCCACTAATTATTGTGCAGCTTGATTTTCTCTCTTAACAGTACGTCATAGAGATCCCTCCAGGTCAAAAGACGTGGGTTTAATTTACTTTTAAACAGAGCTGCATAACATTCCATAGGTGTATAAGTATCACAATTTCTTCAACCACCCCCCTACTGGTGGATATTCTGGCAGTTTCCAGTTTTTTGCTACTACAAACAAGGCAGCAAAAGCCATCCCTGTACACATAACCCATTGTGCTGGTGCCAAGGCCGTGACTCACTTCTGAAATTCAAATTTCAATCTGAGTCAAGCAGCACCATAAATCTTCATGACTCGTTATGCTCAAAGTTGTTCCAAAGTGAGGGTAAGGCTGGTCTCCAGAGGCCGTCTGCTCACACCTCATGTCCAGCGGCCTGCGAGCCCAGCATCTTCCAGAGGAGGGCTGGAACATTTGCCACACCACGTTTCTCTTTCTTTTCAATGAAGAGACCGTTGAAATCTATCTGGCGTCTTGTGGCAGGTGCTGCCTCTTTACACAGCAGGCGAGTGCAACAGTACCACATATCACCCGAACTCCGAACATCCCTCCTCAGCTGGTTCATGGGTGCCTGCTAGTTACATAACTTTTAAAAGTTGTGCTAGAAATTTTAGGCAGGGCCCAGGCTGCTGTAAGTGGGGCCACATATGGTCTAGAGCAGCTGGGTGGATGTTCAGGTGGAGTCAACTTCTAGCACAGTTAATTTGGCTGAGATCATAGTTATGATCTCCACATAGGACGCAATGCCCCACACCAAGAATAATGTTAATATCCCAGGAGGTTGCTTCATGCCAGGCACTGAATTAAGCACTTTTACATAGACCATCGCATTTAATTCCCTCCACAACTCTGTGAGATACAAAAGTCATATAATCCTATTGTATCACTTACCTATTGCCACAATAGTTCTGCGTAAAACTACCCCAAAACTTAGCAGCTTAAAACCACCACCAGTTATTTGCTTGCGACTCTGGGAGTGAATGATTTAGGCTGGAGAGTCCTTCTGGTTTTGGCTGGGCTCCCTCAGGTGTCTGGTCAGATACAGGTCAGCCAGGCAGTTCGGCTCCTGGGAGTTGACTGGCTGTTGGCTGGAGTGATGGGGATTTTTAATCCATGTGGTGTCTCCTCCTCCAACAGGCTAGCCTGGGCTTGTTTACATGGTGGGGGCAGGGCTGAGAGTGGGAGACAGGTGGAGAAGAAGAGGGAGAAAGACAAAGGATGCCAAGACTTGTTGAGGTCTAGCTCAGAAGTGGCACAACATCACTTTGCCACATTCTGTTGGCCAAAGCAAGTCACAAGGTCAGACCAGATTCCTACCCAGAAAATAGACTCTCTCTCTCAATGGGAGGAGCTGCAGTTACATGGCAAAGGGCATGGATATGGGGAAGGGTAGAGGTTTGTGGCCATTTTGGTAATTTACCTCACCGGCTTTTTCAGGTGGGAAGAGTGAGGAACCAAGAGGTTGCTTCAAGTTTCCCAGGCTCCCAAAGCCAGCAGGTGGTGGATCTGAACCTGGGCAGTCGGACACCAGCACCTAAGCATTCAACCCCTCTACCATCCTCCTGGGTCTGTGAAGGCTTCCTGACTATTGTGACCCTCAATGATCTCGCCCTTTCTGAAAATCCCCAGCATACACAATCAATCTCAAAAAGAAAATCATTGCCAAAGATCCTTAGTTCTTTGAAGGAGACATGTATGACAAGCTGGAGGCGGTGTGCTGGTGGGTTTGTGGATAGATGGCTTGATGGATGGTTGGGGGGCTGAGTGGACATGTGGGTGAGTGGCTGGGTACATGGATGGTTGGGTGCATGGATGGGTGAGTAGATGAGTTGTTGTCATGTAGATGACGTGAGGGAGCTGGGGACAGCTCTAACTTAATCTCTGCTTGTGTTTTACTGACATTAAGGGGCAGGAAATAAACAAATAGAAGCCTCCAGGTAGCCTGTCTTGGGGCCTTCAGGCTGACATCCTGAGGTCTGAGGTCCACATTGGGATGAGACAGCCCTTTCAACTGGGGAGACACAGTAACAAAACAGTCCTGTTTGAGGTGAGTTATTAAGTGTCATCCTCAGAGCCAAGCTCTGGCAAGCCTGCCATTTCATCTAGCACTTTATACCAAACTCGTGTTGGAGATTACTCAGGAAGGCGCCAGAGAGAAGAGAATGAGATATGATTTATTATGGAACTCGGGGGCTGGTTTCAGCAGGCTGTGGGTTTACTGGGGCATCACTCAGGGCCCTGCAAAGACTCCCTGTGGTGTTATTCCTGGCAAGAGACCCACCCACAGTTCACGCGATCACGTACCAGGCCACTGCCTTCACACTCACTGGTGACTTTGCTCCATTTGCTGGGTTCTACTGCCAACTGAAAAAAAAATGGCAAGAAGGCAAAACTTATGGGGGAAGGCATGGAGGGGGAAAAGCACAGAAGACCTTAGCATTTCAGTAGGAAAAATCCACTCAGATATCATTGGGGTTGGGAGCGTGTATTGGAACAAACTTTCTGGAAAGCGAATTAGTGATACGTATCAGGAATTTTTAAATAGTCATAGCCTTTGACCAAGTCTGCCAAATAATTCTAATGAAAGACCCCTCTGTTAGTCAGCTATCGCCCAAGTCATGCTGTGTAACAAACTCAGTGATTTATGGTAATAAACAGTCTTCTTGCGCATGGGTGTAAAGAACTGGGAGGAGTCTGAGACATTATCCTATTTCCAAGTCGACAAGTTGGCCTGCCAGTTTCCTGGAGGCCAGTAGGAGGCCTGAGTCTTCTGGATCAAAGATGAAGGATAGTTCATCAATCTCAGCAATAGCAGTAGCCGGAGGATCAGCATTTGCTCCAGTTCTTGAAGATCCAGTTCTCACTGGGCATCATGCTTAGGATAGATCATAGCTGCATGTGCAGTGGGTTGCACAAAACACGCACAAAAGTCAGTTCAAGGTGGATTATAGACATAAATGTGAAAGGCAAAATGATAAAGCTTCCAGAAGATAATCTTGAGATAGGCAAAATCATTAACCGTAAAGGAAAAGTTGATTAACTGGACTTCACTAAAAGCATATTTGGTGTGGCTTGATAACCTTCTCAGCTTTGCTGGTGGGGAATAGGGCTTCTGAACGATGCAGAAGTTGAGGGACAGAGGCTGTCTGAGTAAGTGAACAAGGCAGTGCTGGCAAAACCACAAACTAGCTCTCCTTTGTTTCCTGGCTGCTGTTACATTCGCTCCCCTCCAGACCACCAAAGGGCAGTGGAAAATGGGGCTTCATGGGGAGTCAGAACGCCGGAGCCTCACACTCGGTTCTAATATTTAGTAGTTGTTTACTAGCCTGTGACCCTGGAAAGTTACTTGACCTTCCCGAATTTCAGTGTCCAGTATACACAGCAGCGATGTGAATATGTAGCTCTATGGTGGTTGTGAGGATTAAGTGGGACAATAAGGAGAGCTCACAATATCTTGTTGGGCTCAATGTGTGAATAATAATAATAATAAATATAAGCTGTTCCTTTCCTAGGCCCTCCATGCACATTGGTGTGCTCCTGGCTACAGAGAATCATGGGTACCACTTACTGATTACTCTGTGCTAGGCATCATTCTCCACACTTACGTATATCAACTACTTCTGCACAGCCATCTTGGGAAGTAGGTACTTTCTCCATCTTATTGGTGAGGAAACTGAGGCACAGAGAGATCAATGGAGGAGGAGGAGGCTGCATTCGGCCCAGGCGTTCTGGTTTCAAAGTCTGGGAATGGAATCTGTCCCTCTGGATTCAGGGCTAGCTCTGCCCCGCCCCAGTGGGGGCTTAGATTCCAACAACTCTGCATCTCTTCCTACAGACGGTCACCCAACCTGGGGAAAGAAAGGGTAGGTAGTGATGGCAGCAACCACCTCCACAAAGTCTGTGACTCACGGTGTTAGGTGTTCACATACGTTATCAGAACCAGGGACTCTACAACCACCACGTTACTGCCCCGAGATTGACATAAGGATCTGAAGATGGAGTGAGTCAAAATGACAAATGACTACAGATGCTTTATTCGAAGCTGATTTTTTCGACCAAAGAACAAACCATAGCCAATGGAAACATTGATTAATTCAATGCGAGAAAAAGAAAAGCTCCAGCTTTATGTACATATTTGGAACCACCTGCAAGACATATTAAACACTCCCCCAAAAAACAAGATTCAGAATAGTGTGTGGTTTGCTGCTATTTATGCTAAAAGATATAAATATATAAAAATATAATATTCATTATTTATATTTATTATTTTAGTCTATGTTTTGTGTGCACACGCACACACACACATAGGCAGATTAATGCTCCCACAAGATGTTTAAATACTGATCCCCAAACCTGTAAACATGCTATGTTACGTGAATGGCGAGAGAAAATTAAGGTTCCAGATGGAATTAAGGTTGCTAATCAGCTGACCTTTAGATGGGGAGGTTATCCTGGATTATCCAGAAGACCCAATGCAATCACAGGGTTCCTATAAGTGAAAGAGGGAGAGGGGATATTTAAAGTTAGCGTGAGGCAGCATGAGAGAGATTTGACCCACCACTGCTGCCTTTGAAAATGGGGGAGGAGGGCCATGAGCCAAGGAATGCAGACAGCCTCTGGTAGCTGGAAAAGGGAAGAGGCTGGATCCTAATCTGGAGCCTTCAGAAGGAACACAGCCCTGCTGACACCCTGATTTTAGTCCACTGAGACTCATTCTGGACTTCTGGCCTCCAGAATATAAGATACTAAATTTATGTTTTGTTAAGCCATTAAGTTTGTGGTAATTTGTTACAGGAGCAATAAGAAGTGCACACTCACACACACACATGCATATGTGTGGTCATACTTATCCATGTACTTATATGATGCTATGCTATTTCTGCAAAGACACACCAACATCACCGGGTGCCTCTGGGGGGTACAAGTGGCTGTGGGACAGGGACGGGAGGAAGAGTTCTCACTACATAATGCTTTATCCTTTTTAGTTTTGAACCATGTGCAGTTATTATCTGTTGAAAAATAAATTGAAAATTAGAACAAAAGAAATAGATAAACCTTTAAAACCATATATTAACTTCACCACCATCCAGGGCATATTGGGAAACGCCCATGTGGTGTTGGTGGCTTACACTGTTGTATAATTTAAAAGAAACATCTGTCAGTTCCTCTCAACTTCAATTCCCAAACCTCAAACACACATTTCAGAAAGAAACGAATGGAGAACAGCCCGAGCTGGGTCGTTTCCTTCAGTGAAGCCCCACGGAGACCCTCAGGTCTAAGAGTCATCCAGGCTGAGCTTAGCAGCAAAGAGCGAGGTGACGAGGTCGTCCCCGATTTCCAGAGCCAGGTCGTACGCTGTCTGGCCTCCCATGTTCTTTCGGATGCTTGCGTTGCATCTATGGAGGAAATGGGGGAGAAAAGGAGTGGGGCACTTGAACCCGAGGGCCTGGCTCTTCCCTCCTGGCCCCACCTTCCCAAACCTGTCCCCAAGAGGCCACCATGACCCCAGCTCTCAAGAGTGGTTCTACCCTGAGATCTTCTGAGGGGCTCTATGATTTCAAATGTCCAATGTCAATCCTGGCTATTGGTCCCCATTGCATCAAAGTCCTACAACCTAGTGTGTTTAAGGGGGACAACATTTTCATTGTGCTTTTAGAAGCCCTTGGTGTTCAGGAGCCACCATGTGCTGGTGGCCCCCATTCACAAGGTTGACTGTTCAGGAACCAGGGCCCTCCGAAATCATCACAGGTCAGCAGGGGGATTTCCTCATGCAACCAATCTCTAGAGATCATTTCTATTATTATTATTACGATTATTATTGGATCAAAATAGTTGACCTGCCAAGTACGGGGAAAAATCCTCTTTGTCAACAGCATTGTGAGGCTGTCCCTCCCCAAAGGCCAGGTTGAGTTTTCTCTTAAAAGCTCAAGATGTATTAAGAGCATACTCTAGATCCTCGCTACACACTCGCGTCTGCATCCCCTGAGAGACGTGCAGACGCGTAGAATCTCAGGCCTCACCCCAGACCCACTGGATCAGGGTCAGGATCCGCTTTTTGACAAGATGCCGGGCGACTTGCGCATGTTCAAGTGTGAGAAGCACGATCGAGTTCATCTTCCTTGAGGTGCCTGCCTGAGGAGAATACATCATATTCTTTCATCAACATGAGAACTAAGGCACAGTCATTTCCCCCATATTTCTCTCCTGCCTCCAAATTGTCCTCTACGATCACGGAAGAGTCTCTTCCTTCTCCTTTTGTGAAATCTCTATGGTCACCTTCAGGACTCACTTTTCTTGTGAGAGCTTTCTGGTTTCCTCTGTTTGGCTCTCAGTCGCTCTGATTGCTTGCTCATTTTTCAGCACACGTTCCCTGAGTGCCTGCTTGGAGCCCCATCTGGGCCAGAGGCGGGCACGCCAAGCCCCACGTGACATGGTCTCAACTCTTATTTCCTCAATGACTCGATTTTCTCTAGAGATACTCTACTTTGGACATCTGGTTGCCCCGAAACATCCAAGGTACACTGTACTCCTTAAATGACTTCACCCAACAGTGACATGGACATGAGGTGGAACGTACTTTCTCAGCAGAAACGACACATCTGAAGTTGTTCATCCTAGAAGTTCATCATAGGACTTTCCAGAGCAGCCTTTGTGCAGTGCTCACACCGTGTCTTCCGTGATGCCTGTGTTTTAAAGATTTCCTGTGAATGCAGAAACTGATTTCAGAACTCGGCATCGTGGTGGATTAAGGTAGAGTCTTTCCTACTACACCTTGAATTACCTGACAAAATAAATCTCCACAGCTGAACCTCTACGAAAGTAGACTGATGGTTGCATTTTCCTTACCTGGCTATTGGGGCAGGGCCAAGAGACCAATTGTTAGAAACTGCCAGTGACGTGAAGAAGGCCAGCTACGGTCCAAAAGCGAGCAACCCCACCTCATCTCTCTGTGGCCCTCTCGTAGTGGGGACCTCCAGTGTGTGGTCTCAGTAATGACTCAGGAGGCATAGTGTCAGACAACTGTGCTGTTCCTGGAAGCACCTGTGCTGTTCCTAGTTCGACAAGCTGGTCAGCAGGATGTAAGCAGTTATTTAACAGAAAGCTGAATGACTCACACTGAAGAGCTTTGCACAGCAGGTTCTAAAGTAATTTCCAAGAGAACAATAAATTCATAAGGCTGGGAGGGAAGGTCATGAGTCAGGACTGGACCAAGACTGGGACAGGAAGTAACAAAACTATCCAACATGTCCTGGTATCTCTCCATCCTGCTTCACAGCTGGGGAAACCAAGGCACCAGGAGATGATGTGGTGAACTCAGATGTAGTCTCCTCCCCAGTGGTATTAGCATATGAAGATTTTCTTTCTGCATTAACTTCTCGAGCATACTTCCATGGGGAATACACCGGGGCTCTCTTCTCTTAGTGTCAATCTTAACTGTTCGAACCATGATGAAAATATGGCTTAACACTCCAGGGATCGTGGATTTGGGGGCCCCACAACAGTGTAAAGTCTGGAGTTAACAAAATATGTCATGATTTATAAAAATCTCTCAACTAGGCAAAGCAACAGTCAGCTATTTTGTCTAACCCAGATTTGTAATTTAGAAGCAAATAAGCCTTTTATTAAGATTGAAATGGGTTAAAATGATTCTTAAGTCCTTACGTAGCTCACGTGCACTTCTCTGCTGCTTGTCCTCGCTATAAAAACTAGCAACCTATAACAGTTAAAGGTTTTTTTCCCAACAGCTTTATTGAGATATAATTTGCCCGCCATAAATTTTACCCACTTAAAGTGTACAAGTCAATGGTTTCAAGTATATTTACTGAGTTGTGCAATCATCACCATCATCCAATTTCAGAACATTTTCATCATCCCCAAAGGAACTTTGCATATATTAACAGATTAGCAGTCACCCACTCCCTTTCAAGTAATATAAAGTTTTTGACTAGTCATTTAATGCATTCCTGAACAGGTTTTTTTTAAAAATTTTTTAATTTTATTGAGGTCATAGTAGTGTATAATATTGTGAAATTTCAGTTTACATTATTATTTGTCAGTCGCCATACATACGTGCCCCTTAATCCCTTCTGTCTACTCCCAAACCTCTTCCCCTCTGGTAACCACTAATCTGTTCTCTTTGTCCATGTGTGTGTTTATCTTCCACATACCAGTGAAGTCATACGGTGGTTGACTTTCTCAGTCCAGCTTATTTTCCTTAACATAATACCCTCAAGGTCAATCCATATTGTTGCAAATGGGATGATTTTGTCCTTTTTTTCTGGCTGAGTAGTATTCCATTGTATATATATATATATACACCACATCTTCTTTATCCAATCAACAATCTGTGGGTGCTTGGGTTGCTTCCACCTCATGGCTATTGTGGATAATGCTGCAGTGAACATAGGGGTGCATAAGCCTCTTTGAATTATTGATTTCAAGTTCTTTGGATAAATACCCACTAGTGGGATAGCTGTGTCATAAGGTATTTCTATTTTTAATTTTTTGAGAAATCTCCATATTGTTTTCCACAGTGGCTGCACAAGTTTGCGTTCCCAGCAGCAGTGTATGAGGGTTCCCTTTTCTCCACACCCTCTCCAACATTTGTTATTTTTTGTTTTGGTGATTATAGCCATTCTAATGAATGTAAGGTGATATCTTAGTGTAGTTTTGATTTACATTTCCCTGACGTTTAGTGACATCTTTTCATGTATCTATTGGCCATCTGTATATCTTCTTTGGAAAAATATCTGTTCATATCCTTTGCCCATTTTTTGATTTTTTGTTGTTGTTGTTGAGTTGTGGGAGTTCTTTATATGTTTTGGAGATTAAGCTCTTGTCAGATATATGATTTGCAAATATTTTCTCCCAGTTGGTGGGTTGTCTTTTCATTTTGTTGCTGGTTTCCTTTCCCTTGCAGAAGCTCTTTAGTCTGATGAAGTCCCACTTGTTTATTTTTCCTTTTGTTTCCCTTGTCAGAGTAGATATGGTATTCGAAAAGATCCTTCTAAGACTAGTGTCAAAGAGTGTACTGTCTATATTTTCTTCTAGGAGTTTTATGGTTTCAGGTATTACCTTCAAGTCTTTGATCCATGTTGAGTTAATTTTTGTATATTGTGAAAGATAATGGTCTACTTTCATTCTTTTGCATGTGGCTGTCCAGTTATCCCAACACCATTTATGGAAGAGACTTTCCTTTCTCCATTGTATGTTCTTAGCTCCTCTGTCAAAGATTAGCTGTCCATAGATGTGTGGTTTTATTTCTGGGCTTTCAATTCTGTTCCATTGATCTGTGCACCTGTTTTTGGGCCAGTACCATGCCGTTCTGATTACTATAGCTTTGTAGTATACTTTGAAGTCAGGGATTGTGATGCCTCCAGTTTTGTTCTTTTTTCTCAGGATTGCTTTAGCTATTTGGGGTCTTTTGTTGCCCCATATGAATTTTAGGATTTTTTGTTCTATTTCCATGAAGAATGTTATTGGGATTCTGATTGGGATTGCACTGAATCTGTAGGTTGCTTTAGGTAGTATGGACATTTTAACTATATTTATTCTTCCAATCCATGTGCATGGAATCTCTTTCCATTTCTTTATGTCATCATCTATTTCTTTCAATAATGTCTTATAGTTTTCATTGTACAGGTCTTTCACCTGTGTGATTAAATTTATTCGTAGATATTTTATTCTTTTTGTTGCAATTGTAAATGGGATTGTATTATTTACTTCTCTTTCTATTAGTTCATTTTTAGAGTATAGAAATGTCACTGATTTTTGTAAGTTGACTTGGTACCCTGCAACTTTGCTATAGTTATTGATTATTTCTAATAGTTTTCCAAAGGATTCTTTAGGGTTTTCTATATGTAAAATCATGTCGTCTGCAAACAGCAAGAGTTTTACTTCTTCATTGCCTATTTGAATTATTTTTTTTTCTTGCTTAATTGCTCTGGCCAAAACCTCCAGTACTGTGTTGAATAAGAGGTGATAGTGAGCATCCTTGTCCTGTTCCTGTTCTTAGATGGATGGCGTTCAGTTTTTCCCCATTGAGTATGATGTTGGCTGTGGGTTTGTCATTTATGGGCTTTATTATGTTGAGGTACTTTCCTTTTGTACCCATTTTATTGAGAGTTTTTATCACGAGTGGGTGTTGGATCTTGTCAAATGCTTTCTCTGTGTCTATTGAGATGATCATGTGGTTTTTATTCCTCATTTTATTAATGTGGTGTGTCACGCTGATTGATTTGTGGATGTTGAACAATCCCTGTGTCCTTGGTATAAATCCCACTTGATCATGGTGTGTGATCTTTTTAATGTATTGTTGTGTTTGGCTTGCCAATATTTTGTTGAGGATTTTTGCATCAATGTTCATCAGCAATATTGGCCTGTAATTTTCCTTCTTGGTGTTATCCTTGTCTGGCTTTGAGTTGTTGGTGATGTTGGCCTTGTAAAATGTGTTAGGAAGTTTTCCATTTTCTTCAACTTTTGGAATAGTTTGAGAAGAACGAGTATTAAATCTTCTTTGAATGTTTGGTAGAATTCTCCAGAGAAGCCATCTGGTCCTGGACTTTCATTTTTGGGGAGGTTTTTGATTACTATTTCAATCTCTTGTGTTTGATGTATTCAGATTCTCTATTTCTTCTTGATTCAGTTTTGGGAGGTTGTATGAGTCTAAGAATTTATCCATTTCTTCTAGATTGTCCAATTTGTTGGCATATAGATTTTCATAGTCAAACAGTTTTTAATTAAATGGCACTGTGATTATCAAAATATAGAACAAAACTTCCATCTGAAAGAGATAGAGGTGAAACACCAGGCTGAAAATCTTAGAGTGATTTGTTCTTTTGGCTGCACTTACTTCATCAAGCAGCTGTTCAATCACAGAGACTCTTTCTTCTGCTGTCGGTCCAACTCCCTTCAGCAGGAGTCTGTTTTCAGGCCACAGGACTATAGAATGTGGTCACCACAGGATTACAGAAAGTAGTCATTTCCACCACTGCAAAATATTTTTGCTGTTGACTCCCTGTTGCCCAGGCTCAACCTTCAAGGTTAGTGTCAAGGTTCTCAGTTGCACGGGACAGGTGAGCGTGTGTACGTGCACACACATGCACGTGCAAGGTCTTCACTAGCCAGCAGCACACATATTCACATCTAACATGCATCTTGCTGGTCTCCAAAGCCCTGACTTGGACCACATTGATGTTGTTTAACATATTGAGGACAAGGATGTAATGAGAAGCCTCACAAAAATCCAGAAATAGCTCAAACCCCAAAATCCACAGTAGCGTTATAGTGAATATTTTTAAGCAAAGCAGTCAGACAAGTTCTAGAATTTACTTTGTATGCTTTTTATAAAGTGATCAGTGTCAGCCTGAGGGCCCCCGGGTCAGTTCAGGGTTCTGGGGAGTGGGTTCTGGGGACTTCTGTTCAGAAAGAAAAGCTCACTCAAGCTCTTTCTGTCCTTGAGTAGCTGACTAACTTTTTGAAAATTGTCAAGTGATAATATGTCTGGAGATTTAGTTATCAAGCCACGAGGAGCCCAGAAACAGGGATTGGCCAAATGGTGCCATAAACTGTTCTCTTTGGTCATAATAAAGACTGGATTTCAGAGAGTTATCACTTGAAGTGCACACTACACATTTTGTTCAAGTAACTCAATTGCAGTTTCTAATGGAGCTTTAAAAAATTGACAGGGAGGGAGCTGATTTATAAACCAAGCAAAATTAAAAGGTCATGGGGCACAGGAATTTTATAGCCACATGAGTCAGACTCTCACTTTGCCATCACCCTGTCTGTCCACCTCTTCTCCAGCTCTCTGAGGGGCCAGCTTGACCCCAGCCCTGGACAGAACCCTCAGGCAGTGATGAAGCAGAATGGAAGCCAAGATTTCAGATATTCTCCTCAGGAATCTGAAGTGTCACAGAAGAATTTTGATGAGCTAATCTTCATATTAAATCTAAATTCATCTTTACTTCAAATGCTAGTTCCTGGAAGACTGACGGAGACATGACTTTCAGTATGTTTCTGCCACTGGATCCCAGAGGTGACTGTATGGTGGCATGGGACCACCATTCCCCTGTTCGTAAAGTGGAAGTAATATCTATCCCCTCCCTGGCTCCCTGGGAAGCTGTGAGGATGACATAGGTCAAGCAAGGACTCTGAGCCTCTCAGAAAAAGATGTAGGTCCAGTGTGTTCCCCTGGCTCTAGGGTAAGTGCCTTGGAACAAGGTCCTTTGATCAATAAACCCCAGGAGAGGTTGAAGGGGACCAGGAGGTAATGGGATCCACAAGAATGTCAGCTCCATGAGGGGAGGGGGCCTTGGCTTCTTTTGTTTGTGTTATCCTTGGCTCCTAGAACTGTGCCTGGTATAGAGTGTGCAGAAAAACCATTGCTGAATAGGTGAATAATCTCTGATACTTATGCCCAAAATGAAAATGAGTAAATGAAGACACAGAGCTTCCCTCCCTCTCTTTCTCCTGAATGCGCACCTTCAGTCTGTCCTGTGCACCTGATTCCCTGAGTCGGGCTCTGCTCCAGGCAACCTGACCACAGACAGCGTTTACCCCATTGACAGTTTTCAAGGAGCTTTCATGTGCCTTTCCCATTTGATAGGTCCAACCTCCCTGTGAGGGCCCATGGATCTATATCCTCATATTATAAACACTCGTAACACCTTGCTGGGAACATAGCTAGGACCCTATAAATGTTAATTTCCCCCTTTTGGCTTTTCTTCTTTCTCATGCTTACCCAATCACCAAACTGTATTAATTAATCTTGACATATTCTGCTGACTTTTTGTCCAATGAAACTAAAGCTGCAAACATCAATCAACTGATGTTTGTTAGACATTTAGGGCTCCATGGCAACACCCCAGCCACCAGATAAGAGGGCAGATCAAGGAAGACATGGCCATAAGTTTGATTTATAGGTCAAAGAAATATCAGCAAAAATTTTTGCCAGTCTTTCCCAAAACTAGATGTATCACGGACATGCCATCTGATGTGGGATGTACTAACAAACCTGAAAATATAGTGCTGACAGGGTGGATGATAATTCCTGTTCTTGCTGATTTTTTTCTTGCCTTCAAGGTGTCTTCTCTAAGCTGGTTCTCTAAGTTCACATTTTTTTCCTTACACTATGTAACTTCTCCTTTAAGTCAATCATATGGAAGTATTTTTATACAGTATTAACCCACAAATTACTGTTTCAGTCAACTCCCAAATCAATAACTTCTGAAGATTTCACTTACCTTGTTTGAGAATTGAATATAACTAAGCCTGATATTGACTTCATAAACATCATCATGGATAGTAAAGAAAATGTGCTATTACAAAAAATTAAAGAGAGTTCACAGCTCTGGATTTGGAGCTCACTGACTGAGCAACTTTCTAGAAAATCCAAGATTCTAAATTCTAAGTTTAATCAAATATTTTATTAAACCAAAACAGTGAAAGAAAAGAGAAAACAAGGAACTAAAACCAGATGAGGCAAATAAAAAACAAATAGCAAAATGGTAGACCCAAATCCAACTATATTAATAATTACATTAAATATAAATGGACCAAATGCTTCAATCAAAAGGCAGAGACTGTCAGGCTAATTATAAAAGCAAGACCCAAACATATCCAGTCGACTAGAGGTACAATTTAAGTTTAGTCAGCCCACATGGCTGGATGGCTTGATCTGGCAAAGGGCATCCTAGAGTGGCCAGGTCTTGGCAACTGAGGGACAAATTATGAAAATAGAGCAAATTTCTTTAAAAGAAGCAGGATTCAAGGGGAAGGGACACAGACCTTATTGCAAAAAGAGTCCAAGTATCTGTGGTCACTTTTTAAAACTACCACAAGAATAAAACTATCTATCTTGTACATTAGTTATGAGGTTTTGAACATTAGGATTGAAGATAATGCAGATATCGGACACATGAATAAGTAGTTACTAATATGTTTATTATAGGTATAAAAATAATGAATGATCTGAGTGGACAATCTGGTCAGTTCTTTCAGCTGTGACCATCAGAACTTCAATATCATGTGGAATTTATGCAAGAGATGTTCTGAAGCTTATTGTCCTGGGTCAGGTGCCCCAGAAGCAAACCCTGGATTGAGGACTTGAG
The DNA here is from genome assembly GCF_037783145.1 of Equus przewalskii. Taxonomy (NCBI): domain Eukaryota; kingdom Metazoa; phylum Chordata; class Mammalia; order Perissodactyla; family Equidae; genus Equus; species Equus przewalskii. The sequence continues at coordinate 6,583,748 of NC_091851.1, read as the reverse complement.
TGTACGTGATTTATTAAGCGTGTGCTCACTGGGAAGACTGATGTGGGAGTATTGTGGGCCAGGGAAACTCCAGGATGAGCTTGAAGCATCTTGTGGTGCCAACAAGGAAGGAAGTCCACGAAAAGGGTGGGGACATCTCAAAAGGCACAGGAATCAACCTGAAAGAGCTCCTGATGGCCAAGGCTGGAAAAATTGAAGCAACAAAATAAATAACAATAGTATAGGGTTATAATCCATTAAATAAAATAAGCATCCATGAGTATATACTGATATAAGTAAATAAGCTTTTAAAAATCAGTAAGTAAATAAATAAGGGAGGAAAGACAGTTCTTCCTTATAGAAGTATTCTGACTAATAAATGTAGAAGGAATGAGGAAAATAGAAAAGCACCTTGAGAAAGTCATAGTAATAATTGTCAAATCCACTGATGAATGCTAAGTAGTCGGCAAAAGTTTAAGGGAAACCTGGATATTTGGAGTCTCAGGTTTCTCCCCCAAGATATTTATTCATTACAAAGAGAAAAATAATAATTTCAGAGTGGACAAATCCAGCAGACACCGCCTTAACCAAGGGATCAAAGGCAACAGCACCTGCAAGAAGATATGTCAACATGATGTCCCTCTGATGCGATGCACAGAGGAGGGCACAACAACCAGGACTATTCCTGCCCAAAACACATGCCCTCATCTGATCCTAGACAGACCCGAATGGAGAGATATTTGACTAAATACCTGACCAGTGTTATTCAAGAATGTCAAAGTCATGACTACATCAAAGTTCTGCACAGCAAAGGAAACCATCAACAATGTAAGAAGGCAACCTACCGAATGGGAGAAAATATTTGCAAACCATATATCTGATTACAGGTGAATATCCAAAATGTATAAAAAACTCGTACAACTCAATAGCAAAAAAAAATACAATTAAAAAATGGGCAGAGGGTGTGAATAGACATTTTTCCAAGGAAAACATACTGATGGCCAACAGATACATGAAAAGGTGCTCAACATCACTAATCATTAGGGAGATGCAAATCAAAACCACAAGACATCATCATCTCACACCTGTTAGAATGGCTGTCATCAAAGAGACAAGCAATAACAAGTGCTGGCAAGGATGTGGAGAAAAGAGAACCCTTGTGCACAGTTGGTGGGAATGTAAATTGGTGCAGCCACTATGGAAAATAGTATGGAGGTTCCTCAAAATATTAAAAATAGAACTATTTGTTCTATTTAATTGTAATAGAACAATTTGTTCCAGCAATCCCACTTGTGGGTATTTATCCAAAGAAAATAAAAACACTAACTTGAAAAGATATATGTATCCCCATGTTCATTGCAGCATTATTTACAACAGCCAAGATATGGAAACAACATAAGTATCCACTGATGGATGATTGGATAAAGAAAATGCGATGTAGATAGATAGATAGATAGATAGATATACAACGAATATGATTCAGCCATAACAAAGAATGAAATCTTGTCATTTGTGACAACATGGATGGACCTTAAGGGCATTAGGCTAAGTGAAATAAGTCAGAGAAAGAAAGAAAATACTGTATGATCTCACTCACATGTGGGATCTAAAACAACGACAACAGCAAAAAATAAAAACAAACTCATAGATATGAAAAATAGATTGGTGGTTGCCAGAGATGGGGGTGGGTGGGCAAAATGAGTTAAGGGGGTCAAAAGGTTCAAACTTCCAGTTATAATAAGTGTCATGAGGGTGTAATATACAGCATAGTGACTTTGGTTAATAGTTGATTATATTATTAAAGTTAATAATACTGTATTGCATATTTGAAAGTTGCTAAGAGATTAGATTTTAGAAGTTCTCATCACAAGAAAAAAATTTTATAACTATGTATGATGATGGATGTTAAGTACATTTATTGTGGTGATCATTTCACAGTATATACAAATATTAAATCATTATGTTGTATACCTGAAACTAATATAATATGTCAATAATATCATAGTAAGGAAAAATATCAAAGTCATGAAAGACAAGGGAAGATGGAGGAACTGTCACAATTTGAGAAGATTAAGGATAAGAGACATATAAAGCAATAGTGGGGACCAGTTGAAGTCCAAATGCCGTCTGCATGGTACCAAAGATGGTGTCTTAATTTTGACATGGTTACACAAGACACTAATATTAGGGGAAGCGGGGAAGCAGGGTAAAGGGTAAGTAAGGAACTCTATTATCTTTGCAACTTTTATCTAAGTCTAAAAAAATTTTTTGTGTGTTTTTTTGTCTTAAAGATTGGCACCTGAGCTAACAATGGTTGCCAATCTTTTTTTTTTCTTTCTGCTTTTTCTCCCCAAATCCCTCCAGTACATAATTGTATATTCTAGTTGTGAGTGCCTCTGGTTGTGGGATGTGGGATGCCACCTCCGTGTGGCCTGACGAGTGGTGCCATGTCCTCGCCCTGGATCTGAACCAGCGAAACCCTGGGCCGCCGGAACAGAGCGTGAGAACTTAATCACTCGGCCACCGGTCAGCCCCTAAAAAGTTTTTAAAAAAGGATAGAATACATTTGAAAGTCAGTCTATTTTAGGGTCCACACAGAAAGATTTACCTTTAGGTTCAGAATGGTCTGGTTTTACAAAGCATCTGTTTATCATGGACTCAGGGTGCATCAATAGAGGCAAGCTTGTGTCTAAGGAGATGGAACCCAAAACCGCGGTCAGGGTAACGGACTTTCCTTCCTGCCCCGCCCCTCGCTGACTCAGGATTACCAAGTGGGTTTGGTTTTCCAGGTTTGTACAAATGAATTCCCAGCTCATAAGTATTACAATCAAGTACGATTGTTGTGTGGGGTGATGTGGCTTAGACAATGCTTTGTTCTAAAAAATAAAGCAATACGAAAACCAGTTGGTGTGAATTTATTTACCTGAAATCAGATGTCATGTTGACCCTATAACTTCTCCCGGCCTCAGACCAGATCCAGAAAAGACCACATCCTTTAGTGCAATGCTTTAGTTACAGGGACCCAAGTTTCAAAGGAAAACAGAGAATGAGGGAGTTGTCCATGCTCACTTAACAATTAGGATCTTCTAGAGAAAAAAACAAATTTCAAGTAATCAGAAATGTTTATAGGTCATTGTGTTTATGAAAATCATGGCAACCAACAGTTAGCAGGAAATCTGGATGGTGCCTTTTGTACTGCATCAATGAAACAATCAAAAAGAATGGAATATTCCCTACTTCTACCTTTTGTGTGTTTTTCAAAGAAAACTTTATTTTTAAGAAAATTGTATTTTTAACAACAGATGCTATGTGTTCTTTCTTGGTCTATGAATACTAACACTAGTTAAGTAGGGAAAATGTCGCTCCAGCCAGGGCCATCATACAGTTGTGCATGTTGTGCACTGCCAAAAGGTACCCAGGAACTGAGGGCTAAAATCCATCCTCCTCTCTGTTCCCCAAGCTGCATGCCTATGGGGCTATATCTACCCAGAGGAATGGACACCTTTTTCTAGTTACACAAAGGTGCTAACTGGGCTAGTGTTGGCTCTAATGGTAGGTGTGTGCGTATGTGTGACTGGTGGGGGCAGCAGATTTGGAGATAGAAGTTTGTGTGTGGCAAAAGGGATTTTGATGACCTATGACTATCAAAAACTTTCTACCATTTTATGGCACATGTCCTTTTCTAAATATAGTGTTTTCATTGAAAAAATAAGGCTCTGTCATCCCAGAAACCCACTATCACTCCTCATGTATCCTGCAGAAATTCCCCATACACATGCAAATATACATTTGTGTACACATACACACATTAATTTATGCAAACGGACACTTAACTATTATATCCTTTGCTTTTTAAAAACTTCAAATTATATTCTTTTTTATTATTCTAGTATACATAATAATATAAAATTTACCATTTTAACCATTTTTAAGCATACAGTTCTATGGCATTCAGTACCTTCCTATTGTTGTACAGTCATAACCACTCCATTCAGAACTCTTTCATCACCCCAAACCAAACTCTGTCCCCATCAAACAGTAACTTCCCACCCTCTCCTGCCCCCAGCCCCTGGCAACCAGGCCATTCTACTTTCTGTCTCTATGACTTTGACTATTCCAGGCACCTCATGTAAGTGAAATCATACAATACTTGTGCTTTTGGGTATGTCTTATCTCACTTGGCATAAAGTCTTCAAGGTTCATCTTTGTCGTGGTATGTATCAGAACGTCATTTCTTTTTCATGCAGAAGAAGACTCCATTGTATGTAACGCCACGTTTTGTTCATCCATTCATCTGTCAATGGACACTGGAATTGCTTCAACCTGTAGGCTACTGGGAATAGTGCTGCTGTGAACATGAGTGTACAAATGTCTCTTCAAGACCCAGCTTCCAGCTCTTTTGGGTGTATGCCCAGAAGTAGAATTGCTGGATCCTATGGCAACTTTATTTTTAAGTTTTTGAGGAACTGCCACACTGTTTTCCACAGCAGCTGCACCATCTTACATTCCCACCACCAGTGCACAAGGGTCGGAATTTCTCCACATCCTTGCCAACGCTTGTTATTTTCTGGTTTTTTGATAGCAGCCATCCTTACAGGTGTGAAATGGTATCTCATTGTAGTTTTGATTTGCACTTCCCTAATGAATAATGATGTCGAGCATTGTTTTATGTGCTTATTGGCCATTCGTATATCTTCTTTGGGGACACGTTTTCCCAGGACCGTTTATTGAAAACACCGTTGGAAAGACCATTTGTTGGAAAACACCATTGTGTGGTCTTGGTGCCCTTGTCAAAAATCATTTGACCTTATATGTGAGGTTGACTTCTGGGGTCTCTGTTCTGTTCCAGCGGTCTATATGTCTGTCTTTGTGCAAGTACCACACATTTTGCATTACTGTAGTTTTGTTGTAAGTTTTGAAATCAGATGTATGAGTCCTCCAACTTTGTTTTTTTCCTCAAGATTGTTTTAGCTCTTTGGGGTTCCTTGAGGTTCTATATGAATTTAAGGATGGATTTTTCTATTCCTCTGAGAAGTGTCATTGGGCTTTTGATATGGATGACATTGACTCTGTAGGTCACTTTGGGTGATTTCAACATCTTAACAATATTGTCTTCCAAGCCATGAACATGAAATGTCTTTCCATTTATTTACATCTTCATTAATTTCTTTTAGCAATGTTTGAACTTTTCAATGTATAAGTTTTTCGCCTCCTTGGTTAAGTTAATTCCTAAGTATTTTATTCTTTTTGATGCTACTGTAAATGGAATTATTCTCTTAATTTCCTTTTCAGAGTGTTCATTGTTAGTTTACAGAAGCACAGCTGATACTCGTTGTTGGTTTTGTATCCTGCGCTAGCTCTTGCTTTTTAAAATGTGTGCATTGGGGCTTTTCCTCACAGTCAGTATTTAGACATACTTCATCATGCCTGGATAGCATTTTATTGTGTGGATATTCTAGACCTCAGAGTAAAGTCGCCTGTTTTTATACCTCAGCTGAGAATAGTTTTAAAGTAGTACCTGTATAATAAGCCCTTTCTTGCCTCTCGGCCCACAAAGCCTAAAATACTATCCGGCCCTTTAAGAAAAAGCTTGTCGAGTGCCCTTCTAGAACACACTTGGCCAGTTTCCTAGTGAAAGGCCACTTGAATTGTTTCCAATCCAATGCTACTATAAACAATGTTTCTGTAACATTCCCATTCATCGAATTTTGCCCTCAGGTATTTCTGTAGCACGAATCTCTAGTACAGGAAGAATTGCAAGATCAAGGAGGGCCGGCATTTTAATTTTTGATAATTAATGCCAAACGGCTCTGGAAAGAAATCATAGCCGTTTACCTCACATTAGCAGTTCCTCTTTCCACACTTGCTTACAATGTGAATTATCAATTTTTAAAATTTTTGTTGTCTTGTTGGGATTTCCCCTTCTTTCATTGTAAGTTAGGTTGCGTGCCTCTTCACTTGTAACCTACATGCTCTTCCCTTTTGTTCATTTTTCTTTGGGACAGTGGATTATTGAGATTTACCAGTTCTTTTTGTTTTTAAACAACAGTTCTTTATATATTAAGGCAATTGGTCCTCTATCATATGAGTAGAAAATTTTTTTCCAAGGTTGTTCTTTTAAAAAACTTTTAAAATAAGTATTTTTTACTAAATAAACTTTATATGTACATAAATGTATCAGTCTTTTCCTTTATAGCTTCTGAGTTTTATGTCTTGCTTAGAAAGATCTTCTCTATTTGGAGATGATTTTTTTTAAAAAACCCAACCCTGGAGTTTTCTTCTGGCACTTTTATGTTTTTAAAAGTACTTTCATCCATCTGGAATTGACTGTGGTGTACGGAGTAAGGTACGGCTCCAGCTGGCATTCAGCTGTCCTGAAGCCGTTTATCGAATAATCCATCTTTTTTTTGTTGCTTTGAAATGCCACCTTTGCATATGCATTTGGGTTATTTCTGGAGTCTAATTTGTTCCATTGATCTAGCTGCACTTTCATATGCTATTTCAAGCTTCTTTAATTAAGTATAGTTTTATAATGCCTTTTATTATGTGGAAGGAGTGGTCTCCCCCTACTAGGCTTCTTTTGAAGAATTTTCTTGGCTATTCTTGCATGTTTTACTTTTCACATGAACTTTAGAATCAGCTTCCCTAATTAAAAAGTAGATATTTTCATTAAGGTTGCATTAAATATTTACATAAATTCACACAGGAAAAAAATATAATATCAGTTCTCCCTATTAAAAAATAGGGTATGTCTTGCTGTTCGTTCAGGTTTGGTTTTTTTTTTTTAAAGCTCAGCTAGAGCTTTAAAGTTTGGTTCATTTAAATTCATTTTAATTGAGTTTATTCCTAGGTTTTCTGTCTTTTGTGAGTATTGTAAATGGGATTTTTCTTCTATTGTATTTTCTAACAAGTTCTTTGCATATCATAAAGTGATTTTCTGTAATTAAATATGTAATTAGCCACATGACTGAGTTTTCTTATTCCTTCTATTCATTTTTCAGTTGATTCTCCTGGGTTTCCCAGATAGGCAATCATATCACCTACAAGTCACAATTTTACTTTCTCCTAAAAGTTAGTTACACATTTACCTTTACTGCAGGATTTCATTGCAGGGCTGTGCATGGAGCTCCTAGTTCTGTCCTCCTAGACGTCTGTGTCTGCAGCTGGATACCCAGCTCCCAATGGCTCTTCTCTCCATTCTGCGTCCCAGTGGCTCATTTCCCACCAGCAGAAAACTTAACAGAGAAGAGCTTTGAGCAGAGGAGGGACAGGATCTTCTCTGGAGTTGAGAAACACTCCCCTGGCCCCAGAGTGCAGAGATTGCCCTCGGGAAGGGCAGAGGAAGAGGACTGGTCAGCAGACTAGCCCTCGAGGCCAGAGAACCAGACAGCTGGGACGTGCGCAGCACCGAGCACGAGCCCGAGCGAGATTAAGGAGGTGGAGGTGGCTAACATTTCATGAGCATCTGTTGCGTGTTGGGTATCAGCAATCGAAGCCCAGCCGTCCCACTAGGCTCATTTCCCACCATTTACAGATGGAGGAACTGGGGCTCAGAGAAGTAACATGCCCCGGGTCACCTGGCTGGCAGGGGTGGTGCCAAGATTGGGACTTGGTTGCTGAATCCCTGTGTAGCCCTGGGGGCCAAGAGAAGGAGTCAGCGAGGGCTTGGGCCTTTGGGGCCTGCGACTTAGTGGGAGAGCCGTCAGGAAGCGGGGAGGACCTCTGGGGCTGGGGAGGAAGATTTCCACTGTGGGCAAGCGGAGTGCAAGTCCAACAGGCCAAGGAGTCCACAGGTTCAGGCCGGGGACTGGGGGTGTCCTTCATTCCCAGGTGCCTTGAGACTGAAGTGCCTTCAAAGCCCACGTGCAACAGTGGGGCCTCTGTTGGGTAATGAGACATCCCAAGTGCTGACCCTGTCCTTTCTGGAGGCCTGAGGATGGCTAACTCAGGGATTCCGTGTCATCATCCTCCAGCTAGTGCGAGCTGAACTTCTCCCCTAGTCCATGCGCCGGGCTCCCCTTCCTCATCGCACCCACCCTGACCACTCTGCTGCTTACCAGCCAGGAGATCTTGGCCAAGTTGTTTAACATCTCTGTGCCTCAGTCTCCTCATCTGTAAAGTGGGTATGCTAATGGTACCTCCCTCAAAGGGTGTTTATGAGGATTAAATGAATTAATATTAGTACATGTGAAAGTGCTATTTAAGCGTTTGTTAACTAAATAAATGCAAGGAGAGAATTTTGAATGGGACGTACTCTGAGTATTAAGGAAGAAGGTCACTTTTATCTGGGGGTTGGGATGGTGTCAAGAAAGAAATGATTCCTGGGGTGCTCCCCCACCCTCACCTCCTTGCCACAGGCCAGTTAGACCTAGAGTTTACCCCGCCTTGACAGTCCAGGGTGCCGTTGGGAAGTGATCATTCTCATTTCCTTAGCTTCTTCTCCCACCAACAGCTATGTCAGGTCTTTTGTAGTCATTCACTTTTTATGTTATATATTTTTTATCGCTAAAACAAACTTTTTATGAGGTATATAAACACATGGAAAAGTGTAAGCATATAATACAATGAATATTCACCAACTGAACACACACCCTATAGTAGCAGCAGATCAAGAAACATGACCAGCCCTCCTGGTCACTCCCCCGAGCCCGAGGGAACCACTATCTGAGCGGGCGTCTGACGGCGTGGATGCCCTCTGCCCGTTGTTACACTTTCCATAAATGGAACTCCACAGCGTGCAGTCTGCCAGGTCAGGGTTTTTGGGCTCCACATCACATTTGGGAGATCCATTCCACTGCTGAGTGTAGCAGGAGAATGTGCATTCTCATTGTGTGAATGTTCCCCAGGAGGGCCACTGCAGGCTGGCCCGGGCCATGGGGGGTGACAGGCGGACCACAAGGGCAGCAGCAGAGCAAATAGGAAAAGATTGACAAGACCTCAGGCAGCTCAAAGATTTCCATGTAGTCAGACCCTGAAAGGATTCCCATCACAGCAGAGAACAAACAGCAGCTGACATTTTTTGTGGTATCCCAAGGCATCATGAAAAAGATGAAAACTTTTTCTGAACTTTGTCCATAAAGTAAGCAAGAAATATTTTTCCTGATAAAGAGAATTCAGGGGTTTTCAACACATAAATTATAAGGGAAAAAGAGAGAGATGGAGGGAAATCCTTAGATTAAGACACTTAAAAATCATATCACATTTGCAATGTGAGGTCCTTAGTTGAATCTTGATTTTTAAAAAAATCTGCTAAAAAATGTACAAATTTGTGGTGCAATTAAAAATTTGAACACAACTGGATATCTGATGATATTGAAAAATTATGATTTTTACATGTAATAATAAGGAAGTTATGTCTAAAAAAGAGTTTTATCTTTTAGAGGTACATACAGAAATATCTAGAAGTGAAGTGATATAATGGTGGGGATTTGCTTCAGAATTCGATGGGCCAAGGTTCACTGAGTAGGGTGTGGAAAAGCAGGACTGGCCATTGCTGGTGGAGGGTGGCAGTGGGTGATGGGTGCTGTAGACTCATTCAACTATAAGCTATTTTTGTGTATCTTTAAAAGTCTTCATAATAAAGTTTTTTAAAACCTGCTCTGAAAAAAAGGTAAGGAAAAGTATAACGTATTTTAGAAAAATTTCCATCAAAATTGCTGAAATACATTTTGGCAGTTGAAGAAGCAAAGAAAAAAAGGGAATGCAGGCAAATAGTAATAGTAATGTAGTTTACAAAAATGTTAATCTGAAATATTATTTAAGAGATTTTTGCTGTACGGAGGAGTAGGGGGTGAAGTCGGCAATGAGCTGAGTTTGGAAGCTAGAACTCCCTGAGGCGCTTTTTCATCCATCGGGGATTTGCAGGCAGCCCGCTGTGGGCAGAGCATCAGGGCCCTGGGCTCCGGGGCAGGGAGACCTGGACCCCCTTGCCTCCGCCACACACCTGTGGCCACGGTGCTAATCCTCTCCAGGTGCCAGACCAGCACCCGCTTCACTGTGTTGTGAGCGATAGAGGATCACGGATGCAGGTGCTCTTGCTTCATGCAGGAAACCAAATGGGGTGTGGGCAACGGATGTGCTTTTGGGGTGAGGCTCTGAGCAGGCGGCAGCAAATGACAGTTCTTTTAGAGAAGCGCACAGATCCCTATTGTTGCAGTAGCTGAAAGAACAATCTCTTCTGATGGTTAACGGTGCTGCCCCCCGAGTGGCAGGAGCTGTCTGCACCTCAGCTGCTTCATCCCTGAATTCAGTATGACCTCGAGGGCCTGTGGTGACTGTGGAGAGTTAATATGTGGAGGCGCTCAGTAAACTTACTTATTGTTATTACAGGAATAACGCAGCTGGCTGTTTATTCTGATGCCCCATGGGCTCCTTAAGTACTTCTGGGGCCAGCCTACATTTGCAAAATGATGAGACTGCCATGGATAGCTTGAGCATCTTTTTGCTAAAACCATAATTGATTCAGGCTGCACCTAATCAACTTAGCCAGGAACTTGGAATTTTAAAATGGCCAAATAGACCTTTAATAGGGATCTTATAGTTCACACCCAGGGTCAGGTGCCACTGTGACACGAACCTCCATTTTCCTCCTCTGTGAAATGGGTTCGCATCCGCAGGGTGGTAGGAAGGAAAAGCTGCTCTGTTGTTCACATTCTGGATAAGTCCTTGAATATGGGTCAGACTCCAAGGTCCCCGGAAGGCGGCCCCGGGGGATTCCTCTCCTTTCTGGGTGTGCCCCAGATGCTTGTGCTCAAGCCTTCCTCACCATGAGGTGCTGGGTGATTTACCAGGCTCTGTCAGCGCAGGCGCCGAGGGTCCTGGCCCGTCTTCCCAGACACACAAGATCCCAGGTTTCGCCCTCCAGGTCTTGGTGTCCTCTGACACAGTTCCAGGGTGCTGGCTGCAAACTGTGGGAGAGTGGAGCGTGGGCTGCGCCGGCTCCCTGCACTAGACTGCTCTTTATCTCAGAAGCCCTCTGCAGCCCCTCCTGGAATCCTTTGGGCTCAGGATGTCACTCCCTGTCGCACCTAGATTCTTGACTGATTTATTAAGTTTTACAAGGAAAGTTCCTCTCTATTATTTGCTTGGCAAATACTTTTTGGCTCCTGTTCTTGATGATTACAAGAAGTATGTGGAGACGTCAGACTTCTGCCATGTGGTCCCCAGAGTGGCTCCGGCATTTTCCCAGAGGCCTGAGAGGCCAGGTCGGGTCATGTGAGGCTGGGTTGGGGCGAGTCGTCCACTCAAAGATCTGGACACATGGACAAGTTGAGGGCAATGCTGAACATTCCCACAGGGAGTCTCAAACTCTTGTGTCCCCAGATCAGGCAACAGGCAGTGCGTGCCCCTCTGGAGAGCAGCCCCCGTCCCTCTAACGGACTGTTGCCTTGTGGGAATGAGTGCCCAGCTTTGCCAGATCTTTTAATTTGTCAAAGGACACCAGGAATTTGGAGTTATTTTGAAATTTCCAGATTTTTCATGTTGGCAACTACTTTTTTAAAAAGACCTTGAATAAGCACATGAAAAGATGTTCAAATTATTAATCATTAGAGAAATGCAAATCAAAACTACAATGAGATAACACCTCATATCCATTAGGGTGGATATTATTTAAAAAAACAACTCAGAAAATAACAAGGGTTGGCAAGAATGTGGACCCTTGTGCACTGTTGATGGGAATGTCAAATGGTACAGCTCCTGTGGAAAACAGTATGGCTATTCCTCGAAAACTTGAAAATAGAATCAACATATGATCTGGCACTTCCACCTCTGGGTGTATACCCAAAAAATCCAAAAGCAGAGTCTCGAAGAGATATTTGTACACCCGTGTTCACAGCAGCATTATTTACAATAGCCCAAACATGGAAGCAGCCCAAGTGTCCATTCTTGCATGAACAGATAAGCAAAATGTGGTATATACATACAATGGAATATTTTTCAGCCTTAAAAACTTAGGAAACTCTGACACATGCTACACCATAGGCAATCTTGAGGACATTATGCTAAGTGAAATAAGACAGTCACCAAAAGACAAATATGGTATTGTTCCACTTATATGAGGTACCTGGCATAGTCAAATTCATAGACACAGAAAGTAGAATGGTGTTGCCAGGAGCTGGGGGAAGGAAGAGCGGGGAGTTATTGTCCAATGGGGACAGAGTTTTAGTTTTATATGAAGTGTGTTCTGGACATGAATGGTGGTGATGGTGCACGACAAGGGGAAAGTACTTAATACCACTACACTGTACACTTAAAAATGGTTAATATGGTAAATTTTATGTTCTGTGTATTTTACCACAATAAAAAAAATTATGAGTACAGTGCAGGCTAAACAAAACTTGTCTTGGGGCCCAGTTGGGCCTGCGGCTGCCGGCTCATACCCTCTGCTGCACGTGCCCCTCCATGCCAGCGTGGTCACTGACGGGCTCGGGAGCTGGCGGCCCCAGGGTTTGAATCCTGGCTGGCTCCTCAGTAGCCGTGAGGTGTCGGAAACCTCTCGGGTCACTAGGTCAGGGCTTGTAAAAGCTTGGTCGCTGTCTGTGTTTGTCTCCCACTCGAAGGTCTCTGGAGGTACTGACCCTGAAAGCCTCAGCCCAGGCGACCTGGGCTCACTGCCCCGGCCCGGCGTCCACCGCCCCGTGAACTGTCCACCCACACACTGCTTCCAAACGGTGCTTTCAAAGCACAGACTGTCTTTGAGCCCGTGCCTCTCCGTTTAAGAAGAGGGCAGCAAGATCACCAAGGTGCACTGGACCAGGTGTGAGGGGGCCAAAGGCAGCATTGTGAAGAAAAGAAGAGGAAAGGATGTGTTAGCAAAACAAGTTTTAAGTACTATAATTTCCCCTCACTGTTTTCTTGTTGAGTTTAAAATTCATGTTGTTGCCTCTTTTCTCTGAGGGATTTCCACTGACTCGCTTTCTCTGGCGGTGTAAAATTTAGTAAAAGTAAACGAGACCCTTTTTTTTGTAAAAGTAAATTTTTTCATTGTATTCTTAAAAGGTATCATCTTTACTTGGACAGGCACTAAGGATTTGAAAACAAATAAGTTGTGCAGGGTCCCTGTCCTCAAGGAGCTTACATTCTAGAGGAAAGACAGAAAATTAAATGTAATTTTTTAGCTTCTGGGCCAGAGGGCACAATGAGGATACTTGGGATAGGTAAGCGGCCCAGCCGGAGGGGAGAGGTCAGGGAAAATGTCCTGTTGGAGAGGATGCCTGAGCTGATGGATGAAGGGTGACTAGGAGTTAGCCTGGAGAGAAAATGGGACTGGGGAAGCAGAGAAGAAACTCGTGCCTGTGGTGTGAAGTCTAAAATTAGGGCCCAATATTAAGTGCTGCTGTGGCATCTGGTGAAACCCTGAGAGCCTCAAGTACTCTAACCATGGGTCCCCTCTCCACTCTGTCCCCTAGGAGAAGGGCCCCTAGCTAACAACCCTCCTCACCAAGGGGACCAGGTGCATGCATTTCCTTCTTATCCCTGAGGAGCGGGTTTCAGTCCTCTGAGAGCCCTTGAGATAGTTCACACAAGCCAACCACATCCTCCTGTGTAGCCGGCGGTCACCCCACCCTCTTGACACTACAAAGCCAACCGCCGCAGGAAACAGGATGTTCCCTCTGTTCCCAAGTGCAGCCCCTGTGTGGCCCTGTGTGGTGTGCAGTGTCCTCCGCCCCAGGCCGAGTGTATGTGACTAATAAACTGCTGTCGAGCTCATCTGTCCACTGCCACGTCTGTGTACTTGGCCATCTCCATAACCATAGGATGAGAGTTCCTCTCTCATCAGCAGGATGAATAGAGGTGATTCAAACAATACCTGTCAGGGATGTGCGTGGAGAGCCATCAGTTAACACTGCTAGAGGATTCAGTGAGGCTGGAGCAATGGACTGGCTGCTAAGGAAGTGGGCAGAGACCAGCTCATGAAACTTCTAGCATCTTTATCTGGGCAGTGTGGATCAGAGTGGCAGGGGCTCTGGAGGGTAGTGAACAGGGATGAGAACTGGCCGTACCTAGTTTTATTAGATGACTCAGGCCAGTGTGTGGGCTGGGTTCAAAGGGGGTGAGACTAGAGGCAGCAGGTCTGATGAGGGAGCTACTGCAGGCATCTGGGTGAGAGATGCTGAGCACCTCAACTAGGACCAGGAGTGTGGGGTGGAGAGGAAAGGAGAGCCTTAGGAAGTGTTCACAATGTAGAACATGTGATCTGGTTGGTCCCATTTAACCAAAAGGCAGCCAATAAGTGTGGACTGCGTTAGTGAATGAATGACTATTAACGAGCTCCTGCTGGGGCCCAGCAGGCCCCTAGGGTGAGTTCCTCCAGGGGCAGCCAGCCTGCACTCCACTCTCCAAGCATAAGAGGTGACAAGGAGATCTGAGACAAAGATACGGCCCCCAGGTGCCCACAAAAGATGACTGTGAGCATATGCCAAACGGCTGACTCAGCTGGGCGTGCAGAGTCCTGAAAGGGCAAACGCCATCTCTCTCCGTTTTCTCACATGAGATAAGAGTTAGACTTCTTGGGAAAAAAAGTTTCCTTTCTTCCCTTTGGGTAGGATTAACCTTCAACATGTTGATTCAAGTGTGGATTAACCAATGGATCCAAATTTAGGGTTTTCTTTTATCAAGGCTAGGGAGTTTATCAGGGTCCCCTGGACTATGATTTCAAGAGAAAATTTAGAAAGATAAGAAACTCAGTGAATGAAACACTAAAGAACTTGATGCCAGTGGTTCCTAACCCTGGCTGCATGTTAGAACATCTGGGGTGCTTGTAAAAATACTTAAACCCAGCTCCACACCCAGAGGTTGTGATAGAGTTTGAGAGGGGCAGGGCCTTGGCATCTGTGTTTGTGTCATGATCCCCAGAACAGCTACAGGGGGAGGTGCCTGCCAGGTTGTTAGCTCAGGCGCAGGTGGAAGAGAAAATGCACACTGTGAGACCAGCAAGTGATATTTTATATTAAAGGACTTTTAAAATCTCTAGCACTGGGGCCGGCCCCGTAGGCAAGTGGTTAAGTTCACGCACTCTACTTCAGGGGCCCAGGGTTTCACCAGTTCTCATCCTGGACACAGACATGGCACCGCTCGTCGGGCCATGCTGGAGTGGTGTCCCACATAGCACAACCAAAGGCCTGTACAACTAGAATATAAAACTTTGTACTGGGGGCCTTTGGGGAGAAAAAGAAGATTGGCAACAGATGTTAGCTCAGGTGCCAATCTTTAAAAAAAAAAACCACTAGCTCTCACTACCTCATTTTATTCACATAGTGTACTAAATCAATGCTCCAAAGTCTTGCTTATGTTCTCAAAGCATTTAAGTACAAAAAAGCTTCAAATTGAAAAAAAATTAAAGAAGATTCCGCCTTATTGATTGAAACTTAAGCACATGATCAAGCTAGTCGATAGGCTAGTTGTTATCCAGTGGGTTGGATGGGTTTGGAGAATCACCAAATAATTAAATAAATTAGATTCAGTACCTGGAAGCTCTGTTAACTGACATCTTAAATTCTGATGACAATTTTTGTTCTGTCTTCCCCCTGACCCAAGGTAAACCATACAACAAGGTGTACAGGGACTTAGAGGATTTTCTGCCCCCAAGAAGTCCCCAAAGTGGTGTGGTAGAGTCTGGAGAAACCTGCTTTTCATTTGCTCCTGGGTTCAGCTGCCAACTCTCCCCGTGGCTTTTGGCAATTTCTTCTCTCAGTTTTCCCGTCAATGTAATTGGTGAGAGGCACCACACCCCCACAGACAGCACCCAGTGTGAGACTCTACCAAGCACTTTCAAAAACATAGAAACGACACGCTCCCCTCCTCAGACACGCCTGAATTCCAAAACAACGCGGTAATTCACACGGCGGAGTGAGCAAACAGAGAAAGTTACAAACTCCCAAGGAAAACCTAGCTGAAGATGTTCACATGACTAGTGAGATTAATGGTCGATAGCAGAGGTTCCCAAACGCTCTCAGCTCACGGTGCCCTGAGCATCTCGGGAAGTTTTCATGGCACCCACACCAACAAGAACACGCCAAACTTCCGTTATTAGGTTGAAATAACACAAGTGTTATATAAGTATGTAGTAGCCATTTGAAAAAATAATACACATAGTTTGAAAGAATATATTTTATTTATTCCTTAAATAAACATCCTGAAATCAGTTAAATATTAATGTGCCTGCTGGGCACTCGCAGCTTCTCAAACCTTGGAATCAGATTGGATATAACACCACCTTCACTTCTGGTATCACGTTGATCTGCACATGATACTTGTCTTCATTTTATCACAGCAAACACTGAAAACTCAGCTTTGAAAATTTATAATACTATTGAAAGGATTGAGCATGATGTAAATTTGAAAGCGTGAACTACTTCAAACTAGTCTCAATCTCTCTGAACCTCGGTTTCCTCACTCTTGAAATTATGATGAAATAAATGCATGCCTTCCTTACTTGACATTCCTGTTGTGAAAAATGAATGAAGAAAGTGTCAGAATGGTCTCTAAAAAATGTAAAGCTATGACAATAGGACAATAGACACTCTTATTTCCAGTAATAAATAATAAAAATGACTAGTTGGAAAATACCATAAAATAAATGGAGTTAAGAAATTAAATACTAAGAGTCTTGAAAATTATTATCATTCTTTAAATCTCACCACTCAAAGTGTGGTCTGAAGACCAGTAGCCACTGCAATGTGTTAGAAATGCGATGTCTCAGCCCCACCCCAACCTTACTGAATCAAAATCTGCATGTTTAACAAGATCTGCAGCTGATTCATGTGCACACTAAAGTTTGGGAAACACTGGTTTAATTTACTTCCATTATTTTGTATTAGTTAGTTACCATAGTAAAATCACCTGTGCCAACTATCATGGCGTAGAAACAAATGAAATCTCCAATCATTTGGAAGATTGGAAATCTCCAAATGTTTGGAAATTAAATAACACACTTCTAAATAATCCTTGGGTCAAAGAAGAAATCATGTGGAAAATTAGGAAATATCTTGAAACTGAATAAAAATTAAAATGCAACATGTCAAAATTTATGGCATGCATCTAAGCTAGCACTCAGAGGAAAGCTTATAGCATTAAATGCTCACATTAGAAAAGAAGAAAGGTCTCAAGTCATTCACATAAGCTTCCACTTCAAGAACCTAGAAAAAAGAAAGCAAATTAAACCCACAGTAAATGGAAGGAAGAAAATAGTAAAGATCAGAGCAAAAATCAATGAAATAGAAAACAAAAAATAGACCAATGGATGAAATGCACAAAGCTGGTTCTTTGAAAAATCAACAAAATTGAAAAATGGTTAGCTAGACTGACCAAGAAAAAAAGAGTGAAGACAAACTCCTAAAATCAAAAGGAAATAGGATACATCACTACATACCCTACAGAAATCAAAAGGATTAAAAGGGAGTATTATTCACCACTTCATGCCAAGAAACTAGACAAGTTAGATGACAGATTCCTAGCAAGAAATTACCCAAATTGATTCACAAAGTAATATAAAATATGAATAGGTTAATATCAAGCAAAGACATTGAATTAATAATTTTAAATTTTCACACAAAGAAAAGCCCAGCCCCAGCTGGCTTCACTGGTGGATTCTATCAAACTTTAATGAAAATGAATGGTAAAGTACAATTCTACACAAATTCCATAAATAGAAGAGGAAAGAACAATTTCCAACTCATTTTATGAGGCCAGTATTACCCTGACACCAAAGCTAGACAAAGACATTACAAGACAAGACTATGATAAATATCCCTCGTGAATGTAGATGCAAAAATCCTTAATAAAATATTAGCAAATCAGATCCAACAACATATATAAAGGAATGGTGGTTGCTGTATAGCTTTGACTTAGAGTTCCAACAAAGTTGATTATGACAGTTTTCACTCATTTTTTCAGTATTTCTCTGGAGGAACAGGCACTTTGAGCTGCCTACTCTGCCATTTTCACTGATGTCATTGCCCTGGTTGCCTTCTTAACTGCAACCTCATGAGAGATCTTGACCCAGAACCAACCAGCTAAGCCACTCCCAAATTTATGACCCAGAGAAACTGTGAAACTGTGAGATAATAAATGTTCAGTGTTTTAAGCCAAATTTTAGAGTAACCTGTTATACAGCAATAGATACCTAATACAAGATTATACACCATGACTAAGTGAGGTTCTTTTCCTAGGAATTCAAGGGTGGTTTTATATTTGAAAATAAATTAATGTAAAACATCATGTTAACAGACTAAAGGACAAAATATGTAATCATCTCAGTAGACGGAACAAAAGCATTTGATAGAACCCAACATCCATTCATTTAAAAAAAAACAAAACCTGTCAACGAACTAGGAAAAAACCCTCAACATGAAGAACAGCATCTTTGGAAAGCCTATAGCTAACATCACATTGAGGGTGAAAGACTGGCTGATTTCCTTACAAGAGTAGTAATGTGGTAAAGACGTCCCTTCTCACCGCTTCTAGCAGAGGTTGTATTGGAATTTCTAGCCAGTACCATAAATCAAGTAAAAGAAACTAAAGGCATATAGATAGAAATTGAAGAAGTAAAACTACCTAATGTTGCAAATTACATGATCTGGTAGGTAGAAAATCCTAAGGAATTTGCAAAAAAAATATGAGGATAATTAATTTTAGCAAGGTCTCAGGACATAAGAATCAATATAGAAAAGTTCACTGTTTCTATATAGTAGAAATGAACAATCCAAAATGAAATTATGAAACAATTCTATTCACGATAGTATAAAAAGAGTTAAATACTCATGAAAAAATTTAGCATGAGAAATGCAAGCCCTTCCTAGTGAAAACTATGAAACACTGCTAGGAGAAATCACATTTCTCAAAGAAGTTTCAAGCAGGCAGTCTGTAGTTGTGTCTCACTTCTTTACCCAGTCTGACAATCTCTGCTTGTTAAAATTGGACTCTTCAGAGCATATGCATTTAATCTGGTCACCTGTATCACTGGATTTAAATACACCGACGGTGTTCCTATTCCATCTCTTCCTTTTGTTCCTCTTTTCTCTATGTTGCCTTCTTTTGGATTGAGTAATTTTATGATTCCATTTTATCTCCTTTGTTGATTTATTGTATATAGCACTTCGGTTTTTACATTTGGTTTAGAGTTATAGTAAATATCTTCAACTTATCACAGTCTACCTTTAAGTAATATTATACCATTTCATGTATAATATTAGAATAATAAGGCATGCTTCCATTTCTCCCCTCCCAGATTTGTGATGTTGTTATCATACCTTATTAAAACCACAATACACTTTTATTATTTTTGCTGTAAGCAGCTCAATTATCTCTTAAGGATATTTGAAATAAGAAAAAAGTATTTAAATTTACTTGATTGTTTACCATTCATGGTGTTTTTCATTCTTTTGTGCAGATTCAGTTTTTCATCTATGATATCTTTCTGCCTGAAGGATTTGCTTTAACACTTCCTGTGGTAGAAGGTCAGCTAATGATTTCCTTCAGCTTTTGTATGCTGAGAAAGTATTTTGCCTTCATTTTGGTTTTTTCAAGGATTGGCACCTGGGCTAACAACTGAGGCCAATCTTTTTTCTTTTTTTTTCTGCTTTATCTCCCCAACCCCCCACCCCACCCCCGCACACAGTTGTATATCTTAGCAGCTGGTCCTTCTAGTTGTGGGATGTGGGACGCCGCCTCAACGTGGCCTCACGAGCGGTGCCATGTCTGCGCCCAGGATCCGAACCCTGGGCTGCTGCAGCGGAGCGTGTGAACTTAACCACTTGGCCACGGAACCGGCCTTCATTTTTAAAAGATATTTTTGCTAGGTATGGAATTCTAGATTGACAGTTGTCTTCTTTCCACACTTTAAAGATGTTCCTGCACTGTCTTCTGTCTTGTATTGTTTCCTGAGGGCTGCCTTTCTTATGTTTGTTTCTCTATCATAAAGGTCATTTTTCTATGGCTGCTTTTAAACTCTTCTTTTTATGATTACTTTTTATGACTACTCTGTTCCTTTTTTTTTTTTTAGCCTTTTTTCTGATGTGTTTCATTTTGGATGGTTTCTATTCCTATGTCTTCAAGATCACTATTCATTTCTTCTGTAATGTCAAATCTTCTGTCAATCCTACCTACTGTATTTTTCATTTCAGACGTAATTTTCTTCTCTAGACATTCAATTTGGGCCATCTCATGCACAGACTTAAGAGATCCCCCTCTTCACCTAACTCCAGTTCTGAATTCCCCCATACACACTCTGTCCTTCCAAAGTCTACTTTTCTATTTCTTCTAGAGGCCTGAAAAATAGTTTTTCTCAGAATTTTCAATGCCTACACTACCATGCAGCTCCATGACTGGGGTGCTGTTCTCAGAGCTAAGCCATGACAGAGAAAAAGAAAAATGGGGACTTCCTCCACACTCTTTGGATAACAGGGACACATTTTCATGGGTGCTTTGCTCCAAAAGAGGGGGTTTCTATTGAGCTTTCTCCACTCACAGTCACGATAGATCTCTGCAACACTGTTTTTGCTTACTTTTAAGAGTACTTAGGTAGTTGTTTTTTGTATTTTGTGCAGTTTTTGGTTGGAATCATTGAATGAGATAGGTTGTAGTGGGTTTACTCCATCTTGGGCAAGATTTGAAGCCTACTTTTTTCAACCTACGTATGTCTCTGAATCTCACATATGTTTCTTGTAGAGAGCATGAAGTCAGATCTTGCTTCTTTTTTAAAATCCAGTCTGATAGTTTTTCTCTTTCGCTTAGAATATTTAGTTCATTCACACTTAGGGCAAGTACTGATTTGTTGTTGGATTTACGACTGCCAGTTTGCTGTTTGCTGTCAACATGCATCATGTCTTTTTTATTCTTCTGTTCCTCCATTACCGCCTTATTTTGTGTTGAACAAATACTTCTTAGTATATTGTATCATTTTAACTACTCTGTTGAGCTTTTTAAGCTTTTTTAAAAGTTTTTTTTAATGGTTACTCTAGGTATTATAATATACATTTTTAACTTATCAGAACTCACTTCAAGTTAATACTGACTTAACTCTGGTAAAATATATCAACTTGCTCCTGGTATATATGCATTTCTTTCCTCTCCTTAAGATATTATTGTCTTAAATATTACATCTCTGTATTTTATATAACCACACGCACTCACAATCTTTATATTTATTTCTTATACAATATTTATTTTAACATCTTGAGTTAGTGTGGTACATTTGTGTAATTGATGAACCACTATTGATATATTATTATTCACTAAAGTCCATAATTTACATTCACTCTTTGTGTCGTGCAGTATAGAACTGCAGGTTTTTGATAAATGCATAATGTCATGCATCCACCATTACAGTTTCAAAGAGAATAGTTTCCCAACCCGAAAGAATCTCCTGTGCTCTGCTCATTCATCCCTGCCTCCAACCCCTAAACCTCTGAGAGCGACTGATCCTCTTGTCTCTATAGTTTTGCCTTTTCCAGAATGTCATATAGTTGGCATCAGACAGTATATACCCTTTTCAGACAGGCTGCATTTAAGGTTCCGCCATGTGTTTTTGTAGCTTGATACCTCATTTCTTTTTATTACTGAATAATATGCCATTGTATGGAAGTATTGCAGGATACGTATTCAGTTACCTATTGAAGGTCATCTTGATTGCTTTCAATTTTTGTTGATTATGAATAAAGCTGGTGTAAACGTTCATGTGCAGGTGTTTTTGTGAGCATAATTTTTCAACTCATTTGGGTAAACACCTGGAAGTGGGATGGCTGGATCATACGGTAAGAACATGTTTAGTTTTGTAAGAAACAGCCAGACTGTCTTCCAAAGTGACGGTACCACTTTGTGTTCCCAGCAGCAATGACAAGAGTTCCTGCTGCTCCACATCCTCACCAGCATTTGGTATTGTCAGTGTTTTAGATTTTGGCCATTCTAGCAGGTCTGTAGTGGTATCTTATTGTTGTTTTAATTTATAGTTCCCTGACAACGTTTGATGTTGAGCATCTTTTCATAAGCTTATTTGTCATCTGTGTACCTTCTTTGATGAGATGTCTGCTCAAATCATTTGCCCATTTAAAAAATTGGGGTTTTTGTTTTCTTATTGTTGAGTTTTAAGAGACCTTTGCATATTTTGGATAACAGCTCTTTATCAGATATGTGTCTTGCAAAGATTTTCTCCCAGTCTGTGATTTGTCTTTTCTCTCTCTTAACAATTTCTTTTGCAGAGCAGTTTTTCAACTTATCAATTCATTCTCTCATAGATGGTGTTTTTGGTGTTGTATCTAAAAGTCACTGCCAAACACTTAACATAATGTACTCAAGGTCCACCTATGTTGTTGCAAATGGCAGGATTTCCTTCTTTTTATGGCTTAATAATATTCCATTGTATATATATATACCGCATTTTCTTTCTCCATTCATCAACTGATGGATACTTACATTGTTTCCATGTCTTGGCTGTTGTGAATATGGGTGTGCAGGTTATCTCTACAAGGTCCTGTTTTCATCTCCTTAGGATATATACTCAGAAGTCGGATTGCTGGATCATATGGTAGTTCTATTTTTAACTTTTTGAGGAAGTGCCATACCATTTTCCATAATGGCTGAACCAATTTACATTCCCACCAAAAGTGTACTATCCTTGTTACACTATCCAGGGTTGAACTATCCTTGCATCCTGGGGATAAATCCCATTTGATCATGGTGTATGATCCTTTTAATGTGCTGTTGAATTTGGTTTGCTAGTATTTTGTTAAGAATTTTTACATCTATGTATATCAGAGATTCTGGCCTGTAGTTTTCTTGTAGTGACTTTATCTGGCTTTGATATCAGGATAATGCAGGCCTTATAAAATGAATGTGGAAGTATTCCCTCCTCTTCAATTTTTTGGAAGTTGGAGAAGTACTGGCATTAATTATTCTTTAATGTTTGGTAGAATTCCCCAGGGAAGCCATCTGGTCCTGGGATTTTCTTTGTTGGGAGGTTTTTGATTACTGATTCAATTTCTTTGTTCACTATTGGTCTGTTCAGATTTTCTATTCTTCATGATTCAGTCTTTTGTATGCTTCTAGAAGTATTTCAATTGCTTCTAGGTTGTCTAATTTGTTGGCATATAATTGTTTATAATAGCACCTTATGATCCTTTGTATTTCTGTGGTATCAGTTGTAATGTTTCTTCTTTCACTTGTAATTTTATTAATTGAATATTGTCTTTTTTTTCTTGGTAAATCTAGCTAAAGGTTTGTCAATTTTGTTTATCTTTTCAAAAAACCAAGACTAAGTTTCATTGATCTTTTATATTGTTTTTCTATTCTCTATTTCATTTATTTCTACTCTGACCTTTGTAATTTCCTTCCATGTGCTAACTTTGCCTTAGTTTGTTCTTCTTTTTCTTTTTCTTTGAGGTGCAAAGATAGGTTGTTTATTTGAGATATTTCTTTTTTCTTTCTTTTTTTTCAGTGAGGAAGATTGGCCCTGAGCTAACCTCTGTGCCAATCTTTCTCTATTTTGTGTGGGATGCCACCACAGCATGGCTTGAGAAACAGTGCTAGGTCTGCACCTGGGATCTGAACCTACAAACCCCAGGCCACCAAAGTGGAGTGTGTGAACTTAACCACTAAGCCACCAGGCTGGCCCCTATTTGATATCTTTCTTTTTTCTTCATATAGGCATTTATCACTATAAACTTCCCACTTAGAACTGCTTTTGCTGCATCCCGTAGATTTTCGTATGTTGTGTTTCCATTTGCATTTGTTTCAAGATTTTTTTTTTAATTTCTTCTTTTAACCATTGGTTGTTCAGGAGTGTGTTGGTTAATTTCCAGACATTTGTGAATTTTCCAGTTTTCCTCCTGTTATCAATTTCTAGCTTCATACCATTGTGGTCAGGAAAGATGCTTGGTATGATTTCAGTCTTTTAAAATTTGCTAAGACTTGCTTTATGACCTAACATGGTCTATCCTGGAGTATGTTGCATGTGCACTTGAGAAGAGTGTGTATTCTGCTGCTATGAATGGAATGTTCTGTATATGTCTATTAGGTCCATTTGGTCTAAAGTATAGTTCAAGTTCAATATTTCCTTATTGATTTTAAGTCTGGACAATCTATTGTTGAAAGTGGGGACTAAAGTCCCCTGCTTTTATTGTATTGTTGGCTATTTCTACTTTCAGATCTGTTAGTGTTTGCTTAATATATTTAGGTGCTCCAATGTTGGATGTATATATGTTTACAATTGTTATATCCTCCTGATAAATTAATCCTTTTGTCATTATATAATGACCTTCTTTGTCTCTTGTTATAATTTTTGGATTAAAGTCTATTTTGTTTGATATAAGTATAGTCACCCTTGCTCTCTTTTGGTTTCTATTTGTGTGGAATATCTTTTCCCATCCCCTCACTTTGAACCTATGTGTGTCCTTAAAGCTGAGGTGAGTCTCTTGCAGGCAGCACATAATTGAGTCTTGTTTTCTTTTCTATCCATTCAGCCACTCTATGCCTTTTGATTGGAGAATTTAATTAATTTACATTTAAAGTAATTATTGATAGGTAAGGACTTACTAATGCCATCTTATTAATTGTTTTATGGTTATTTTGTAGTTCTTTTGTTCCTTTCTTCCTCTCTTGCTATTTTCCTTTGCGATTTGATGATGATTTTCCATTGTGGCATACTCTGATTTCCTTTTCTTTATCTTGTGTGTATCTACTGTAGATTTATGTTTTGTAGTTATCCTGAGGCTTACATAAATCATCTTATAGATATAACAGTCTATTTTAAGCTAATAACAACTTAACTTTGATGACATATAAAATCTCTACCCTGTTACTCCCCACCCACATTTTATGTTTTTGATGTCACAATTTACACCTTTTTATATTGTGTATTCATTAACAAATTATTGTGGCTATATCCATATTTAATACTTCTATCCTTTAACCTTTATGCTAAAGTTAAGTGATTAACACATCACTATATAACAGTATTGGAGTATTCTGAATTTGACTATATACCTACCTTTACCAGTGTGTTGTATATTTTCATATGGTTTCATGTTACTAATTAGCAGCGAGGAGAACTCTTTCAGGCCACAGAGTTCCTCTTGACGCTGAGCTGTGCCGGCCTGGGGATGGGGTGGTGCAGCAAGATGGAGCTGTTCTTCCTGCTCTTTCTGTGCAGTTATTCTCAGGGTTTTTCTTCTTCCATTATGTTGCTGAGGTTTCTGAAGCAGAGTCCTGGGCTCTCCCAGAGCTATTTTCACTCATAGATAGCTGTCTAATTGCTGATCTTTGTCAGAGGATGGAGACTTGGGTCTCCTACGCCACCATTTTGGTTACCTATGCATGTACTTTTAAAGAAAAAATATACCTACGGATATTTTTCACTTAATAAATTGCAAACACAGGGATTTAATTTCAGATAAAATTATTCATTCAACTTTTTTATTTACATACTTACATATTCTTGTATTTACAAACTTCTTATATGTTAGTATATACAAGCTGAATAGAGAAAACAGGTGACTAGTGTGTAGGTACCAAAAAGCCTAAATCCTCACACAAGTTTGGTCCTTAACATTCTGTGAATTAGGGTAAATTATCTCATTGTGTTATGTTAGTATTTTCAGTGCTTATTTTATAGTGCCAAAAAAAGGCTTAATTAAGAACATTAAAGTAATTATATTACTTATCCCCTAGTTTCTCTTTCTGTATAATCACTATTAGGGCAGAATATCTTCCTCAGGGCATGATAAAAGACAAACAGAAGAGAGATAATAATACAAGATATAAAATACCCAAATAATTAGGTTTCACACTTCAAATTTAAGAATTCATTCTCCTCTTGGAATTTACTTGGAGAAGCAAGAAGATGCAGTTAAAAGAGTAGCTTTTACACAGAGACCTACATTCGAATCCAGGCTGAAGAGGAATCTAACAACTAGCTGGCACCCTCAGTGCGTTCCCTGAGCCATTAATGTAAAGGATTCTGTGGCTGGTCTGGATTTCCTATGCTACTGTGTGTGAAGGGCTGTTTCCTGTGGATGGCTGGAAGGGGTACTGACTGGGAGTTTTGTATATGTCCAGGGCTTCCTGAGGAGCAGTTCTTATTCTAGATGATTCACATGCTCAAATGAGGAGAACTCTGCCCCATTACAGGAGGAGTCTTGGCTTTCCCTGGACACTACATCAATTTTTGTGAAAGAAGAGTACTCCTGTTTTGTTTATTTCCTTCACCTAGGTCTCAATTTCTTCATCAGTGAAAAGGCAATAATAGCCCTCATCTGTCAGGATGATTGTGAGGAGTAAGTAAGACAGTGCCTGGCACAAGGTAGGGGATCAAAAGGTGGATCAAGAAGTGATGAGTTCAAGCTTATCATCATATAATTATATTAAGGACACTTGGTACACCAGGGTGGGTTAAAGATGCTTGCTGAGGCACACATACCCACAGCCCCCCCCTTTGGCAAAGCCTCAGTGTTCTCTCAGCAGTGGTCTTCCCAAAAGGCCAGCCCATACATTAAGGTGTATGACATTAAGGCTGGCTCCAGAGGGGGCATTCTGCAGAGAATGACCTCTACAGCTGAGCTGCTACCACTGCAGACCTAAGGTAGCAGACTGGAGGCACAGAGCAGGCGGTGATGCTCCAATGAGAAGTTTAGGAAGAAATGGAAAGTTGAATGGATGGAGTCAATACATGTGCCTTTTTTTTCACAGCTGTCTTAAGGTCCCTTTGGAGAAGACCAAGCAGGGCTTACCCAGGTCTGCCTTCTGACTTACCCACAAGACTGGGAGCTGTCACTTGGCTTGCAAGCATTCAGATAGGCTAGGTGCCTACCATATACATTTGGAAATTATAAAGAAAGGACAGGATGAGTCTCTGACATACCCTCTCCCCTTCTAATATTTATAGAGGGCAGGAGCTGGGTCTTCTGGAAGGGCAGTGTGGTAGTTTCAAAATAAATCCACAAATTCTTTGAAATGTCTTCCCTCAAAAGGTGGACCTAGTCTCCTCCTTGGCCCCGGCCCTTGAATGTGGGATGGACCTAATGACTTGCTTCTAATGAACAGAATGTGGTAGAAGTTATGGCCTGTCACTTCTGAGACCAGGTCATACCTCTTCCCCCTGGCTTTTAACTTTCTTGCTCTTAGAACCCAGCCACCATGTTGCACAGAAGCTCAGGCTACATGCAGAAGGAATGTGTGGTTATTCCACCAGTAGCCCCAGTTAGGCCTTCAGCCCACAGACAGCTCAACTACCAGACATGTGAGTGAATGAGCCTTCGGATGATCCCAGCCCAAACCTTTGAGTCTGGTAAGCCATGCCCTTTGTGCCCTGTCAGAGTTCCCGTCCCCCAAAACTGTGAGAAATAAGAAATGATTACTGTTGCTTAGCTGCCAAAATTTGGTGTAATTGGTTATGCAGGAACAGATAACCAATATGGCCAGTTTGTTGTGACACGTTATGGCATCTTTAAAGTAACTCCAAGATTGGACCTACTCATTGACATTGAGACACAGGCTGCAAATAACTGTCATCCATTTATTTTCCAAAGGTCATTGGAGGGTCTAGACAAGAAAAGCATTTTTCAGTTTGATAAGGTAAAGCAGTGATTTTCAACAGGGTACCATTGCCAGAGGGCCTGTTGGAAATTTGTGAAAGCACGGTTGGGGGTGAAGCCGGGGATTCTAGATATGCAGCAGTATGCAAAGCAGTCCTGCGAAATAGAAAATTAGCTCATATCCCACACAGCTTTCATTTGTTCTTTGCCCCCTTGCTTCTGTTGGATCTGGCCAATGTGAGGCCCTGAGAGGAGAGTGGAGGATGGAGGGAGAGAAGTTAGGGTACTTACTATCCTGGTTTCCTCCCTACCCAGCGGTAGGTCAGCAGGGGCCAAGTTCCTCTGCTACAGCTCCGCTGGGGGGACCCTCTCCTTCAGCTCCACAACTCACTGAGTTCCATCAATTGCTGCCTCCCCTTGAACCTTCAGGAAACTTCGCTAGTCCCTCAAGAGCCTCCACCTTCCCTGATGGTTTCCCTTAAGCCTGCCTCCACCCTCATGAAACAGTCTTCACTTCCTCCTTCAAGCACACCATCTGTTTCCTTCTGGGGCGCCTGCTGATGCTTCATATAGCCACCATTTCCCCTCCTTAGAAGTGGATTTGTCCTAACATGTTATCCCTGCTTATGTTAAGATTATTTCTCTTATCATATGCAAATGTCTGGTCTATCTTATCTGAATACTAGCTTCAGTCTATCCTCCACGCTTAACTCTTCTCTTTTATTTTTCTGTACTTCTAATCTGGAGTGTATTCTGAACCTCTCGCTTACTTTAAAATCCAAACTAATTACTTATAAGTAGGTATAGCGACTTATAACTTCTACGCACGGGGCAAGCATCGGCTCTTTTATTACGTTTTCTAGTGTAGTCATGCTAGAGCAACCATATGCTGAAATACTGGTTACATCTTATTTCTTTATAAACAACTTTTCTTCTACTTCTTTATAGTATAGTTTGGAACATATATATATACACACATATGTATAGTTTGGACTATATATATGCACATATTTATGATGTGCATATATATACGTATATAATGTGTATATGTGTTTAACTATAAATGCTTAATTAAGGCGTATTATCTGTGAATTTCATTTCCAGACAGTAAAGGGGGTTTACCTAATATATCGTAATAGGGAATTTGTCAGGTCTCATAGGTCTGAGGACCTCTGACATAAGAGTTCCAGTATTTGAAAGGATTTAACAAAGTCTCCTCCATGGCACTGGCCTTGACTACCCAACAGACCCCCTTAAGCAACCTGTAAGATTCTGTGGCCTTCCAGAGAACAGTAATCGAGCAACCCACAAAAAGGACTCCCCAGGGCAGGAAGCTTTTGTTTGAGCCCCTTTCCCAGTGAATGATCCAGAGGCCCAGTGGGAATTCTGAAACCCGTCTAGCCACCTGGAAGCCTCAGAATTGCTCAAGCTGTGGAAGCCCATCTCCTAGGGTGGAAATAGACTATGTGGCTTCCTTAGCCCACATTTACTTATCCTGTCCGCCACTTCCCAAGACATTGGAATATGCTCCAGCCTAGACTATAGTGGCATAAACAACGCCACGAAGACCCTCTGAAACAGACTGCTGAATACAGGAATGATCACACTAGGACACGCCAGTGCCTCTTGGAGAGTATCAGGTGTTAAAGATACGTGTAAGGAAACGCATCATTATAAAACATCATCCTACACATTGACGGGTATTCTTAATTCTCTTACCTGTCTGTGTCGTCATAAAACACCCCATTGTGACCTCCAATAGAAAGCTGCTGGTTATAATGAAACCAGGCAGAGACAAAATACACTAGAGCAGATCTCACTGAAAACTATTACACTCTTGACTGCTGTAATCATTATGGATTCATAATGTCATCTTCCTCCAAGGAGCTGAGAATCATTTGCAGACATGCCTAGTTTATCTATACAACAAACCTACCCATATGAGGGCTGTTATCATCCCCATTATGCCTTAGGCAGTTAGGACTGTCTCAAGACCACCTGGAAAATTGGCCTTAAAGATGAGACTAGAAACTTAGTCCTGCAGTTTTCACTTTCGTTCTGGACTTGTTAGAGCTTGTTGCCACTGGCCGCAAGGCACGAGAGCCAGTTGGAAAAATGCATATGCGTGTTGCCATCCAAATGTGAAAACAGCAATATCAAAGCCCAAGTGCTCGAAACACTCTCCAACAGGGGAAACAAAAAAGATTCTAACACATCACTAAGAGAAGCTGCAGAAAATCTCTGGCTAACACACACGCCAAAGGGACTTAGGTCTTCCAAGTGTCACACCATGAAAATAAAAGGAAAAAAAGAAAAGAAATACGAATGAAAAATAAAGGGATGAAATCAAGGGCCATTCCTTTTAATAGTGCAGATAAGGAGAAATATTTTTCTTCTGGAGCCTTCTGCTACTGGAGGTGTTAGAGTACTCACACATGAGATGGAATGAAAGAAGGTGGAAGAAATACATAAAAATAATTTGTCTTTTTAAGACATCTAATTTTCATCTCCAATTCGCTGCAATCTTCTTTCTATTTGGTGTAGCATTCAGTCACAACCAAGAATCTGAAGCATCTCAGGGTCTTCTCGGTTAATGCATAAGCCCCCAATCCATGTGATACACTCATAACCTACGTGGTTGACATAAACGTCTACCTTCAAGCTGAAAGCATCCCAGCCTACTGTTAATGTGAAGCTATCTCCTAAATCAGAAGAGTTAATTAACTACAACCATAATAGAAG
The DNA here is from genome assembly GCF_037783145.1 of Equus przewalskii. Classification (NCBI taxonomy): domain Eukaryota; kingdom Metazoa; phylum Chordata; class Mammalia; order Perissodactyla; family Equidae; genus Equus; species Equus przewalskii. The sequence continues at coordinate 6,553,503 of NC_091851.1, read as the reverse complement.
AGAGTTTTAAAATAAAATAGAAAGGACCACTCTAATGGATTGAGTTTAGAGTTTGGTTTCTACCCGGCCCACTAATGCGAAGCTGTGCTGGCCTTCAAGGCTTCAGGGCAACTAGTGGAAAGGGCTGGAGCACTGACCTGGCTTGGAGAACAGGCATTGTGCAATGACCTGGGTGATCTTGCACAAATCACAGTTCCTATGCCTCGAGCCTTCACTGTAAAGGAATAGGACCAAAGCAGAGGACTTTGGAAGCCCCTTTCTTGAGCTCCCATCTGCTTATACTTGAATTTGCCGGATTCAACCATACACCTTTTTTGGCCACACCTGGAGCCAGCCTGTGTCCCACTTTGTGTACATACTCCAGCATCGCCAGAGAATTATCTGATTGAACTTTGCACATCAATGAATGTTAAAGACCTTTCTACATCCGCTACATTGACATGAATATTTCTATACTTCATCATTCCCGCAATGAGACTGTGAGCATCTTGGGGGCAGGAGCAGGGTCCCTCCCCTTTGAATCCTGGTGGCCCAGCTGAGCAGGGCCAATACAATGGCCGTTAGCTGTCTATATGTTAGAGCGTGCTATTGAATGAATATAAATATATAACTAATATATTAAGCTAAATAAATATAATATAAATGAATTATTTGTGGAAGATATATTTGTTTTTTAAATTAATCTACTTAAAGATGAACTTTGTGTTACTTAAAAAACAGTTCTGAAAAAACTTGTTTCTAGGCAAAAAAGAAAATGAATTTGACATCAATGCATTTAAGCAGGCAAGATAATTTTATTTTTAGTAGAATCTTGAATGCCAAGGAATTCAAAATATATCATATAAGCAAGACTGAATTAGCTTTTGTAACAATTTTAAGAAATAAATTGGAGGAAGATAAAAAAGATAACCATTTAATGGCCACTAGGCACATGAAAAGATGCTCATCATCGCTGATCATCAGGGAAATGCAAATCAAAACTACACTAAGATATCGCCTTACACCCATTAGAATGACAAAAATATCTAAATCTAATAGTAACAAATGTTAGAGAGGTTGTGGAGAAAAAGGAACCCTCATACACTGCTGGTGGGAATGCAAACTGGTGCAGCCACTATGGAAAACAGTATGGAGATTCCTCAAAAAATTAAAAATAGAACTACCATACGATCCAGCCATCCCACTACTGGGTATTTATCCAAAGAGCTTGAAGTCAGCAATCCCAAAAGTCCTATGCACCCCAATGTTCATTGCAGCATTATTTACAATAGCCAAGACATGGAAGCAACCTAAGTGCCCAGCAACAGACGAATGGATAAAGAAGATGTGGTACATATATACAATGGAATACTACTCAGCTGCAAAACAGAACAAAATCATTCCATTTGCAACAACATGGATGGACCTTGAGGGAATTATGTTAAGTGAAATAAGCCAGCTAGAGAAGGATAATCTGTGTATGACTCCACTCATATGAGGAATTTAAAATTATGGACTAAGAACAGTTTAGTGGATACCAGGGGAAAGGTGGGGTGGGGGGTGGGCACAACGGGTGAAGTGGTGCATCTACGATACGAATGACAAACAATGTACAACTGAAATTTCACAAGATTGTAACCTATCATTAACTCAATTAAAAAAAAAAAAGATAACCATTTAATATCTGACCCCTTGCTGGAGCCCATAAATCTATTCTAGGACTCTGAACGTTCAACTCGCTGACTTAGTGATTTCTCTTCTTAGTGTCTGTCTTCTAAAGCTGATTACTTTATAGTCAACATCACAGGTCCTTTTATTCAATTTTGTAAAGCTCCAGTCCAAAGGAAGCCCAGAATGTCAAGTGTGCAAAACAGGAAAACTTTCTGGTGGAAGTTCTGGTTTTTAACCTGATTTATAGACCTCCAGCAGCTCCTTGCTGCCTTTGGGATAAAATCTCAACTCCATCCAGTCTGCCCCAACTCGCCCCTGGTTTTAACCACTATCACTGTTCTCCTTTCTGCTTCCCCTCCTCACCTCATGGTATTCCCTGCCACTTCGAGCTACTTGGAATTCCCTCAAAACATGTACTTCCAGCCCCTCATCTTCCAGTACCCAGTGGATTGACTCACTCCTCTTCCTCTGGCAGCCTCTATCCATCGGTCAAGGCCAGCCCAAGGGTTGCTCCTTCTCTGAAGCTTCCCCACCCGCCCCCGCTTGCTTTGACTTTCCTAGCACACCTTACGAACCTCTGCCTTAATGTTTTTTATCACGGTGTGTTGCAACGTGTTTCTCATGGTTTTCCCTCCCATCAGGACCAAGCTCCCCGAGGGGAGGTGCCAGGACTCATTTTATTTCCTAACGCCCTCAGACTGACACTCAGAATGTACTCAAGAGTTGGTTGAAATCTTGAAATGGAAAGACAAGAACAATGATATGGGGAGGTGACTGCATGGACTGTTGAGCAACTTCTGCTGAGCTTCAGGGATAAAGGGAGGAGGCTGCTGTTGCCTGTGGGCCACTGGTTATTTAGGTTAGACAGCTGGAAAACTCAGAAAACTGTTCTCCTCAGAAAGGAGAACAGTGATAGTGGTTAAAACCAGGGGCGAGTTGGGGCAGACTGGATGGAGTTGAGATTTTATCCCAAAGGCAGCAAGCAGCTGCTGGAGGTCTATAAATCAGGTTAAAAATCAGGTTACCCATCAGGTTGGGTAAATGGTCAGAGCTCTGTTTACATAACAGGAGAGCAGAAAATTGAAAGGTGAGGAGCCCTTTGAAGGCCAGAACACTGGCTAAGAAGCTGCTGCCTTAGTCCCAGGGAGAAGGGACAAGGGCTCAAAGCCCAGGCGGTAGAACAGAGGGGACCTGGCAGATTTAAGAATCTAGAGCAGGCAAAGGTCCTTGGTAACTGATTTGATGTCAGGTGAAGGTAAAGGGAGATGTTGAGAAAGATTCTAAGAAGCTGGTTAATCATTTGTGAAACTGAGAGGAGAGCAATGAAGCTGATGGTGACCAAGGGACTAAAGAGGAGGAAGGATCGGGAAGGAAAGGAGTAGGGTGAGTGTGAGACGTGCTGAGCTTGAGGTGCCTGATGGTCAAGCAGAGACATCCACCTGGCTTTGGAGACTAGGTCTGAGCTCCAGAAAGGTGATCACGGGGTGCATCTTGCATTCTCCCACATGTACAGAGTTTGGTTCTGACTCAGGAGATAGCAGACCCATTGTAATTCCAAAACAATGGAGCAATATTCACTCAGAAGATGCGATATAAGCAGGAGGCTACTCTGGCAGCTAAAAAGGACAGTCTGATGCCAGACTAGATTGGGATGTCTTCTGGGGGTTTGGTTTTGTGTTGTTTTGTTTGAGGGCATGTGTGCAATTTTATTTGCTTGCTTGTTTGTTATGGTCATATAGATATTAGCTGAGTGTCTTCTCCCAAGAATGTACTTAATTGCTAGGACTAGTATAGACTTACTAATCACTGGCACGAAAATTCATGTTTGCCTCCAAGTGAGAAGAGTTGGTGACAAAGGGAAAGGGTAGAGAGAAGGCAATTACAAGATGAAATTATGAAATGAGTTGCTCTTCTGCTTCTCCCTTCACAGGACTTGATTAGACCTGTCAGGAGAGCTGTTTGATACGGCTGTGCAGGATGTGCCCTGAGCAAAACTAGGGAGTGCAGTTCTCACTTTAGACCTTGTGGAAATGAACATATATTATGAAAAATTTCAGGAAGATGGAAGTAAAGTGCCTTAAGGAAGGGGGCTTCTTTTTCTAATTTGCACAAAGATGTTGTCTGAGCTAGCAGAAGTTCTCCTTTCCTTTTGGAGATGGTGTAGTACTGAGAAACGTAAGAAGAGCAACATGTGTTCATTTCCCCCAGATATTAGAAGGCTAAAAGGACACATGATCCACTCATTCTCTAGTTGTCAGATTCATGCTACAGATGTCAGCCTGGAATTCAGTCTTTAGCCAGAACAAACACAATTCAAAATATAATCAGGCTTAAAATCTTGTTGCAGTCAAATACAACTTTATTTTACCAAAAGAGAATGTGTAGCATCTCCAGCTTCTGCTTACATCTTGTGAAAGCAGAGAAAGAAGCCAGATATCTTGACTTAAGTTCTTTGCTAGGATCATGTATCCATTCCTTAAGTGGAAGCCATTTTCCTACAGGAACACATCTTAGTCCGTTCAGGCTGCTGTAACAGAAATACGGTAGACTGGGGGGCTTAAACAACAGACCCTTCGCTCTCACAGCGGCGGAGGCTGGGAAGGCCAAGGTCAAGGTGCTGACAGATTTGGTGACTGGCGAGGGCTCATTCCCGGCTCAGCGACAGCTGTCTTCTCGCCGTGTCCTCACGTGGTGGAAGGGTGAGGGAGCTCTCCGGGATCTCTTTTATAAGGGCACTAATTCCATTCGTGAGGGTTCTGCCCTGATGACCTAATCACCACCTGAAAGCTCCCCTCCAAATACTATCACATTGGGCATTAGGTTTCAACAGATGAATTCTGGGGGGACACCAACATGCAGTCTATAGCAATATGGCATCAAGACTACCACAAACAGGGCCAGCTCCAGTGGCCTAGTGGTTAAGTTCAGTGCACTCTGCTTTGGTGGCCTGGGTTTGGTTCCCAGGTGTGGACCTACACCACTCATCTGTCAGTGGCTATGCTGTGGCGGCGGCTCACACACAAAAAGAGGAAGATTGGCAGCAGATGTTAGCTCAGAGTGAATCTTCCTCAGCAAAAAATAAAACAAACAAAAAAAAAGAGAATACCACAAGCAACACTTTAATGTTTTTAAAATTAATTCCAAATGAAGAAATATGATTTACATCCACTACACATTCACTTGTTTATTTATTTATGTATTTATTGTCTGGCGTCCCCTGGAAATTGTAAGCTCCTGAGAAGGTAGATGCTTTGTCTTGTTTATTCCCAAATCCTTAGTGCCTAGAACAGTGCCAGGCACACAGTAGATAGTCAGTATTTTTGGGGCTTACTGACTAAGCAAATATATTCAGCCTTTTCAGACTAAAATCTAAAGAGTTTAGTCAGGATGAAAAGAAATCAGGAACTGGGCCAATTTAAAACTATAATGACCATCATATTGATGAGTATGGAGAATACTTATTGAGCAATTACTATGTGCCAGGCCACTGTTCCAAAGGCTTAAATAGATGGGTTCATTGAATCCTCACACGAACCACTGAAGGTAAATGAAGAAGTTTCCTCAAAGTCAGCCAGCTGGTGAGTGGCAGAGCCAGCACTCAAACTCAGGCAGCCTAATTCTAGAACTTTCGCAGTTCACCACAACAGGTGTTTTAGCTGCCACAGTTACTCTGTACACTAATATCCTCCCACCCGTTTTACTACCCTGAGACTGATAAATATGGGCAAACTGAGCTGGCTTTCTTGTCTGGCTTTCTTTCTAGAATGATGTAGATACATCACTGAACTCATTCAACAGACATTTTCTCAATTACCTCAGTTTGCTGGTGGAAAAACTCCTGAACAAATAGCACTTTTCCTCCTGCTGAGCAGTTTCATTTGGGTACTATATGGTGTTTGTAAGGGCCACACTCTTGGTTAGCTCAGATATGGCTCCACACATGCATTCCAAGGCCTGAGACCCCATTTCACACCATCTTAAAATGTACCACCATGTACCCTTCAGTGGGGGCGAGCGCTTTGTTCATTCATGCCGTAACAGTGGCTGCCACATAGTGGACCCTCAGTGACTATGAATGAATACATGGATCCATGCTCTGAGAACCCTGGGACATTATGTGAAACACACACCCCATACCCCTGAAAAAAAAAAAAGACTGGCTACATTACTTGTCTGTGTTTGATTTTAGAGCAGTAAATTACCATGGCATTATAAGAATATGTGTCATAATTTCAGTCTTCTTCACTGATATTCATACTTAAAATACAGTTAAATGTTTCAGTCTCACAAATATTTGGAAAGATCCAAAACCAACAGATTCCTCTGAGGCCTTGGCTACCCATAGTGTTCAGGGAAAAAGCTGGCCTCTGGACAACTGGACCCTGATTTTTGAGAAGTTGGCCTGCTCCCGTTCTCTACCTGGATTGCCAGAAGGGCCTACAGGGAAAGGAATGGATCACTGTGTTTAGGGCGCCCCCTGCTGTTCACTGGCACTGAGGCAGCATCTAGAACGGGGTGGGGCTTCTGTGGATGAGGATCTTAGGTCAAAGGTCAGAGAACCACCAGCTTTCATTCCTGGAAAGGACCTTAGAGGTGATTAGTTAAATCCATGTATTACAGATGGGGAAACTGAGGCCCAAATCAGTCAAATGTCTCGTCCATGGTCACATAGTTCGTTATATCTCAAAAGGAGAAGATGCTGAATTCCCTGACTGGTGCTTTCCATAAGGGGAAACTGAACTCATAACCCCCGTCTCTTCTCCCTTCTTAAAAATTAAGAGTGACTAATCATAAATTTATTGTGCCTATTCCTTATGATTTATACCTTCAACTTCCTATAATGTGAACTATTTACATTTTCAATACATGATTTTTAAAAATCAAATAATTTTTAAAAACCATTCATTATTTCTGGATCCTAAGGGCTCCCCAGGAATGAATTTCCTTAGAACTAAAGAGAAGCTTGCTTCTTTTTAGCCCAGCTGTTTCTTTCATTATTTTTCTCCATAGGCCTCATATTTTGAAAGTTTTAATCTACCAAACAAAGCACACATTTAGAGGATACGTGTTTTCTCACTTTTAACAGTCTAGACACCACTGCCATGTATGCGCTGTTATGCTGACTGACATTATCAAATGAAATTAGATGCATAAAACACTTAGAGCAGTGGCCGAGGCAGTGCGTACATTCTGGAAATGTTAGCTATGATGATTGCATACTAACAGCCAAAAGCTGGGGGGAGCAGGTACTTTTGTCAGTCTGTGCTGCCTTGTGGAAGATTAATGTATCACTTCTACTTGAGATTTTGAAATATTAAAGATAATAATGTGTTCAAAGGTACCTCTGAGGTTACCTGGAAGCCAAAGAGCCCCAGCTTGGGGCTGACCGCTGCGAGCCATTGACTCTCCCGCCCAGAGGTCACTCTGCCCTCACACGGGACTATGATGTCCTTGATCTAGTGTGCTGATATGTGTACCTGGTATGAAGGGCATGCCCACGCAACCCTCTAACCTTTCTTGCCATTCAACTAAAATGAACACTTCCTATAAACTAATTCTTACAGTATATATCTGGGGTCTAGACAAGGTGTGTTGGACATATGTAACTGTTTGCTAAGACCAAAGACATCTCAAAATAAAAAGCTAATTCCATTTATGTGAAGTTCTAGGACAGGAATCACTAATCTAGTGACTGCCTTTGAGGCTGTGGGGATGAGGACTGACCAGGAAGGGGCACACGAGAACTTTCAGGAGTGATGGAAATGTTCTGTATCTAGAGAAGGGTTTGGTTTCATGGTGTCTGCATTTGTCAAAATTCTTTAAATGGTACGCTTAGGATTTGTGCATTTCATTGTAAAGTAAATTTCACTTTAAGAAAGGACTGTAAGCAAACACTGAGCTCTAGTTAATGACATGCATGCTGAAGTGTTTAGGGGTGAACTGATGTCTGCAACTTTCGAACGCATCCAAAAATTTGATGGACTAATGGATGAACACGTAGGCGTGTGACAAAAAAATACAGGAAAATGTTAGCTGTGGGGGGCATCCCGATATTCACTGGATATACGATTCTCCCAAACTTTATGTTAGAAAATTTTCATAGTAAAAAGTTGGGAGGAAAAGAATTAAGGTAGATTCAATTATTTAATATCTTTAAATACAATGTTACTCCAGCTTATCCAACTTTCAAGATTCTACGTTGTAAAAGGGCATTTGTTACAGTTCCAACCGAAACAGTCTGCAGAGTGGAAAGCTAATACCTCGCTGGTAGTCTTCTCGACTAACACAGCTGGGTGGTCATTATTTGCAGACACATCCTTCTCCCCTTAGTCTTGCTGGTTGACACATTCTTTTATCGAGCACTGTGCGCAGTATGTAGTGTGTGGTGGGCACTTCATGTGTGGTAATCGCAGGGTTTTGGAACCAGATAGGGGTTCAGATTTGGGTTCTGCAATTTACTGGCTACATAACTTTGAGCAAAGTACGTACCAGCTCTGTGCTTCCATGTCCCCAACCATAAAAAGGGGGTAATCTCCATTGGCTGTTCTAGGAGTTCAACGAGATGCTGTGGGTATCTGGCTCCTAAAAAGAGCTTAAAAAATAGTAGCCCATACCTGAGATTGACTCACACCTAGGTCATCAGGCCCTTGCAGAACTACTGGGGACCAAAATCCCAAAGGAATCACTGGTAGTGACTGTTCATTCTCAGTGAGACACAGGTATCTTGTCAACCCATCTCCAGGACAGACCTCCTTCGGCTGCTCCTTCTGTAGTTTGCTTTATCCACACCCTCCCTGTCATTTACAACATGCCCCCTGGAGACTGATAACTCTGAGCATGGACCCCAGCTAGGAGCATCTTCCTTACTGGGGAGTTCAGGCCCCCATCAGAATCTGCATCTTACCAGGATCCCCAGCACACCCAAGTTTGAGAAGCTCCAGTCTAAATTAGCTGGGTTCCTGATGACTCACAATTGCCCATTGACAATGAATCTCATTTGTCTTTACCAGAGCTATCACCAGTCTTAATCTCTTCATTCTTCAAGGATCTGCTCCTCACTGCTGTCAGCACTATTGTCATTTAAAAAAACACTCTAATCATGATGGTCACTCTTGCTTAACTGTGAATATGCTAAAAACATTTAATTTACTAAGGGACAACTGGCTTTTCTGAAAATGTTAAATATACAGGTACACAGATGCATTATTTAAATAAAAATTAATACATCTAAAAAGCTCCCTTTCTCAGAAATTAGGTTTTGTGTTGTTGTGATTTTATAAGGTCACCGATGCGCAGGATTGAGTCCAGACACCTCAGCCAGACAGGTGAGGAAGCTCAGGGAGCCCCACCTCGCTCCCCAGCCCTGCCTCCTGCCACCCCTCCTCATGCTCCCCTCTCCAAGCTTTCACAGCTCTGGGCACCTCCTCCGAAGAGCCCAGTGCCACTGCGATCAGGGGTCTGCACGTCGATCTCTCACTGCTTTCTGGAAACACCGTATTTTCTCTTTTAAAATAGCATCCTAGTGCCAACTGGAAAATGGAAGGAGTGCTGGCATTGGAAAATCATAACTTTGTAGACATCACAGTAAAGACCGGAGCAGACAAGAATCATTAACGAATGCATCATCTTAAAGTGTCTCCCCAGAGATGGTCTTTGGTACAAGTGAAAAAACAGTAGCTGTACAAAGCCGAAATCAGGTAGCAGCAAATGTGACACCCTGCAAAGGACACAACTGCACTCACGTCAGCACTCGGACTAGGATGCACAACCCAAATCTAACCACCTGGGAACTTTAGATAAACCCCAAGTAAGAGAGACCAGCGACAAAAAGAATGCCCCCATTTTTCAAAAATATTATTGTCATAAAAGACAAAACAAAAACAACAATTGCTAATAATACTGTAAAGCATATTTTAAAGTTGCTAAGAGAATAGATCTTAAAAGTTCTCATCACAAGAAAAAAATTTTGTAACTACGTATAGTGACAGATGATAACTAGACTCACTGTGGTGATCACTTCGCAATATATACAAATACTGAATCATTGTGTTGCACACCTGAAACCAATATGATGTTATATATCAATTATATCTCAATTAAAAAAATTTATGGTAAATAAAGGAATCTTCACGTAGTTTTGTGAAAAGGAAAAAAACCCTATGAATCCAGGATAAATACGAAGAAAACCACACTTAGGCCCATCATAATCAAAAATATTTCAAAGCAACTGAGATATATTTCAGATTAAAGGAGACTAGGGACATGACAACTAAACCTAACATCCTAGACTGGATCCTGTGCTAGATGGGGAAAACGTTATAAAACACATTACCAATTGTCAAATTGTCAATTGTCAAATCGGAATATGGATGGTAGGTTAAGTAAAAGTATTACATCTGAACCTGATAGCTACCGTGGTCATGTAAGACAATGTCCTTAACCTTAGGAAATGCACGCCTCTAAGGGTCAATGGTGTATGTAACTTACAAATAGTTCAGGAAAAAAGTATCTAATGTCCCTCTCTCTCTCTCTCTCAGAGAAAGCTTGCCTGCCTGGGCAAATAAGAGAGCAATAGGTGAATCTGGGTGGAGTGTATTGGTGTCCTGTGTACTACTTTTGCAACCTTCTGTAAGCTTAAAATTATTTCCAAATAAAAAGTCTGAAGTTTAAAAAGAAGCATTTCTTTCCAAATTGAAAAAAACCCTTTCTATTCAATGACATGTTTCTCTGAGCAAAAGTAAACCACACTCTATCAGTAATGAAAGTGCAGTGAAGCTTATGAGAAACCACCTGGCGAGAGGTGAGCCGGCGGCAGATGGAGGGGAACGCGCTGAGCCCCAGCTGACAGGTCCTGAGCCCTCACTCCACGCCAGGTGCTCTAACCGCTTCACAAGGATTATCAGTTTCACTGTCTGTTTCCCGATTCATTCATTCACGCCTTTGTACTTCTTTTTGTTTTTTTGTTTTTTTCTCTAATTTGGGTCGAAGGCTTTGTTTATTTTCTTACCTTTTTAATTTTTTTCAACAATAACATCATTTAATATAGTGGATTTGCTATGATCAGAATTCTGATTTTCATATATAGTTTTCTTGTTTTGTCTCTAATGTGAAACAAAAACTACTGCAGGTTAATTAAAGAAAAAGGCTGAGTTTCTTATACACTATAAACACCACTGTAAAAATCTCCTAAGTTTTTCATTGAGGGGAAAATTTCACATGTCTTAGAATGTTAGAAAGTAGGAAGAGTTTCACTGTGGCTGCGTTCATCAAGGATTGAAAGCTGGCATTCTGGAGAGGTGAGAATGAATCCACAGACTTGTTACATGATTCGTTAAAAGAGGTCCCATTTTTCAAAGGTCAGGAAAAATTCTTACGTTAGATCCAAGAAGCTTTTGGCTTTAATGGGGTCATTCAAAGTTCATGCTTCTTAATAGATTTAGCTGAAGAGAGACAGCATTCAGTTATTATCGTCTAAGTAAGTGCTGCTGTAAATGAAATGAAATATTTGGTCCTTTCCTTTCCTAAAATGATGGGATGACCACACAAATAATAGCCAAATTATCAAGGTTTCAGTTCCACACCTCCATACCGTTTTCGGTGTCATTCTCACAGGATTTCTTTGTTTCTATCAGAGTCGCTTCAATTTCCTTTTGATATACAATCATCTGTGGTTTGAACTCATGGGTTGGTAGCTCTGCCAAGGATTTTAATACCCTCTTGGCAATACACATGACAGCAGCAAAAATTAGCAACAAGGACAAAAATAGCCTAACATTTGTAGAGGACCCTCCAACCAACTTCCTATTTGGCCAAACCAAGTTATGCAAAGGAAAATTCAACAGTTAATTTTGTCCCGCCTGGGACAAACAATTGCCTTGTTCTTGAATTTTATCATTCAGAGGTATTTATCCAAATACAAAGAAAAGTGATAGCCAGACACAAATGCCCACTTATTTGGTCCGTGAATATCCCAAAGAAATTCCCTCATCCAGCATCTTTGCAGCAAGTGATTTAACGTTTTTCTGTTAAGTTTGTGTGATAGACAAAGATTACCTGGCCCAGGATCGCCATTGTAAGGGACAGGTTCCATGTGTATCCTACTAAATTCAAGTACTCAAAACCAAGGGAGAAACCCGGACATAAAGCCATGGAAACCAGTTATCTCCATCTCCTCCTGGGAAGTCTGCACTTCATCAGGCACATTGATGAGAGAGGATTACGTCATTTGAGATCTCACCAAGGAGTACAGACATATTAAACCAAAAAATGACATAAACCCATTCCTCAGGAGCAGATCCTGCCTCTCTCCAAGACCAACATTGTGTGGTGATCATCCCTTGGCATGAATGCATCAAGCCAGAAGGGGTACAACCAGGGTAAAATCGGTACATTCTGTAAGTGTATTTCTCAGATGTCAGGAAGACAATATAATAAAATATACCTAAGGTTATAATTTAAAGGTGTAATTAATTCAACCAGCAAAAGGACACTGACTAACTAGTTCAATGTAATAAGTGTTATTAATGTCCTGTAATCAAACATCAGCACAATTATGTACTACAAGGCTTTACAGAAAAGCCAAAATACTTCATAGCTGAACTATCTGCAGTATATTTCAAAGGATAATAGTAATACCAATCACATACCTTTAAAATTTTTAATCCATTAAACTAATTTTATTTTACCTCAAAACTGGTTACTGAATATTATTAACCTGTGAGGTATATTTTTGTGAGCCAAGCAGAAATATTAACATGTTTTATGGATGAATTTTATCACAATTGCAGCTGATGATTTTTTAGTAAGATACTCTAGTAAAACGTACCTCACTGGTATTGGAGAGAAAGGTTGACAAACCCAATGCTTAGTTAAAATTCCTTATGCAGCTATGGCCTTACTAATTCTTTTTCCCCCCAAATTTACTGAGGTATAATTGGTATACAGAAAACTGCATATAATTACTGTATACAATTTGCAAATCATGAGAAGTCAGGATTCTTTGGAAAAGACAATAATGCTGGGAAAAGCAGAAGGCAGCAGGAACAGAGGAAGATAAAGTTTGAGATGGATTGATTCCATTAAGGAAGCCACAGGCATGAGTCTACAGAAGCTGAGTAGGGCAGTTGAGGACAGGACATTGTGGGCATCACCCATTCACAGGGTTGCCAGGAGTCTGAACCAACTTGACAGCACATAACAACAATACAATTTGCTGAGTTTAGACATACATATACACTCTCATTACTATTGCTACAATCCAGGTAATAAACATATCCGTCTTCTCCAAAAGTTTCCTTGTATCCCTTTTTTTGTGAGGGGGAGGGTAAAAACACTTAACACGACATCCACCCATCTAACAAATTTTTAAGTACATAATATCTTATTGGTAACTATAGACACTATGTTGTTGAGTAGAGCTCTGGAACTTACTCATCTTGTATAACTAACTTTATACCCATTGAACAACAACTCCCCATATCCCTCTACCCCTGTCCCATGGTAAGCAGACGGGCTTAAAAGATTGGAGATGGCAAAAGGAAGGGTCAGTGAACTTGAAGACAGATCAATAGAAATTAATCAATCTGACAAACAGAAAAAATAATGAAGAAAACTGGACAGAGCCTCAGTGAACTGGAACAATTAAATGGTCTAACATATGTGTAATTGGAGACACATAGGGAGAAGAAAGTGGCAAAGGGACTGAAAACTGTTTAAAGCTATGACAGTCAAAATTCCCAAATTTAGTGAAAAAGATTGGCTTACAGATTAGAGAATCTCAGCAAGCCTCAAACTGGATAAACACCAAACAACAACCATAACATCAACACAACAAGAAACCACTTAGACACATCAATGTCAAACCGTTGATAACCAAAGACAAAACAAAACCCCAAGAACAGTGAGAGAACAAAGAAGCATTATATACAGGGAACAACAGCAGAAATTAAAGCTGCCTGCTCATTAGAAATAACAGAGGCCAAAGTAAAGTGGAAGCACATCCTTTAAAGTGCTAAAGGAAAATCTGTCAACTCAATTCAATATCCAGCAAAAAACTCTGTCACAAATGAAGGCAAAATAAAGACATTTCCAAATCAACCAACAAAGAATTCATTACCATCCCACCCACACTACAAAAAATGCTAAAGGATGTTCTTATGGCTATGGGAAATTAATATGAGATGGAAACTTAGATCTTCAGAAAGGAATGAAGAGCACTAGAAATGATAAATATGTAAGAGATTTTTTCTTCTCTTAATCTCCTTATAATACAACTGACTCTTTAAATATAATGCAGTATGATGGAGGTTCATACTGTATATAAAGTTAAAGCTATGACACATACCAAGAAGGTGGGGCTTCTAGTCTCCTCACAGGGCACGTTAGTGAAGTTCTATTCTTTTATGTTTCCTCTCTGAAAACCATGACTGTGACCAACCTTAAGAGGGCAAGTCACTTTCCCATGATCACATAGACAATTGTACCAAAGGTCCCAAGCCAAACCTGTTGGCTCAGAATACAAGGATGCAGGTAGGAGAGAGAAAACGTATTGACTGGATCCCTCTGACACTCAACACACAATTTCTTGGGTAGCCTTGTGTGCACAGGGTTGATGCTCCTTTAAGATCAGGCTGACAGAAAGAAGTGCATGAATAGAGAAAAACAGTGTAAGCCACAGAAGCCAAGCCCAGTGAGAGAATGGAGACAAAATGTGCCAGAAAGCAGGGTATGCCAGGGTAAAGACGAAAGCTTGGGAGGCAAGGCCAGGCAGTCTAAACAGCAGCCTAGGAAGCCAGGAGGACAGCTTCCTCCCTAGCACCTCGGTGATGTCTCCTACCTTCTGACCTGCTGACTGCATGTCAACTGCTCCCCCTCACCTGGATAGGGTCCTAGCAGATGTTGTGGCTCTTCCCGGACAGTCCAGCTAAGTGATGAGTTTTGGTTTGGGAAAACGGAATTCTTGCTCATACAGAAAGAAAATGCAGCAACTGTAGGATATGTGCTTTAAGGTACCATTTCAGAACTCAAAGCTAAACTGGGGTGGGGGAAGCCCAGAGTGTGGCATAAAGGACCTCTGAAGAGTGAACTCTCAGCAGTGGGAAAGGGGATGAATAAGGCATGGGACCTCAGATCAGCCAGCCAGCACATTGAGTCTATTCCTCACTGGATGAATGAAAAACCTCCCGCTTGACGCAACAATACCCAGGAAGAGAATCCAGCCTGGGGAAGAAGGCCTGAGTGTATTAGACACACAAACACCTATCTACCTATACTCAACTGCACAGAAAACTCAGCTTTTCTCTGGGGGCCATGGAAGCCTGTCTTTGTTTTCTCTTTTTTACAATTTTCAGTCCCTCAGACTGGTGATAGCAAATGTTAAATTTTTAAGGGATTGGGGTTTTTTTTCTGCTTTTTCTCCCCAAATCCCCCCAGTACATAGTTGTATACTCTAGCTGTGGGTGCTTCTAGTTGTGGTATGTGGGACACCGCCTCAACATGGCCTTATGAGCCGTGCCATGTCCGAGCCCGGGATCCAAACTGGTGAAGCCCTGGGCGGCCGAAGCAGAGCGCGCGAACTTAACCATTCAGCCACAGGGCCAGGCCCATGTCTTTGTTTTCAACTACAATCCTAAGGCAAAGCCAGCTATGCCTGGCAGCTGCTCCATCCAGTGCCTCTTCTGCACAAGGGGTTTAAGCTGCTCGGTGGGTCCGATTTTAGGTTGTAAGGAACGCCATCATTACCCAGTGAGACCAGGCTGCTGTAGTTCTCCAGCACTTCTCTCTATAGGTTCCTCTGAGCGGGACTCCACAGCCTCCACACCTCCTAGATGAAATCCACAGCCATATCTCCAAATGCCATGAAAGCTTGCTATGCCAAACACAGCCCTCCTCACTGTTACCAGCCTTGCCCATAGTTCAAAGTGAGGGAGCAAGAAAGTTGCCCCAACGAATGTAGGGGAAATGTCTAGATCCTGCTTTTTTTTTTTTCCTGAAGAGTAGCCCTGAGCTAACATCTGTTGCCAATCTCCCACCACTTCATATGTGGGTTGCTGCCACAGCATGGCTGATCAGTGGTGTAGGCCCATGCCCAGGATCCAAATGGCTGCTGAAGCAGAGCACGCCAAACTTAACCACTATGCCACAGGGCCAGGCCCTAGATCCTACATTTTTTTTTTTTTTTTTGAGGAATATTAGCCCTGAGCTAACATCTACCACCAATCCTCCTTTTTGCTGAGGAAGATTGGCCCTGAGCTAACATCTGTGCCCATCTTCCTCTACTTTATATGCGGGATGCCTGCCACAGTATGACTTGATAAGTCATGCATAGGTCCAGGCCTGGGATCCAAACCAATAACCCTGGGCCACCAAAGCAGAACACATGAACTTAACCACTGTGCCACTAGGCTGGCCCCACTAGATCCTGCTTTTGACTGTAACCCTAGGGCTTGGATTCCAAGACTGTTAACTCTGGTCTCTATCAAACCAGCATCATTTGTCTACTGTCTAGGTCCTAGTCTGGCTATTATGGGGTTTACAAGCAAAAATAGAATTCTTAACCTTGAGTATTTTAAATTTAGGAAACTACACATGAAAATAAAACATATAGAGTCATAGTCTTTCTGGGTTTTAGGAATTTGGAGATTACTTGATCTAACCGTATTAGTTTTAAGGATCTGTGCTCCTGAATGGGTTAATTTTTGCTACCTAGTGTAGTCTGAGGACAAGCAGAGTCAATATCATCTGGAGCTTGTCAGAAATGCTGATGCTCAGGCTTCACCCCAGGTATGCTGATTCAGAATTTGCATGTTTACAAGATCCCAGGTGATATGTATGCACCTTAACATTTGAGAAGCACTGGATTAAATGATCTACCCACACATGTGGTTCAGTAAGAGCAACAACTAACCAACAATTAAACTTCTGGTTATCCCAAACAGGATCTCTCCTCTACATTATCACTAGACACTTTCCTTTCTTGGGATGAAAGCAGCTTTGTTATGAATAATAGATGCCAGGGCCCCACCCCAAACTTATAATCTCTGGTGTTCAGGCATTGTATTTTAAAAGCTCTCAGCCACAGCCAGGGTCAGAGGAATCTCAAGAAGTCACCATAGGATAGAGAGATCAGAGGAAGTTTCACGAAAGAGAGCTGAGAATTTTGTCTTGAAGGATGGAGAGGATTTAGAAGAGTCAGGGGACAGGCGCAGGCAAGGTATTCCAGATGAGGTGTGGGAGAAGGTAGAGAGGGATAGGAAGTATACTATATGGAAAGAGGAGATGGAGAAAGGTAAGGAAGAGTGTTTTCAGAAAGCAGACAATCCAGATTTCCAGATGGAAACTCCTAATTATTAAATGCTGAGCACTCTTTCAAATATGAAACATGAGGCTGGCCAAACCAAACAGGTGTATGGCACGTGTGGACAGCTAGATGGCATCCTCGCCTATATATATAGAAAATCAGGCTGACGCAAGGCCATTTGCTACTGAAAACTTCCCTGTCTGAGGCCAGGGCAGTCTGCCCAGGGACTCAGATCCTGAAACCCTGACCTCCCTCCCTGCTTTCTTCCTACTGGCCTGTCTCCAACTCTTCATCTTGCTTATTCCCTCAAGGGAGCTCAGGCAGCCCCTCTTCCTGGAAGTCTTCCCTGGTCTATCTCCATGCTCCTGAGATCCCCGCCACCCCTGCCCTTCGCATACAGCAAGCATCACCGGACACTTACACATGGATGGCTCTGCCCTGTTACTTTGAACCTCCACGTGTGTTAACAGCTAACTTCTTGGTAAACGACTGAGTCAAGAGTCGGGCACAGAGACGTCGAGAGAGGGTTTTAAGTAAGCCTAGGCACTTATCCAGGGCCAGGGCCGAACTGAAATCACCAAGGACAAGGGAGCCTTCGGCGAGAGAAGAGAATGGATTCATCCTCCGAGAGGTAAGAAGGAATTTTAGGAAATTCTTGTCTCTCCCTGGCTCTGTGGGCCACGGGACATTGTCTTGGTCTTCCTAGAGAAGGAACGTCCCAGAAAGTACAGCTGTGGAAAGTAAAGAGAAGCGAGAGGGGCCCGGGTGGAAATGCCCTCCCACGAGCGAAGTGGGGCTTGTGTTCCGGCTCCCCATCTGGGACGTCCCAGAGGGCACCAGCGCAGCCCTGTTCTCAACCAGAACCCCGAAAAAGACCCAGCCAGCCAAGCCGACGGCGGGCTCAGCCGAAGCTCTGGTCTAAGAGTGAGGTTCCTGTCCCCCAGGAGACGAGAGCTTGCCGTAACGCTGTGAACTCCAACAGAAGAAAAGGTCTCAGGGCACCCGCAGGGGGGTGTTGGGGTCGTGCGCGTGGGCTCAGAAACGGGGTGTGCCTCGTCCGGGACGAGATCTCGGGAAGACTGCTCTGCCCCTCCCAGCTTCGGTCTCTCCGTGGGTTTCAATGGAGTTAAGAGAGAGTGTGAGCTGGACTAGACCACGGCTGCCTGGCGCTCACCGAATACCGGGCACAGGTTCCCAATCCCGCAGCTCGAGCCGAGAGTCCCCTCACGCCCACGGCCCCGGATCCGCGCCAACCCCAGAAGCCCACCAGAAACTCCCCTAACGCGTCATTCCTGCGCGCCGGGAGGCGGGCCCCCGTAAAGGATGCGGAAGTCACTGAAGGGGCCACTGGGGAGTGTAGTCTTTGATGCAGAGGCGTTAGCGAAGGTATCACGGCACGGCGGAGAGCTTCACCCGGGACCCTCTACATGTTTTGAGAACATGGTTTTAAGAAAAAAGAGGGGGAAATCTACGTGCCACCGTGGTCATTCACCGTGACCGGAGCACGTTACCCACACCCTGCTCCCTTGGAGGCCAGTAGGAACTGCAGGCCGTCAGCGCGCTTCTAGTTACGCCGAGCATCCTGGGAGGTGTGGTCGCGGCGCGGTGCCGAGGGTTCTGGGTAGAGTAGTCCTGGCTCCTCGCTGGAGTAGATGCCCAGCTGGTGGCTGGAGTGACCCCTTGTTCTTTGGTGGCGCTGGTGAGTGAGGCTCCCGCGGGACCCTTAGGGCAACCGTGTCCTTCCCTGCCCGGAAAGGTAGGTTCTGAAAGGCTGGTTTATGGGCTGAGGCTGGGGACGGTGCTGACGGCGGGGAGAGGAGGTAGTGGTGGAGACGCGCTGTCGTGGCTCAGGCCGTGCTCTCCCGGATGTCTTATTTTGGGGCTGTGGGCGCGCGTCACCGAGGAAAGCGTGTGAGGTTCAGCTGTGAAGCCCAGAAGTGGTGGGTCCTGGGCTCAGGCCTTTCGTCCTAGGGTTCCTGTGAATGGGGACAGGTTCGGCCTTGGCCGAAATAGCGATATTAGGAGAGGGGCTCGCTCATGTCACAAGTCCCCGTTTTGGGGGGGTTGAATAAGTAGGCTTTTGGACGCCTGCTGTTTCCCAGGTGGTGATGTGGGGACTGCCCTGGGGCCACGTGTCTGGGGTTTTGGTTGGTGGAGGCTGACCATCTTACTTCGGGCCCAACTTCGGGCGATGGGCGGCCTGGCCAGCCGTGCCCCTTTTGCACTGGGTTGTGGAGTGGCCATTTTGGCGCGGTCTCAGGGTCTCAATTTGGCTGGTTGCCCCTGGGTTCGGGCCTTGGTGGAAGAGGTCTGGCTGGGACCCACTAGATAAGTTTTTCAAAGATCCCAGGGACCGTCACTGACCACAGGAATCACGGATTCCCACATGTCTGGTGTGGCCAGGCTTTGATTTTAAATTGCGTTTTAACTTTTTATTACAGAGAAATTTCAAACAGTCGGAAGTAGAACTCCGTAGACCCATCACCCAGAGTCAACACTTATCACCTCGTTACCAGTCTTGCTTCTTCTCATAATGAATATACTGAGAATCCTTACAACCCAGAGGTTGCCAACACTGCCCTTCCTGGTTAAGAATATGGCCTTTACAGCCAGATTTCATTCAGGTTCTGTCACTTTATAGCTGGGTCACCTTGGGCAAGAGACTGACCTCACTGTGCCTCAATTTTCTCATCTGTAAAATGGAAATAATAAATGGTACCCTCAGTGGGTCGTTGTGAGGATAGAATGAGGTAAAACTCCAGTGGTGCCTGGAATAGTCTCTGGTATATACTAAGTGCCGGTGGGTATTAACTTTCCTTACTAAGAACAAAGGCGACAGAGGAGCAGCTCCTGCTCAGTGTCAGCAGCATATGAGGGCAGGCTGCGTTCACAGCCCACGTCCAGCTCTGTTCCCTGCAAGCTGCACACAGTCTTTTCTGTGGCAGATCCATTGCTGATGCATTTAAGGACAAGGAAGCCCTACTCTGCTGGAGCTTGAGCGTTTCCAGGGACTCTCCTGAGCCTTTTTGTTCTTGCTCTGTCCCCTGCGGCTCCTGCCTGTCCAGAGAGGACTGCCTGGTGGGCAAAAGGAGGACTCCTGGGCCCCTGACAGCCCTGCCTCAGGTGGGGACCGCTTACCTTTTGTGTGAACCACGGGAATGTTTCTTTTGCTCGACTTTGACGTCTTGTGCCCTGCGATATCCTATTTGGGGATCAGAGCCCAGCTGTTTTCCCCAGGAAACAAAGCCTGTTGTAAGGGTGATGGTTTCCCCTGGGACCGTTCTTTAGACCTGGTGCCCTCATTCATGACCCCTCCATCCTTGCGCCAGCACTCCTTCTCTTAAGGTTTTGCTCAGACTGCTTACTCCCAGGGCTTGTCTTCTGTGAAGTTACCAACACTCTGTTCTTGTTCCCTCCAGTGCCCTCACTTACCCTTTTCCCTGCTAGAGTAGTTTGCAGCAAATCCTCATCATATCATTTACCTGCAAATACTTCAGTAGGCATCTCTAACACATAAGGACTTCTGTTTTAACATAACCACAATTTCATTGTTACACTCAGCAAAATCAGTAGTTCTTTCCCCAATTGTTTAAAAAAATCTCTTTTTCCTTTTCCTCTGAGCAGCCCTGGGCAGAGGCAGGAGAGGGAGCTGTATCTGGAATTCAGCATGGTGGTTTTCCCTGTCTCTGCCTCCCTCTCTTCCCCCATTTCTTCTGACCTTGGTGACCTAGGCTAACAGCTGCCACTTCCACCCGTGGTACAAGCTGGGCCTCTTCAGTTCTCCTTGGCTCTCTGTTCTTTCCAAACTTAGCTCCCATTTGGTTGGCTGTTGCGTCCTCTCAGTTCCACCTATGCTGCGTCCCTTGATTCCTCCTCCTTCCCTTTGTGTCCACTCCTGTACCACCCTAGCTTCCTGTCTCTTCACCTTTTTATCCCTCTTTTCCCATGCCTCTTGAGATGGTTCCTGAGGTGTAAGTACTGATCTTCTCATTCAACCTGCTAGAAAGAGTTTAGAAATTAGTAATCTTTCTAATTGTTTCTGTCCAAACTCTAAAGTTAGACTGCC